>NW_024104409.1:1200000-1917752 GCF_003945595.2 Pipra filicauda
GGAACTCTGAAAAAACAATGGCCAGGAGAGTTGCTCCACAACCAGGAAGACTGTTTTCCTTCTCAGTTTGTCTACCACCCTTCACAACTACCAAGTGCTTGACAGGGTTTCACAAGATAAGGCAGGCATGACTTTTTGAAGTACAAATAAGACAAGAGTAAATTGTTAATTCAAAGCTATTTCTTATTAACAGTAATTCTGTGATAAAAGTTTGAATGCTTTGACAGCTAGAATTTAGCATCAAGAATTTAGCAATAAAACCTTAATCTCACAGGGTGAACTATAAAGAACTTTCCTGGGGTCTCATCTAAAAATCTGTAGCATTTGCCAACAGGTGACCCACCAGCATGTACTCATACTGTACACAGTGGTGAAAGAGAATCTAGCAAAAGTCCTTTATGCACAAAGTTCTAGCCTTTCCATTTTTACGAAACTCAGTACAAAGTCCACTTAAAAACATTAAGTTTGAGTTTCTATAAAATAAAAGCTCCATTTGCTTTTAAATAATCAGATAATGAAATTAAGAAACTTCTTCCTCTATTTAATAAGCAATCTTCATGAATCTTTATTATTTCAATCAACTAGGTTGCATCCAATCAAGATAGAGAAAATGCTACCAGTGTAAGTTATGCTAAATGTTAGGACATTAAGTGACAATACTAAGTAAAATGCCTGCATCTCTGATTTTTGATTTAGTTCCAACTGCTAACTGCTTACATTAGACAAACTTTCTACTTACACTAGAAACGAAGAAGAGATCCTACATAAATTTTTCCCTCTTTTCCTCCCATAAAGCAAGCAATACAGGGCTATTTTTTCCCCATCGACAGCATAGTCAGGCAACAAATCAGACTAACTGACTGCAATGCCACAGGACTATTATAATATTGCCAGATGCAGGCCTGTCAAGCTTAACATGCTTCATACAAGGCTCATCCAACTGATTCAAGACTCAGGCAACAGTAGCACCTGCATCTCAGCAGTTTAAGTTAATACTTCACAGCCTTGTGAGCTAGACATGCCTGACTAGAGACACGGAAACCAAGTTTTAGGGTTATTCTTAGCTGTAACTCGGAGCTGTCACTCCGTTCTCACCATGCATCTCCAAGTACCAGTACCCTCCATGTAAGACCAGATGTTAGATACTCAAAGAAATGGATGAGCTCAAAGAGTTCAAATGCTTGAAGATAAAGACATTCACTATGCGTACAACTGTGAATCAACACACCCAAATGAGGCATCTTCAGGATGTAACCTTATTTATTTCAGCTTATAACAGTCAGGCTTTAGCTCCACAATGGAGACACATCATTTAGGTATCTAAAATTACGTGTTTGCATGCAAGTTAGGACTTTAAACTCCCATTACAGCAAGTGGAGATCTACTTGGTACAGACAGTGGAGCTTGGAGAGCTATTGAGCGCAAACTGATGTCAGCTGAAAAGCACTGAGTGTACTACAGCTAGTGACTAAATCTAGTTTCAAATGGGAGCTTAGATCCCAGGCCACATACAGAAACATACATTTAGACACCTAAAATTAGATGCCTTCAGTATGCAGCTCAAGAACTGATATTTCAAACAAATGTCTCCAGAACCTTCCTAGAGTCAGGCTGACTTTGCAGTGTGCAGCATACCAGGGAAGGTTAACTGATCTGTATATACAGGAAAATCAAAGGGGAAAAGGAGAACCTGACTGAACACCTTATGATGAATATAGTATGTTATGAACTCATTCACATCTCAAAATGAAAGAAGATAGAAGTTAGAAAAATGTCTAACAGAAGAATGAGAAAACAGTTAAGGCAAAAATGTTATAGATATGTTTTGTCCATATAAAGAAACTGAATCTATTTAACACATTTTAAACAAAAACCAATGGCAGAAAAACTATGTTTTCCCTAAAACCCACTACAATCAACATTGTGAAAGACATCTGAATTAACACCTTTTGTAAAATGCAGAAGGGCTAAGTCTTCGACAATATTTGCACTCTGTTTATCAGTCTAAGGTATAAAAAGAGCAGGTCCTACTTAAAATTATTTCATAATGAGACAGCTCCAAATCAAGCTGCTACAACCATGCTTTGCAGCCACTTTCTCTCATCATCTCGTTGCAACGCAAAACAGAACTACGTCTCCTCTGCAGTCATACTCCCACATAGCTGACCAATACTAAGATTCTTATTATTTTTAGTTTGACTGTAGATACCAAGAAATAAAAAAATCTATGAAACAATTATTAAATTGTGTATATTGAAGGCAATTTCCAAACAGAGGTGCCTTAAAATTAAGCTACCCCTAGACTCAGCTCTGATCCTCTACAGGGACATTCTCAAGCAAGAGTTAAGTAGCTGTAAGTCACTGTAGCTTGCTGTGACCCCATACTTTCAGTTTACTTGTCTTAGCTTCCCTCAATGCCTCTTATGAAGGCCCTCTGATTACTTCTGATGGAGATCCTAAAATTAATATGTAGAAGAGGATGTTAATCTAAGTATCCATATCCAGTTTCAGCCTCACATAACATGTTCAGTCTTCTACATCATTGACACAGAAGGAATGGAGAAGACAACTGAGATTATTTACCATTTAGGGTGGGGTTGTTTTGAGGTGGTTTTTTTAAATGAACTGATGTATAAAAGTTTGTATCTGTGTTTTCAGAAGGCTACAGTGGAGAAAAGCTGCAAAGTATCATTGAAGACGAAAAGGAAGGCAAATTAACTTACACATGTCATCATGTAACATTTCAGTTGAAATGAGAAACAGGTAAATGGAAACAAGGATAAAGAACTAGTTTCTTTTTGGGCTACAGAATGAAAAGAAAGATTACCTAGAGCAGCTTCTCTGGGTGGCTTCGGTACGCTATTCTTAACAGGAGCAGGTAAACCGAAGACTAGAACTTTGTAATACTCATCCAGGTTTACTTGTAAGGAGTTCATTATCCAGGTTCTTAAGCTACCTAGAAGACTAGAGATGCTCAAAGAGAGAACTCCTGTTAACAGTGTTTTATTGCTTTTGCTAGTTTGTTCCATTACTAGAGAGCTGTGTATTTAAATAAACATTCTTTTATTTCTAAACTTAGCCCAGTGCTAAAGTGGATACCAAGTAATTTAACAAACAAGATATGGTATTTCTAGAGGTGATGTCACCCTTAAAGTCAACATATAGGATCACTACTGCAGTGCCAGGTATCCCTGTACATTCTAAAATCACCGCAGAATGACCGTGCACAATTCCTCCACTTAACACAGTGGTTTAGTATTTGATAATAAGCAGTGGTGGTCTTGTGAGAGAATCATCTCCCAATGATCATTAGCAACTAACAAAGTTCCTTCTGAGGGGCCTGTGGCAACTTGTACAGAATTTAGGATAGTCTTCAACAACCTCCAATATTAGTTTTAAATAAAACTCAACACTAAAGCACCAGATGATATGAGAACAAGATAAATCTAGGGTTTTTTTTGGTTCAAATATACTTAAATAGCAGCTTGGATTTCAAGATGTTCAGTTTGGCTGCTCAAATGCTATCCGTAAACAATCAAAACCACACAAAACCTGACAGCAGAAAACAGTAGATAATAGATTAAGAGCAGTCCTGCAGAGGACTTGGGGATACTGGTGGATGAAAAACTAGACACTAGCTGACAACGTGTACTTGCAGCCCAGAAATCCAATCATACCCTGGGCTGCATCAATAGCAGCATGGCCAGCAGGTTGAGGGAGGTGATTCTGCCCCTCTGCTCTGCTCTTGTGAGACCCTCCCTGGAGTACTGGGTTCCTCAGCACAAGAGAGACATGGATTCTTGGAGCAGGTCCACAAAAATGGTTGGAAGGCTGGAGCACCTCTCCTATGAAGACAGGTTGAGAGAGTTGGGGTTGTTCAGCCTGAAGAACAGAAGGTACTGGGAATACCTTAATGCTGCCTTTGAATATATAAAGGGGGTTTAAAAAATAGATGGGGAAAGACTTTTTACCAGGGCCTGTTGTTACAGGCCAAGGGGTAACGGTTTTAAACTGAGAGTAGATCAGATATAAGAAAGAAACTTTTATGATGGTGGTGAGGCACTGGCACAGGTTGCCCAGAGAAGCTGTGGATGCCCCATCCCTGACAGTGTCTGAGGCCAGACTGGATGGAGCACTGAGAACCTTGGTCTAGTGAAAGGCATCCCTGCCCATGTCAGGTTTGAACTAGATGACCTTTGAAGGTCCCTTCCAACCCAAACCATTCTATGATTCTCTAACAGCTTTATTCACACAACATTCTGGATAATGGGCAGGTTTGGTGTTGCAAAGCTGAAGTTAGTCTTAGAATCAATTAAAGTTTGTGTTTCACTACTGCAGTCTCAGAATTGATGTATCTTCTTCTCCTCTTGGCTTCCTTGAAAACACTTTTCAGAAGTATTGCATTTCTTATTTCAAGAGAAAAAATTAGGTTAAGCTTGCTTAACTTTTATCCCAGAAACCAACCTTAATACTGATACTTCATTTAATTTCAAAGCATGGAGTATTTATGACTCATTCTAATTTACATAAGTCTTCTTATTCTATTATGAAAATGGCAATTTTCCTTTGCAGAGACATATAGAACATAGTCTCTCTTATTATGTCAAGTAACATTTAATAGCCTTTAGCTGTAACTTGGGACTGTTATAAAATGTGCTCAAGATGAGTCATCTTCATTCATTTATTCTGCAATAGGAAGAATTCATGAATGAGTGATCTGCAGTAATTCACTTCTACAAAGAGAGCCCATTCATACATTTCAAACCTGGTTTTCTGAATCACTGTAATGTAGCTGATTATTTCATTTTAAGAGAAGAAAATCTTGGCTTAAGGAAGGTTTCCACAGAAGTCTGTGTATTTCTAGAATGTGAGAAAATTTTCATAAATCTAAAAGAGCTCTTTTGAAAATAAACATTTTGGTCTAACACATGGATACATAGATGTCTTCCTATCTATCTAGCAAGAAAAATGCAGAGTTTTTAGTTAGAGACTAAATGGCTTAAATTGAAGTTGCATCAAGGGGGAGTAGAAGCCATCACTGTCAGACAAATCACTACGCAGGCAAAGTAAATCCTTAATAAAATCAGAAAAAAATGGCCATTGGCACTCAGAAGTGTTCATTCAAAGCTGTATTTAGGTCAAAATACACACAACATAAAACCAACTATGATCCAATAGTGCTAACTACAGAAATATAAAGTAATCACACTTCTTATTCTACAGAAATAAAGAATAAAATACACACATTATTTTAAGTCATCAAAACTCCACCAAAATAAAGTAATAGGATTCACTAAGGATAAAAGGTGCCTTAACCATCACTGCTCTTTTGCCATCCTTAGAGAGTTCAAACCTGGAAATATTCTTAGGTGCATTTTCACCCCATCTTAACTCCCATGGAAGAGGCCCACATTAAGAAGCCACTTCTTTACTCGCTTAATATAGTTCCAAAACAGTCAAGGCTTTGCAGATCATCTGAGAGCTATACCAGCAAATAGATGGTAAGTCAATACAAAGACCTGTGTGTAAATGCAGCATTTTCTTCAGAAGTGTGGCTCACAGAAAATGCACTGTTTGTTTCTCCATTAATTAGTGCTTTAAGTTTTCATTACTTCATTGATTCAAGGACAGCTCTAAACAGTCACTTTAGTCACACCTCTCTTTTCTCCTGAAGAGACACTGACTCATTATTTTCAGGTTGAGAAGTTCTACCCTATGTATAGTGTCGCCAAAGTAAGGATAGTTCTCTTTACAAACAGAATATCTGACAAGAGCAGCACAAAGATTGACGGAGCATCTCAATGTTTCCAACAGACAAATATATGATGCGAGATAATACAATTAACATTATGGTTAGATTTATTAACAATTCACATTGACTTCAGCAGACAGCACAATCTCAAGGTGAACTGACCAGCAACCACGCACAAGAGAAATCCAGAATTATCCAAGGAAGCGAGACTTACCAAATCATCCAAACTAATGTATCTGGTTGTCTGCGCTTCTACTGGGAATCCAGAAGCAGCTCACTACTTCTCAACTTCCAATCTCTCATTTTAGCACTGTACTTACATAATTTCAATTTTATATATAGTACATTCATGAAAAAGCTGCATATGTGCTTTTGCAGAGACTTTTAAATTAATACATTCAGAAAAGGGTATAAAGATGGGTAAATATTTACAGGAAAAACTAGATTTGAAAAGTATTAAGAAACATTATAATGACTAAATTAACTTCCCACTGATTGCATCTCCACTAAATTTCAGTCACCTTGGCCTTCTTCATGCCTTTTTTAAGATAAGCGTCTGTGTACATTTATCCAAACCATTCTCATTATACATTTCTGCATCTTTAACTTCGATTTCACCTAATAACTGAGTGCATACAATGAAGAAACAACCAAGGAACTAGTTGTGAGCTTTCTTTCTTTAGACACAATGCAATAGACTCCTGCAGCTGTAACTCATTTTGCAGACTGGTCATTCATTTTGTAGACAAGTCAAGGGCAAACTATGTTTGAGAAGTTGTAGCGGAACAAAAAGGACCACCAATACCGAATTACTCTCTACAGCTTACACCATCTGAAATTGTTCACTTTATACAAATCTCTACACAGAAAACAGGACAGTAGACACTCCTCATTACTTGCAATACATGTAATGGAAAAAGCTACAGCATCAATTATTAAGCCAGACAGACCCAACAAACCAAAAGGTGGAAAGATCCATCAGCATAGCTCTCAAAACACAGAAATGTCTCAAGAGTGGCAAGAATAGACCAGAAAAGCAATATTCACAAGATCATGTGCAACTCGGATTCTGTACCAAGATTAGTGAATGTACAGATATGAAAAAAACTTTATGCTCCCTATTTAACTACCAAGTATAAGCCACAATTTCATCTCCAGGAAGGAGGAAGGACAAGGAGAATGTCTGTGTGACAGGAGGTTTGCAAAAGCTTTGGAACTGATCTGGGAGGTAGGTTTCTAGATTGCCACTAGCACCTTTCAGGAAAGTTGTAAATACTGTACCTCAGCTTACACTTAGTGAGTCTCAGGAACAACTGCCTAATAACTGCTCATGCTCACTTTCATATTTAAAGCATGAAGAAATCCACAGCTGAATCAAATCACAATGGCGAGCTGCCTCTTTGGAAAGAAAGCAGGACTAGGCAAGGATAAAAGCTGTACCATGAAAGGTTAGAGTGTATCTATAAAGATATGATCTCAATATTTTTGCAGTTCATTAAACACTTCCTGCTTTGAAGGCGATCATGCAAGGAAAGTGTCAATTAATTCCCCACCACTAAGCCCATTTGATAAACTAAAAATCAGAAGCAAACATGCAATACATGGCATTCTCCTCAGTATTTTGTGCAACAGAAACAAAATACATCTTATCTGTTCTTTAACTTGAATTGCAAGACAAAATTCACTATGTTCCCCTCAGGCAACTATTACATATTCCCCAAATAACTATTACATACCATGTTTCAAATAAACCCTATAGAACCATGAGCTGCAGCACTGATTCATTTGTGGCTCAAAGGATGCAACAATACCATGCAATCAGCACAAAGTTTTGAAATATGGCATTAACAGATGTGTAAACTTCAATAAACTGTCAATATAAACCTAATTACGATTCAAGGCCTCCTTTTAATAGGTTATTTTGTAGCCAAAAGACTTGCCTATGACACTGGAAACCAGACCTTTTGATTCTTCTCAGATTGGAGAGAAGAGGGAAAGGAGATGAAAATACTTGCTTCAAATTCCCATAACAGTACCTGTTGAAGCTGGGCCAACATTCAGAATAAAAAGAAGGCAGGATTCACTGGTCCAGAAGATAGTGAGCAAAAATTTGACCCCATAGCTGAACCTGTAGATAATCTCTTAACACAGTAAAATGGTATTCTAAACAGCAATAGCTGACTGCTCATTTCTTGTGGTACCTCTTGTAGAGATGCTTAACTGGTAGTTCCTGACATTCAGAATAGAAAACAATACCCAAACTGACCATTGCATAAGGGGGTGCTACACTTAGCTGAAGCATTTGTATTTTGAAGCTGCACTTGCTAGAACTCAGAAATAACACAATTTGGCCCACAGAGATGAGAAACTAGTAGTGGGAAACAATGCCCACATGACAGCTAAAAATAAAAAAAAATCCTCCTCAAACCATATTAACAACTGTAGCTTTTGACTTGAGGTCTGTGCAATAAATGAGGTTAGTCAGAAGTTGCTATAACAGCATTTCCCTGTTTGCTTTGCAAGCTGAAAATGTTCCCCCCCTTCCCCTCCCCAAGAAATTTAATTTCATCTAATATAGGGAAAAGTACTTTGTTTATGGTAGGGAAATCTAAATCCAATGATGCTTAGAATATAGTATTTTAGGTTTTTAAACAGCTCTTGTATTCAAAATAAGTTCTGTCAGTCTTTTACTTTCAACACCACGAACTGCCTTTTATTAATCCTGATTCAGACTCAGGAAATATTAAAATAAATTTATCAGCTTTACCTGTAATGCACTGATACTGTCCATCTTCTCTTCTTATTGTAAATGTTTCCCCTGGATTAACTTGCACAAGAATAACCTTAAAAATAAAAGAGTGTTTACAACCATTACACAGGAATATGTTACAGAAGTCTGGTACGTGCAAAAAAAAAGAAAAAAAGTTTTACTGGGAAAAAACCATTTTTTTTCCAGTTAGTAAATACATTATTTTTCACTTCACACTGCTTGCTGCCTTCATCCCACAAAGAGATAAAAGCAAGAACAAGCACAGATATTTTTAAACAAACATTTTTCAAAGGAGGAGAGAATAACAAGTAAAACAGTACCTGTACAAATTTTATTTTCTCAACTGCTTAGTATAATTAAAAAGCTATTTGTACAGCTTAAATTATTTCAACAAATTGCATTAACTTCAACATTAATCAAACCATTACATAAACTTCCAGAAAGAAGCCTAGAATTCCCAGTGTTTGAATTTTCATCAACCACCCAACAAACAGCTTTCAACATACGGAAAATACTGTGTCATTTCCTTCTTTACACGACCCAAGAATGTTTGTACATTCATTAACGATAAAACAGTATTAGAAGTCATGACAAAGTAAGTGCACCAGATGCCCAGCATGAAACAATATGTATAATTTTATTTGTGGAAAGCTGGTTATCCTAATTTTGTAAACCCAAGCAATGCAGAAATGATAGCAAAGCACACTTATCAGCCAAAATAAACAGAGGAAGTCTGACGTACCAAAGAAGCAGCCTGTTACTATTTTAGATTTCTGTATTCTTATTTGAATCCTGCCCTTCTGTGAGAAAAAAGCTTGTAAACATGAAACACCTAGCTAAAATTATGAACAAAGGAGGGGGGAAAAGGCAGAAGAGCAGGTGCATTTCATAATTTCTGGTCACATTTTTCTTCAGTCTTGCTTGCATATGTCTAAATGGAGCCTATGTCCTCCTCCTCCTCGTACGAATCAGAGGCAGAGAAATCCTTATAAACATGACTCTTAAGCACTGGCCAAAAATTTACTTTGTTAAATTGCTAAAAGAAAATGTCATGTTTACAAAAAACAAACGAACAAACAAAACCAAAACAAACCAGGAAACTTGAGTGCTACTCATTTTAGGATACCAGAGAGAAATGAAAGGGAGAAAAGAGAAGGCAGAAATCACATGAATTCCTCCCCTTCTGGTAGAGCAATTTCACAAATTAATGAAAAGATGGCAAGTTCTACTCTAACATAGATGCAACTTTGATGAGATATGATAGACACTCATATTTTCAAGCTTGGACTGTGTGACTCAACACTGATTTAGCTCAGCTTTGAGCATGCACTTAAAACCCACTATTTTTAGTTGTTTCACATGTTTTTTTCCAGAATTTTTAGGCTCTTTGAGAAGAAACAATGAACTATATCACTATTTACATTTTATCATGTTAATAAATTTTCCAGATCTTCTGAAGTGTGCCCTAATATAAAATTATAACTAACAGGTAGCATTCATAATATAATCTAAACTTAGGAACAAGATGTTTTTAGTAATGAGCTTCAAATAAGACTTAAAGGTCTTCAGAAAATATTGTATTGCTAGAGTTTATTCAGAAGTGTTTTAAGGTAGCTTTTTAACAACTGGCTATCATCACCTTCAGAATGTGACAAAGGAGAGAAATAGGAGTGGATGAGTTCTTACAATTTCTTCTTCAGATTCCCCAAGTAGGCATAGCTTTTCAAAGACACGTTTCATTGATGTACTCTCCCCTCTCTGCTACAATTGAAAGTTTTAGTTTGAAATTTAGACTGGAATAAAAGGACCTAAAAGCTTCACAGTACATGAGAGTCTCTTTCCATCTGTTATGTGTGGGTTGGATACCTACCTTTGCCCAAGTCTTTTGGCTGATTTAGATACTCAAACTCCTGGGAGGTGCCATTCTGGCTGCAGCTGATGTGCCAATCTGTACCACTTTCAGCTCAATATTCTTCGTCTCCATCATATGAAACATGAGAAGCAGAAAAGCTTTAGGACAATTGCTGGTCCTTGATGCCTGCTTTTAAAGTAACAGGGAATGGGGGTTGACTGGTATTCCCATTTTATTTCCCATTTTTTCTGTGTGAGTGCCTAAGATTGGTAATCTGGGTAATAAAAGAATCATAGAATCAGATGGCTTGGAAAGGACCTCTGAGATCATCAAGTCCAACCCTTGGTCCACTACCACCATGGTTACTAGACCATGGCACTAAGTGCCACATCCAGTCTCATCTCAAAAACCTCCAGGGACAGAGAATCCACCACTTCCCTGGGCAGCCCATTCCAATGCCTGATTACCGTCTCTGTAAAGAATTTCTTCCTAATATCCAACCTAAATTTCCCCTGGCAGAGCTTAAGACCATGCCCTCTTGTCTTAATGTTGTCTTGGGAACCTGCTGGCTCTCCTCCTCCAGACCTCTTGCTGCAGGACATCCAAACCAGAGGGTCCAGCCAGCAGAGTGGATCTGAGTGTGGGAATACGCATGCCAGCCCCATTGCAGCAAGTGGGGCCGATGCCTCCCAGTTTTGTTTTAATAGCAGCTTCTCCTGTGTGAGAATCTTTGTTGTTCACTTCACAGCTGGTCTGAGAAGGTAAAGGCTCAGCCACGGTGTGACAGAGTGAGAGGGGCACCGTTATGCAGCAGTTATGCTATGAGGCAACAGATCTCCTGATGGAGTCCAGGTCCACTCTGACACTCAGGATACCATCAGATTTTCACATCACTGACAACATCTGACTTTCACTCAGAAGGGTGGGGAAACTTACCAACTTAATGCAGTTTAATTAGATGTCAGTTCCTGGGAACTGGAAACAATCTTTTTTGTCAATGGACAATTAGCCTACTTGATCCTTGACTGTGTATTTCACTGGCTCCTGCTTTCAGCCTTGCTTTTATGTTGAGCATTCACATTTGTATTTTACAATTGTTCCAAGACAGGCTGTATTTGTTGCCAAGTGTGCCAGAAGAGATTCTGAATCAGGGCTGAAGTAATTTCAGAAGTTTCAAGAACTGATTGCTTCAACAGTCTTGTGCCGGGGCAGTGTGTGACCAGCACTGGTTGCTGGCCAGCCTTATCACTGCTGAACCCCATGGAGCGATCACAGCTTTGAGAAGGGCATTTCTGACACCACCTCGGTAGATGTGATTTGAAATAAGAAAAATTAAAGCTATGCACAGAGACAGATTGATACTTTTCTGGTCAGAAGAGGTATTACCAAAGACAGTCACTCACAGGGATTCCCTCTTACCTAATGAAAGAAAGGAAGCAGCACAAAATCAAAGATGCAAGAAAATTTCTCTGAAAGAAAGTGTAACATGGGTTTTTCACAGCATCATGTTTTAGGTAAAAAAAAAATAAAAATCTATGGGTTGCTTGGTATTTATAGCTCATTCATCTTATTCTAAGTGGCTTTGTGCAGGCTTGCACATCCCATCAGTGAACATGCTACTTCATGAACCCTGGCATCAGTGCTTCTGAAAACCAAGGCCTGAGTCTTTCACATTAAATATTGTAGATCTTGATCTCCTTCCTCTTCTGGGCAAAATATTTATGTTGGCTTAAACTGAGTGAAAAGCTTTGGAAAAATCTGATGGTTCAGACTCTCTTCTTATGCATCAATCATTTTGTGACAAATTCTGTTGCTTTACTCACAGCACCTAAAGACTCATTTCTGATATGTCAGTCTCAGTGGGAGTAACCTTTAACATGGGCACTTTTCAAATGCCATTTCTCTTACTAAATCAACAAAACACTAATTAAGGACTTCTCAAGCTTAACAAAATTATGTGAACTTAGGACACTGAGGCCTTGACAAAAGCCAAAAATCCTACAAGCACTTTTAAAGCATAACCAACCATAACAGAACCTAATAAAATTTAAGAGTGTAATTTCTCAATGCTAACAGAACTTTGACTCAACATGTTTTTGAATCAAAACATGTTAAGGCATTGCCATTAAGAAATTGGAGTACTAGGTCAAAAACTAGTTCTGTGTCATTTCCACTGGGACTATAAACTGTTTCCTTTAAACAGTTATTTAAAGATGATCCACATGACCTCAATACAGTTCCTGATGAAAAACAGTACAAAATCTCTTTCCAGAGATTAACATACAGGCTGACAATACAAGAGTGCAGCTACACATTTATGCTAAAATATCGCATAAATAAAACAAAATGACCAGCCAAATGGCTAAAGTTTGAAATACCTATAACATCAGTTGCCAAAGACTGTCAGGTTTAAACAGTAAAATCTCATACTTTTGAATGGTACTTAATTTATTCTACAAAGGCTATTTTAGAAGATAAATCCAAACCAAATGAGCAACATACTAAGCTTTGTAGTAGTTTAATTAAATTGCCCAGATTGGCAAAGACCATCCTCCTAACAAAACTAATCATGCCATACATTAGAAAGCTCAGCATGCTTTTCCTGAAATTGCTGTTTGAACTCAGGCAGTGGCTCAAGACCATTAAGAGCACAGAAAATGTGCTGAAGGTCTGGGGCACCAGACCAGGTCAGCAGTCTGTCCAGCCCAGCACTTTGACTCTACTGCATCAATTGAGATGCAGTTAAAGGGGAGCAAGTGAGCCAGGCCACTTTCTGCAGTCCCATACTGGACTCTGTTATTGTCCATAAGTTTGCCTAAATTTTTGAGTTCACTTACAATTTGAATTGCCTCCACAACTTCCTATGGCAGCAAGTTCCTGAAGTTTACTTTTTTAGACATTTTAAAACTATCTCCTACTAATTCCATGTTCCCTAGTTTCTCTACTATGAGATTTGCAGTTCTGAGTAAATTTCACCCACCTCCTTCAATATTTTTTTAAGCCTTGGCAATTCCCCCCTCCTTGTCCCCAGTCCCTGCAAACTGAGGGGTCCTAATATTTCTGATCTCTCCTAGGAGAACTGCTATATTCCCTTGACTACGTCAGTGATACCTAAACGCATATAAGTATTCGGAAAGTAAGCAGTGCTCAGGAACATTCCCAGGTGCTAGAACACTCACCTGCAATAATGAATATGCTATAGGAGTCCTGAGCACAACATAGGCTAATGCCAAGGAGCAATCTTCTTCCATATAAAACTGGAAACTATTCCTGAGATCACTCTTACCAGGCAGTTTGCAAGAAAAGATGATTTACTAAAACTGACTGGTTTCATGACACTTAGCCTCAGTTTCCATAAACATTTGGAGCACACTTAAATTACTAATATATAAACAATTCCTGACTGTAGCCTGAAGAAATATTACATTTTGCCTCTTTAAAGGATTAGTTAAGGGACACACTCTGAAGTAGCTTTTAAAATCTCTTCTTCACCTTAAATCATAATTTGAGCTGGTCTGATATGGCAAATACACTCTTAGAATACAATAATTCTTATATAAAACTATTCTATAATATTTCTCTCTTCAACAAATTCCAAATTAAAATATAATTTTATTGTAACTCAAGTAGTATAATCACATCCTACAGAGATACATTGACTTGGACATACTACCACCAACAGATATGATAATTTAAAAATAATTGCATCTCAGGATATTCTATATGAATTATTACTACATTTGTGTGAACAGGGTGGAAAATATTCAGATCTTGCAACTAGAGAATTAACAGAAATAAAAATGTTCAAAGAGGAGAATGCTCAACGTTTTTTATTTTTATTCGGTAATCTCTTCACTATCAGCAAGAGAAACTACAGGATGTTTCTGCAGGCTGAAGCAGGAAAGCAGTTTAATGTTTTTTCAAAGTCTTTGGCTTATTTCTACCACAGAATATGTGAATTTAATAAAAATGGCTGGAATCAGAAAAAAACCTTGTAAGACTAAGAATACAAACAACAAAAGGTGGAAGGGAGATCTGTGCAAGGCAGAGCTGCAGCCACCTTGACTCAGAGGGCTGCCTCCAAAGAAATGAAAAACTTAAGGCCAAATGTTAACACCTATCTGCAAAAAGGTCTAGAAGTAACTTTTATCAGCAAGAAGCAGAGGCTCCTTGAAACACCTTAGAGGTATTTCACTCTGCCAATATGGTCACGGCAGTGTCTTTTAAAAGCAAAACAGCAACAATACAAAATACAGCTGATTTATATTTTACTAATCCTTGTCTTTAGGTATAAGAACACTTTCACAAGCAGCTCAAGATTTTGCTTGTTCCAGACAAATACACACTTAAAGTATTCATTGGAGCACAGTGAGGGACAGAATGGAATTTAAAACACAGAACTAGTTAACCTTGTTTTGAATATGTTGTTTTGCACACTAATTAAAGCCAAAAATCTCATTAACTTCACTGAAATAACAATTAAAACCAAGCCTTCATTCTGTAAGATATGCACTTCTACAAGATTCTCTACTTGAACTTCCATCCTCCTAACACAAGTAGTGATGTACTAGCAGACTGACAGGTTTCAAAACAATTTCAGCTAGCTGACAGGAAAGAAGGGCAGCATCAGACCTGTGGCATCATCATAAATGCATATTTACGTTATAACAAGAAGGGAAATGTTCCCCTGGTACTTTCAGTGACAAAAAAAAGTGATAAACTCTAAATAGGCTTGCACAATTAATAACTATTCTTCATCATGTGGTTAGTAAGCAAGATGGAAATAAACCTATGGATGTTATTGAGAAGTACCAATATCAAAATCAGATTCATCCTAATAAGGACCCTAGATGAGGTGAAGGACTTGCAGAGCAGGAAAACAAAAGCAGCTTAGGACTAATACACAAGGATGTTACTTTACTGTTTTAAGGCAACATCTTTCCATAGCAGAAACTGTAAATACAACCAGAAGTCCAAACTATTTCTGTCACTATAGAGGGATAAAAATAAAAAGCTGATAAGTAAACCATAAAACAACTCAAAGAGCTCTAAAAACTAACTTCATAAAAGATCTCATAGCAAGTTTGACATATTTTTCTTCTTTTGCTCACAACTATATATGTGCAAAAGCAGCTCTCCAAATAAAATGTAAAAAAGCTAAAGAACAAAGTTTTCTCTCCAAATAAACACACATGATACAACCAGTCAAAAACTAGTGCCTCAAAATTATTTTGCCATTTCTATCGATTACATATATGCAGTGGACCCGTAAGGCAAAAGGGATTTTATTTAAAAAAAACCCTACATATGCAAAATATTAATAGTATTTTTAATTTATTGCTTAGGTTCTAGAAGTTCAAATTTAGTCCAAAGTAAAAAAAAAAAGAGTAACAAAAAACCCAATAACCCAAACAACAAATGATTGTGTTTAGAAGTATACTAGATATTCTTTCACACAGATACAAAATAAAACATATTCAGAATTGAGACAGTTGTTAACATTCTCCTCTACTCTGCTCTATAAAGTTATGAAGATCTTTCTAATTTGGGGAAAGTTTTGCAGATCCCATTTGAATAAGGTTTATGGAAGAGAGTCTAATTATCCTTACCACATAATGATGATATTAAGCATTATACATTCTACAGCCCAGTTCAAATAATACTTGTATTTCTTAAAGGACAGGAGTGACTGAAACAGTTTATAATTCTTTTAAACCAGCACAAACATCAAGAGAATCAAGTCAGATACAATAAAACTTTATTTACAAGTTTGGCATTCACAGCCACATTTTCAAATCTTTTGTAGCAGGTAACAAACAGTGTTGCCCAAATAAATGCTTTTATACTAAAAGCCTCTTTGTCCACAGAAGTAGTTATTAACTACTCAATATGCAAGAAAATTTTAAAATATTTATTTTTCCTAATACATGCAGATTTATTTCTAACAAGCTAAGTCTTAGGTGAAAGACTGAAACTATAATTTTAGGGTTCCTGGGACATAAAAAAGATTTTTGTATTTGCAATAAAGAAAAAAAAATCTATATAAACATCAAGCTCATTCTGTCCAAAATATCTTGGCTTTCAAACACATCCTTCAGTACCAAGGACTATCAGCCTCCTGAAGGGAAAAAGAAAAAGGTTAAGTTTTTTAATCCTCACTGAGGCTAAAGAAACTGAAATACACTAAATATTTGTGTCATGTGTGAAGTTGCGGGATATGCCCACATGAGAACTGGCACTCTGTTCTCTCCACAGGCTGGCACTGTCTACAGCCACAAAGGCAAAAAAACTAAAGACACCGGACTGCATTTCAGTGTAAATGAGTATTTTGAATCCTTCCCTCTCCCCAGTCACCCACCACCTCACTCTGAAGGGGAAAGGGACTGAGTGGGTTACTCGATATCTTCCTCTGAAAGAAATTAGTTGCGCTTTGTGAATTTACATGTTTTTCCAGAATGAGTGAAATCTGGGACAAATTTTCCAACCAAGTTAAAAGCCTCTGAATATATGCAACTAGAATGCTAATAGATCTACCACTAAATATATCATGGGGGAAAAAAACCCAAAAATCCTTTAGCAACAAAACTGATTCCTAGTCTGTCATACATATTAAAATACTGACAAATGTGGGGAAGTAAGAAAGGAAAGAAAAGGGTGGAGGGAGTGTGTGTGGGGAAGCTAGAACACGTTACATTAATTTTAGCCATTGCTAAAATTGTATATATAAAATGAAGAAATAAGAGTATGTTACGTTACATTACAACTGTGGTTAAAGCACACTCCAATATAACCACATAGTAAGAGACTGTTCCTGTAAAACAAGAAAGATTACAAGTTGGAGCAAGACAATACTACCAAAAAGCAGAGTTCTGTTTTTCCCTCATTCTGGAGTGGTTTTGTGGGATGTGTGTGTTTCTCGGGGTAGCAGGGAGTTGTTTTTTTTTCCTACAACTTCCTAAAAATCAAAATGGCTAAGTGTTCCAAAATTTAAAGAGAAGAAAATCACAAACCATTTCTATACGAGCAGAAACAACACTATTTTCTGAGATGTTTTACTAGGAAATAGGAGAGAGCTTTTGGGTTGTTTTGTTTTGTTTATCATTAATCTGAAAGCATCTATATTTAGCTTTATATGGTTATAGGTGCTGAGTCAGTAGCAAATGATTGTCAGCAAAATCCACAAATAATGGAAAGACTTTACCAAAATCGTATTTCTAAATGCACTACTAATATACATCAACATGGGAAAAAAAAAAGAGACAGCAGTGGTTTGTCTAAAAATACGGCAACTGAAATCAGCTCAGCAGTACTCAGAAAATTTTTAACCGAAAGGACAAAGGTAAATTAATTTTTGAACATTTTTCAAATTTAGGAAAGCATTTTAGCTAATGCTCTTTGTCATTCTGACTTCAAAAAAATTTAAAACGCTGAACCTTTTAAGAGGATGGTACAGCCAAGTTCTTTGGAAGATGTACACTGTATCTTTAAAAGTCTGTCTGCAACAAGATTTAAAAAGGGTGTATTTCTAGAAAAGGGTGAATATAATACAACACAACTTCCAGGCAGAGCTACAGTTATGCTCTGTCATTAGGGCACCTATTCAGAACAATTACATTTTTCTCCACTAATAGCTTCAATCAAGATGTTAATTAGCAACATGCTTTATCTCGTAACCCATTTCAAAAGCCTTAGCACTTTGACTTACTGTTGCTCGCATCCTTTTATTTCTCTCATTCAACTGGTGCTACCACAGTGACAAAGGATGAAGGAAGATTCAACAGTCACCACTCCAGCTGCTCCAATCTGTTCCATTCACTTAATACTGAGGTAATCTTCAGTGATGTGTTGAACACTGCCCCCCCCTTCTTTTAACAGGGCACCTTAACCTAAATGCCACGGCTGGAGTATCTCACTTTACCTTCCTCTATAGCTGTACATCCACGAAGCATGTGGAGGCAGGATGTGAAAGGTGGGATCAATTAACAATATAGTCAGCAATACCTACCTCAAGCCTTCCTTCCTATCAAATTAGCCAACGTACAGTGAGCTTCCTGCTGTACACGAATGTATCATGTCACCATAGCAACTAAATCAACAAATAGCTGCTGCAGCATCTGCTTCTGGATCATCTAACGTCAGTCAACAGAAGGTTCGGGTTTAAGAGAACAAAGCTTCCAAATATATGCCATTTTATAACTGCATTTTTAATCTAGCCTCCCGATTCCCAGATAGGATATACTAACTCGGAATCAACCAACTTCTGACTTTATAATCTGTGATGCAGCTTATGACTTCATTTTGCAAGTAAGCCAGAAAGAAAGGAGGAAAAAAATACCTTGTAATAGAATAAAAAGATACAGCAAGGAAATAATCAATTGGCTTCACAGAGTGTGGTTCAGTGAACATGGAAAATCAGACGCAGACTCAAGATGCTCTGCCATGGCTCCAACATGGAATTACTGTGATTTGTAGGTTTGTAACCTCACCTATGCCAGAGTTCCCATTTGTAGGACTAGTACAACAATATTTGTAAGTTCCTACATGCTACTTATCAAAGAATACTGCACGACTAGAGTGTTGTTATTCATTAGCAGCACCGGAATTGCCAGATGGAATCACATCTGTGGTTGAGCTAAGGTGATGTCAGTTACAAACACAGCACAATCGTTTTTCCATTGATTGTGTGTTCGAGATCTGCTTTTTATAACATAACAAGGCTAATGAGGCTATGAACTACTCTTTTCCACAATCAAACCCACTAACGCTTAGAAAACATACTAAATGGAAAAATGCAAAATATCTATGTAACAGGTATTACAGAGAGTATATGATTATTAAATAGGAACATCTGACATCAGTAATAAAAGCTAAATTAAAACAGTACTTTAAATTTTATTTCTGAATTGCCAAAGGCTTATGAATTTCATGTTGTAAAAAACAATACTTTCATATAATTCTTTCTTAAAGCCATCTTTCATAAGATTTTTCTATCTCCCATCTTCTTTTACATCTCCTAAAAACTTACTCCCTGCACATTTATGTTGGCTACTAACCAATAAAGAGTTCTGAAAATTTTAGGTTGAGCTTTGTACTATACCACACCAATTCACAGAAGACTCAGCACACAACATTTCTGTGTTATCTCTAAGGGAAAGTAATGTTAGAATTTTCTTTTTTTCCCTTAAAGTATCTTATGTTTTTAGTATCAATGACAGATGAAAACGGGCCTCTCACTATTATTTATAGAAGTGTCCTATAGACTTTGATCTTTGTCCAAATAACATGATGTAACACTCTTAACACTAAAGTTCTAAATATTCTGTTTTCCACAAATTCGAATTTACAGGCTTCCCATGATTACAGAGTTTTCTAGCCTAGCATCTGCTAATATTAACTGTAAGGATCTAACTGCTCTATATATGGAGTTTAACACTTTCTCAATGAAGAATAGTAAACATACAGGTAGTGACATAAAAAACCAGTAACAAATCCTGGTTTTCAGGACTAGGGAGGAAATCCATACAGAATTAAGCGTTATAGTAGCACTATGTTAATATGTTATAGTAGCAATTTACATTCTTGTGATTTTTAAAAAACAAATCCAACCCAAACTATTTCAGCTTACACAGATAATAGCAGCATGTTCGAAAAAAGCAAGAGAAAAAAGCCACCTTTTTGGTGACATGCTTCTAAGGCCTGTTTTCAGAGGACAGACCAAGCAACTCTTCATCATTTTTCTAAAAGGCAGCTGACAGATAATAAAATCAGCAAACATTTAATCTTTAACTACTGCTATAAGATCCTGTCAGCACCACTGAATGTGCTAAGATGACAGAATATCGCTAGAAGCAACTGGAAACAGGGAGATTGGACAGATGACTAGACTGCTCATTGGCAGTGACGTTCAAAAACTATAGATTTCAATTGGCTTTCACTGCTTATTGTAGAAAGGTAGGTTGGAAAGATCCAAGAATTGTTGGTTTGGTTTTTTTATTCTAGCAAATAAATTGTTTTTGTTTATGAAAAGTTTTTTAAATTCTTATTGTACTTGTGTTTCTCCCCCTTCTCTTCATGTGGAAGATGATCAGCAGAAAGCTGATCCCTGGGAAGAAGGGCAGGGAAAGATGATTTGGAGCCTTGTTTTATAAGAATACAAAGTTTTCTTATCAGAACCAGTAAAAGATAAATGTTAAAATCTGCACCTAATATCACTGATAAACATTCAAGACTTCTTAGTGTCCACATACAACAGTGTCAATCAATTTATGTTCCATAATGTCTAATTCTTTATTATTGAGAAATACTTATAATTTTCATCTACTTGCTTTTGCTTTATTTGTCTCATCTCTTTTGCATTTTCAGTTCTCACAGCTTGGCTGAGCAAAGTTTTCTTTGTCTCATTTACAGCAAACCCAATCTGTTTCAGCAGCACTGACACAGTCTGTGGTTAGCAGATAGTGCACAGAAAATTTGCTTCTTAAAATAATACCACTATTATATCTTTAAATCAGCGAAAGTATAAATGTAAGCAGTGTTTCAAAGAATTTCGATAACGCAACAGACAAACATTTGTGCTTCAAAGTTTTAAGCCAAGCCTTGTTTACAGGGAATTAGAAGGAAGCAGTGTTAGGGGCAGTCACTGAACTCTAGTCATGGCCAGTGGTTAGACACATCAACGTCTAAAAATAAAAACTGGAAGACTTCAATCAGATTATTCTCATTTCATGATTTGTTGTTTGAAGGCCACAGGACTTCAGTTTCATAATGCTAAGCAAAAGTGGATGAGGAACAAAACTCATACCGCACAGCAAAGTGGTAGCAAGGGCTAACTAATACCTTCCAGGGGCTAGTCCCCTCAGTAGGTGTTTTCCCTGATCAACAACTGCAACAGTCCAAAACAGAATCAGGGAGTAAACTTTCATAGAAGTTTTATCTAAATGCCCTGAAAGTACAAAACTGCCAATTTAATGTTGGAAAACTAAGTAATTTAACAAAGATTCTTTGAAGTGAAAAATACAATTAAAAAACCCCCAACCCCCCAGTTGCTTAAGGTGCTACTAAATATTACACAGAATAAACCCCCCTCATTTCTAAAAAAAACCCCAAACTCAACTTAAAACTACTGTAATGTACAATGTGTGGCATTGTTCAAAGAAAGTCAGGTGCTTTGAAGATTTTTCATCTGATTTCTATCAGTTTTTTACATACTGTATTAAAAAATAAAAATCTTCTCTTCCCATAATAACCCGGTCTTCTTTACAACACTTGTGGAATCAAAACACCCTTGCAATCATTTCAATTGAGTATCAAAAGTGAAGACACTTTTCAGCTGTACTTCAACTGTATGTACTTTGCAACTCTCACATTTTGCAGGCTGTACTAGCAGTTGCCACAAAGTCCTCTGTGTTGAACAGGTATTATTTGGAGTTTCCCTATGCAAAAAATAATACTCCTGAAGACTCTCTGCTTCCAGGCTCTCTGAATCTGTTGTGAAGACTTTAATGCTGAGAAGGGAAGAGTTAGTTCGCTCTTTAGCTCATATTTGTAACAACCTGAACAGTTGTGTCATTGTTAGAGAGTTCTGCTAGTATTTTCCTTCCGAGTAATACCTAGTCATAACTAAAAACCAGAATCTCACAAACATTATGAAAGCTAGCCAAGATGAACAAAGTGAGGTGGACAGTTAAAAGATTTACTAAACATATCTGAAAGAGTGTGCAACCAGTTAGGCATTTACCAAGAAACAATATCCAACATTATAAAGCAGATCAATCCTTTTCACCCAGAGGGTGGTTAGGTGCTGGAACAGGCTCCCCAGGGAAGTGGTCACAACACCAAGCCTGAGTTCAAGAAGCATTTGGACAATGCTCTCAGTCACATGGTGTGATTCTTGGGGTGTCCTGAGAAGGGCCAGGAGTTGAACTCGATGATCCTTGTGGGTCCCTTCCAACTCAGCATGTTCTATGGTTCTGTGATAACAGCTGAACAACATTATTTCAGAAAAGTCATAGTGACAGTTGATTCCCCCTCTGTAGGCTAAGGCAGAGCCCTTTCAGCCCTTGCCCTGACTTCTTTCACTCTTCTGAAGCACAAAAAGAGGGCCTAGCAAGCTGCATAGACCCTCTTCTTTCTCTCCCCTACAAGCAGTAAATGGTATGAACTTTAGCCTCCCCCTCAGAGATCTTCCCTAAGCATGTCACAGCTGAGCTCACTCAGGCTGTGCAGTATTCTGTAATTTATACAGTTGTTTCAAGGGCCAATGGGATAAGTAGGAGAAAAAGGTACCACCCTCTCAATTTTTAAAGAACCCTGCTGAACAAAATTTAAATCAAATTAAAGTCTGTCATGAATACCCTTTATATCCTTTAAGAACAACCCCCTTCCTGCAATGCAATTGCAACAATTAAGAGAAAAATATAAATAAGCAAGCTGAAAATGAATTCAGACATATAAGGAACATATAAGCCACTGGTTTACAAAGTATTATGGGCTAGGAGAGAATTTTAGATTTCCCAACATTGCTTCTGACAGCTCAGATTCCTGTTTGGGGATATAGCAAGTTAAAATGCCACAATATTTAAAACTATTGGATGTGTCTAACATTTTTACCTTAAATAGAGCACAAAAGGAAGTGCCAAAGGAAGAACTGTATTTTCTAGTTATTCAAAATAGCATTTCATTTAAAAAAAAAGTTAGAATGTTAAGCGTATCAATAGCACTTCTAATGTAGGCTTTTTTTTACCCTGATAAAGTACCCTATACACCCAGCTTTGTGTAAATTTGGGCATCACCGTATATCAAACCACCGTGACAAAACATGAACTTGAGCAGGAAGAGAAATTAAAGGATACATCCCCAATTAGATCAGACTGGGAATGCTCAGTCAGCAATGGACCAATGGTTTGATGGGAGAAATCTCTACACCCCAATTCTCTCCCATATATTTTCTCTCCTACTTCAAAAAGAAATGGAGAAAAATTAAAGCCAAGGGCCATTTTTTGCTATAGTACGTAAACCTGAGTTTATCTCTAGAATAGATAATGTCATTCTGGCTGCTCTATACAGTGTATAATTCTGTAACACAGAGAGGCTTAGATGGACTCTGCCCAGTTACAGCAAAGTCTCAATCACCATGGAATAGAATACTATAGACTATTTTGGTTGGAAGGGACCTACAAGGATCATCTAGTCCAACAGCCTGACTAATTGAGGGTTGACCAAGTTGTTAAGTGCATTGTCCAAATGCCTCTTAAAACTCTGACAGGTTTGAGGCATTGGCCACAACTCTGGAAAGCCTGTTCCAGCGTTTCACCACCTCTCAGTAAAGAAATGTTTCCTAGCAAAAAACCCAGGTTTCAGCTAGCAGAGGATGTATTCAGATTACTTGTTAGCCAAGTGTGTAATTCTCATATATTTTAAGAGTGGAGTTTCTGTAATTAAAAATATGACTTTGCAGAACAGTTACATTTTTGTCGCAACTTACAGAGAGATTACAGGAGCCTGTGTTCTGAGGAAACAGAGGTAAGCACTTTATAGCACTTTCAGGACTTTATAGGTCCTGGACTCTGGCATTCAGATCCTGGCTTACTCAGCATTAAGTCTCCCATCGCATGGAGAAGGGGAGAGATGGGGACATGCCTGAGTTCAGGACACCACTTAGGCATAACTGTACCCTTCCAAACCTTACTGATAAAGGAGCACACAGACTCAGGAACTGGGCCCACTTGCAACAGACTGCAGAGAAGAACTGGGCTACCTCAGTGGTGATAGATCCAGCCAATTTGCACCTTCTCACCTCATAAAAAAGAGAGAGAAAAAAAATAAGTACAGATCTTTAGCCACCTTCCTAAAACATGAAAGGGATCATCTTCTGGACATGCTTATTTCTCCCCATTGACTGTATTAGCAACCTATAGTGACTAAATGACTTGAAATCTAATTTTCACATGTCATCCAATTCTCCCATATGTCAGTTTCTGAACAGATTCATTCAACAGGAGAAATCCTGCCTCAAGTATCTTGGGAGGAATCTACTGTATCAAGAGACCAAAATTAACCCAGGATTTATATCACACACACGAAAACACATTTTAGAGAGAACAGAGGATTACTCAGAAGTTTTATGACGATGTTTCGTTCCATGAATTTTCATACCAAATACAAGTAGAAAAGGCTATGAACTACACAGCCTTCACTCTTGTTTCTACATTCATTTTCCGATAGCAAATATTAAAATAAATATATCTGAATGCTAGCATAAATTGTGCAATAAGTCTGCTGCTGCTTTCTGCTAACCAAAAGCAGCATAGTATTCGTACATTACTATATACCAAAGAATTTTGAATCTTCACTTTCTGCTAAGGATGATGGCTTCCTCTAGGAATTTTAAAGCAAGTTTTCAATGCATCTGCAATCAAAGGATATAGCTTAAATACATCAGAAAAAATCTGATCTCTAAGGCAAAAAAAATTTACATTTAACTAAGACAAAACTTCATCCTTCCTAACCAAAATATGATTAAGTCAAATAGAGGAAGGATCTAGTAATCTTGAGTCATCAAAACTCACATTCTTGTAGCTTCTTTTTTGCGATGTTGCTTTTTTAAAAAAATCATAGCCAACAACCAGTTAAAAACTTTTATGGAAGAGATTTTTTTGTATACAGAATGTCTCATATAAGTTTGGTGAGGTGTTTTCCAGTGATGGTTGCTACACAAAAGTACTAATCAATCCTGGGGAAAAAATACAGCTTGATAACGAGCTTCAATAAGCTGGCACTGAAGCACTTGCATGCCTGAGAGTTCCAATGGTTCCAGGGAACACATTTCTGGTGCGCTTCAATGCTATGAAGTCAGTGAAGGATGAAAGAATAATTGTCAACTAAAACAAACTTCAATGAATCTCCAAAATGAGAAGTTAGACATATCTGCTAATTCAATAGAGTCAAAGGGGAAGCACAAAAAAGAATAACAGAAAAACTCAGCCAAAAAAGGCAGAAGCAGCCATGCACATACTCTGTGTTCTATGAAATCAAAACACAGATGAAAGGAAAACAGCACAATATGGAAACCAGGGACAACAGTTATAACAGTATATGTTGTTAAACAACTTTTAACACGGATTTTTTTCTTGTACAGGAAAAGATCATGAAACATACGCAGTTCTAGGCTTGATTTTCAGCAGTAAGGGAAAAACAAAGCAAACTGAACTTGATAATGTACCATATGCTTTTCAGAAGCAGAAGTGTCAGAAAGAAAACTGATGAAATGCGTTTAGCAGTGTAGTCTACATCTTCACTATTATATTTCTGCTGTGCTGCCCCATATGTAAACAACCCGAAAGCCAAAAAAGGAGATTGTTTAATTTGTTTTTACAGACATCTATTGCTCTGCTGACTGAACATTTTCTCCTATGATAACAGGTTAATAATAACTTTAAGATCAGAGGTTTAAATATTTAAAGAAGAAATTTGTTTTAGAAACACTACCTTGTAGATTTGATGCTAAGTATCTACTTTAACTCACACACAGTATATACATACAGACACACATGCACTACACACAAACACATATAGAGTGTAATTTTTGGAAAACCCACCAAGGATCTAAACTTCTCAATAAAGTTTGGAGAGTAAACAACCAGCTTCCCAAGTTAGAAGTATTACTGTATCCCAACACCTTGCCAAGAAATAAAGCTGACTAAAGGTCAAACACTGTGTGTCCAATTCCCAGAGAAAAGGAAATGGTTAACAGGTACTGGGCTACTTTGAGAGTGCTATCTACCTTTTCTGGTAATAAAGGACACAAAGGTTATATAGAGATGTCTCACTTTGCAACTGCTAGCTTTAGTGGGAAGGTGCTGTGAAGGTCCAGAACTTCAAGGCTGCTGGAAACTTGTGTCAGCAACTTACTGTTTTGTTTTGGAATAGCGCTGGGTGCTGCAGAAACTTTCCAAAACAATTTAACATCAGTGTGTTAAAATAGTTTGAACTCTTGCCTCTTCTTTTTCTTTCCTCCCACCAAATCAGGACTCACATAATCAAGCACATCCTTCCTGTCCAGCCTCAACAATAATCAGTAGAGCATGACTGAAGTAGTATTCCTTACACGAAAAACTCTCAAGCACTTCCGTCCTCTCATAATATTTTCTGAGTCACTTGGTTTCTATCAATTCCTACAGATCTTCTCCATACTCCATCCACAACCCTACTCACCATCAAGATATAAGTACATTACCCACTCATGCTGAACACAGTGATAGGAAGGTGTAAAAGTAGTACTTCTGTGCTTAACAGAGAAGGAGGAGCCAACAGGCTTAGTCTTTGCTTTTCCTTTTCACTGGTTTTATCCTATGAAAGTAACAGTAGTCCCTTGTTCTGTGGGACAGAGAATGCAGCAGTCTCCCACAGCAGCACTGAGTGACATATGAACATTCAGTTTAAGTTCCCCATGTTTTCTGACTGAACACTCATATTCCTCTAACTTTGTGGATTGTTTTGTTTTAAAACATGGTGGAAAGTTACAGCTTTAGCCTGATCAGACACTTCCACTATTTGAAGCATATGACCTTTCATCTTAACATGTTCAAATATTTGTACTGCTATTTCACATTTACACTGCTAGCAGAACTTCAAGTATTTGAAACAGATTATCTTGGAGATATGAACTGTTTCAGAAAAGTACTGAATGGTCTGTATTCAGTTGGTAACAGCTATGCAGTATATACCATAATTATAATAATTAATTCTGATGAGATGCAAGAAGGAGAGAATTGTTAAAAAAAAATCCTCAGATGTTTTACAGCTGAACAAAAACTTACAAGTTTAGGATACCGTTAACTATTCTAACATAGAAAATATCAACATACAAACAAAATAGGTAAATAAAGAATTTTCTATTCGTCTTCAATACTTTTTCAGTCAGGACTGACTAAAACTAATTAGAATAGCTACAGACCAACCTATACATGAAGATAAAAGAATATAATATTTATTTACATGGACAAAATAGCTCTGAATTTTGATTGCAGGAACACAATCAAATTCTGTCAGCACTACAGATGAAGTTACAGTTTATGCAATCCAACACCACAATGCTGTTATGAAAGCAACTGGAGAAGTATTTTTCATATTTTAAGGAAGTAACCCCGACAGAATATGTGTACCGTAGCTAAGTAAACAGGCTTTCAGAAAAATTAGCAACTCCATCATGAAGGCAGAAGTCTTCTCCCTTCTTGTAGTTTCAAAGTCACAAGAGGGAAAAAAAAGTAATACAATGAACTAATATTCAGGTTAAAAATATTTTTCAAAAAAGATGAAAAAGGCTCAGCATTACAGTGTTTTGTACTTGAATACATCACACTTCATTTATATCTACCCCTTTCATTAGCGTACCATAAAAAACAAACAAATAATTTTAAGACTCTCTTAAACAAATAAGCACCTGCCTGACCTTTCTGCAGCCTAAGTCTTAATGGGACAACCTCGACAGAGAAAGCAGTCCCTGCAATTCTGGATTTCCCATATTTCAGATATACAAAGTATTTTCTACTTAGTGATGGCTTTCAAATCGCCAGAAGCAAAAAGGGTTTCCAGTAAAGTTTCCTGCCATTGAACAAATGCACTTGCTGATTTTTCATGAATCATGTATCAGATGGGAAGGAAGGACAGAAAATGCAAGTTGCAACTTTCACTAGACATTGTGGAACATGGACAGTAGACAACATTGTGGTATAATTGCTAGTTATCATGAAATGAGGAAAAAAAATTACATTTCTTATTGATGACTGAGAATTTGCCCAATATTTTCTGAAGATTCTCTTTTTTAAAATATACAAGATCACTACCAGTTCCAGTTTAGACAGTAGCCTTTATGAGTTGCCCTTTATTTTTAACAAAAAAGGGCACCAACAGTATATATGCTGTTTTTCCCTTAAGAAGATTAACATAACCCCCCGCAAATTTATTTCTTTGAAGAGACACTTTGCTTGTTTTCCAGTTTTAATCTTACTTGGCAGGAGAAAGACACAACATTTTAAAGAAAAGGCATATCCAAAAGAACATTTAAACTCATATCTGACTCAAAATCTTGCACGATTACAGACTAAGCTTAACAGCACAGCTTGACAGCCTTATTTTTGTGGAGGGTAGAACAAGTAGCTCAGTCTCAACTACTTTTGAAAGGTCATGATGAATAGGGGAGATTCCCAAGAACTAGAAGAAAGCAAATGTCAGGGCAATCTTCAAAAAAGGGCAAGGAGAAGGATCCAGGGAACTACAAGCTGGTCAACATCACCTTCAGTTCTGGGAAGATGAGTGAACAAATCTTCCTAGAAGCCATTTCCAAACACACTAAAGATAAAAAGATGACTGGGAGTAGTCAGTATGGATTCACAAAGAGGAAATCATGCCAGACAAACCTAAATGGCCCCCAACGTGAAATTACGAGCTTGGTGAATGAGGGGAGAGCAGCAGCTACTGTTTATCATGACTTTAGCAAGGCTTTTGACACTGTCTTGTATAACATCCTCACACAGAAAGTGGTAAATCACAGACTGAACACAGGCACCAAGACAGACTGAAAACTGGATGAAGTGCCAGTCTCAAAGTGTTGTGATCAGCAGTGCAAAGTCCAGCAGGAGGCCATCCACTAGTCACCTACCTCAGTGGCTGACCCTGGGGCAGAGAATGTTTACTATCTTCTTTATAGACCTGGATGATGGGACAAAGTACATCATCAAGAGACACAAAGTTGGGAGGAGCAGCTGATGTGCTAGATGGGATGCACTGCCATCCAGAAATATAAATTCAAGAAGTGTCCAGGCAGACACTAACATACAAAAGCAAGTCCCACCATTTAAAGTACTCAGTTTTAAGCAAGTATCAATCTAGACATCATAGTTGTCAGCACACGCTGTGCCTCAGCTACTATGTTCTACCGTAGGGGAAGGTTTATCAACCTTAATAAGATCATGTGGTAATTTACATATATAGCTTCCAAATTAAGATGCGATCATGGCAGCTTGTCAACTTGGCAGCTGTTTGGTCCCGTTCTTCTATGAAGTTCTTTCACAACACAGGTTTTCTGCTTCGCACTCCTTACAAATTTCATCTCTGCATCAGTTCTACCTTCATCCCAACCTCTCATGAACGGCCAAAGCTGCGCAAATATTTTCCAGATGAAGGATTACTATCTTTGACAGTGTCAATATGTCAGTGATACTGTTGTAAGGAAAAAAAAAAAAAGAAAAAAATACAACTGAGGTTTCCTTACCTGTTGTGCTCCATCCCCACCAACAATGGGGGAAGTCAGAAGAGGGATTTCACTACTTATAATCGAAGTGGTATCTAGTAATGGTGGATGTTCTGCCATCATTGATGGTACACTAATTCACCAGATCACCTGCAAAGAAAAGTTACTCAAATGGTTAAACTATTTAAATATTCCTGAATAATTATCCTTTAAAACAGCCTCACTTCAGAAACAACAACAATAACAAAAGAATATTATGAAACCAGACTCCTTTCAGAAGTATGTTTCCACAACAATTCAGCAATCATTCAACCCTGAAGATGTGTTTTGTCAGCGAGTACAAGCCTTAGTTATAGAGAGAGGTTGCTTTAGACCCCCTCTAGCGGCTGGACCTCAGAAGAAGAAACATCACAGACCTGGAGCTAACAAACCCGAACCTTTTAACTTTGATAACAAACCAAGGTTTTGTCTAAGTTTGACTGGCACTGCTGACAAAACGCCTACTGAGGAAAAAAGAAAAGAAAAGGGCAGTTGCCTTAGAATCCACATATATAGTGTTCTTGTTTATATGAAACTGGTAAAAAACCCCAAGACTTACAGGGTCACCACAGAGATACTTGCTTTTTTCTTAATAATCAACTCACTTTTCCTATTATTATCATGAATGAACACATTATAGGAACAACTAGTTACTAGAAAATGTCCAAGTGAGGCACAAATGAATAATAATAAAAAAAAAAAATCTTCTGCACAGTCTGGAATTTCTTTAGTTTCAAAGTGTATTAGACCCAGAAATAAAGCTGTGTCACTCTGATAACCAGTGGTCCTTTAATAGCTTTAATCAGCAGCTAAAACCTGGGGAGGGAGGGAAGAGGTAATGCCCACACACAAAATTATAATCCTCATAACTATACTACAAAAAAGCCCTTGCTAGCACACATTGTAAAGTTACATGAAACCTGATGACAAGAAAAAAAGCCACAGAAGCAAGAGGTCCATGAAAGCAGTGATACACTTCAAGTCTGAGGAGGATCACATAGCAACATAGCTACAGTCCTTATTCCCTCACCCTTTAGCAGAATAGTTTACACATTCCCTACCCCATCACCCCATTCTATGTCCCCATATCAATTCTACCCCTGAATTCCAGTAGAAAATGTTTAGTCTTTTGTCAAGGCAGGCCTCTTCTGCTTGAGGACATCTAATCCTGGCCTGAACCACAAGAAAACAGTCAAGAAATGGGTGACCGTGTACCCTTTGTGCTCTGAAGAAGATGAAGATGATGAAGAAAAGCCCCCAGACCCAATTCCCAGGGTGGGCCAGGGGGTGGACCAGGGCAAAAGCTACAGGATGGACAAAACTTGGATTGGTCTCGCAGTAGTATAAAATGTAACATCTCAGGCACGGCCTGCACGCACGTCTTATGATCTTTATGCCTAGGCACAAATTAAACCCTTTTCTTATCCTCAATTAACTGCTCCGGAGTTTCTTTTTCTTTCTCAGCACCTTTAGGCATCAAACATAACAGAAAGCAGGTTTCAGCCAAGCATTCCTTTCAATTACCTTAACAAGTCATAAGTAATGTGTTTTCTGGTATTTTGTGTGTTAATGCTATATGAAGACTGGATGGAAGAATTAAGACCAAAAAAGCTGAAGAACAACATTTTTCCATGCTGGAAATACATACTGCAAGTCTTATAAGTTGCTTTTAAAATTTCATTTCATTTTGTTTGAAAAAAACTGCAAAACCAAACCACTAAGTTATACTGGTTTAGTGTACTGGTCTTAACTCAATCCCAGCTAGATTCAGTACACTTAGCTTTTGAAATAAAAAAAGAATTAGATCAACAAGAATTGAGATATTGGTGTTTCTTAAAAAATCAGAAAGACAGATGGAAAAAATTCACTGGGTGAATGGCACATTTAGAATTCCCACAAGTTAATCATATTTTGCATCTGAAAACAGTACTTAACATCAAACATGGACATAAAGATTAAGCTCAGAAGCAGCTTGTACAGTATTTTTAAACAAAACTGCCTCTCTTAGCCAGTACTTACAGTAGGCTGGTAAAAAAAAGTAGGTACAATTTTGAAGTTACATAGCCTGAGTCAGTAATGCCATAGGCGTTACATGTTTTGCCTTGATATCATCTGGCTAATGAAACTCTCTACAAAGACTTCCAAACTTCTCACACAAATATACTGTCTGTTCATTAACAGAGATATTTACTTGTTACAGCATGTAACTTTAAATAAGAAAGGAGTGATAAAATCAGCTTAATGACACTGACTTCAATACCAAGCTCTAGAGATATTTAGTTAAAAAACTGCTGTTGCAGATTACTACTCAGAGGCATCTTCTAAACTGACTCAGAGGCATCCCACCCAACTGACTGCTTTTACTTTCTTGCCCCTCTAAGGCAGATGTTGTACCTCTGCTGTGGGTTGAAATCCGTAGTACAGTGTTGTCAGTACAAGAGGACTTGTGCACTAACAAAGCACTATAAGCCTCTTGTACAGCTTATACAGTACATATATAGTACATCTACAGAATGGTTTAACTATTCCCATACTGAAGGTTGTCCTGCTGTAAAACTACAAACTTGGGAAAAAATCCATTCTGATGCTATTTAAGAGGATTCATTTCCTTTCCTGGTATAGTCTGCAAAGATTTAAACTGGGGAAGAAAAATCCCTCTAGGTTAAAAGACTGAAACATAACTGTGAATACGAAGATTCATCAACACTTATGCTAAGTCATTTATACCTGCTTAGCCAGGCTAATTAGTCTCTCAAACAGTAAGAGCAGAGTTTTTTATTCCTATCTTACTTTAAAAGCTTTCCTCTTCATCAAACAAATTCTCCAGGCTACAGTCAGTCCCCAACACTTCTGCAGGTGGGCAGAGGGCTGATGAAACTTACTTGGATCATCTTTCAAGACAGCAAGTTTGATGATAAACTGCCCAGGATATTATCCAATGACTGTTTAATGCATAATTAATACACAGCCTGGAAGCAGAGGTTAGAATCAAGGCACTGATTCTTGCTCCCACAAGAGCTAAAACCAGGCTTGCTCTTGGTGCCATTTCTTGGTCTTACAGCTCCAAATATTTTACAATGGTATCTAAAGCATCACAGAGAGAAAGGTAATTCCAATACTCCAAGCAATAATGCAACACACTTCTGAACTAAGCTGGCTTGAATTTCCCCAGGTTTAAGTTGAATGCAGCTCATTATTCCCAAGCCATGCTAATGACTAGTTTCTTATATCAGAAAGCACTAACTGCCTTTATCACACAAAATGACTTTTGACTGAATTCATAACTTATGATGCACTCAGTGCTATCATCATTTTTTGGGCATAAACCAAAACATGTCTATCAAACTGAACATCAGTGAGAACCAAACATAACTCAAACTGACTCCAGTAAAAACATCATTGCAAGTTCTTCAGGCCTTCCAAGACAGGATTTCTCTGGACATGCCTAACATTTGGTCTCAGGTTCATTCACTGATAGAATCATCTAGATTGGAAATTACCTTAAGGGTTATCAAGTCCAATTGTTAGCCCAGCACAACCCAGCGTAGCACCAAACCATGTCCCAGAGCATCATGTCTACACATCTTTTAAATACCTCCAGGAATAGTGACTCACCCACTTCCCTGGGCAACCTGTTCCATGCTTGACAACCCTTTTGGTGAAGAATTTTTTCCTACTATTCTATCTAAACTTCCTTTGGTGCAACTTGAGGCCATTTCCCCGTTTTATCACTTGTTACCTGGGAGAAGAAGTCAACACGCATCTCACTACAACCTCCTTTCAGGTAGTTGTAGTGAGCAAGCCCAAAAGGCTCTATTGCCCTTGTCTGGACACACTCCAGAACCTCAAGGTCTTTCTTGTAGGGAGGGGCCCAGAACTGGATGCAGGATTCAAGATGTAGCCTCACCAGTGCCAAGTACAGGGGGATGCTCACATCCCTGATCCTGCTGGCCACGCTACTTCTGACCTGATACAGGTCAGGATGCCATTGGCCTTCTTGGTCACCTGGGTACACCGCTGGCTCATGTTCAGCTGGAGGTCAACCAGCACCCTCATGTTCTCTTCCACAAAGCAACTTTCCTTTTTTTTGCAAAGGTGTTTTAACAATTTGATTTTTATGAAAATTAGGTTTCCACAGGCATCTGAGTGCTTAGGTAGATAGTCTACCTTTGTTACACAGCCTTCATGCCTTAACTGGGACACAGCTAAGCTCCACGTCTGGATCCAAGTGCTTGATTTATTCTGGAGACAAAGCATCGATAAACCCTGACAGGAGGTACTAGTAGTGTTATTCCTGACACCCTCTACAACAATAATAAAAGTGCTACCTGTCAGACTGTGTAATCAATCTAGGAAAAAAATAAATCAATGTTTTCTTGACAATACAATATTAGATTCCTCTGCAATGTCACTGAACTAGTCTCGAAGACTAAAGGTTTAAACTTCACACCAATGTGGGTCTACACTACACGTTCATCAAAAGATTTTTCGCCATCAGTAGTCAAGAGGCAGCAATCTTACAAGTCAGCACGCATAATATGGTCAGACAGTAAGACGTGGTGTCTCTACCCATTGCAGGGGCCTTTTTTTTTTTACTATGAGAACAAAGAAAAATAGCAATTTGAAAAGAGAAAATTAGTGTGTGGCAGAAGGAGAAGTCAGCTAAAATTGACAAAAGATTGGCATGAGGATAAGAAATGGTCAATAAACTTATCCTGGAAATAAATTATATCACATTCAATGCAAGGACTTCAAATGGCTGCAAACAGAGCCTTTAGATCAGCAGCTACCAGAAGCTTGCATTCAAGACTTCTGGAAGAGATCTACCTAGATCTTTGAGAATGACTTGCAAATCCCTTGGGTTCAGAGAAAGTCTCAGAGGTCTGGAAGAAAACTAGAAGTTTTGCATTAAATACTGTATTGTAAAAGGGTAAATTATTGTAAAAGGGTAAATGGGACAATATAAGCCTGTTATCAAACAGTGATCTGAGGCCAAATAAAAATGAACGTCAACACTGGATGTTATTTGTAAGAATTAAAATAAAAGTAAGATTGATTGAAAAAGCTTGTCCAATTAACTTGATGTGAATCTTCTGGTGATGGACATTGCTGAAAAAGGTACTAATAAGTGAAGTGGAAAAACAATCTTAAAACCTTATTTGGCATTACACAACATTTCTCTTCAATAAAAACACTGAACAGATATTACATGGATTAAAACTGGACAGAGAGTCCTTAAATATTAACAGAGTTGTTGAGCACACGAGTTTCCAATAGGAAGGGAGGTATCAATTCTTGGCTTCTCATTACAGAACACATTTTTAACCATGTTCGCAGAGGAAAAAAAAAGAAAAAAAAAAAGAGAAAAAGAAAAAAGAAAAAAGCAAAAAGAAAAGAAAAAAAGAGAAAAGAAAAGAAAAAAGAAAAGGAAAAAGGAAAAAAGAAAAAAGGAAAGAAAAAAGAGAGAAAAAGAAAAAAGAAAAGGAAGTCAAAAGAAAGTCTGGAAATGACAAACCCGTGACAAGACATTCACTCCACTAAAATGTCATGAATAGCTTAAAAAGTTAGGCATAACAGAAGACTTTAGTACATAAAGGTAACACTATTCTTTCTAAAACAAAAAAGAATGAACTCAATCCTGTGAAGGGCTGATTCTGACAATGATAGAATAATAAAAGTGGACAGCCAAACACAGGCTTGCCAAAAGTCTTTATCAATTATATCAACAGGTCTACCTCCCTTAGCAACATGGAGGATATTTTCCCTGCCTCTGGCCGCAAATACCTACAATCTCTACTGGAATAACTTGACGAGCTTTTGTCTACAATTGGTTGACTTAAAATTGTTGATAACTTTTCAAAGTGTAATATGAGTGACAACTTCTTGAAAATATTGTTCCATATTAAAAATACCAAAAGCAAAATGTGCATACTGTAATTTCAGCCGTACTCCTCATAAAACTGCTCTGGATGATGTAACTGTCCTCCAATTCCACCTAGTTTCTGGATGTACTCAGGGTTTAGTGAGGTCTTGGAAAGGGCACAAGAAAAGCAACTTGCATTTGGACAACAGGTAAGAATCAGCCTACAGAACCCACACAAACAATTCACTAGCTTATTGTCAGGTTTCCTGCACCACTGAAAACTAGCAGATGCAGCAGCCTTTAGAAGGGGTAAAATAACATGTGGGATAAACCTAAGGATTTATTAAAGGCCTACTCACCGCACCATTCTTGTGGACATACTAAAAGGGACCAGACAAGAAAGAGGACACATTAGATGAACAGAGAGATAATTCACAGCACAGTTGCTAAGCACAGAAGCAGCTGAGAAGTAATTTGCTACTGGTGGTGCATTAAATGCATGGTTATTTAGAAATCTACACTGATTCATGCACAGCAACAACTGCTGCATGAATAGCCATTTCATTCTTGTCTTGCTACTGCATATACTGAACCAGGACTAGACACTCAAAGCGTAGTTCAGGATTGCTAACTCAGCTGACACTGTTCTTTCAGAATCTGCACCGAGTCTGTCCTAGGATGAAAGTACAGGGTCTCCTAAGAGTTTAACCAACATGTGTAGGTTAATGCTTTGTATGAGAGTGAAGTTGCAAACTACCTATTCCACACTACCCCCACCTGAAATGCTATTAATTTTTCTTATCAACATATGAATTTGAAAATACTTTGAAAAATTTTTCTGAAGGCTATCAAAGCTGAAACAAAGCGAGGGCATCTAAATTTACTGGTTATGATTTGTTTAGTCTCCAGGACTTATGTCTCAGGTCCTTTAAGGAATGGATTACACTAAAAAGGCAAAAGGCTAAACAATGTTGAGGCTCAAAAACTGTGTAGCATTCCATAGTTCAGCAAGCAAGTTTGCCTTCTTGAACAGTAATGACAATTTAACTCAATTCTTAAATGCCTTCAGATTTGGGCCTTTGATGTTTCTGTGGCATTACTCTCATGTTGTAAAGCACAATACAACTTTGCTTTTTAGTCAGTTGTTCATTAAGGGTTAAGGAGTATTGTAAGGCTGAGATCAGTGCATTCAGTGCATTTCCTCTGCACATGCAAAGGATCAGTGTTCCACATCTCCAAGACTAGCAGCTGATCTTAAGGATAGTCTCTAAAAAACACATCAGCGTTAAATCAGCTGGATCACCAAGGTAAAACAACATGAGTCAGCAGCACATGTCCTCGGAGGAACAAAGGCTAACAGCATACAGGGCTGTATTTGCAGAGAAGCACAGCTGAAGGGCTGAGGGAGGAGGCAATTATTCCCCACTACTCAGCAGTAATAAGGTGGAATCTGAATACTGTATTTGGTTTTGCTCTTCCCAGCCACCTCCTCCTCCCCAGTATGAGATGCCATGAAGATTGTTACTGGGCTTAGGCCCATGAAAGACAAGGAGAAGCTAAGAGCATTAGAGTAGCCAGGGGTCACCTAGCTAGATCCCACTACCTGAAGGATGCTTGTTGAGAGCCTTAAATCAAACTCTTCTTGGAGGCAATGCTGCAAAAGTACAATAAGTGCTTGGATAAGACTCTCAGGCACATAGTGTTTTTCTTGGGGTGTCCTGTGCAGAGCCAGGAGTTGGACTCTATGATTATGATGGGTTCCTTCTAACTCAGCATATCCTATGATTCTATGCCAGACATATGCTGTACCATTGGAAATTCTGCCTGGCCATAAGGAAAAAAAAAAAAGATATCTTCACAGTGAGAGAGGTTTAGCACTGGCCTATGTTGCCTGAGAGGCTGCAAAAATCCTGTAGATCACCAGTCTCCAAAGAGGGGTAAATGCACTCCAGCACAAGTCAAAGGCCTTGGAGTGTGAGAAGAAAATATTTTTTGTCACTGAAAAAAAACCCTTTTAAATAGTGGTTTTCATCTTTATCTTATCCTTTACTTTTTTTCTATGTGTTGCTTTATAGTATACATATATTAGTAGAATAGCATATGCATATAATTAAAAATTGACATATATTGGAAGAGCACACTCAGAACATCTTTACTGATGGCGTGGGTACATAATCAAAAAATTTGGAGACCGGTGCTGTAGAAAATCAAAACCTGACTATGCAAGGTCCTGACAAAGGGCTGAAGCAGGCAATCTCCAAAGGCCCTGTCAAGCAAAATTCTTCCACGAATTCCAGGATATTAGTCAATCAAAATACAACACACAATGCCAAAGTTAAATGGTTTTCAGTAGACTGGAACCCAGAGAAAGGACACTAGTTTGCCTCCGAGCTCTAAAAGCTGCCAGATTCTCAATTCAAATTTCAAAGTAACAATGACAACACTAACCAAAACTCAAACTTTGGAAGACATACCCATAACTCTCTTTATAACAGAATTACTTTATTATCTGGCCTTTCTCCTAATAAGAGGAAGAAAGGTTGCATTAGAGGATAGCTATGAATTAAAAAGTTGTACTTCTGTATTAAACATCCTACACAAGCAGGATTTCCATTTTGGTTGGGCTGCAGGCACTACTCTGATAAATGTAGTGACAGCTAATAATAATGCTGTGTACAAGAAAAACATATGGACCACTCCTTTCCTAGAGATTCATTGCTTCTGGTTATTGAGTTTGATATGAAGTATAATTGTTTTTCCCAGCACTGGAAGACTTACAAAGCCACACTCCACAATGGTATCTCTGGTGCCTACTGAAGGAGAAACTTGCATTGCTGTTTTTTTCCTCAGTTTTTGTGATTTATAGAACGCTGCTTCTCTACCTACTTACTTATTATCACAATCCTTACAGCAACTTAATACTCTTTCACATTCTAATTCTGTCAAATCTGGTGAACAGACACAAACTTTTATCATTACTGAGAGCTGCTAAAAGGAGCCTCGATCCTACACAACGCAAGGACAAAAGTTTAAGCAGGGAGAAGACAAAAGCACCTAACATAGAAGGGCACAGTGTAAGAAACAGGCTTAATGAAATCAATATTAAATGTTTCCAAACTGTATATTATTATTACATAAGAAATGATAAAGCCAGGGTTATCATACATATGAAGTTTCATACATGCTTCAACCTGTGTCATACTACAGCTGCCAATTCAAGGTTGTCATAAGGTGTGTTTTCCCAGTGAGTTCAGTACAGCAGAGCTGGTGTGCATTCCTTCTTCACCTGGGTCTTCCCTCAGCTATGTTCCCCCCAGGAACCACAGGCAAGGCTCATCCTCCAGTCCAGATAACTTCCAGTAAGAAGGAAAGGTTTCTCTGAACAGGAGACAGCACTTCCCAGGTTTTGCCAAAGACCAAGGAATGAATTCACAGAACCTAAAAGACCATAAAACCATCACCCAATCCTAATGCAGGAAATGCTTTGATTCTGCCTTCTCCAATATGAAGGCAGCAGGTGCACTTGAAAAACAAACATCTTTCAAACAGCTGAAGCAATAAAGCCCTATTTTATATCGATTAGAGCCTCACATCTGAGTGACTCCTCAAGAAGATGCAAGCTACTATTTAAACTTTTCCTATGACTGAAACATTTATAAGTAAATACTCACATTGTCCATTCTTTGGTGGCTACTGTGAGATAAATTCTTTATTATTTCCTAGAGTCCTTAAAACATATCTCCTTCTTGACAATTTCAGACTTGTAAAAATTACTATCATAATTCCTTCCTATCTCTAAATTGGCCATCCAGTTCAGAAGTTATCAGATAAGAGTGGACAAATACAAGTGCCCAACACGTACAAATATGCTAAAATGAGGAAAATTCTAGAATATTCCAATGCAGTCCTAGGGTGAAGAGGAGAGAACAAAGAATATACAACAGATGTTAGTCATATCACTTAATGTAGTACTGGAAAAAGCTCGGATTGAGTGATGCAGCTGGCGTAGAAATGTATTAGAATATAATTACCCAGAGATCCATAAGGTTGTAGCTGAGGTATTAAAAGTTATGAACCATGATGAAGAGTTTTGTGTTTTTAAGAATCAGAACTGAGCAGAAGGATTTTAATTCCTCCCCCCCATACATTTACCACATTCTAGTCACACAGTTTCAGATGTGGCAATTACAGTACACTAGCTTTTTCTTTTCAGTTCTGAACTAATGATTTCAATTAATATGCAATTTATTTAAAATATATGATTTGTTCCCAATAAAGTATTTTTCCTGTTTTAGAAGTGTTTCCTGGGACACTTGATAAAATATTTTCCAGCAGAACAGAGAAGTGTTATTTTTTGTTAGAAGAAAGGTGTTCTGGGGACCATTTCTCTTTCACTAATTTGACAATCCCCTTTTAAGTACAGTGAAACTGAAATGGCTATTCCCTTCAGTGCTGGTCATAATACAAAATTGCAGATAGACAATACAGGAAAATTATAATAAGTATAGTTTCATAAAGTAAATCAGCAGAGTCGGACATTCACTTAAAAGTGAAGATATGCTAAATGTTTTAATAAGCACTGGAACTCCCTATGGAAAAAAGAATCTACAACATATACCATAAATATGGAAATACTTCAGCTGTAGCTCTCAAGTGTTGTCACACTCACTTAACATGATTCTCAAAGTCTGAGAAACATGATACACAACTCTGTACATACTATATTACCGCTAGAAGTTGAACACCAGAAGTTGTACAATTAATGCAATACTCTTATGAAGGAAACATTGATTGATGAGTGAATGCAAGTTGCACACGAACAGCCAAAACAGTTACCGGATCTAACTCACACCCAACAGTAAACATCTGATCTACTCAAAGCAAGAATGGCCAAGCCACACAATGGTAAACCTTAGCAGGAGTTAAGCGTGCTATAGTAAATTAATACTTACTTCAGGCTACCTTCATACTTCAGGATATGAACCACAATGATTTAGAAGCAGTTTCAAATGCAGTTCATGCATTCATGCCCTGGGTACTATAACCTAGATGGGAATGCATAGTAGATAATTGGAAATGCTCCAGCTGTTCAAGTTTAATGCATTTGTATTTATGAGCCAGCAGTTTTTGAATCTGAGCCAAAGAGGCTAAGTTCTTAATAGTAGTTGATGTAGAAAACTAAACTTTTGAAGGTGAAGAGTATATAGAGAAGAACTAGACACTGATAAACCAGTCATCCGTAAAGGCACAATATGTTCATGGCACTTACCACCTCAGCTTGTCCAGCACAAGTGTTAAATGCTTGACTGTACACAGCGAGACCAGTGCAACTGAGACGACTTGAAAACACTACATTCTGGTTTTAAATGTTATTATTAGATTATAAAAAAAAAAACATTCACAGTCCTATCTGGATGAAGTACATATAATTTGAAGCCATTGCATAAGAAAAATTCAGTGCTTTCCAACCATTTGCCCATCCCTCTTATACCTTCAAAGTCTAAACTAGTTCTGTAACTTTTGGTAAGTGGTAAGTGCAACCCTACCACAAATCAGAATTAAAACTGTTAGTTTTACTTGGAACTCATTTGATAGTGTACATTTTACAATTAATGAGTAAACTATCAGTGCTAGGTGCAAACTTACACCCAGTCTTTAGCAGGTACATTAATCCAGTGCACTGACACACACTAAGAGCAATATTGTGGCCTCCTTTGTCTTAGAGAACAGCTTTCATTTAGATTCTCTTGGGAATCATCCTCAAAAAGAAATGAGGAGAATGAACTGCATGGTGTATTTTTTGCGCCACTTCGAAAGATCTGCAATGCAATTCCACTTTATTTATGCTACATTGATCTGAACTATGGGACTTTTGTGTTTTACACTCTTGTTACTCTCAAGAACTTCCTTAAAGCCTCCTAGCTTTATACCAGCTAAATTAGGTTCTTCTAAGCTTCTGCCAGGACTGGATTTCCTTCAGTTTGTTTTCTGAAAATCACATGGCTTCAAAACCAACTTGGCCTTTCCCAGTTAACTGTTACTCTTGCCTTCATTTCTGCTTAACAACATGCTTATTTTTTGAGAAAACAAGCAAATTTAATGCCAAGAAACAAGCTACTTCCCCATTTGTTATCGACTCCCCTTTTTCAGAGGCTATGAGTAACAAGGACAAATTTCCAAAATAATTTTTCATATGATTCCTTTAAGGCGAACTAAAAACATAGATATATTTTTATTAATGCCTGCAACTGGTCAGTGAGATAAATTTATTGCAGAGGCAGCTGCCAGTGTTGGAGCTACAAAGAGTGCATGATTCAAGCAGAACAAGCAGCTTTTAAAGAACTCTTACGAAACAGCTTTTTTCTGTTCATTTCAAAAAATGGAAACTGCGCTATCCAAATGTAAGATGACATACGATTGATGAGGCTACATGTCTAAGAGATTTAAAAACTCATCTTCGCTGATTCTTTTTGGAAAACCTGTAGGTCTCGCTTCCATAAGGAATAAGACAACAGCACAAAACATGACAAATCAAGACAGGCATATGGAAACTACTTCTCAAGACCAAAAATCCACCAGAACAGAAGGTCTTTTGAGGCCTAACAAACACATTTAAAGGGTGTTCTTTTATCAAGACTTAAAACTGCTCTGCTCCAAGTCAGTTCTGCTTAATTGTCCCAGCAGCTCCCACCTGCACCACTGCAAGCAACTGGTCAACAAAGTGAATTAAACTGTGGCACTGATGCAGTTTAAAATGAAACATATAAAAACTGGTTAGTTTTAACATAGAACAGTTCTCTCATCAATTTCCCTTTTTACAAATACACAAATGAATGCCAAGCACAGGAATAAACAGAGACGATGTGCTTCGAGAGGAACTGCTTCTGCCAGCATCAATGCGTAGCATTCATGAAGCTACAGACCATGACAGTGAAGAAGGTCAAGAGGCATTGACAATGCCAGGTGCTTCACTTTCCTAATATTAAACGTAGCCACAATGGTACCAAAGCAGTTACTTGTATGCCACAGAAAAAAAAAAAATAAAGCAGAGCAGTCAAACAGCACCTCAACCTGAATGCAACTCTTGGAAGACTGAATGTGCTACTCTGCAAGAGTTTTCCAGTGGAGGAGTGTCTGCAACTATTGATGGGAAGACAAGCAAAACAATACCAGATTTCTCTGATGATATCAGCACTCTCTTCTCCCACGTTCCACACCATCCTCCAAGAAAAGTATCAGTCAGTCAAAACACCATGGGACCAACTAGTTGGATTGCCCAATCAAATCAAGAGGACAAAGCTGCTCTCAGCCTTCTCTTTTACACATGAAGTTGCAATAGTTGTCAATTTATTAGCAACAATACAGCCACAAAAATCAGAAACTGATCTATTTGGAGTTGTATTGCCATGATATACACAATTAAATGTACTGGGGTATTTTCGAGATCTATTGCTTGATGTACGGTAACATCCTCACCACTGAAATGTCACAATTCAGTGGAATGTGCATACATACTAATATTATTATATGTGGACAGTGAAGTCATTAGCATGCCTGAAGAAGGTAAAACAATATTTCAGCTGCACCTAAGACTGTTCATTGTCAACAGTCACTTCCACAGCTTCTTTTAGCCCTAATTTCTTAGTATGTCATTTCAACACCTTCAATCTACTTTCATACTAGATTAAATAGGTAAATAATTGTCTTAAAATATGGTCTTCCCCATTTACATTTTTAATAGAATCTATAGGATTTCCAGAGGCATGGTAGCTCTTGTGGTTTATGACATTTATTCCTACTGTAGAAAGTCCTCTAACAGCCTATCAATATATATTTTGAAATATTAATGAATTGTTATAGTCATGGTTCTCTCTCACTGCCAAGGCATTAATTTCAATCACCAAAGTTCATGTTAAACCTTCTTATCCATTCAATTTTTGCTTACAGATTAGTTTCCAGCTACATGCACGCTTTTTGCAGATCATTACTACTTGATTTGCTATCACTATCTAAAATGTGTTCCTTTGCCACAAACTAAAATTAATCCACTTGCTATTCTGTTGCTTATGTCTACATTTCCTTCTGTCAAGTCATCTAGTAGATACAGTTCTTCCAGTTAAAAGGACAACAAACCCTGAAAAACAAAACCCTGCAGTTTGAAAACTGGAAGTTAGAGAAGAATTTGTTTTATAATCAAAGGCGTAGGATATAGTATTGAGTATGCTATGTTAGCAAGGGGAAATGAGACAACAGCTTGACAGCAGTCCATGCTTGTAGGATCCTGCACACCATAGACATTGGATCTGTACACTGGGGAAACTCCATCCCATTTACAAGGAAGTATTTACACTTGCGAAGTACAGAGTTTTTTTACTTTTTACTGCAGGTAACAGTAAAGCTCTAGGTTTGCTAAGTTGCACTTCAAATTACTTAAAATCAAAAGCCATTAAGAACTGAGCTTCACAGATTTAAATGCAACAAAGGTACAAAATAAATCCAAAGTAAATTCAAAAACAACTGTCATGAAGAAGGTAAAGTTAACATTTGTGTCTTGCATATTCTTTTTCCCTCCCGATTACAGAACAGAGTTACTATCTATTCACACCTGTCACAGTACAAATCCTTTTGGACCTTGTCACTTTCCCTAGGACAATTTCCCAGACTTTGTTAAATAGATTTTTCAAAACATGGAGGACATTGGTTCAATTTAGTGAACTTTCATAGTTTTGAAACAATATTTTTGACACTATATTATAGAAGCCTGTATGTTGCCAGAAAGTAAAAGGGCTTGTTTTAGTCCTTCTGGAAAGCAGAAGGCACTTATTTCATCTTAGAAAGTGCTGTGCTTCTCTTACTAATGGATAATAAAAATTAGCTCTACTGGTAACACTGGGATTGAAAACTTCTGGATAATTTAATTTTTGACAACTCTTTATGCCTCAAGTAATTAAATATATAATAAGGTACAACACTTTCCATTGCCTATAAATGCAGAAGTTTTGCAGCTTATCTTTTCATCTGTCCTAAATGCCTTGGAACAGTTCTGGAAGCAAAGCTGGGGTGAGGTACACTATATGCACATTCAGTGCTCCCGTTTAACTTCTGCAAACTGCTGTTGGGATGGTGTTTGACACCCAAGATACTAAACTGAAAGAGTGGGTATCAATGTTAACCTAGGTGATGTTTTGACTGCAGAACAGCATGAGCAGAAGGTCCACACATCTTGAAAAAGCAAAAACTTAAAGGGAGACAAAAATATAAATTATATTAACCAAACTGGTAGATACACGGGTAAGTCTGGTGAGGCTGAGGTCAACAAGTGTGCTTGCCCAGACACAAATGGTGAAAGTTTATTTGGAGCCATGAATACAAAGAGGGCAAAGTATGCTCAGTCTAACTCAACTTGAAAAGTGCTGTGAAGACACCACTAATGAATATGGTATTAAAGTTTTAATAAAGTGTTTCGAAAACACAAGGATATTCCATTCCTGAGATACTACAATTCTGAAAACAAAAGCATTCTAAATCAATACATCAAAGAAGAGTAGTAACACAGTCCTCTATACAACTGTGCCATCAAAGTGAAGACCAACAGTCTACGCAGCATGTGTTGAAACCGAAACAGACTATCAACACAACCAAGAACGGGTGCGTAACGTAGCAAGTGAGTATAAAAAGAGTCCAGTGTGAAAGCAACAGCTAAAAATTCTATTTAATTATTGACAAAAGAGCATAGCAAATTCTATCTTAATTTTGCATTTTGTTAAGGTCATCTATGACAGGTTAGCAAAAAAGTCTGAAGATTTTTCAGTGGTTACAGGCTCAAGAGTACGTGAGCAGCCGGAATGGGATGAGATCTCTGGGGGGCAAACAACTTAAAAAATATTTGTTCCATCTGAAACTAAAGGTTAATTAATTGGAATGATTAAAGATGACAACCTACAAGAAACATGTAACAGTATTAAGTGTTACAGACACTTTCTAAACATCCTGCTACCTCATCAGCCTTACAAAATACAGACCTAGGGATGACAATCCAAAATATTACTGAACATAAACAAAACCATTAAACCTCATGGATAGACAAGTTTAAGAAAAAGGCTGATAGTGTTTTTCTATTGGCATCAAGTGAACATCAGCATTAAGGAAGCTCAAAGTTTACTGCATATGTCAAAGAACGAGCAAAAAAATGGTCATTTCTGTAGCTCAGGAAACACTGGCCCCATGAGCAAAATAAACATTGTTTGTGTTTGCTGAACAGAAAAAGCAGCAGTGTACTTATTCCAAACTATTATCGCTTTCCTGAGATACAGACAGTATCTTTTAGTTAAGCTAAAGAGTTGACAACCCAAGTCAAATCTATTTTTACTTAGATCTGGTCCTACAGGAAAACTAATGGCTCACAATCGAACTCGTGCTCTATAAATTGCAGCCAAGTTGAATTTTCCTACAGATTGCCTGGAATTTCCCCAAGCCAACAGTCTTAAAGAAATTAATGATAAAATCTAGAAGTGTTACTGACACCTATAACAGAGATGAAAACGGCTTGTTACTTGTAGATATTTTAGCAGAGATTTAACTAGAAATCCCATAAAGACTAGAAGGTGGAGTTGAAAAAGAGGTACAGAGTTGCTGGAGAGAGGTTAAGAATTCCTCGGGTTCCAGGATACACTGACAAGAAATATCAATGGCTGCAGACAACAACTCTGTCTGGGAAGTGGGCCTGCATCCTCACAAAAACCGTCCTCTCTAGTGTCTCTCTGTCTGGGAATGAACAAGACTGCATGTTTGCCAGTTCCACCCAAAAAGGAGACTGAACTGGATTACAGGATTTCCTAGAGGTATCAATGGACAATCGCACTTAACACCTTCCAAGCATTTAGTATTTCTAGAGATGAATGCATTTACAATAGCATACACTATTTCAGAAGTGACCTATTACAATAGCATACACTATTTCAGAAGTGACCTTCCAGCAAGGTAAATCAGTGCATTGCCTAAAAGCATTTAGAAGTTAAAACCATTTATGAGAAAGTATTGACAAAGGTTAAAAATTGTACCTCTCCTAAAGTCAGGCTTTAAGAGTTGTGCTTCCCAGTAAGTCCTAAGACAGAACACTGCAGAAGCATGTTCAGTTAAGTAGTTAAAGTTGCCATAACAATTATGAAGGATATCCTTGAGATATTTTGAGATATTTTGAGCCAAAATGATTATCAGCATAACACTGAGTTAGCCAACGTAGGTCCAAATTCAAGTAAAATTAAATGGCCACAAGGCAAAGAATAACAAAGAAAAGCATCCCAATATCCACAGGACTCACAGCCCAAAGCAAGTGACTTATTAGTCCAAATCATAATTCAAGTTTCTGCAATTTTATTACATTGTTGCCTATAAAAATCTAAAGTTTCTGAGTTTTAAGTTCACAAACTAGTAGAAACTCCAACTTGAAAAAGGTAGAAATGCCACTAATGGACTGAAATCAGGTAACTTAAGTGTTGGGTGCAATGACCTGAGACTCATGTAATTCCTACATCTAGTGCTTGTCATACAGCAAAAAGCCTCAGAAGATTTCCATCTGCCCTGCAAAAAAACTCTGTGACACTCATCTAATTCTGTCTTAATCTTACCATCTACAGTAGTCAGGCTGTGACTCTGCTCAAAGCAGATTGCTCTCCTCCTGACCAAGTGACCTAAGCAACCGATCACTGAGTCCTGGCCCTCCTGAGGACAAGGATCTGTGTTTCTCTTAACCAAGGCTTCATCTGCCAAAAATCATAATCCAATGCCCCAATGTAACTGATACAGCACATAAATTTTCTCCCCCAAAATCACCAGAAAAACCATTCTAGTGTAGTTTGCCAAAACAAGTCCCAGATTCAACACATAATGCGTCAAGATGACCTGTGTACACTCTGTACACAGACTGAACCTAAAACTAGATGTTGTGTTGATCAGCACCCTTTCTGCTCCCTCATGCTTAGTAGAAACACCAGCTGTTACGAACTCTATCCAATTTGCAACATCAAGTAGTACAGAAACTCAGCTACTTCCATCCTTCACATACGTGCACAGCTTTCTCCCTACCTGAAAGCTTGCTACTTCCCCATTCATCATGTGATTAAATTTCATAATTATTTGAGACCATTTCCTTAAAAAGTAAAAAAAAAAAAAAGAGGCAGAAAAAAAGTAACTGATTGTCCTTTCTGAACTTTAAAGACCATTGAATTGCTGTGATTTTGTGTTGCTATTTTACAACACAGAAAATAAACACATCTGTGGATGCAGGTTCACATCATGGCTACAGTTAAATTTCTATGCTGTGTAAAGCAGAAAGTTTCCCATTGCCATAACAACAAAATAGCTTCTTTTAAGCAAAAAGCTGAGCAGGACTGGGTCCTATAGCTTCTAAGACAGAAGTTACCAAGTATTTAGCAGCAAAAAATTATGAAATTTTAAGGTTCCACAATACCTTAAGACATTAATAGTCAAATATGTATTTGATCAAATGCAGACTTAAATTCTAAAAACAAATTACTTCAGGATGTGAAATGTTCTGGAATAACATTTGACAGCCAACGTGGCTTATAAAATTGCCTTTGACAGGGTTAAACTAATGACTAACGCGTCTTGAGGTGCCGGTCATAGCGTCTGCTCCTACCCAGTGTATTTATTTTCCCTTGTTTCTGCTGCTTATTTTCTTCACTTTGGACAATAAAAATCAGCTGAAAAGTTTCATTTTTGCTTTTAGTTGTTTTCACTTTCTAAGTTGTCTAGAAGCAACGAAAAGTTTCTGTTTAGGTTAGAACCAATCTTGGGCGATGCTCGGGGAGGGAGGAATCGGGCGTAAATCTTTCAGAATAATGCCTCTGCCAGCACTCGGCGAGATGATTACCGTGTTTTCGGGAAGACTGTTTTACCTACACACAGAAGCTCAATCCCTTTAGCTGGGAGTTCCGAGGGAACCTTTAAGGCTTAGCAGAACAACAACAACAACAACAACAACGAGAAAGAGGTGTTGAACAGCACCACTTCCTTCTCCCCGCCTGTCACAGCCGGCTCAGCTGTTCTGGTCGCGCTCCGCATCTGCTTCTTTCTCCTGCTCCACCATCGCCTCCTCCCGCGGCCGCCCGGCGCTGACAGCGGGCCGATCCCACCGCCCCGGCCGGCACAGGCACCTCCGAGCAGGGACGGAGGCACAAAGTTTGTTTCGCGGGGCTCCGCCGGCAGGACCGGCTCCCCGGTTCTCCCCGGGCAAGCGCAGGCAGCGCCGCTCCTCAGGCACCGCGGGCAGGTATCGGCGCTGCCCCGGTCCCCTCGCACCCCTCCAGCCGCCCCGCCGAGGGGAAAGGGGCGGTTCGCCAGCAGCGCCTACTCACCGCCATGGCCCCGCGGCTCTCCCGGCTAACGGTCCGCGCTCCGCCGCCAGCGGGCAGCGGCGCCGGGGCGGGCAGCGCCGAGGGGGAGGTCCCGATGGCGCAGACCAGGCTAGGGGCGGAGCTTCCCCCACCCCTTTGCCCGCCCACTCGACGTACCTGTGGTCCAGCCGCCGCCACCACTCTGCCGCCGTCCCTTCCTCACCTCCCCGCACCTGTCACGGCCTCCCGCCGCCGCCGCTACCCCCGCCCCCGCCCCGCCGCCTCAGCGTTGTCCGCCACCTCACCCGGCGGCGCCCGGCCGCCATCTTTGGGGAGGCCTGGGGGGGGGCCGCGAGGGGGGAGTTGGCTCCGGCGCGCAGAGCGCCTGCGCGAAAACCTCCCGTGGCGGGGCTGTCTGTCGGAGGGAGGGGCGGTGACAGATCGGAAGGCGGGGCTTGTGGATCGCGGGGCGGGGCCGGAGGGGGGGGTCGGAGCGGAGGAGGCGGGGCCGAAGCGGAGGGGGCGGGGCGTGCGGGAGGGCATCAGGGAGGCGAGGGTCTGGTACTGAGTCTGGGTCTTGGGCCTGTTTTGTGGTCTGCGTCTGTGGTCTGAGATCTGGGGTCAGGGCTGCACCTGAGCCTTGCCTGTGGCCCTGGTACTGGGGCATGTGGTCTGGGCTTGCTTGTGTAAGCGCTGCTCAGCAATAAGGAAAACACCTCTATATTAATCAACCCCATGTTCGCTACAAATCCAAAACACAGCCTCATACTAGCCACTGTGAAGAAAGTGAACTCTACCCCAGCCAAATCCCGCACATTCCATGCTTTATGCCATACCATTTACATCACGCCCAGGTCCCACACTATTCAGCACAAGTTTAACCATCCCCCTTCTTCCTGTACTTTGATATAATACACAGATGTCATTCCTTTAGTCAATGGATCACCCTTGTAAAATGTCCATAAAATGGCCACAAAGGCCCACAAAATGTCTCTTGAGTTCATTTATTCCATGAGTTTGGGTTCCATCAGTTATGGTGGTCAATCAGGACAGGAGAAGGGGTGTGTTGCGTGGGGTTACTGGGCACCAAAGTCAGCTCATGTTGAGTCACTGATGCACTGCTTCTTGTAAGCTTCTCTTCCATTGTTTTGGGTGGTTTCTGCTATGATAATTCCTGTAACATGCAACTCGAACCATGGTGCTGGGGCAAGGGCTTGCCCAGGCTGGGCCCTTGCATTGGCAGAGTGAAGGGTAGGAAGGGCTACCTCTTTTCTGTACAGCCATTACTGCAATGAAAGTCAAAGGACTGAGATTGAGCAGAGCTCCAGGTGCATGTGCAAGGCTGTGGGCACCTAGGGCATACCCTGCCTGCTGCCCAAGCATGTGTCCAATATCCGAGAGGAAAGGGGAAGAAACGCACCTTTTCCAGGTGCTTGTGCAGGGAGCAACTATCTTCCCTCAACACCTGCAATGTTCAGCTGGTGTTCTGAATGCTGATTTGCGATTATCCTTTGCTTAATGTTTGTCCTTTCAGCCATTATGGATTGAAATTATTTTACTACAGTGTTTGACTTAATGACATTCTGCAGCAGTGGACCAAACAGAATGAGATGTTTTATAAAGTGATTTTGTTAGTTTGCCTTGAAGTTCTCTGTTATTAAGTTAATAAGTTGTTATTTCTCTTGCATTTCAGCAGTGTTCATACCATTTTTATAGCTTCACAGCAGGCAGATAGGTAGCTCCTATCAACAAAGCGTGCATTAAACGATGTTTTGCCATCTCCTGGTTGCTCACTATAGGCCCCCTTTCCAAAATTCATAATTTCAGTGGTGAATAGCATCCTAGACTATGGTATCTCAGATCTGAAAAACTAGAGAGACATGGGCCTGATCAATATTTGGATGAGCTACCTCGTTAGATACTGCGGAAAATGCTGCTGGTGATTCATTCAGTGGCATTCGTCTGTCTATGAGTCAGGCTGAACAAATGCCACTGCACAGCATTTGTGGGTTGTACCATCCAAGGGCATAAACTGGAGATTTTTGCCAATTGCAGCTGTTAGGAGATCACTGATTTTCGTACCTTGTTCCAGTTTCAGTATGGTTTTCTGGAATTAGCCAGCAGTTTTGGTGGAATACAGCAGAGGGTTTCCACAGTTGCTTATATCAGGCACCACTCATTGGTGGTTGGGCCAAGAACAGCAGTGGCAGCAGCAGCCATGGGTACCGTTGTAGGCAGCCACAGATCCTGGCTTTGTGTCAGACTGTACAGTTTTGAACTGATGCATGCAGCAATAATTGTATGTGCCCCACTGCCCTGGGAGAGAGTGTCCATCATGTCTTCTCCTGGCTTCTCAGGGGTACTGCCCCCTCACATTCCTTGCATGTGAAATTAAGAAATCTGTGTGATGTTTTGGATATATGGGTGCAGACATTCAGCTGTGACAGGGAATAGATGAGAGTGCTTAGGGCCCTTCTCCCCATCCAAACACTGGTCCTGGTGGTGCGTAAGTTTGCATTGCATGGCACAGTCCTTCATCTGCTTCCTTCATTTAAAATCATAGATGTATAAGTAAGTGCGTATAAAATTCCATTTTCTGCTGGAGAACCAATTAAAGTCACTGCATAATATTAAAAGTGAGTGGAAGGCATTGGGGAACCAATATAGCGACCTCTGTGTCTCTTTTTAGGGGCTTGTAAATAAATGGATTTTTCTAAGCCAAAACTAAGTTAGATTAGATTATTTACAGGTGTGAATTGCCTATACAATTCTCAGGCACTTCTCAACAACTGACTCAATGCTCTTCCTTTCATCTGTTGTAGAACTTCCCAGAAGGACTTATGGAGACAGAATTTTTTTACAGATACACATCCAAGTGCTCCTGATGAACATTTATGAAATTGGTACTGTAGCTAAATACAGTAGAGGAGAGATGGGGAGACAAGTACAAAAATGTATTGCAGAGTGCCCTCTTAAGATACAGTCGTGGTTGTACAGCAATGCCCTCCTTCTTTGGCCCTCATTTTTTCAGTCAAACAAAGTTGCTGTCTCCAGACTACTGTGAAAAATTGGTGTTATAACAGTCATTACTTCAAGTTTGCATTAAGTTGTATTTACTCAGCAAAATATGTAGCAGTCTGGTGCTGGGATTAGAACTCAGAAGCTCATGCTAGTTTTAAAATGCACATCACTTGATCCAATTCTCCAATTCTTTCCATCCTTGCAAGATACTCATCCCTGGAAACATTCAAGGCCAGGTTGGATGCCCCTCTGAGCAGCCTGATCAAGATGAAGATGTCCCTGCTCATTGCAGGGGGGTGGACTAGATGAACTTTAAAGGTCCCTTTGAAACTAAACTATTCTATGAACCATTCTAAAATGAAATGAGGAAACCCTCCAGTTCTAAAGTGAAAATAATGCGGCTTAAGTTGGAGAGTTCAGCAAGTTTCTTACACGTGCATCTACCTCCATGGTGAATGACCTGTTTTTACACTTAAGCTGAGTTTGTAATGACATGTAGCACCTCTGCCAGAAGGGAGAACAGTAACCTCTCTTGGTGGTGGCAGCTCTGCTGCTGTCACATGGGACCTCCTGTAAGAGCAGTGGTTGCCAAATGCAGATCAGCAGATCTGCAGTCATACTTTATAATATTTTATGTACCACCAAACAAACAGGTTTGTCATCCAAACTTCATTTGAAAACACTGCTGGGAACATTTACCGTGGTCTCACACACCGGAAGGAGAGCAGTTTGGACTGTGGACTGTAAAAGCCATGAGATCAGTAGCACTGCTGTCTTCTACCAGACAAGTACCATCAGTATAATATACAGCAAGTAAAGAAATAAAGACAAGTGTCCACTTTCTTAAACAAGTAACTAATGTATAAACATAACTCCCCTAAAATAAACAAGCTATAAGATGATAGCAGCTTTATAAGGTGAATGAGGTTTAATTTTGATGTGTTGGTAAAAAAATTGCAGAAAACTTTATTATCACAAAACTGAGTTACCGATTTATGTCATCTCAGGCATACAATGTCTTCACCTGAGTTGCATAACACTCATTGTATTTGTCCAGATTTCTTTCAAAGAGGCTGCCAATCAGTATAAATTATTTGCTGGTTTCTGAGTTGTATGAAAGGTTTTGAACTGTAAAAATCCCACCTTAATATCAGAATGATGTATCAAAATGACAGTTCGATGAGAACTGTTTAATACTAGACATGATTCATTTCAATGGTAAAATACATGCTAGTAGGGAAAAAGGAATCTGAGATTTGGTTAATATTATCAGCTGTGTTTTCTAAATTTGGTGAATTAGTAGAACTCAGAACACATTGAGTAGTGGCATATAATACAGTTTTTATCATGTCTATAACTGGTTTTTGACACTTGTTATAGAATAAATATTGTATGATATATTTTACCATGCTTTTCTCAAAATTCTGATGAACACCTTAAAAGTACACAAATCCACAACTCATTGTCTTCTTTACCTGCTTTTCAGGACATGGATGATGAAGTCAATCATTCTATGACAGGATTAAACTGTCTGAAATTTTAGAATGATGGCACGAAAATGAATGGGAGGATTAAATGGATAAAAATACTAATCCCATCAGAGGCCACAAAATTCAACCATTCAGCTCCTGCATTACAAAAGTAACTCTAACACAGAATTGGGAATTTGAGGGAATTCGCAGTTTGTTAAATTCAGAGGTTAACTGAAATCTGCCATTTCCCTCTTACTCCTTTATTTCGTTTTCTGGGAGAAATTTCACTGATTTCAAGGGGATTGCTTTCAGAACTGGACATTGATTAACATAAACAGGTATGGCATTGTGAGCTTAAGATGTTCAGCAGTTAAATCAGACCAAACTCTAAAAGAAAAATTAAGTAGTTAAAAATTTTAAATATTAAATTTAGTGCAATCTAGACTTCAAAAACATTCACTGGAGCCCAGCTGACAAAGCAGCCTAATTGTGTGGCATTTGTTTTTCTGATATGTCTATTTGCTATGAGGAAAAGAAAAATAGAGCCAGAGATTACATGAACAAAAAGGAAATACATGGTTTAGAACCCAAATTATTTATCTTACTTTGTTAAAATGGAAAAAAATATATGGCACAAACCTACTTGTTATAATGTTACTTTTCAAACTCATGTCAAAAAACTAAAATACAAACAGTGAAAAATGCCTAGCAGTTATGTTCACCTTGGCATTGTTGCAACTGATCATTTTGTACCTTGCAAATCTTTATTTGTTGAAATCAGCTGCTGGTTGAACTGTGATTTTCCCATCATGAATTAAAGCTATGCTCTCATATTATTTACAGCCTTGAAGTGATATTTAAAACAGGGGTTGTAGACAAAGCAGTATTTATTAGCCTCATTACTTTCAGAAAACATTGATGTTTGTTTTGGCTTTGTGAGCAGAGATATTTCTGAAATGTCTTTAGTGATCTCCTAGTTAACAGTTGGTTTGTGATAGATAAAGCTGAATAATCAGCCAGCGCTGGCTGTAATCAAAATATTTACCAGAAGCATACTTTGAATTTGTGCTTCTACTTGCAGTTGGTTTGAAATACTTTTGTAGCATTCCTTTTCAAACCATGGTGAAAAGTTAGACATTAAAAGATCCATTGTACGGAAACAGAAAGGCTTAGAAGATTCAGGTGCAGAATATAAGTGGATAGGTTACTGATCCACATTTATTTAGGACCTTTTTCCTTCTTGAGTATTCAGGAATTTCATGCCCAGGTTTAGATTTTTCCAGGAGATTTACTCTCTGGATAAATAGTAGCTTTCATCTGATGAATCACTGAGAGTCAAATATGAATTTTCTGGAAGATCACCTTTCTTTCGGTGAAACCTGGCAGTGTTTAGTATGGACTGACTCTGCTTAGGACTTTTTGACCTAATTGAGGTCCTAACTGAGCAGCAAGGAAACTACCTGTCCCATTTGAGCAGCTATGCCCCTATTTTGAGGAGTTTTGAGAAGCACGAGATTTCCATTATCTCATCCTGAAATGCTGAGTTTAGGGTTTGTGCTGTGACTCTTTTTGTCCTTTGAAATACCATACTCATGTTGTGCTTTGAAACAAAGAAGTTGAAAAAAGGTTTCATCAACCTCTTCACTTCACATAAGGGTGTATTTCAAGCTTGTTCAATAAAGTACCTCGAAGTGCAAATCCTTGTCCACCAAGGTAACAGCCTGAGTTTAATGTGCTCAGGGAATACTAATTAATCTCTTCATTCAGGTTTTCCTGCTTTTGTGTGTGGTTTTTTTTTTGTTTTGTTTTGTGTGGTTGTTTTTTGTTTTGTTTTGTCTTTGTTTGTTTTGTTTTTGTTTGTTTGGGGTTTTTTGGAGGGTTGGGTTGGTTTTTTGGTTGTTCTTTTTTCTTTCCCCAAGAAGTCTGAATATTTAGCATGTCACCAACATTCTTTGTGGTTTTCCAGAAGAATTTAACTGCTTCATGATGGCTTGGAGAAAGTCGGTTCATCTCATATTTATTTCAAGTATTTTTCTTCTAAATGAAGTATTCAGATGATGTGAAAGTATCATCTGTATGTTCAGACAAATACTGTTCATACCTAAAAACTCTATGACAGTGGAAATCAAGTGTACTTCACTAGCTTCAGAATAGTGGAGCCATTGAAAAATCTTCAAACCAAGATGAGCACAAGGAACAGTCTTGACTTCTGAAGTTCTGTGCAATAAAAAGCTTAAGTCATGGTTGATGAGATGTCTCAGAGACGTTAGCAATGTCAAACAACTGGCAATTGGTTCCTGTGGCAGGAAATAACAAAAGCAACTCAGTGCTATAAGCAGTAGAAGCTGTCCTATCTGTTGTTGGAACTGTAGTTTTCTCCTTTTTAATCACCATGTCTTGTAAGTGAATTTGTTTTAGTCCCCAGAGAAACATATCTTGCTTCTGTGTGGTCTGTTCGTTTGGTACGAATGGTACTGGCTAATGTGTGCACAACTTTTGGGCAAACTCAAATATTTAGCCCGTCACTTGGTTAACGCAACTGCATTGGTTGAGAAAAGTTTGGAACATGGCAGGATGAAAAAGGGGAATAACGTATGCCACAGAGGACTGTTAAAAACAAGAGACTCTGCATCTGGCTTAGGAATCTTTGAGACACAAATTGCTACAGGATGGGAAAATTTTGTTAAAAAGTATTACTGTGCAGCTGCTCCTTGCGCTGCTGTTGGCCATTGCTGGAGACAGGGTGCCAGGCTTTCAAGAAGAACTGCACTTTGGTCTGACCTGCTATGCCTTTTCATCCACATCTGTGTTTATATTTTGCCTGTGCAAAAGAATTGTAACAAAGAATAGGCTACAAAGAAATTAAATTGCGTTGTGTTAGTCTGTAAGGAGCAGACCTTGGCCCCAGCCAAGATTTTGTCCAGTTCTGTGTGTTGATATAGTTGAGGATGAACACTAATATATGTGAGGCATGAGCAGAACGTGTAAGTACTTGCTATGGTCTTAGATTGTTGGTAGGAAAAATTGCTTAATGAAGTGAAATCCTTTTGTTTACCTTGAAGCATCTCTCTGTTCTAGCTGATTTTGTTTTAACACTGAAAACTATTTAATTCTGCTTTAATTTTCCCCCAAGTAGGCTGTAATCTTTCCATGCACTACAAGCAGAGACCATAGGTTGTTAAACCTTATATGTGGCTGATTATGGATACTACTGCAGATACTTCTTTACAAACTAGAAGAGTCCTTGAACTGTGCAAGTGAGCAGCTGCTGTTTATTTGTGCATGTCCCTACAAACAAATAGACAACTGACAAGTGCTTCCTAATAAAGTATTAAGAATAATAAACAAAAATAATATAGATAAATAGTTTGAGCTTCTATTTGATATTTTTTCGTTCTAGTATTCTTTGAATCCAAGCAAGGGATATGTTCAGGGATAACTCAAGCAGATTTCTTGTATGCTGACCTTGCAAATGATGGCAGCCTTGCAATTATTGAAAGGATCTCTCTTTGAAAATAAGAGTCAAACAGCTTGAAATTTTGCTGATGATGTAAAAAGAGAAAAATATATTTTTTCTTAATTGTTTTCGGTCTTGCAGGAATCACTCCCCATTTGTTCCAGGGTGGATGAGCACCACTCCAAAGGCCCTGACAAGTGAGAAGAATCTAGGGACATAGACTAGTCAGTATGAACCTCTTGCTTCAGTAGATATCCCTTAAACTCTGTTTATGCTGGGAAGTTCTACCACTGTCTCATCATGGATTGTGCAAAAAATAGCTGTCTGTGTTTCCAGATCAGATTCTCCCTTGGAAAGATGAAACCCAGAATGTAGTGGAGATCTCTGTCGCAAAGCAGTGATTTGAAACATTTGTCTGAGAAACAGGCATCAGCTCCACAAGAAACAGCAATTACCTTGTACTCATTTTCTTCTTGAGTGTTTTTCCTTACTATGGTCAGTACTTCTGTATTCTGACCATTTATTAAAATATAGGCATTTAAAAAATATAGGAATTTCATCATTGTTATAATGCCTTTTAAGTAACTCTCTCCCCCTTCTTCATCTATCATCTTTTAAGTCTGTCTGTTCTTCATACCAGTAACTGAATTGAATGAAGCGTGGATTTTACACTTAAAATTAAAAAGTTAGACCTCTTTTCAAGTAGTGTTTTGGGTTTTCATCTTGCTGAGGGTATTAAGGTGTGGTCCTTACTACAGGAACATTTACTCTAGAGTAAGCAATTTGTTTCAGGCAAAATTTGAGATGTCTGGGGAAATATTAATTTTGGGTTTCCTGGTAAAAGGCACGTGATTATGTGAGTTTTAACCATTCTAGATTCCAGTCACGGTGTGGCCTGTCATTGAAGACTTGGTTAACTCTTTGTCCTTTTTTCACCCAGGATATTGGGTCTTCACTCACAGTCACATATCCTTCTAATTTTGTATTATTTTTTGTTCCTTTGGTTTAGCACTAATCTTATTTTCAGTGTGGTGCAGCCCATCTCATTTTTTTTTTCTATTCTAGGTTTTTGACTTCCCTCTGATTTTAAGTGAAAATGGGTAGAGGAGAAGTCTGCCCAAATTATCTGGTGTCAGACACAAGAGTCTCTTCCAATCTTCCTTTCCACTGGCACTTACTGACTGAAGATATAGAATGATGCAATGTATAAATTTTTTTTGTTGCATTCCATATATCTGTAGGGGTTCAGCCCCCCCGGACTTTCACTAGTTCAACTCTTCAAATTAAGATTATTGTCTTTAATTTATTTCTGCTGCTGACCAGTGTTCATTAACTGCTACAACCCAAGGTGCCTGAAGAAAATTCTCTTTATCTGGTGACACAGTTCCAACAGCTTTTGCCCCAACAGAACATGCACTTTTATAGAGCTCCTCCCCTGGATGTTTTTGTGTGCCTGGACTGAGAGCCCACTGAAAGGTAAAACTGACTGCTATAGGGAGAACAGTTTGGCTGCAAGATAAGGAAAGCAGTCTAGACTGGTCTGTTTCAGCATACAGGATAAGATTATTTTGCCTATCTAAAGTTCTGTTCCAATCGTTTAGTGCTTATTTATATTTTTGGTGATGATCTCTTATTTCTTCAAGGATTTTTATGAGAAGCAATCAGACTCCTCTAGCTTCACAACCTCCTACAAATCATACTTTGAGATTTTAGGTCCTGTGCTCAGGGCTGCAAACCTCACTAAAGTAATTTGCTTTCAGTGGACGAAGAATTTCCATGTTCCTGATAAAGAATTTTAATGTGCAATAGCTGAAGGATTTATGTTTATTCTAGTTTTACGTGCTTTAACATTTCGTACTGCAGGGGCATTTGATGCAAGTTGTGTGAAAGATGTGGGACTATGTTGGGAATACTAAAGGCTAATGTGGACCATTTTAAGATATACTACGTTGTTGCAGAATCAATCAGTGCCTCTCTTGGGATAGATTTGTGCATACCATAAGAGTAACCCCAAAATATCTGCAAGACTAAACTTGTGGACTGTTACACTGAGAACCTGTCATACAGTCTTGCACACGTCTCTTAGACCACTTTTTTGCTTCTCCAGGCACATTTTTATTGCTTGTAGACAGTCTGCCAAGGAGTCTTATGTTTGAGGAAATTGAGACTATGTCCAGAAGCATTTTAGAAAACCTCACTGGAAAGTGGTAAAGCTGGAGTCACTGTGTTGAACTCTGATCCTCTCTGAAATTAGAATACAACAGAAAAAAGTGTAGAGGAAGCAACAAAAATAGGCTTTGTGAGACAGAGACAGAAAGGTCAGGCTATTAGATGCTGTGAAAGAACAAACAAGGGATGATATAGTAGGTATAAACAAAATTTTCCTTAGGTTCTGCAAAAGCATGAGCTCAAGGGAGTTCCCAGTGAGGTTAAAATGACAATACCCCTCAAACTGATTAAATTTGTCTCTTCAAAAAGCGCACAGACTTTCAGAACTCATTACTCAAGAAAATGTTTTAGCAGGAGTTGCGCAAGAATTTCTGCTGCTACCTTAAATAGAAATAATATGCAAAAGGTTATAAAACTTCATGTTCCAGGATGAAAGTCAGCCACTTCCTATTTAGGGTCAGGAAGACACTTCCTCTGGAGGCACACTATTAAGACTTGCGCATTACATGATTTTTTAGCTTTCTATTTCAATCCAAATACTGTCAGGGACAGTGTTTCACTAGATTAACCACTGTTTGGTAACTACTAGTCCAACCTGTTCTAAATTTAAACACCCTTTTCAAATGTCTCATACCTTCCTGCCCTAAAACTCTTATTTTTATTTTGTCATACACAAACATAAGAAATAAGATGAAATAGTTTCCCTGCTGATCTGAATACATATCTACCAACTTGCTTAATTAGGACTGTGTATAGAAACTTGTTTCTGATTTCTTTTTCCCTAAAATACTGTAGGCTAAATTCCATCCACCCTGGGTAAAAAAAGCCAAATTGAAGCAGTAGTCCCTAATTTAGTACCAGGGTATTTGTGCATTTGAGACCAATAAAACACTCCTGCATTTTTGCTCTGGTACTTACCATGAGTGGGCAAACTCCCAGTTAATGACATTACTGACTCACCTTCCTGTCTGCCCCGACTTGAGGAGATAGAAGTGGATGGGACATTGTCGGAATGGACAACAGCAAGTGAATGTTTCCTGATAACTGGCTAACAGGGCATCAAGCAGTCATCAGTGCAGAAAGTGGAAAAACACAATTAATCCTCTAAAGTATGAGAAAATCTGCTGTCATTTTCCGCAAAATAACCTCAATCAACTGAAAATTGTTTCAGCCAGTTTTTTTAAGTGGTAAAACATCAAGTAAGAGCAGTCTTTCAGAGATACTGATTTCTGATCTGCCTTAATAGGTAAATATGAAGGCTATGTATGGCATCTTCCCTGAAATATTTGGAAGGAAGAATCTTGTTTACAAGGTAAGCATCCTCTTTTCCTTGATCTTCTACACCAGATGATCCCTATGATCTCTCCATCGCTATGTTGGCAATGGCACATATATTTTGGGCTGTATGGCAAAGCTCAAGTCATGAAAGTTGTGGTGTAGAAAAAGGCTTTGGTACACCAATAAAGCTGTATATCTGGGTGGTAAAACTATATAGGATTATAAATTTTATTAGGCAGATTAATTACAAGCTTGTAGCTATCAGTCCACAGTTATCACAGGAGTCTTTCTTATTTTTCACTCTCTTGCATACTCTTTTCCATACTTAAGTCTCACTCTCAAGAGTGAATTTATTTTCCACGTGGAACACTAAAATGGACTCTGCTGAACCATTATGCTACTTTGAGAAGTAGCATCTCCTTCAAAATACAGAAATATTCCTATGGGTTTATGCTGTCAATAACTCAAAATAGCTTGTGATTACCACAGCACAGCAATCATGGACATAGTCATTCCCGCAGAGGGTCTTCGTTAAGTTTGAAAAATGCAAATTTAGAAATCAAAGAATCTGGTTCTTGTTTACATGGCTGTGCCAAGAAGCCTTATAGTGGTTGCAGATGATATTGCACAGATGTCCTGGTGTCAAGTGTGAGGCATGAGACTTTCACAGCATTGCCTGGCTCAGACCTCCCACAGCGTATGATGCGTCTTCTGGCCTCGGCAAAGCAGAGTCCCCTCATCCTTTCCTGAGGGCACCATGTGGAGCCCACCCATGCTCTATGGACCCTTTGATGAAATACTTCAGCTGGTTTCTTCTGGTAGTACCATGTGAATTTCTTTATATTCTTAATATTGTCTCACCTCCGTGTTACTATCTGATTGACTTTTTTTTTCAGGGTCTGGCTATGTCATGATTTCATATGTGTAGTGCATTTGTATTACTTCATCACTTGAAATGCTGAATAAAGTTACCTTCTTTCACACTCAGAGAAGTGTGCTTACCTGGTTTGTATGCAATGTCTCCTTAGTGTGAAGCAGCAGTTCTTCAAAAAGTGTTGAGCCAGGTTTTTAGCTGTAACAGCAATTTTTATTTCTCTCTAGGAGTGTTCATTGCTCCAGTCATAACTTATAAGTAGAGTTGCCTTTAATTTGCAGCCCCCTGGAGCAGGAGTTTTGATCCTTTACCTCTGATGCCTGCTTAAGACTACTTCACATTAGTAAGTTCTGAGAAGAGCATAGATATTAGTAATAAACATTTTTAGGTAATTTACCCACATGGTAACAAATTTTTCATGGAGTGCTGCTGCCTGCTTGTATCCCAACATTTGCCAATGGTTGGTATATCAAGATAAACCCAAAAACATCAGTTTTCTCACTAACTTTAAAGGAGACTTCAAATGACTAACTGATTTGTAGAACAGCAGTTAGATGATTTGCAGTAAGACAAATTACAGTTGAAAGGACAATGGGTACATAACTGGACCCTGTGAAGGGTCCACAAAGCCTTCCTGTGTTTGGTGGTCTTCTTCTTCTTTGGAGGATGGAAGCATGCACAAATATTGCTGGAGACCAAAATAAAACTTTTGGGTTCATGTATTAGGCTTTCTTATTACAAAAAAAAAAATAAAAAATTAATGGGCTGAATTATTTAATCTGGCTTTTAGCTCAGTATCTGTTTATATGGTGACAATTTCCATCTTCACTATATACTCTTTCAGCTGTAACATTTTCTTCACTTTGCAACCAACTAACTGAAGTCATTTGCCATGGAAGGTTTTGAAACATTTTTTATGGATCCATTCTGTCACCCTCAGACAATATTCTGAGATGATGTAATACATCTGTACATAACATTTTTATATTTTTCTATGCTTTGCTATTTTTCCTGTACTTTCTCCTTTAAAAAATATAAAATACAATAATTATTTTATTTTGTGTTAGAATTCCGTAAGAAGACATGTAAAAGCTCTGTTCCATATCTGACATTTTTAGATTAATTCCTATAATGCAAAAGGTCTAAATAAGTTCTGATCAATTCAACTGAGTGTATAAGACAACTCCATACTTCCTAGTGTTTCTTATATCTGGATTTGTGATTTCAAAGTGCTTTTGAGACTGTTTTCATTGTTAGGAAGAGAAGTTACTTTTTTTAGAGTTCTTCAATGACTGAGTTCACAGTTAGCATGACATATGAGACTCATTTCCTCATTTGTTACTATTTTAAATGTATACTTATCCTCCCACTCTTCCTGAAAAAGTTCTGTTTCTTGTAGATTCGCTGCCCAAAAGCCTCTATAAAAGCTAACATTGCTCCTTAATCTGGCAGACAGTGGGCAGTGCCTTTGAATAATGAATAGGAACAGTCAATGTCTCTGAAGGTCATATCTCCGTGGGCATTTGATAGGGGTTCCTGTGGCAATGCTGTGCATGTTCTATGCACCAGCCAGACACTCTAGGTTTCCTTATGGTCAGTGGGGAGGAATGGGCACTTCTTGGGTGCATTTCATCCACACTGAAGACAGATATGTTAAAGATGTGAATGGGTTGTTCTCTAACTGTAAAATGAAAGTTCAGAGTCCTCTGTCTCTGAGTTTCTATCATTCCGTGGTCCTGAAGTCGACCTCTGCCTCGTTCCAGGCATAGCTCAAAGATTCTCATAGCTGCAGTACCTACCTACATCTTTGGTACAGCTTCCAGAAGTGATTGAGGTGCAATGCCCAGACATCCTACTTGGTGGGAATAGGTATTATTCACTTCATGGGGCTGCGTTTCCAGGGGTCATGGATTCTTCCTTCACTCCAAGCTTTGCACCATGGGAATGCTCAAATGTAGAGACCGTTCCGCACTTAGAACATTTTTAAATACTTGCATGCATTACACTGGTTGGAAGTACAGTGTTTTTTATCCTACCTGCCTCTTCTTTTTTGTCTCAGTGCTATTGTGTGATCTCCTGGACTTTGGAGATTTGCATATGTAAGAACTCTTACCCTGGGTTTAGTCATTCTTACAAAACTGCAAGCAGCCGCAGTGTATGAAGAATAAGAGGTAATGAAGTAACAAAGGATAAGAATACTGACTTGCAGAATGTTATTTAATGCAAACTTGCCAAGTGTATCTTCGTCTAGAGATTTAATGAAATCCAAAGTTGTTTGTGATGACCATATAATTAAAGGAAAAATGATCTCTTATCTCGTGGTCAGTGATGTATTGATATGGTTAGTTGTAGCAAACCAAGTTGCATCTGAAATTTTGTTTCCTTTGTCATGTCTGCTGGAAGACCAACGCAGAGTGTTTTAATGTTTCCTCATTTTAACTTTACCTGAGTTCTTTTGATTTCTATTGCATGTGGTTTGTAAAATCATTCTGATTTTTTTGTTTGTTTGTTTTGCCTTGAATATTTGATACATTCCCAACCTGAATTTCACAACATTTTATCATTCCTATTTTACATGTAAATCACTGTTTTCTCCAATTGTCTTTTTAGGAAAATATCATGAAAATAGTACTTAACCTCTGTAGAAAACTGTCTCCTAAACAGAGAACAATCTTTCGTCTTGCAGACAAAAGAGCTACTTTCCAGTTGCTTTCGAGCTTTTTTTTCTTTTTCCTGACAGAATCATAGGTAAAATAGTGGATTTGGTTCCCAGGATTTTGTAAAATGGAACATTGATATATTTTTTTCTCCTTTAGCTTTTATGAAGGAAAATATCTCCCAGCAGGGGAAAAAAAAACCCTGCCAAATTTTTTTCAAGCAATGCTTCTGCTCATAGTCTCCCATATTGATTTTATAGTCCAGACTCTCTCAGTGGTAAGTCTACTTGATAGAGTTATTTGCCTAAAATATAACAATTAACTGGCTAATGGTGTTCTTAAGATTTAACAACTGGTTAATTAAATAGTTTGTCCACTAGCTAAGTCATAAATGTTTAATTAAACTCTGTTTTTTCTAATTCATCTTTTCCTTGTTCTATGTGAATATTTAATTAAAGCAATTCATTTTGGGTATAAATGGAAGGCAAGTTATGAGGAACACATGAGTCCAAGCTAAGCTCAGTAGCACTACGTTGATTGCATAGGGCATGGTCAAGGCTTTCCAGTGATTCTCTTACTACAGAGGGAAAGGTTTGGGGATTTTTCAGAACTCATGCTTTACTGGTGTGCAGGAGAGCTGCTGAAGATATGACTGGAAGCACCAGTACAGACAACAGTCTTGGTTTGAACTGGAAAATAGTCTTTCCTTTTTAAAATAATTTTTCAGTTCTGGTAGTTTAGAGCAGACAGGTTGTCAGGTTATCGGTGTTGCAGAAGCTTCTTAAGAAAACAAACCAGAAGCAGAGGGAATAAAGGTACAAATGCAGACATCTGAACAAGAGCTTCATCTCCCTGTACAATGAATGGGTGAGAACATACCTGAATATTAGTGCCTTACTCTGAGTTGTCCTTGGGAAGGACGTTCCCCTTTCCACTGACTGCCAAGGGAGCTAGGGAGACTGGTTTTCCAATTTAGGGACCTAAGTCAGGTACTGACAATTAGTAAAACAGGAATGGTGACATAGTAATGGGTTTGTACTTGTGAATTTGCCTGTGAGATGTGCTGGCCAGTAAATACTTCCTGATAGTGGTGTTGATGAGGACTCATCAAGTTTTGAGCAGGAAATTGGAGCAGACATCTTGGTGCCACTGAAGTCTGGAATACTGAATTCACTGGAATTGGTATTTCACCCATTTGTATGCAATGCAGCAAGACACACTCCTCCTGTCTTAGCTGTCCTGATTGGTGCCCTCTGCGAGCACTGTGGAATGTGTAGGTAAAAGATGCTCTGATCTACAATTTCAGTTTACCCCACTTGCAGAGAAGGAACTTGATTATCTCCTTTTTTGCAGGGAAACACAGAGGTGAACGGAAGATGTTACTAAGAAATGAACATGGAAAGCAATTTGTTGTTTTCATGTCCAAGTCTGTATGACAGTGGTACTTTATTAATTGAAAACTGTGTTTTTCTGCAAAAGAAAAAGAAAGTCTCTCTTTTCTACTCTGCAAAGTTCATTTTTGTTGCTAGAGAAAAGTCTTTGAAGAGACTTTATTGAAATCTGCTTTTACTGAGAATTTCCCCTGAATCTCTCACCATATAATTAAATGGTGGTCTGAGTAACTGATTACTATTAGCTGTTACTGGACATATCCTCATATTTTCCTTAAGATCAGGGTCACACAAATGGATTTACTAGAGTTTTCAACTCAGAGGGAGACAGATTGCCAAGGGGTACATCTGAGGACACGTCTGGGCTGTGCATGGTGTTAAAAACCCTTGTGTTAGGTCTATGTAGCTGGATATGTGCACAGGGACCAGTGTGATGCCAAGAGGAGGCACTAGCTTGAGTCCCAGAAGCAGAGCACCTGCAGTGCTACCTTCAAGGTGTCTTGTCCATCTTTTGGAAGCAATGTTGCAGGTGCAGATACCTTGTTCCTGGCTTCAGATCTGGTGTTTTCAGGGTTGATTTGGTGATCCTTTGTGCACATATCCCCATTGTGCAGATATATTATCCCCAGATTTTTATGTAAAACCATTGGGTAGGAGCTAACAGTGACTCACCAGGTTCAAAGTTAAGCCTTGTTCCTTAAGAGAATCAAAGAAATTTTGATGGAGATATCCAGCAACTAAAATATTCACACTTGCGTGAGGGAACTTCTCACAGATATTGCCAGAAAGAATAAGACAGCTGGCATAAAACAGTACACAGCAGATTGTCTAGAAACTGCCCTTAACTTTTACTCAAGTCACCTTCTAATGCTACTGCCACTACTGGACTCTGACTACCATCTTAAACAAATACATTTGTGGAAGAGCGATCAGCTACTGACCAAGGCTTTCTTTCCTTAATTCTGCATTTGTACTTGCAGGTGCTGTTTTGGCTGTCCTAGCAAGGTGAGATCAGAGAAGCACCTTCCCTATATCCAGGGGAGTTGCTGGCAGGGTATACTTTTTTAAAGTAATTTTGTTCCCTGAAGTTGACTTGTATGAGTCAGGCAGACCCAGAAAAGGCAGAGCATGTGGGTGTGAGAGGTTTGCAAAAGATTATTGCACTCTCTCAATATTCTGTGTTTCTTGTCATCTGTCTGTGGTTTCAGAAAATCAAAAAATTAACCTTGGAATAGGAAGCAAAGCATAGTTCTTATTTTTCTAGTGTCTTTTTGTTTTCTGAAGAGGTTTTCTGGAAATATATGTAGCTGACTGGCTTAAAAAAAATTTGAGATGTGGTTTATACAGAGAGGATGGCTTGAGTCCTGCTCTCAAAACACGATGTTCCATGTTTGGCTTGCCTTGCAGGGAAACAGAGAGATGGATGTTTGCATATTCTGTCTGGAGAAAATGCTCCTCAAGATGTTGTTACTGTTTTGTTTGGGTTTTTTTTGGGGGGGGTGGGGGTGGGTACTGTGTGGTTTACCCAGGAGTCTTTGAGAAGGCTTTGAAAAGGTGGCCACCTGGAACATGATGACCGGCAGCTTCTAGATGCAGGGAAAAGATGCAGATACCATTTGGTTACCTGATAAGACCAGTGTAGGTAGAAAGGGAGAAATAAAGTTGGAGTGGAGACACAGTGGAGTTCCCTGAAGGGGAAAAACTTCTAGAGTATTTTAGCAATTTCACTCTCAATTTAAAGTATTTTGGTGGCAAAAGAATAACGTCATGTGACCAATACCAATAGGTGAGAACAGAAGATAAGTTTTCCTCTGCATCCATGGATGAGGAAAGAAGAAAAAGCTTCAAACTCTTGGCTATTTATTTAGGGATATAGTGAATGCCAGGGAAAATGAACAGGGAAGCGATAGTGGAGAAACAGCCTAGAGTATAGAGTAATGAGAACTGGTGAAAGAAAAAAAATTTACAGCACAAAAGAAGACAGAAGGCACAGGTGAGAAAATATGAGAGGAGGGAGAACATAGGAAAAGGCACTTGACTTAAGAGATGATTATTACTTTCAGAGAGGGAAAAGACAAGAAAGAATAAGAGTGTTAATGGTAGCTGTGAAGAAAGAGGCTAAAACTGGAAATAGAAGAAAAGGGATTTTGTAAGACAAGGGGGGTTCAAAGAAGTGTTCTTGGAGATCAAGCAGTAAGTAAATTTAGTAAAATATTAGAAAGAAAAGTGTGAGAGTCAAAAAGAAAGTTGCATAAGGCAGAATTAATAAGGAGAGTGAAAGAGAAAAGGAGAACAAAGGGAGAGAATTTCTATGCTTGAGAAAGTTGATTCTGACCTATTTTGATATAAAGTGTCTTTAATATATTGGACAGACAGTACCAAGGGAACTTTGTGAGGATTGGGGAAGCCAATCTGGCTGACCCTAGAAGACAGTGTTGCTGGCTGAAGCTCTGTAATACGGAGAGGAAAAGGTGATTGTGAATTGTCAATCCCAGCAAGTAAGCCTCACTGACCTTTGCAAATTTCTGTAGGGCCTTTTACCAGGCCCCTTCTGCCAACACAGGGATCAGGTTTCAGCTTTTAAGGTACAAAAATGGTGTCTCAAGCCACACCTAGAAACCTGGTGAAATCAAATACCGCCTGGGCTATACATCCTTATTTGCCAAAGTGGGATGAAGTGAATAGGCTTACCAGAATGGTATGTATTGACCACGGAGAAGGAAAGAGGAGGGGAAAAGAATAGAATAGTAAAATAATTTAAAAGAAAAGGGCCTTTGCACACCTCCAAAATACAACTGGTACTGCAACCCCAGGCACCTTGATGGTGTTCTACAGGACTCACTCCAGCATACCAGAGTCTGGTTTGGACTGAGGAGCCTGAAATCACACACAGTATTCCACATGAGGTTTTGCAGAAGAGGAAAAGACTTTGGGGCTTAGGTGCAAAAAAAACCCCTGAAGGTTATCAAGAGAGCACAAATATTGGGAAATATTGGTAGATACTCTGTTATTAAACTTTCAAAATCTAGGCATTTCCATTTTAGCGTAACTGTGTTCAGTGTTGTAACTCTGATCTAAGAAAAACACTCTTCTAATAGTTTAAAGGATGCAGTTTGAAAATGATATCCACTTAAGAAGTAATTTCTCTCATTTGATGTTTAACTGCTTCCTTTTCTCAGATTCCAGACAGCTTGGAGGGAAAGGAAATTTTGATGTATCACATGGCTGATATTATGGAGAATGAAAATAGCAAAATGTACAAGCTAAATTTAGCATTACCTTGCACTTAACCATGCTGCTGCTTATCTACTCTTTTACTATGAAATAATACAGTTAATGTCATATATGAACCTGCTTTTGATCAAAAAAACCCTATTAAAGGACTATTAAACACAAACGACACAAAATGACTCAAAATATTTGTCTTTTTCGAGGATATTGTTAGAGCGTGGAGCCAAAAACTTGTTCAGAGGCTGCCCTGAGGCCCCTTGGGGTTACATTTTTCTAAAAGGCAGCCAATAACCCTCGCCTCCACAATGGCAAAACTCATTTCACTGACTCATCTTTCCAATAACAGTCACATCATCCCTTTGAAAACAAGCAAACGCAACGACCAAATCCAAACAATTTCTTTGAATGGAGTGTCAGCGAGAGACTGAGCTTTTTATTTTACCTACTAGCTCTACAGTGACAGAGGTCCCTGGGGGGGCACCTTGGGGTGCGGGGGAATGAACAGGAAATAGAATTGTGGTAGGTGCTACCTTATGGTATGAGTGTCCCTATGCCCTTAAGCATCCTGTTATCGCAGGGAACTTTTGTACTGCGTTACCCAATGCATACCATTTGCATTCCAAATACCCATTACATAAATATTTGTTATCTTTGCTTGTTTTGCTGCGAGCTGTGTAAGCTCTTCAGGACTGTGCCTCATGATCCAGAACTGGGTTCATTTAGCCATGTTCGGTTCTGCTGGTCTATGACTTCTCCCATGACTTTTGACCATTAATAAAGCTTCTCTGTACTTCAGCTCACGACTCATAAAATAGGAGACAGGGTTCTTGCTGGCCAAGAAAAAGCTATTAACCCTTATGGAGATCTTGCGTACCCAGGTAGGAGGCTGTATCCAGAGGATTTAGGAAGACCTAAAATCTGTTAAAGGGCTGATATGTTGTGTAAGGTCAGACATAGCTCTCTTTTACTGGGGATGTCCCTTTGCCAGGCACACACATACCCACCAAGCAATGAGAAAAAGGATCTTTCTCCCTACAAAAATACTTACATGCATTAATATTTACATACTTACAGCAACCTGGTTTAGTGGATGGTGTCCCTGCCCGTGGCAAGGTGTGTTGGAATTAAATGATCTTTAAGGTCCCTTCCAATCCTAACCATTCTATGATTTACCAGGCTTTCTCTCAGAAAGTTATGGAAATATCCACTTTTAATGTCTCCTATGGTCCAGTTAATAAATTTCTGAACACTATGCTCAAGATAGAGATATTGCAAGTAAGATACAGTGTATGATAGGTACGAGGTTGCATGCAATTTTTTGCATAATCTGGTATACCTGAAAGAGCATCTTTGACCAACAAAAAAGATCACATTTACTGCAGACAGATCTGTAGATGTGCTGCTGGCATGTACACCTGAGGACGAACTGCTACATCACAGGAAAGATTTAAGACTCTTTGTAATCTGCTCATGTTAGTATGATTTACTCTTGGCCTTGTAGGAACTGAATAATAACCTGTCCTATGGAAAGGATCCTGTGAAGATACACTGTTTTTTAACCACCTTCACTAATGCATATGAAAGATGAGATGGTATCTCATGCCATCAGTGTAGCAGAAATCAATGAGCTTACATTTCTTCACTGTGGTATCTACTAGCACCAAAATACAGGACACAATTGTTACCTTCTCCTGAGCTGACATCAGTGTGGTCATTTTCACAGTGATATTTTTTGAGAAGCAGAGAGACGATTTTCATGGTGTTGAGGTCTTTGTCATCATTCTTTTTTTTTTTTACGGATTTTTCTTTGAATTTTAAGTTCACAAAGTGAAAGATGAGAAACACCACTGAAACATGGAGAGAGAAAAGGCATTACTTTTTCAGTCTCAGGGTCTTTCTCAAGATATTTTAAGATCAAGATATTTTTAGTACATGGCAAAATAATTGGAGATGACGTTTATCCTTTACAGAAATTTTCAAAGAGGCCTAGCTATTTCCATAGTGCTTACTTTAGAATTGAGCCAGTTCCACATAGAAGAAAATATAAAAGAAAAGTTTGTCTCTTTTCTCAGTGTTATTCTTTTCTAGGCTTCAGGAGTGGTTGCTTGAAACATAACAATTTTGCAGACAGCATTAATATTATGTTAGCGTTGGCAACAATGTATGATATCATTGTTCCTTGGAAGGTGTTTTTTTGGGTCTATTTGTGTTCTCTTGTGGGGCCCCTTAGTCCCCCACCCACACCTGCTGCCGCATTTGCTCTGAGGGATGGAAAGATTGATTTTGTCTAATTTTACCACCCACTCTGAAGCTGTTCATTCATAACCTCTGATGAGACTCTTTACTTCACACCAGATTTTGTGAATGGCAAAGCTGCCTAAAAGGTAGCTTCTTAATTGTTGATCCCCTTCTTTATAGAAAATTCCTTACAGAAAATTAAACCCATCACCCTCTGAACTCACTATATGTATGATGGTGGCCTATATGGTTTATTTAATTTTCCTCTCATTTTTGATCCCTACTCACATATTTGTACATATGCACGCGTGCACACACACACACTCACATTTTGGGAACTGACATGGCAATTCAATGTTCTGTATCTTATCCCTTCTCTGAGCTGTGAAATTTTTAACAACTCTTGACAAATCAGTATCACAGTCATCTGACTGGGAACCAGTGAAACTAAAACTTAAAAACTTAAGTTCCAGGTGCTTTACAAACTTCATCTATTTCTGCATCAGGCATCCACATCTCATATTTTGAGGTCATTCCAAAGGCACCACAAAGAGAGTCTTTGCTTTTTAGAAAAGAAAATAATGCAAGAGTTTTTTGAAAAAAATATTGTTTGCTTGACAGTGAAATAAAAAGACAGAGACTGGAGAATCTCTGTAGGACTTATCTGCATCCAGGTCCTGTTCTGTTTCCCTTGGGAAACAGGGATCATGTTGTATTTCCTGAAAGCCATGCACCACACTGAGAAAAATAACATTTCAGCCTGGTAGGAGTTGTCTATGTGTTTTGTTGCAGCCTGTAGAGATTCATAACTGCAGCAGCCCTACTTCCTGTACCCTGGCTTGTAGGACCTCAGGTTAGGCTGGCTCTGGCTCCCTGCTGCTGTTACCCTGCTGACAGAACTGCAGGAATCCCCACTCTGCCAGTTTTTGGGAGCTGCCAGGCTTAAATGACCCTTGAATTGAACGAGAAGGGAACTGAACTAGTAATCAAGAGCTTTGTGATGTGTGGGCTATTCAGTCTTGCCTTTTCTCAAATGGATTTGGTCAGTACTAGACAAGTTTGTTAGAAGTGTCACAGGATGTTTAAAGGGCAAACGTTAGTCATTCTGGTGCAGAGCAGTTTGGTGGGATTAATATGAGGCTTGATTCATAACCTGGATTAACAGAGGATGCTTTTCAATGAGAAGGTAAAAGAGGCAGCTCTAACATGAAAGAGTATGTAACATGTAACAACTGTTCCTCTGCTGTAGAGAAATCAATTTCTGGTATATGAAATTGAATTAAAACGACAGTGCCCATCATCATGTGAAATAACATGTGACGTGGTGTTAGCAGTTACCTCCATCATGAACAGAGTCTTCATACAGACGTTCTCTGCTTTATGGAAATCTTAAAGCACATGAAGTTGGAAAAGATTATTAAAAGTCTCTATAACTTGATATGTTTTGCAGAGGAAGACTTCATGCTAAAACTGCTGGCCTGAATGAGAGTTGAAAAATAAAAATTACTTGTTTCAAAGCTCTAGTGTGAAAAATGCAGCAGCTTTGCCTTGTCCTTTGACCAGTTCTACAATGAATGGTGACATTTGACAGGCTTCTCACTGTGAACGGAAATTTAACACAACTGTGCTGGCGTCTTAAAGGTCAGCTGTCCCTCTCTGACATTCCTGTCTTTAGTAAGAGAGCTGGCATCACTGCATGTGGGAGCAGTCATGTTCTTCTTGGGATCTGCCCCTAAATAGCCCTCGCTATTGTGCACAGTTACATGAGTCCATTAACACATCCCTCTCAAATGCCCATCATTTTCTTTTAAAGATTATTTAAATATCAAGGATACTTTAATCCCACGCAATTCTGCATTCCTTTTCATTTTTAATGTGGAAAATTCTTTGCATCAGAAATATACTGAGGTTGCAGGAAAAGCTCAGAGGATCATAGAAATGGTGGTTGCAAGGGGCTCTAGTCTGACCTCCCACTTAAAGCAAGATTATCATCAATGCTGGGTTACATCAGAAGTAGCTTTGTACAGCCAAGTCCTTGGAAACCTTGAAGGCAGGAGATGCCACTGTCTCTGGGTCCTTGTTCCAATGCTGCACTGCCCCTCCAAGGAAGATGCTCTTTATGCCGGAGGCAAGAAATCCCATAGCAATAGAAGATTCCTTTGTTAATGGGATTTTTTCTTTGTCATGTGTATGGAGTCCTCCATTTGGGACACACTCAGCTGACTGGTATGAGTTGATGTTGCCTTTCAACAGTGTGAATTACAAACCTGGTATGAACTCAGATGGCTAAATTCATGCCTGCAAGTATTTGTAGCAAAGAAATCAGCTGTGCAATGGCGCCATTTAACACACTGAGAGCTTCTGTTAGCTTTTCACTGCATAAATAGGTGGGAGTCCTTGGAAGGGAGCATGGAATGACTCAGGAATTCGCCTTGTGCAATGTGGAAAGCTTAGGGCTGTTGCAGTTTTTGTTGCAGGGGAGAGAGAGAGGCATCTAACTCCCTGACTCTTTCTCACACCTTTCACTGGGCAACTGTTTCCCTACAGAGCAAAAAGGTGGTTCTTCAAACAGTTACCCAACCAGGACTCTGAATCTAAGCTCCCTTGATAACTTTAGTAGTTATCACATATCAGCTGAGCCGTGTTCATCTACATACATGGGTATATGGATAATGTTGTCATCTTCAGCCATCAGGTAATGGGATCTAGGGATAGCTAATGCTGGATGGCATACCTGCCATGTGGGTGGTCTAGGAGCATGCTGTGGTGTCACATCTCCTGGTGTCCCTGTGGTGTGGGGAGGTGCTGGTATCTCTAGTGGAGATGCTGGTATCTCTACCAGAGGTGCTGGTAGCTCTACTGGTGAATTTTCAGAAGTGTGTTTTATTTCTTGCCCTTGGTTGTGGTGTGATGTGGAAATATTGCTTGCATTCTTAAGCAGCTGCAATGCAAGAGGGCTGTGTGACAGTGGTAAGTGAAAGGATCTCTTTGTGCAGCTGATCTTGCGAAGTGCTATGGAGTTTGTTACGATGCTTAATTGCTACCTGATGCAGACCAGTCACTCAGCATGGTCCATGGGTCTTCGAATTCAAAAGTTCCCTAAATACTTCACGTGGTCTGGTTTGGGGAAAAAACAAAAGAGAGTGTATAATGCAATCTAATATCACTACATGAAACATAAATTTCTCTATTTGATATACAAAAAATCTCAGCTTTATTTATTGTTGCTTGCATCTACATAATTGCTTCTGCTTCTCCATTATGGGATGAAGTGCCAAACTGCTTCCTTCACCTGGCACTGCCTGTGGGGTGTCTCCTGCACCTATCTACATAGGAAATAGTGCAAAACTCCTCTTCTTTTGAGATGTCAGACTTGGGTTTTTGCACACATAACACTTGCAAATATTATTGTTTGTAAAAAGCAGCAAGTGCTGCTATGATTTACCCATCATAGAGTTCAAACCTTTCTATTTTCCCCATAGCTTGTGCTTTAATGCTCTGTTGAAGGGCTGTGCCTGCTCCTGGAGCTGTGTGTGCAATTCTTGTTGACTTTAATAAAAACTGTATCGGGTATCTGAGACAGAAGTAATTTCATAATATTGTTTTCCTTTCTGCCCCATATTGCTGTATTCTGTAGCATCTGTTTAATAAACTTCTTTCTCCCACTGGAAATTCTCCTCAATCCACAGTGGACCAATGACTGAACTGACTTTTTTAATTTAAAGTATTTTAGCTGAATATTTGGGTCACAAAGAGTGAGATCCCAGCCGTGATTTTGCTTTACAGATGTCCACCTGCCTCCGTTGAATTCTTCACAGGACCCAGCTTGTGGTGGTCACCCGGAAAGTACACGTAGTCCTTTTTGATTTTGTTTTTTAATGGCAGGAGAGATGGTTACATTCAACTTAAAGCTAAGTTTTAGACAACTCTGGAGCAAAAGCTGCTGATCAGATGAAATTCCTCCGTGGTCCACACCATGACTGTCAATGTGGGCTACAAGTGTGGGCTGTGTGAAAACCACCAGTTTGCTTTTCCCTGAGGCATGAGCTGGGATCACATCGCTATGGGAGCCACTGTAATGTAGAAGTGCTCGAAGATAAAAATTACAGTCCCTGTGCCGTGACCTCCATGTTTGTCAGGGAGCAACAGGGGTGTTGAAATGGCAGGGACCCACGGTCAGGTGGCCACACTTGCTGGAGGTTAGTTCCTCGTCACACTGGCAGCCCCTGCTTTGCAGCCCTTGTTGGGTGGAATTTGTGCCCAAGGCATGCAAGGAGCAATTATTCCAGTATTGAGTGGACAGCTGAGTATTTTGCCAGTATTGAGTATTGGCAAATACTTCTGTCAAGATTTCAGCTGGGGCTTGGCTGTTTTGCCTACAATTTCCTCCATTTTTGAGCATAGTAGTGCAGATGTCCACTTTCAGTCATCAACCTGGACATCAAGGTTTAAGGGTGTTTGTTTGCGTGTTCAGGCTTGATTGTTTCTCTTTCCTTCATTCTTACCATTCCTCCAAAAAGTCTTCTGTCCTTAGGAACCCTATGGGATTTTTCTGGGCTTCCTCTAGAGGGAACATATGTGTAAAATCATGGAGGTACAACCACTCCCTGTGACCGATTTTCACTAACTCAGCTGTCGCTTCCCTCAGATGGCAGCTCTTTCTAGGTTACTGTCAGGGAACCAAGCATTTCTTTCACTTTTGTCTCTTCCTTGTCTCTTCAGTGCAGACCCACAGGAAGCAGATGATGACTAGAGGGTACCAGAAACCTTTTCAAAGACAGGTGCTTGCTGCCCTGGGCATGAAGCAGGCTGGTTTTCACTGATTCTCACAATGAACAAAAGTTCAGTTTGGAGGACTAACTGTTATACCTAACAGTTATATCTTTCATATATAAGAAATCAATTGCTTTTTAAATTGAATTTATTTTGTATGGAAATGTCATTTCTAAGGGTGAGTGGCTGATGAAGCCTTTTCATCCTCCATGACTAATTCAAACTCTGCCCGCATTTGTTGTGATTGAACATTTCACCAAGCCACAGTTGCTCAGTGACTTATGTTAAAAGAGCATAGGTGATTAATTTGAAGTGCTAGTGACCTCATGGTGACAGGTTATGCCACAGTTGGCCTCAGTTAAGTGAGTTACAGTAGGGGTGGGTGTATCTTCTGGAGCCAGATCACTTGTATAGCCCAGGAGATGGTGGTAATCCAGTGCCTGCTGTGTGTGCTGGGTCCAGGCAAAATGATGAGAAAAAAGAGACACTTTGCAATGGCTTATGCTGGGTAGCATAAGGCAAGGGATGAGTCTGTCTTCTCCTTCAGCCCTGTTCAAGCTTGTGGAGGCTGCTCATGAAGGCTATTTGCACTCTTCCATCAGAGAGGTGGAGCTGTGCGAAACATAGATCTTTCTCAGCTTCTGTACCAACTGCATGCCAGAAACAATTACAGAAGGATAGGAATACAGAAGGATTTATTTTACTGTGTAAGTTTGGAGTCTGTCATTACTTACTAAATAATCAACTTAAAAGTGATTGTTTTTAACCTATGTGACAGCTGAGATCTTTATTGATTTGCTTCACTTTGTTAGGGATGCTTCCTCAGGTGTTTCACAGTTTAAACTCATAGAGAATGGAGAAAAGCTCTTGTGAACAATGTATGTAATCAATATACACTGAGGCAATAGAACAACTTCCTAGTACCATTTAATCTCAAAGAGAGGGTAGGAGTCGATGACAATCCACCAGGCTTCTTTGTTGCTAGCAGTGTAGACAAAAAAAATGCAAGCAGGGTCCTACTACTGAGGGAAGGAGGGAAAAGTGTGTTGCAGATATGTTCTTGTGGTATATTGGCAGTTGAAATCAAACAAAAGGAGGAGGAAGAAAATAGGAAGTATTGCTCTGTTGCCATCACCACTCCGTGACACCCCATAAAACAAAGAATGTGAGTCCCTAAGCAAGAAAACCCAGAATTACTGCATGTGCTGCTCAAGGTCAACATGTACGAACAGGACAGAATTTTGCTTCAGCCTAAAAAATTATCAACTCCCACATTCAATTCTGTAGATGATTGCAAGCGTTTTGGAAGCTAACAGTATCACTCTGTCATGATCATCTGGCCTGAACAGTCCTAGCTACAGCGCTATATTAGGGTGGTTATGGCAAGGGTGCATGGGGCTGTCTTATAGACATGGCAAGTCCCTAATGTGTCTGGTCATAATATTTTACTGATGCAATAATAACTATAGGACTTTGCCCAAGATTTAAAGTTTCTGAGAAACATGTTTATATAATTGCAGTCAGGCAAACTCTTGATATGAAAGTGCAATCGAATGAAACATCCCTCTGATGACATCCCAACAATTTAGCTCTTATCTTTTTATTTTCTAAATTTATTTCATAACAAAGCAAAGCCATTGATTTTCTTAAATCATTTTCCTGACTAAGCAAGGGGTTGTGTTATCTCCGAGCCAGGGAAGCATTCAGTCCGTATTCATTCTGAATGGTGCAATGATTCATAGACATTATAAAAAAGAAAATATTTCAAAGTGAGCAAATTAAGTTAAATTCACAAGAATCAGGCTGAGCTAGCTGCTTCAGATCACTAAGATGTTGATACGTTTTTCTGTGTTACTGAATTGATGGATACCAGCTCTAAACCTTCCGCATACTCCTAATTTTGTCATTCCCCGGAACCAGAACCACAGGTGCCTTCTTTGCAATTGTTCCTGGTAGACTTGCTGGGGAGTAGGTGTTCAAAGTGCAGAACTAACCGTACAGCTCAGTGCTGTGTTTAAGATCTAGCTTTTTAATAATCTGAAGAGAAAATGGAGTCTATTTATCTGCAGACCCTAAGGTGGCTTGAAATGCACCTTAAAACAAATGTAGTAGTTTCGTGGCTCATACTACTTCCTGACATGGTGATCTCAAGAATTGCTATTTAGTAATTATATTGCATGAGTAGCATAATGGGGTTTCTTTATTAGCATGAAAATCTAGGAGCAGATGTGATCCTTTCGTTACTTGATTTTAATTGACTTCACATCAGGAACAAGGCTTATGTGAATTTGCTTCTGGCGCTTGTAATCTAACTTGGGTGTCACCATTGCGACATTTAAAGGATGTGGCAGGAGTGTAACATTGGCTTACATGAGACACTCCAAGGGAAAGAAGTGGAGGAGGTGAAGGGAGACACTTTCACAGTGCCCAGCTGGGAAAGGCAGTCTTCACATTGTCTCATGCTCCATGGGCAGCACTGAGTCCTCTCCTCAAGTCTTCTCTGACCAGGTGCTGGCAGGACATGCTCACCAGCTTTTGTGGCAGAAATGAATTCCCATGTTGGTTCAGAAGAGCCAATTACAAGTTCCCTCTCTTAAAGGTCTTAAAGGTCACCAGGATGCTGAAATCTGAGAATTGAGTTTTAGCCTCTTGACTTTGAATGACCACTTGTTCACTTGCATATCCCTTGGCAGAGGCCTTATCCTGAGATCTGTATCCACCTAGGGTGCCCACAGTCTGGGTGTCAAAACCCTGACTGTCTCTGTGCCACCTCTACAGCTGTAACATTATAGGACACATAGACAGAAGTTTGTCATAGGTTACAGCAGTAACCAGAGATTTCTCCCGCTTCTAACCTGCTTGCTTTTTCATTTGAGGATGGGTAAAACAGGGATTTCAGCTTCCAGAGGAGTGTATATATAGTGGTACTTGGACTTTTCCTCCCACGTCCAGAGAAGTGGCTTCAGCCACAGGTCCAGGGCCAATCTCAGGAGCCTACCTAGAGTGAGGGGCCAGCCAGACCAGTAAAAGAAGAAATCTTTGATCTAGCTGACATATGATCACGATTTAAATATGTCTTTGCCTGCTTGCTAGACAGAGCCTTGTATTACAGTTCCCCTGCACCCTGCCTAGTAAAGGTAGAGAGGAGCAAACCCTCCACATGCAGCTCATCATGACATGCCTTACTTTGTTATACAGTTCAGTGACTATCACAGCTCATCTAGAGAGCTGAGCATATGCAGCACTTTTCAAGGTTGGTAGGCTTACAGTGTTGTTCACCATTGCTGAGATGGTTGTTTAATACAGATTTAAAAGAACAAATTTTAAATCTGGAATATATTTTCTCACTGCATCTATACATTGTTATCATATTGTTGGATGATAATAATTCAATTCACTATAGTTTGCTGAATATTTTTATACATGGGAAGAATCTCAGTAATGTAATTGAAAAACATTGGCAGAACTTGTCCAGGTTTGTGTAAGCTCATGGGAGAATGTTTCCCCCTGTTAGGGGGAAGAGTTGAGCTGGGATGGAGTCCGAACAGCGGAGTCTGAACAGCAGAGTCTTGGAGAGTTGGACTTGCTCTTCCTGCTTCCACCAGGCATATGTGAGATGAGGTAACAATGATGGCTTTATAGGAGTCACCAGCAATAGTCATACATCCACATATACATATATGTCTCAAACTTCAGCAGCAGTAAACCTGGATTTCCAAAAATTTTCTAGTAACAACAGGATCATGACTCCCTGCAGTCTGCTGTCCTGGACAACTCCCATCCTTGACTGCCAAGAGCTTACTCTGACTATGAACTGCTCTGATCAATGCAATATGTATATTGATAAGCATGGATTTACTCCTGATGTTTTGCACCTGGGACAGAAAAACCCATGTGACTGCTCAAGACGAGAGCTGACTTGGTAGAGAGCAGCTCTTCAGAAGAGGACCTGGGATTCTAGTGAATCCCAAGTTGAATATGTCATCAGTCTGCCCTTGCAGAGATGGATGCATACTGGAATACATAGCAAGAGAAGAGCATAGCCAACAGATCAAGAGACTAGTCCCCTCTACTTGTCACTAGTGAGATTGCATATCAACTACAGTGTCCAGTTTAGGGACACCAGTGCAGGAAAGATAATGAAAAGCTGGAGCAAGTCCAGCTGAGGGCCACTAAGATACCCAGAGGGCTGAGATTAGACTGGAGAAGACAAAGCTAAGGGCTGTTTTCCTAAGCTAAAGGGGAATTACACAGAAGATGTTGTCAGACAGCTCTCTGGATACGCACAGGAAGATGAAAACCAGGTTGAAGCAAAGGAAATTCTGATTAGACACAGGGAAAATTTCTTCAGTGAGGATGGTCAAGCAATAAAGTAGGTTTCTCAAAAAGTCCACAAAATCTTTGTCTTTAGAGGTATTAAAAACTTGATTTAACAAGGCCGTAGGCCAGCTGATTTAACTTTGAAGATAGTCTTTAGGGGGTTAGGAGAGAAAAGGTCGGCCTGGGTGACTTCCAGAGGCCACTTCAGCCTTTTGCATGATTCTATGGTGATTTGCTCTTTCTGATGTCCTGGATGCATTCACGTATGCTGTATTATGGACCAGTGTATATTTAGGCAAGCTGAGTACAAGTGCCTTGGAAAGCAGCATTGCCACAGTGTAAAAGAGAAAAGGCCCCATTCATTTCTACAAGAAGCTCCCCACTGTGCTGGTGAAAGGGGAGCTTATGTCATCCTCTCCCCCATCCTCCTCACTGTAGCTCTCTAGCACAGACTACCATTTATATGCCAAGTTTGAAGGTAATGGGCAAACTTGTTCTTATTTATTCTAGAAAGGTCACTTTAGATGTCGTATCTGGATTCTGGGAGGTCCAGTCATGACTCAGTCGTCCAGCTTAGCTGATTTAGGCAGCAAGAAGCCAACTGCATTGCTCATGTTCACTCATCCAGCATGAGTCAGTAGTTTGGCTTAAAGTTGTAACTGCAAACCCCTGGTTGCCAGAACTTAAGTCTCTCACCTGAGGCCTCCTTTTTGGTTTGACTTGATCCTAACTCAGTCTTTCAGAAACCAGCCGTAGCAGTGTGACCTCTAATGCCTTAAACCTACACAGTCTCAGTGGCTGAAGAAACTATTGATCTGCAGCAGACTTCCCAGGAGCAGGGGTTTGACCCAGGCAGGGTGTCCATCCAGCATGCGCTGGCAGCCCATTCTCCATTGTTCCATCAGCAGGAGGCTAGCTTGCAGGGAGGGAAGGTGAGCCAGTGCCCCTCACTGCTGGATGCGCAAGCACCCTCAGCACGGGACAGGAGTGATCACCACACCATGTCAGTGGATTCAGGCAGTCCCAACTGCAAGGTCTGGCTTGAAGAGAGCGGTCACATCCCGGGTGTGACTCCACTGAAATTTCCAGATGGAGGTTATTTGTTTGTCATGTACAGTTCTTCCACTGTGCTTTGTAATGGAGCAATTACACCCTGAGCACAACTCTTCAAGACATGCTACTTGCCTGCACAACCCTGCAGAGTGACTTGGGCATGTTGCTTTGGGCAATTATCTGAGGGCATTTAATTTGCCTAGTCAGGAACAGTTTCAGGATGAATTGATATTTATATCTGTGAAGTACAACCTGAAATACTATGTTTTCATCAAGGCAATCTGACTTCTGAAGTAGCAGATGAGCTTTTGGAGCTTTTGAAAACAGATTTTATATATTTAACATTTGCTAAAATGAGCATTGTGTGGTCAAACTTTCCTATGTCTTTTTTCCTGTTTCTGCTTGAGTGCTTGGGAGGGAGGGATTGCCCTGCAGCGCTAACTAGGGATAAGTTCAGGTTATGTTTCTGGGGAAGCTGCCTGGGGAAGCATAGCTGCTACAAACTCATGCTGGCATGAATGAGGTTGAGAAGTCATTTGACTGGAATCATCACTGTGTTAAAAGACTGGTATTGCTCCATCCACAATGGGCAAATAAGAAAATATATGGTTAGGAAACCCTTGTTTTGGGTTTTGCTTTACAATCCAAAACCTCAACAACAGTTGCATGCAGTTTCTGTTTCTTCTAGGTTAGTGAAGTTTTGGAAAATAAAAACATTTGCAGGCTGGCACAATGAACATGGGACCAGCAGCTGTATACTTCCTTCACAATTTTTCTTTTAAAATAGACTGCCGGAAGAGACGACCTTCCACCACAGCTTCCAAATCTTCCATTTACTCAGTTTTGCTGACTTTTACCTAGATCATGTTCTGCAACCCTCCCTTTAATCATCCTCTTTCTGCAGAGGCTGCTGTCTCCTTCTCTTATGAATGGCTGGTACCCCCGATGATTAAACAACAAATATAATTTTCTCACAGACTGTGTAATTGTTGTGCAGCAATGGAAAAAATAGAATAAAATGGAATTATGACTCAGTTCTTGGCAGGCTGTGGAGAAGAGGGGTGTACAAGAAGTGATAAATATTTTGAGGATTTCTGCACAGAAATTCAGTTTCTAAAACACACTTAGCTGATACAATTAATTAAAAGATAAAGTTCTTAAGTGCTTGACTAATCTATCTGGGATAAGGGAATAAAGAAGTTTATATTTCTCTAGCAATGTGCAAGTCAAAATAGCACTATCTACCACTATAGATAAATGCCTTGGCAGAATTCTGTGATAACCCAGATTCCTAAGACTTTCTAAGTCAGCTCTTTTCCTTCCTATAGCATATAGTCTGCTGATCCTTCTGATATTTATAAATCCAAAATTCATTTTTAATTCATTCATCTCTCATTTCTAAGAACTACTAGACACATGTTTCCCCAGATATATATGCATAATTCCAATTGATTTTAATGGCAGCTGGCAATTACAGAACTAAAAAAAAAATTGATAGTATTTATTAAAAAAAAAAAAAAGAAGCTTTAATTTGAGAAGACTGTGTCTAGAGGAGGCTTCCAAAAAAGTGCTTTATTAATGGAATTTTATTCTGAAAGTTAAAAATCTTCTTTTCTGAAATAAGGAGACAGTTACTGGCTGGCTGACTTTATTACTAGAGAAGTGAGTGCTTCCCTCAGAATTTTTTCCCTCCCTGTATAAAACAAAAATGCCTCTAAGGAAGCAGCTGACACTCATTTTCCCTTTCCACAGAGCCATGACTAGAGTTGGTGCCTTTGTATCACTATAGGAGAGCTCAGCCAGTGACGGACTCCCAGGGTAACAGTAACTGAGAAGATGAAGACGATGGATTCAAATCAAGAAAAAATGTCCTGCTGACAAACTCATAATGAATCAAGTTAAAGTAGAAATGCTGTGTGAGTCTGTGAGGAGACAGATTAAATACCACTAAAGACATGCTTAGAAAAAAACTAGAATGGTAGACTTCATTTGTTGTCTTAAAATCATCTACTTATGAAAAGCTACTTGCTGTTTGGGTGTCTGGAGTTCTGGGACATGTCCTCCTTCTCTGTCATTCCCTGGGATGCTGTGAGCTTGACGTTGTAAACTGTGCTGGGAGTGTCTGCTTGATTAATTCAAATGCCTTCCATGTGCCCTTAAACAAGTCTTTGTGTACCAGTCCAAGGGCTTGCAGCGTGGAGCTGAGCACATTGCCCTTCTGACTTCCCTGTGAATCCCAGGCTAAGCTTCTTGCAACCACAGAAGAGGAAGAAGATCACCCATGAAGAGCATGGAGGAGACATCACTGCAAAATGCTTCTCTCCTGGGACAAGGGACTTGTGACCTTGTGTGCTGTATCTCCTCCTTCACCCTGGGGGCAGGTGGGTGTACTGGGTCACTGCTCTGATGGTGACTGCAGTCATATTAATTGGTATGATTGGTATGCGCTGCTTCTGAAGCCCCCATACATTCATGTACTGCTCTCATATCTCTTGTGTTGTATTACTGATCCCATCCCTACATGACTGAGCAGTGTCCCTACACTCTTCCCAGGATACCTGTCCCTGCTTCCACTAGGTATGCATTTTCTTCTTGCCCTTAAGTTTGACCAGTGGGTCTTGATGCAGCCATACCATCTTGCCTTCCTTTCCTGATTTCTTACACCTGGGGATCAGTAATTCTTGTGCTTTATGGAAAGAGTTCTTAAAGACCTGCCAGCTCTATTCTGCTCCTTTGTTCCTGAGAGTAGTTTGCCGGGTGGCCCTAGTGACTACATCCTTGAACAGCCAGAATTCTGCTTTTCTAAAGTTCAGGATGATCCTTACTTTGCTCTTTGCCTGACCCTATCCTTCAGAACTGTGAACTCCACCCATGTGAGATCACTGTAGCCAGACTCCAGTCACGGGATTTGTCCCACCAAGTTTCAGTAATAGCGATGTCCTAATTTTCTAGGAGAACAGTGGCTTTCAACTCCTGCTGCTTGTTGTCCTTGCTACGTGCATTGGTGTAGAGGCACGTCAGCTGGGCTGTTGAATGTGTCACTTTCTTATGGGAATACCCCTTAATTCCTTTGAGGTATTTCACTGGTTGGCTCCTCCCTGTTGGCTCCTATTATGACAGGAGGCCTTGGCTTATCTCCATAAGATTTCAAGCATGCTCCAATGTAGCTGGCACATCTAGCAACATGCTGACGGCCCTCACTAGCACCCTGTTCCCACAAAGTTGCTGTGATATTCCACAGCTTGTCATGCAAGCCTGATATTACCTCCCTCTCCCTTCAAGTCTGGTTTAAAGCTCTGACAGTGAGTCCCTTTTCCCATTTCAGAAAGGTGGATTCCATCTGATACCTGCAGGCCTGGTGCTGTGTAGGCCAACACAGAATTGTGGTGGGGACATCAGCCACAGAACCATGTATTAATAGACTGGCTGGTCTGTTTGTTCCCATGCTGGTGCCCACAAAGAGAAAGAGAGAAGAAAAAATAACCTGTGTTCCTGATTCCCTTGTCAACTCTCCTAAGGCCCTGAAGTCTCTTTTCATCATCCTTGGACTATGTCTTGCAGCTTCATTGCCACCTACATGAAAGAGTAGTAATGGATAATAGTCTGAGGGCTGTACCAGTCTGGAAAGTTTCGTAGACTTTCATAGAGTAAGGCTTAAACTGAGCCCCAGGGAGGTAGCAGGTGAACGTATCTAGGTCTTTTTGCTAGGATGGGATGTCTGCTTCAAACCCATTTGTGTAGTAGAAGACAGTGTGAAAATGTATTTTTCATTGTTTATACTGAGGTTTAGTTCTTGGAAAATGCTTGGTATCGTGTTTACCAACCACTGAATCTATTTGAAGGAGACAGACTTTATCAACCTTCCAGCTATGAGAACCCTTCTGTAATCTTCTGGCATTGGGTTGGCATTGCTGTTGCTGTAGTGTTTGCAGACACTCTGAATTATATTGAAATACTGAGGGCTTATGTGCCCCTTGTATCTACAGTGTCTTGAATGAGATGTTCTCCATGCTGTACTTGTATTTGTCATGTGTCTCTCATACTGAGAACCACGAGTGTGGCATGATGGAGGAAAGTATTTAGCTCTCTGATATTGAGAACAAGCTCCTTCATACCTTTCCTTAGGAAACCAGTTAGAAGAAAAGAATTCTGGATTAAGGGAATTGTATGATTTTTAGTTGCGGCTGTTTACTTTTTCTCTGTGTAAACCTTGTGAGGTGCACTATAAAAAACTGAGAAAGTCAATTTTTTCTAGAGTGTGTTTGAAACAGGACTGTGTGTGCGGAAGGAGCAGTTACTAGCATCTGTATGAACATTGTCAAAGTCATTTCCATCTGGGATAAAGAAATAGGAAATGGATGAGATTGCAATAGATTTATTGCTCTTGACTACAAAGTCCCACCAAAACATGTGTTAAAGGAAGTGACCAAGGCTGCACAGACATCAAAGAGGCAAGACTCCTTTCCTTCTCTGTATCATAATAAACATTGGCAGAACTGCAGTCTTTGACAGTTCTAGCAGTGACATCTTTTATTTTTTCATTACAAGTGTGAATATTACCAGTAAATGTACAGTGACAGAACTTCTCAATATGGAAAAAGGTTTATCTGTCTTCTTCCTGAATGACACACACTTACCTTTAAATTTCACCACAGTGTATTACAAACTATGTTTTAATGTACAGATGTGCTGATCAATCCAAATTGGTCTCTATGGCAAGCTTTGTCTTCTTGTTACTTACTTGACTTCCTCATTACTTCCATGTTAGTCAGTTATTGCCTTAGTCATGACTTTTGCTGAAAGTAACTTAAGATACCTAGGAATCACTGACAAAGATTCAGCAACAAAACCCCCGCTATTTTGCGTAGAAACATGTATCTGTGCTGTCTTTCCAAGATGTTTCTTTTCCATCTTTCCAAGGGAAGATCCTAAGAATCTTTAAAATGGCATAAAAACATCCTTAATAATCCTATCCCTAAATTAATTTTTCTGGGATCTGATTCTGAAAATGTCAAAAGAAAACAGAGAAGCTTCATATTGTTGCCTAGAACTTTTCCCAAAGGATCTATATAAAATCAGTATGGATATTTTTAATTTGGTACGTTAGAAAAAAGAGAAAACCAAAAGCACTGTTTTTCTTCCCTCTAAGAGAGTTTGATCTCTGAGCTAAAATACTAGAAGGCCAATTCCAGTCCAGTCCTCAGGAGGCTCTCACAGAACATTTTCAAATCTCTGTGAGATGGAGAAAAAAAAAAAGGAAGTGAGAAACAGATAATAAAAAATGGAAAGAAAATTATTTTCTAGGCTGATGTCTTCTGAATTAATACAGGGAATGATACTTAGTAATATTAACACCTACAATTTGGTAATTTCATTTTTTTAACCTGCTGTTTTCTCTCTTATTGCAGTTAATTAAAAAAAGCAGATCTGACCTGACAATGGTCTCCATGGTGCTTGTAATCACACTTTCCTAAACTCTGACATGCTGTTGTTTGTTATCACATCTTCTTGGGTTTCCTGTTGTTTTTGAAGACATTTTGCTCAATTGAATAAGAGCTGATAGGAGATAACATGCCAAAAAAGGTTGTGTGAGTTTTTGCTCTGAAAACAACAGCAGTGAGAAAGGCATCATTTGGTAAGATTGCTGGGCAAGAGTTTCAGATAAGCATTGCACTGACAAAATACAGGCAGATGAGAACTAAGCTGCCTGAAAATGTATAGAGCAAGTCAGAGCTGTCGTATCTTTCAAAAAGCAAGGAAAATCATTGCACTGATCTTCTATTCCTTTAATCCAACATAGTAAGAAGTAGTTTTCCAATTTGTGTCCTGATGTATATGCTTGCATCACTGTTTATAAAACAAATCAAGCAAAAAGTAAGGGAAGAGACCTCTCTGTTAACCCTCACAGCCTTGTAGTTTTTCCTTGACTGATTACAAAGTGCTTTCCAAACACTAATTAATCATGTTAGAAGGCAGATATACTGATATTCTATCAATTTTCAATGCTGAACATCTTTGCAGCCAACAGGCAAGCAGAAGTTAATGAATGGAAGAGATTATGTGTAGGAATAATTCAGCTGATAAAATGACGAGCAAGGAAAAAAGGGATCCACTAAGTAGAGCTAAAAAGAAAGAGAGAAATGAGTGTTTTTAAACTATGTCCAAAATATTTCAGGTAGCATTATGGCTAAAGCACTTTTATTACAAAATACATAGGTCCTCACCTGAAACAAAATTAAACTTCAGTGAACTAGTCACAGGAGAGAAGAACTCATTAATAGTGGTGTGGAAATTACCAGTGTAAAATTTCTTAGGCTACACAGTGAAAGGCAACTTGACAGGATGGCTTTGATGCTTCTTCCGTATTTGAGATGTCCTGCAATCCCACAGAACTATTGAACCATAGAAAAATTTGGGTTGGAAAGGGCCTCTGTAAGTTCTCTTGTCTAATCTCTCCCACAAAGCATATCTAGTTACAGTATGTTGTTCAGGGCCTTCTTTGGATGAGTTTTGAATATCTCCAAAAATGGAGATGCCAATACCTGCATGAATATTTTGCTGCCCTCATAAGGAAAAGATATTTCCTAAAATCTGATTGGAATTTGTGTTTTTGCAGTTTATGTCTGTTGCCTTTCGTCTGATTCCTCTGCACCTCTGAGAAGAGTTTGTTTCTGCTTTTTCTGCATCATACCATAATGTAGCTGTGGTTAACACCAAGATACTCCAACCTCTCTCTTCCTCAGGTTGAGCAAGCTCAGCTCCATCTCCTGTTCCTCATATATCCATCCACATGCTTCTTATGGGTATCTCTTTCATTAGTTGACTAGAGCATAACTTGAACTTTTGAATTAGGTGTCTAAACACCAACAGAATGAATCTGTGTCAGCCAAGAGAGAGGACAAAGTCAGAGGTCTTTGACCATAATTTAAGACTTGTGATCAAAAACTGTTTCAGAAGCCACAGGGTAAAAGAATGAATGACTGGCTCAGAAGAATGCCGTGTTTCATGGTGACGACAGAAGAGACTCTGCACAAGCTGAAGGGACTCATCCAAACTGAGCTTGTCTGGCAGTGATTGCTTTTGCCTAATTAGGAGAGTTCCTTACTCTTTGATCATTTCTTTGGCTTCAGATGGTAAAGTGGCCACCAGTGAAGTGGTTAACTCTGAAACATAAATTCTAGTCAACAGATACTGTGTTAACAGCACTAAGTGCTCATGACTCTCAGACAGCTGTTGCTTTTGTCTGTATAAAGATGTTGTATCCAGAAGGCTACAGAATCAAAGAGAATCAAAGTCAAATAACTTCTGAAAAAGCTGAATTATAAATGTGTAATGGGAAGAATGACTTAGGAAAACAATTCACAGTAATTCCTTCTGAACTTGGTAACTTTCTTATAAATAGGAAACAGACTGCAGAACTGAAACGAGTGGCTTGTCTTACTGAGATTTGCTCTAACAAATGACTATGTACGTTTCTTTCCATTATGTGACCAAAAGGTCAGACTGGTCTTACGGAGGAAGGATTTTGAGAAGAGGAAATGATCACTGTCCAAAATACCCCACGGTCACTGCAACATAGCTGTGATGAGAGAATAAGAGGCCGGTGATCAGCCTAGGGGTGAGGTAATGGGGCTAGGCAATTGTCAGATTATGCAGCACATTTTCTTTTTCAAGTGACAACTAATATACAGACCAGCATGATTTTTTCCTCTCCATTTTTCAGTCCCTGGAAAATGACTCATGTGATGCATCAAGTGATGAGACAGTGGGAACATGACACCAAAAACAGATTTGCCTGTGACACTGAAGAGCTTCTCAGAGCTCTGCAGAGGGAATCTGGGTTCAGGCATGTGGCCAGCAATCACTAAAGATGGGGTTGTGTGGGTTGTTCTGGTGGAAATACCAAGTACAAATTAAAATGGATTCTCTCAGCAGCAATTTATCCCATTTAAACTAAACAGGAATTACTGGTTTGTAAAACTGTACAGGTCCTCAGGGACTGAGCTGTTTCAAGGTCCACAATGAACTGAATTCAAAGCTTTCTCCCAAACAAATGACTGGCTAAAATTTCCAAGACCCCAGGCTGAGCTCTGCTACACAGGAAAATTCCATAGAGGACATTTGGGTCCAATATGATTAAAAGTGCAGTGTCCTTGCTCTTCCAGGAACTTCAGAGGAGCTCAGCAAAGCAACTAGTTTATGTACATTTTCATTTCTTAAAAAAAGTTAACTGAGTTCACTTTAACACATCATATCCTGTGCTTTTTCAATCACAATGAGCACTGACCATCCTTGTGCACAATTTTATCCAGGCTTGCTTGGGGATGACGGAAGGAAGTAATAGGGAAAGAGTTTCTCCTTTTTTTGAAGTGGGCGAGATACAACAAGGGTGATTTAAAAGGAGAAAATCTGGCACAAAGAGAGAACTGCTTGTGCCTCCACTCTCAGTGGAGTTTTGAGTCATTCATGCACTGCAGTAGCTAGGGAGCCTGAGTGACTCATACATTGCTAACTATGGAGAAAAAAAATATATTTTCTGAAACATTCAAGCATTACTCACATTTTCACTTAGTATCAGCTGATTCTAGTAGCCTTATTCCACCTTTTGGGATTTAGTACAATGAGTTACATAAAAGAGAGATGGGGCTCAGGCTTCCTTAAAACTGATGTGCTAAATATGGCATCAGACACCTTGCCTAGATTATTAAGTATTTTGAATGCTCCTCAGTTCAACATGGAACTTATTATCTTTAATAAGGAGGAGCTGGGGAAATTGTAAAACTCACATTAGAGCTGACTTCAAAAGCCCTTGATAATTATCTTAATTTATATGTTGTGATTTTCATCCCAAAGGCTTCTCAAATATTTGGCCAACTGGTATGCAGAGCATACCCGGGGATTTATTACCCACTGCTGAACTGGTACAGTTTCTAGGATCTTCAGAACTCAAAATCATGGAAACACAGGAAAAATTTGAGTCTTTTTCAGGCTAAACCAGCTCAGGTCTCTCAGCCTCCTCTCATACACTGTGTAGACCAGTTACCCGACCAGCTTGGTGGCCCTTTGCTGGGTTTGCTCCACTATACCCATGCCTTTCAGTGTGGGAGAGCGCAAAATCAGAGTCTTTGGTCCCAATGTGGTCCCAAAAATGCTGAGTAGAGGGCAATGACCTCTTCCCTTGACCTGTGGGCTACACTTTTGCTAACACAGCTCAATGTTTGCTTGGTCTTTGCCATAAGCGCTTATGCTGCTCCAGAGTGCCAGGCAGACACATGACATGGGTCAGTGCAGGCACATTGTAACACTGTGCAATACAAAGATGGCCAGGAGATGTACATATGACATACATAAGATGTACATATGTTAGGACATCTACATATGGTCACACTGCCTATAATTTCATCTACTTTGTGGAAGACTGTGTAGACTATTTCATAGATCCCTGGAGTAAGACCAGAAGTTTGACATGAACAATTCCCTGATTTATTGGATAAAAATGAGTCATTTCAGTTTTAAAGAAAAGTGAAATTATGTAGACCCTTCTTGCAAATAGTTTTGAGGTCTATAGAAAAGTGCTGTGTAAGAGCTAGACATCATTTTGCATAGGCTTTTTGTGAATGTTTGTGTGAAGTTGATTTCTGCTACAAAATTTGACCCCAAAGTAAATTTCAAGATTTGTGCCACATTATTCTAGAGACTTTATTATAACACTGTGGCCAAGAGTTTAGTATGAATCAAAAGAAAACTAGATATTTTCCTGGAAAATGGGAATACCCAATTTGATTAGCAAAGATTAAAAAATAAATAAAACCTCTGTGAGTTCTGGACAGGTAGGGGATCCTCAGTACAAGGCATGTTTGTGCTGTGAATAAACAGGATCAAAAAAACCATTTCTGTTAGAGTATTTCCACAATGGTCTGATGTAATTTTGTGCTTCTTCCTTTAACTTCTCTGATAGACCTTCTCAGGGTCAGGACATTGACATCAGAGTGGGAAGATCTGAGATTTCCAGTGCTGGGAGACTGAAATATTTCACCAGAGACCACTGAGAGCCTTCATTTGTGATTGAGATTGAGGTCCCACATTCCATGGATTACCCAGATAAGAAACATGTGGACAAATCAATGTTGGTGCAGTGTTCTGCTCCCCTTGGCATGCCTATTCCTGCCCCAGTGTAGCTTTGGACAGAGGCTGAGGTTCCCAGCATCACAGATGTCCCAGATAAGACAGTTGTAGTGAGGTCAATATTGGCGCAGGATTGCACTGCTCTTGGCATGCCCTTTTGAGCCCCAATGTCCCTGGATCTATTGCTTTTGTAGATTTCTGAACTCTTACCTTAACCCCAATGGAGGGTTGGAGTTGAGGCTGAAGTCCCTAGTACCATTGGTAGTGAAGATAAGAAAGATGTGGATGGAGCAATGTTGGTGCAGTGATGTGCTCTCCTTGGTATACCTTTTTCAGCCCCATTGTCTGTGGAGCTTGTAGGTATTGGGGTTCTCTGAACCCAAACCCTAACCCTAGCCCTAATGGTGTCTTTGGACAGAGGGTGAGGTCCCTGCACCATGGGTGGCCCACATAAGAAATGTATGGAGGGATCAAAATTGGTGCAGTGCTGTGCTCCACTTGGCATGCATTTTCTGAGTACCTCCTCATGACACCCTCCTCTACTCAATAACATGCAACAGCATTTGTCTGCAGTTGAATGAGGAAGAACCGGACGTGTTTAGATGTTGAAGCTTAGAAAAATATGGATTTATCTCTTCTGTTGGCCTAGTGGAGCACACAAGGCAATACAGGCATGGATGTGGACGTAGAAAAATCTGCAGTGTACTAGGATAAGTCAGACATCAATCACCATGGCTAACACTACAGTTAAGCCTAATTCCAATTCATGATGCATGTGCTTAAATGTCAGATTTCCCAAATAGACAGATAGATAGACTTATTGAATTTGATTAATAATTTCTAATGGATTGGACTCCTTTTAAAGTCTAGGTAATATTTGTTGAAGCTAACAGGTATTTGTGGGGTTAAATAGTGCTCCACCTTTAGCTTGGTGATCTCCAGTGTTCAGGACTGTCACAGGGGAAACATAGGCACCACGAGGGCTTAGTCAGGCATGTTCTGGAATGTGCATATATCAGATAAAGACAGATGGTTGTTTGCTCACTAGAAATATGTAGGTTAATTCCCTAGTGGAACGTATGTATCTTTACCTGATCGCACTTCAGGGGAAATTTGGGTACAAAAACTTCAATTAGGCAACATAGTTTGAAACTGTCAGCTAAGAGGTAAGACAGTGCTACTGCAAAAAAAATTGTAGATTTTGTAAGGCAATTGTTACGAAATGAATCAGGAATAGGTCAGGAAATGTTATTATGTTACTAAGTAATGAGTAGTGTAACTGTGAATGCAGGATGCAGTTTTGTCCCTTCATGTCGGAGCTAGAAAATGTTGAGAGAAGGATGTGAGTATGAAGTGGTTTCCTGACTAAAAGAAGCTCACTGAACCAGGAGTCTCCACCTTAGAATAAAGACAGCTGAGATTCTATAGAGAACTATATATCCCATTGGGATCCCTCAAATTTGGGATGACACAGAGGAGAAAGACGTAAAGGTCATTCACCATTTCTCACATTTTAAGAACTAAAGGGTCTCCAGCAACAAGCAGGTTTGACACAAATAAAAGGAAGAATTTTTCACTGAGTACCTATAAAATGATGGAACTGATTGCTGTAGTAATTGTGAGGGTGGAAACCATAAAAATATTCACAACAGACTGAACAAATTACCTCTGACTCTGATTATTAAGAATGATATTGCAGATGCAATCTCCTGCTCATAAAGTCCCCAATCCCTTGCAGCTGGATGACAACTGCCCACCAAAACTGCTCCGTCACTCCACTCCTCAGCTGGGCAGGGAAGAGAAAATACAGTGGAAGGCTCATGGCTCAAGGTAAGGACAGGGACAGATCAGTCACCAATTACTGTCATGAGTAAAACACTTTGACTTGGGGAAATTAGTTTAATTTATTGCCAATCAAATCAGAGTAGGGTAATAAGAAACAAAACCAAATCTTGGAAAAACTTCCCCCACGCTTCCCTTCTTTCCAGTCTGAACTTCACTGCCAGTTTTGTCTACCTCCTCCACTGTAGAGCTGCAGGCGGAGGGGGAATGGGGACTGTGGTCAGTTCATCACACATCTCTGATGCTCCTTTCTCCTCAGGGGGAGAACTTCTCACACTTTCTCTGCTCCAGCGTGGAGTCCCTCCCAAAGGAGACAGTCCTCCCTGAATTCTCCAACATGAGTCCTTTTCATGGGCTGAAGTTCTTCATGAGCTGTTCCATTATGGGTCTCTTCCACAGGGTGAAGTCCCTCAGGAACAGACTGCTCCAGTGTGGGTCCCTACAGGGTCACAAGTACTGCTGGCAAACCTGCTCCAGCGTGGGCTCCTCCCCACACAGGACCACAGTCCCTGCAAGGAGCCTCTCCAGTGCAGGCTTCCCACGGGGTCACAGCTTCCTTTGGGTATCCACCTGCTCTGGTGTGGAATCCTCCATGGGCTGCAGGTGGTTTTCTGCACTACCATGGATGTCCATAGGCTGCAGGGACACAGCTGCCTCACCAGGACCTGCACCATGGGCTTCAGGGGGATCTGCTTTGGCGCCTGGAGCACCTCCTCCTTCTTCTTCACTGACCTTGGTGTCTGCTGAGATGTTTCTCTCACATATTCTCACTCCTCTTTCCATCTGCATTGACAAAGGTTTTTCCCTCTCCTTAAATCTGTTATTCCAGAGATGCTATCACAGTTGCTGATGGACTCAACCTTGGCCAGTGGTCTTGGAGTCGGCTGGCATTGGCTTGGTTGGACATGGAAGAAGGTTCTGGAAGCTTCTCACAGGAGCCACTCCTGTGCTACCTGTGGTCACCACCCGCACTACCAAAACCTTGACACGCAAACCCTCCTTTGGCAGGAGCAACCAAGAAGAAAGATCACTTGTCTAATTTCAGCCTTCATTTCTACTCCTAGATATATATTTTCCACTTCCCACCATCATTCATGGGCAAGTTGTTTTTGTGGAATGCAGTTATGCAATTTTTCTGGACATCCTTGTATTTCTCCTCGTCCTGATCTCTTTGTTGGGTTTTCTGTACTCACAGGACAGCTGTAGAGAGCTCCTCCTGGCTGCACAAGTGTGACTTTGTCCATTGGGCAGGGAACAGTATCTTGAATAGAAAACAAAAGAAATAACAGGTGCAATATCCCTCAGGTCCAGGTTGTCACATGAAACCTTGATTGAGTTCATGAAAAGGGAAATGTTACCTGGACAATCTCACTAGGATTGTTTTCTTAGTGAACCTCATCCTTCTATTCAGGAAAGGAGCAGCGTTTGGTATCCTTGCTGTCCATAGAAATGAACTCCTTTCACCCATAACATACACATGTGAGTGTGTGCTCTTCCACCTTGGACATATGCTCCAAAGACATAATGGAATGCAAACCTGAGTATCTCTGCTGGGGCACCACTGGGAGCATTGGATGGAAAAGCCAGGGCAGCATGGTGGTGTTCTGGAGTGAAGCAGAGGCTGCTGCTGGCTGACAGCACATGGCTACCTGAGCCATGGCCATGCCCTCCAGGGCTGCAGCTGCACTGTGGGGCAGACATGGCATAGTGGGGAGTCCTATTGCTGGTGGAACATGCCAAAGGAAGGACCACAGGGAGTCAAGGCTCATTAGGGCACTCTGGATATTACCAGCCTTGCAGGTGTTGTGGGACACCCCAGCCACACACCCGTACTGGCCCTTGCCTCCTATTACCCCTAAAGGGAGCTCTTGTCAATTTGTACGGCACTGGGGAAAAATCAGGTTGTCTGCATCTGAGGACATTCAACACCCTATCCCACTCAAGTGACCAGCGTTGGTGTAGTCAGTGGTGTCTCACCATGCAGGTCTCTGGCAGTGGAGACTACTAGAGGAGACCAGGACCAGTAGTGCCAGGACCCGCACTGTCCTTCCAGTCTCACCTCCTCTGCAAACTCACTGGATGGCAATGGGGCAAAGTACATTCTGCTCATGACTTACCCTGTGTGCAGCTGTACCCTGCAGTGTCACCAGCCCTTGTACTCCAGCCTTCCCAGCCATGGGACACTTCACCTCTTTATCCATATCCTCCATTTTCCTTCTGCCTCTGCCCTGCCTTATCCCAGGCTAAGCAGGGATGGACATAACCAGGAAAAGAGCTGTGCAATGGTCCAGGCCTTGCCTTGTCAAACATCACCAGGCACATGCTGTGTGGAGTTGGGCAATGGGGAAAGGAGGGCATACCCTTGTCGCTCTCAGCTGCTTCATCTCATTAAGCTTCAGCTTTAGAGTGGAAATACTGGACCACACTGCCATTTCCTATTATTCTGTGCATGACTTGGCACAATAAAGCCCTCTGTGACCGGTATCCAGGAGCTACTGTATGCACCCTATACATTCTGAAGGAATCACTGGGGAATTAACACTGCTGTTTTCAGCCTGCTGTTGCACTGCATGAATAATCGTGGAAAAGATTTGCATTCATTCAGCAGTGTGTGGGAATGTTTAAATTATAAACCCCACTTTCATTTAATTAAAGGGGAGAAAAAAACAACAAAAAAACATTCATGTTAGGTAGTCTGAGATCCTTAATTTGCTTTAAATGAAAAGGTTGCTGTCAGTTTAGATTCAGTCTAAAAAGATGAATAATTTGTTTGATCACTCAAGAAATAAGAGATCATGTTGCCCAGTACCTTGTTATTATATTTCAGCGATAGTGTCCTCATCTGAGGTTGGCTAGAGTTATAGAACTGACAAAGCACTGAGCTGCTGTATCTACAGCTTTATGTCTTTTGATAGCTACCGCTGAAGCAGAAGACGTCCTCACGAGACACAAAAATACACAGGAATCATTAAGAAAAAGCTTTCTCTTACACCTCTGTAAATCCAATTTACATTTAAGCGAATCAACTGTATTTTTTACTAAGAAAAAAAAAAAAAGAAGAAACTTATGAATTCACAGTGGCTAATTATTTTTTGGAATTACTATATTTTGACTAAAGAAAGGCCTTCAGGGGCAGTTTCATTTTTCTGTTCAGAGAATAACAGATTCTAGTTAATATGGAGACTGTTTCCTCTCTCTGACTTACTAAACTGCACGTTATAGGTCAGTCACGTTCTCATCCCTAAACCAGACAATGCCTTAGTTAGAGGAAGATCCCAGGTGTAGGGCTTCTGGGTTCCTCATAAGGGTCTTTGGCACAGCGACGGGTGTGCAGCTCTGTGCAAGCCCATCTTCTCATGCATCTGAGCTGTGGGACATCAGTGGGGATGGTGCTGCAAACCTGGATGGTGGCTGGGGACACTGGTGGTGCTTGAGAGGAGACCTACCTCTCTCCTTGCACCTTTTCTGAGCAGGATTTGCCCCTCAGCTCCCTTCTAAAGGTAACCCTTTAAATGTATTTGGACCTGTTCCACCTCAAAAACACTGCCTGACTTGCAGAAGAGCTGAGTATGACCACCTCATGCCCTGTCTTCAAGCAAGGAGTCCAGGGAGTGTGTTCAGGCCTGTTTGACATGTTGTGTGCTGGAGATAGATGCAACATGCCCTGATTTGGACAGCTTTTTCTCTGCATATGGCCTGGCCAGCCTGGCTTTTACAGCTGGTGAGTGGCAATGATGCCAACTAGCTACAAAACATGGGTAAACCCTTATGTGCCCTTGCTGGCAAAGCACCTCGTTGGCCTCTCTGAGAGAGTGATAATAAACTGACACGTCACTGCAGCCTCTCTCCATCTCCTCTGTCCTGTCAAGCAAACAAAAGTCAGTCTGGGAAAGGTCACGAGTTTCTCCCCGGGATCTGTGCTCAACTGCTCCCTTCACCCCACTGCCTGCCTCCAGTGCTGCCACTGTTCCCTATGCTTATGCTGCTGGGGCATTGAAATGAAGTGGGTCTTTCATTTCTAATGGGAATTGCTGTTTTCCTGGAAGCACATAGAGTGCCCTTCCTGATCAGAAGCAGTCATTTGTGGCTTGGGGAGGGATTGCTGCTTCAGTCCTAGGCACTTTGTTAACTAGAAGAGAATTCGTATGAAGATGACAGACTGGGCAAATCTGGGTTTGTGTCCACTGTCAGATATCCACTGCATCCACTGTAGCAGGTTCAGACCAAAATACAGGTTGATGCAGCTTGTGCATTCACTACAGGACATGCATCTGACATGCAGTAACAGCTGTTTTCTGACAGCCTGCAGTCTGATCCTGGGACTGTCTCCTCCAGGCAGCAGTGTCGGCACCACTACACAGAACCACAGAATATGCTGAGTTGGAAGTGATCCACAAGGGTCATCAAGTCCAACTCCTGGCCCTACACAGGACCATCCCCAAGAGTCATACCGTGTGCCTGAGAGTATTGTCCAAATGCTTCTTGAACTCTGTCAGGCTTGGTGTTGTGACTACTTCCGTGGGGACCCTGTTCCAGCACCCAACCACCCTCTGGGTGAAGAACCTTTTTCTGATATCCCACCTAAAACTCCCCTGACACTTCAGGCCATTCTCTTGGTCCTGTGACAGGTCACCACAGAAGAGATCAGTGCCTGTCCCTCCTCTTCCCCTCATGAGGAAGTTGTAGACTGCAATGAGGTCTCCCCTCAGTCTCCTCTTCTCCAGGCTGAACAGACCAAGTGACAAACTAATACTAGACATCAGCCCTGTCGTTGCTGAGGATTTCAGGTGAGATGGTGGCTGTTGTATGAAAAACTGTCGCTCAAGGAATCAAGCAAAGGCTGATGAGAAAAGTCATTGCACAAGCTGATACTTCCTAGCACATAAAAACATGTTTTCTAGTTGTCTTTTCACTGCTATTTTACCCTCAGCCTCACTTTTTGTTTAAGACATCATGCAACAATCAAGGATTTTTGAAGAGTAATGTTGTCTCTTTCTTTTTCTAACCACAGCACCATTCAGAACGGGATCTCGCTGCAGAGCAAAGGTTTTGTGAACTCCAGAAATAGCATCAGTATCAGGGATAATGAAAGGGTGTAAACCCTGAAACCAGTTTGTGAGATTGGGCTTCAGAAACATGGATGGTAATCCAGCCTTAACGTCCTGAGCATGTTGTCTGAGAGGTGTTACACAAACAGAGAAGCACCATTCACATATATGCAGATCAACAGGCCTTTTGCAGTCTGTGTGTCCCAAACGTTTGTCTCGACTCTTCTATATCTGACCTTATTTTTCCTGACTTCATACTTTTGCTTTTAACTTAAAATTCATTGGATGCAGTCTAAGTTCTTGTTTCAATGAAGTTGACCAAGAAAGTAAGATAAATTCAGTTGGAAGTTAGGAGGATGTGCTCAGTGACCAGACAGATAAGGGGTAACTCATGCTTTCCATTGAGTAGGTGTAATGAAAGAGCAAACCATCCTTGAGGATGGTGTGTGAAAGGGATAACACAATGCAGTTGCCTGAGATAGCCCAGGCATCCTTTAAGGCCCTATGATTCACATGACATTTGTGTCTTATTCTCAGCTTCTCAAATATATGTCTCCTGCTGTTATTTTTAGTTTGGCTTGCTAGAGAAACAAGGCTGATGTGATGAAGCTGCCCATCTGTCTGGTTGTCTATTGCTCCCATCTGTCCATTTTCCCCAAACCCCTGTGAACCTGTTTCAGTCCAACCTGATGATGGGATGGAGGTCTCAGGGTGAATTATCCTACCTGTGCCATGAAAATTGTCTGCTCCTCGTGGAAGGACCAACACAACTCTTGCTGGAGGGAAGGGCAGGGTGAATCCAGTTGTTGGTACCCTGTCTGTGATAGCATCTGGTGGATGCTGGACACGTGCTTACTTATCAGGCAACTGGGACACAGGACACCTGAAGCCTGAAACAACATGTACTGTCCCTTGCTGTGGGTTGATGTGCTAAAGGGCAGCTTTAGCTGCAAAGGCAAGGGGATGAAGGACACATTTCTCTGGATAAACAAGACTTTCCCATGTCTGCAGCTTACTGAGCAACTCCTGCATCCGTAACCTGGGTAACTACATGTAAAGGATTCAGCTCTCAGGATGTGGCTGATTTTGCATGTTTACATGCTGTTTGCTGTTTTGTGTGAGCTGCTTCAGACACCTATTTGATGTGACTCCTGAAGCTGTGCATGCCTGTGGTTACACCGCACACCTATCCGAGAGTGAGAGGAACACAAAATCTCTTCGGGGAGCTTTGCTGTCTGTGCAGGAGCACTGAGTGATCAGTCCCAATCCTGGATTTCCAGAGATGCTGACTTGATCTGTTGTCCACCTTCTCACACTGCAGAGGCAACATTTAAGCCCACAAATGTTGTTGTCTGGCAGGAATATAAATGTGTGCTTAGGTTCGTCTGCTGGGGCTGCTCAACCTCTATCGTTAAGGACGTGCCTTTGCAGGAGTGAGACTTCTCTGTGCAACAGTCTCATGGCTCTGAAAGCTTTCAAGATTGTTTGTGTGTCCTGCCTTTACCAATCACTCTTCATTTTTTCAAAGCTACATTTCTTTTTCTGCAGGGCATTTCCTGTCTTCTCAGGTCTTGTGTCGCTTTTTTGCTGGTATGAAGGGTGTAATCCCACTCAGGTGCTCCCAGGATCCCCGTGTGACTGGCGGACAATGAAAAATCCTGTCTTTTCATTTTCATCCTTTTTTTTCTTCAAACAAAGTGACTCAACAGCCTCTGCAGATCCTCAGCTTCCCTGCCAAATGGAGTGCATCTCCTTTCCATGCATTTTTAAACTTATCAAAATAAAGTCTGTGTGTTTATCAAGGAAAGCAGTGCAAGGTGATGTCCTGCAAAGGACACTAATGGCAAAGGCAGGGCCTGGACAGGAAGCTGCCAGAGGGGGACAGCTTACGACCTGCTCCTTTTTTGCTACTTCCATTAGGATCCTACTCTGCAAATGTCACTCAGTGTTTTGATGCCTACATTTCAACTTCAACTGCATGATCTGCTTGTCTATAAGCAAAAGACTTGTACTGTTTTAAAATATGAATTACAGTCATAAATTCACCCCTTGGCTAAAATACATGTTTATTCCAAGTTCATACTATGAACTCTGTTCCTGCAGAGAGGAAATCATTACCCACATCAATGCCCCAGAATGGGAGGGCCAGAGGAGGGAGTATCACAAACATCACAGAAAAAACCTAATGTGCTTGTTATGAATAAAATATCCAGCCCAGCTTTAATCATATAACGGAATGTCTCCAAACGGCATTGGAGGCCTGGTTTATGAGGCATAGGACTGATACTTCCCCCTCCTGCCATGAAAGTTTTATTTTAGGTGATAAAAATGAGGAGAAAACACTGAAAAGTCAGGGGAAAGTGGAAGGATGCTTTGCAGCACAAGTGTCAGTTGCCATCTGTGTGATGAGCAGCAGAAAAGCAGTTTCACCACCGTCTGACCTCACTAAAGCTCCATTACCAAATGTGGACTTTGCTGGCTGTCAGAAGGAGCTACTTGGAGGGCCCTGGACAGCCTGCTGCACCAAGGTATGGACAGGCAGAGGGCTGGCTTGGGGGTCTACTGCTCCCTCTCTCTTGAGTGCTCCCTGAACAAAGAGGGGGTAGGCATTGGAAGGCACTGCCCTGCAATGCGGCTGAGGATTCCCCGTTGCTGGGGAAATCTTCAGCAGTCTTCTTCCTGGCACTGCTAGAGGACACATAGCAACCACATGTAGCATCCATGGGTCACAGAAGTCTCCTCCTTTACATGAAAGGCTGACAGGAAGCATGTAAGTTGTTAGGGAGCAGACTGATATAGATGAATGCCACAGCTCCAAGACCTCTAGTCCAGCTGGACAAGGCTGAGTGTGTATTCCCCACAGGTGCACGCACAACTACACAGCACATGCACATGCATGGCCAGACACTCTGAGCTACACATACAGATGTGGCCATGGAAACACCAACAGCACTGGCAGCCTCATCCTGCTCCCCTCCTCAGCTAAGGAGGATGACAATCCATAAGTGGAAATTATGCATACACATACAAAGGGTGTGAATCCCTGCAGCAGCTGGGCTCAGATGCTCAGCCTGCCCAGTGGCCACCTCTGCATTCCAGTCTGTGTAGTGTCTGGCACTCAGGCATGTGAGTCCTCAGGGCTGCAGCTCCAGTCTCTCCCATGGTGGCACCCCAGGCACACGTCCATCTGACCCTACTTCCATTCCAGATGCTGCACTCAGACCCCACTCACTCACAGATATTGAGTGCACCCCCTTCTGCCTTTCGTTTCTCCTTGCTTCCAGGCTCCCCCAGCTGCTGCCATGTCTCCAGGATCTCTTGGGTGGGCTGATAGCTCTAACAGTGGGCTTAGGAGGACCAGGGCAGGGTCCAAGTCACCCCAAACTACTAGGGTCTTGTAAGGAGTGTATGTGCTAGTGCAACAATACTGGATGTGAATTTTTTGTCCAATGTAAAATCCTTGGGTTAATAAAAACTATTTTGGACATTATGGTTGACATAAGGGATACTGAACCCTCTCTTCCCTGTCCAAGAATCATTTTTATTTGACTGGGAAGGATCTAGGAGCTGTCTTTTTTGCACACAAGACTCTGTGCAGCACTGCCAGCACTGTCCCAGCACTAAGTAGCGTTTGTGCTCTGCCTCAGAGCTGTGTAGTTTGTGGTGTCTCTTCCCAAAAGCAACCACATCTAAGTGATGGTGGAGGCTCAGGGCACCTCCAAACAGCCAATTCACCCTGGCCATTCCTCAAAGGACAAGCAAGGGGGAACCATCTCTTTCTGTTTTTTCTTCCAAATTGGCATTTTTTCTACAATAATCTCCTTTATTGTATATGAAACTATAACAAGCTCTGGTAAATGAGTTTAGTAATCCATCTCTTGTTTTATTTTATGGTGTAATGTAATAACTATTAATTACCTTGTCTACAAAAAGAGATTTTCCCCTAATTGTTTAATAGCATGAAGGAAAAACACGTTAATGTTTCCAGTGCAATATTTGGTAGGTTTTTGGCAAGAAAATTTTCCACAGTCATCACTGGGTTATGGTGAGATAATACGGAGCTGGGACAGAGCCTTGAGTCAGCAGCAGCCAAATAACAATGTCCTTCAGTGTTCACTTGACAGCACTAGCTGACCCTGAGTCTTTTCTTATCAATAGAGAGAGCTGTAGCAACACTGAACAGTGTCTGAAATAAAAACTTGGAGGTGAAATAAAAACCAGCTCTTCTGACCTGTCTGTAGCACCATTAACTTCCATCAGTAAAGCTCTGCTACAGCTTTCACCCCAGAGGAAATCTGTTGCTGTTTTGTTCTTTTTGCTATCCTCAATCATGATGAGCCAAACACAGCTTTTGCATGGAGTTTAAAGACCATGAAGACTTTTGTACCTGAACACCCTTGTCTTGGCTCTCCAATACTGGTACTGCCTTTAGGAAGACATCTCTGTCTTTCTCTTGGACAATCTCTGGGGGCTCTTGTTGAGCTGCAATTTCTAATACCTGCATGATTCCACATGTAGGTTATTTTAGGATCAAGGGCAAAGGCATGAGGGTTTCCCTTGAAGCATACCATGCAGGTTGCTGGCCAAAGCTGTGTACCTTCAGCAGCATGTTATACTGGCTGGGGCAGCATCACCATATCCTATTAGTTCATGAAGTCACCAGCAATGACATGCTTCCCCCTACAGATTTAGGAGCAACTGAAGAACTTCAGCTCCCTTCATGCTTGCCTGGCCCCAGACCTTGCATTCAGCTGCTGTCTGGAAGGTCACAGTTTCAGTTAATACCTTTCAAATTAGCTGTGAAAATTCATATGAACATTAAGTTCTTAAAACATCCTGACTAGTATTTCCTTTGCTTACACTCAAATCCATTGCTGGGCTTATTTCAGAAATCAGTTGTTGCAGTTCAGATTAATATGCAGGGAAATCCTTTCCCATACCATCAAGGTTTCTTGTGTTTGCACTACGTCTTTTTTCTGTGGAGAGTTTGTGCCTGGATTACTGAAATGATTTCTTATAATTTCCAACTGGGAGATGAAATCAGTGAGTAGGTTCAAGACTCTGCTTCCCACGTCCTGCCCTTCTGTAAGGAGACTTCCTCACGTACATACCCGAGTTACTAAAGCAACTCCCAGGAATGACAATTCCTGCCACTTGTCACTGAGTATTTGCTGAAGCCTTTCTTAACAACACGGAAAGAAAACTCATTCCTGTCTGGTTTGGTGTGAAAAGAGAAGAGCTGCCAAGAGACTGGGGGGGGGGGTGGGTGGGTGCACATTCCAGTAAAGGGAGCCACTACCTACCAAAGGCAGCGTGCTCTGCCAAACTGAGCAGAGGCAGGGATACGCCCCACTACTCTCCTGATTCAGGGAATACCTTGTCATTTTCCTGTGAGGAACTTCTTTTCAAGTAACTGGTCTGTTAAATGGGGATAAACTCACCTCCCATAGCCATGCCAAAAAGATCTGGTAATGCTTTTCCTAGTATTTTCAATATGTGGTAATCCCTGGGAACACCTCAGGACCTTGCTTGTGGTATCAAAGCCCAGCTCTCCCAGCAAGACCTTCGTCTCTGACTTGGTGTGACTATCTGTGACTCAGCTCTGAAACAGTGTTTTTCCACTGATAATTTTGATAAGTATAACCTTAAATTGGGCTACATTACAGATGAAAACCCAAGAACATTTTTAATCTCCTATTATTTACTTGTAACATCATGAATTACAGCACTGCACAGTGTACATGATATTCCCTGATGATATAATTACAGAGCTCACTATATACTGTGCTTTTTTAATTCATTGTATTCAACATTCACCTTTTAGCAAGTCATTCTTTAATTTTCAAATGCACATTACTCAGTTCGAGACTAAACATGGGAATCAAAAGCAATAACAGCCACATCACACTGGCCATGTATCTGCTGTGTTTGCCAACCTCCCACTGTAGCCTTTGCTCCCATCCCACACATGAGCAGTACTGAGTAGCTACAGGATAGGTGCAGCAACATGACTTCTTTGAGCTGTACTTTATAATGTGTGACTGGAGCTCAGCCTTATCAACTGTGGTGTGCTTACACAACGAAAAACATCTCTGTGGTTGCTGTCAATTTCTTGATTTTGATGGGGGGGTCTCAAAGTTAAGTGCTGGCAATGCTAAGCAAGTTGGAGAGTCTGAGCATCTCACTGGTGCCCTTACCTCCCCCCATGAAGACTGATACATCAAAAATTCCAAGGAGTACTAAAAGAAACATTTTCCCATAGTGACTCAAGGATTGCTGCTCTCAGATCATTACCACTGGCCTGGATGCTGGTTCTGTGAGCACCCAGTGCTGACCTCAGCCACCTTCATCTTCTCCTCTACCATTTTTTCCAGGTCAGTCCCAACTCACATTTCTACAGTGAAGCTTGCCAGAAGGGAAAAGGGGAGCATCCTGTCTGGGTCCAGGCTGCATGGTCCCTCGTCTGCTGCTAGTTCAAGAAAGGCTGAAGCTGTCTGTTGAGGCTCAGTGTTAGATTCAGGAGGCTGCATGTTACAATGCTGCAGCGGATCTGCCTGGAGAAACACTCTAGAAATGGTAAGTAGCATCATCTCCAGAGCCTACTCCTCCTCCCGCAAGTGGGGCCATCTGAGTCTGAGTGGAGCAGGAACAGGCCTGGAAGGCTTTCTGCAAATTCCAGGGAAATGACCTATGCCGTGGTAACCTTTGCTGAATCAAGCATAGATGAATAAGCAGCATTCTAACACCCAAGACTTTTACCCCAGGCTTTCTGAAAATTGTAAATTAGTGATTGGACTCAATGATCTTAAAGGTCTTTTCCAACTTGAATAATTCTATGAATCTGCCAGGCTCCCAGCCCTGCCTTAACTCTCTCTTGGAAGTTACAAATACAAAGATTTGCCCATGCTCTCTCTCTGTTTGTCCTAACCTTTCAGGGAAGATGCCAGTAATTTTCCAGACTTGTCCCCCCTCTCCACTGTTTAGCTAAACACGCTACCGAGTCACTGAGGGGTCACAGCCACCACAAAGGTGAGTAAACAAAGTGCAGTCCATCAGCAAACTGCCTTACAGGTGTCTTCCCATCACAGAGCACATCATATAAAGCCTTGGATTTTCTTTTGTTTCCTTTCCTTCTCCCATGTCTGATGTTCATACTTATGAACATGCAAGTGCAACAGGAAAATTTAGGAAATCTGTTACTAAGGCAACTGATTAGGTGATGATGCAATTACCTTGTTACTTGAAAGTCAGGGTGCTGTGTGTTGCAATAAGCTCCTACCAAAAGGGGACTGAAAGTTTACATAATACTTACCCATTCAAAGGTAGCATGACCTTAAAAATTACTTGCCTTGAGAATACACCAAGAGTACCAGAAGTCAGCAAAATCTGACTGCCTTAATTGTAACTTGAATCAAGGCAAAATCTACTCCTTGCTTCAATTCCAACAGGGTCAGGGTAACTCACTTTCAGCAGATGTCAAGCAGTCCACTGGAAAAAGCACTCCTGTGACGTGAGCAATTAACAAGACATCCACCTAGAATTACATTTAATTATAAAGAAAAGAAATCATAGCAGCAAAGATTCAGGTCTTTGAACCCAAATGTTACACCTAAATGCAAGGACATAGATGACATCGGACTCCAGCACCTCAATGTCTTGCTTGCAGGGAGCGGTCCAAAACTGAACTCAGGATTTGAGGTGTGGCCTCATCAGTGCTGAGCCCAGACAGTCACTTTCCTATGTCTGCTGGCCACATTATTTCTGATGCAGACCAGGATGTCATTGGCTTTCTTGTCCATCTGGGCACACTGCTGGCTCATTTTCAGCTGCTGTCAACCAGCACTCCCAGGTCTTTTTCTGCCAGCTTTCCAGCCACTCTGCTCCCATCCTGTAGTGATGCACGGGGTTGTAGTGACCGAAGTGCAGGACCTGGCACTTTACGCTGTTGAACCTCATACAATCAGCCTCAGCCCATCGATCCAGCTATGTGGTTGAGCCTGGACCAGTTCTGCTGTTGCAGACTCTGCCTTTCCCTTGTTTGACCTCCTGCAGCTTTAACCCAGGCTTCTCTTTGCATTTTTCTTCCCCCTTTGTGGTGTGTCTTCACACATGCTGTCTACCATCCTTCTACAAAATCTTGGGCCCATGCAACATTTCTTTCACTTGAATGGTGCCCAAAGACCAGATCTCTCTGCATCAGACCCTTGCCTTTGAGCTCAGCATGCAGTGAGCTGAGGAGGGAAGGGTCAGGAGCCAGCACAGATGATGGGGACCCAGTAAGCCTCCAGTGAGGGTGGTATCTCCTGCCTCTTCCTCCATGCCTCAGCACATTTAACCTCTTCACTGCCTGACACTCCAGGATTTTCAGTCCAGGTACCTGCAGTCCATGCTTCAGACCTTCCTCCCTGGATGAGTCCTGTCAGGTCTGCAGGTGGCTCTGGGATCCCACTCAATCCAGTGACCAATGCAACTTGGTTGCCTCTGTCAGCTCCCACTGTGAGTTTCCATGTTTCTCCACACAGATCTAATTCCTTACTACATGCCAGGAGACACATTCTGGACTTTTTTTTTGGCCTCTATCTTCAATGTTTTTCTTAGTAAGTTCTCACACTGCTCATTTCCTCACAGACAGGTCACAATTGTTGTTTTTCTGAATGCAGAAAAGGTGCTGGAAGAATCAATAAAAGTAATCAGATATGGATCTGGAGTGGTAGGTGTTATCAGGAGATGCCAGCTGTGGCTGTTGCGGCTTCCTGAGGGCTGCTGGGGCAGGCAGAGGCAGGGACCCTGTGCCATTGGAGAGTGCACGCTGAAAGAAAAAAAATGGGTGAGAAAGCAAGCCTCCTGCTTTTGGTCCAAGACACCAGGAGCCTTGGACCAAAAAGTAAAAAAGCAGGAGATGTCAACCTGCTGTCCTGGACTCAACATTAGCTATTTAACCAAGGTTACTGCCCTTCTGCATCTGCACAGGTGGCATTTGAAGTCATTGTTTTGAATACCTTTGAAAGCAAAAGCCCATCCGAGTCAGGGCTTCCACAGTGAGTCTGGTATCACACAGCACCACGTAAGTGCTGAGATGTCTGCATGGCATCAATCAGGCTAGAAAATCTGAGCATTGTGTGCCCTACCAGAGCACTTGGAGGTGGTAGTGTTCAAAAACACTGTGGTTGAATACCTTCTGAGGGACCAGGCTGAAAGAGGTGCAGAAGACCTACTGATGAAACTTGCTAGCTACTTTGCTGCCCAGCAGCTTCCCAGAGGCAGACCAGAGTTCAGAGGATGCTACAGTGGTGACTGCATCATTGATCTCCACAAATGTCAACTTTAACGTTCTGTACATTTCTCTCTGCTCCTGTTCCTTGACCACGTAGTCATGGTCACCTCTTGTCTTCCAGGTGTGGTGCTGAGAGGGTGCCAGACAAAGTTGGCATGTTGCTTCTGTAGGAAAGTTAATCTTGCAAGTGGTGCCATGGTCCAGAATGAGCTGCTTTTCAGAGGAACAGTTGTGGACCTGAGAATCCAAAAGACATTGCTGCTCCTTCTGTATTGGGAAGGTGCCCCACAAAACTCCCCAAAAAGCACAGGACGGAGGTCAAGAGGGCTGGATACAGCCTGAGGTCTTAGGCACTATGCCATGGCTTATGCCAGCAGAGGAAAGCTACTGCATGATCTTCTATCAACCATTTGAAATGGAGCCTGTATTTGGCTGAATCCACCATCTCCAGAATTCAATTTACCACTGAATCTTCCTAGACTAGGAAGGCAAAGCCTCTGGTGGGAATCCCCCTGCATGCAGACTCCTTACATGATGAATGGTCACCTGATTTGGGGATGCTCTCCACTTCCCAGCCCAGGATCAAGGCTGGCATCGGCCATCTGCCTGTCATACACTGTGCTCAGGTACGAGTGTGCACAGCTGTGTGCTTTCTGCAGTGATTTCCCAGCAGGCCAGAGAGGAAAAATGAAAAGTAAAATGAAATTGCAAAACTCTGTCTACTCTGTGGGAAATGTTCAGGTAATATGAATAGCAACGGAGATGAGGTAACCCCCTACTACTTTCTAAATGGAGCCAGAAAGCGTATGCAATGCTAGTAAAACTAAAATGATCATCACCGTCCTCTTGAAGAATTCATACACTTCTGAATTTATTTTTCTGACTGCAATACACTCTGTTCTTTTTTCTTTTTCTTTTCTTTCTTTATTTTTAAGCAAATACAGTATCTTGTACCACTATTTTACAGTAGAGTTTAGAGAGCACAGTTTTACAAGAGATTGTAAAATTTGACCATAGCCGGTCAGTACCTAGGTGCTGAAATCCAATATAACAGGAAGGACCACAGGAAGGCTCCATGGAGAGAAGTGAAAAAGTCAGTGAGAAATGAAAAGAGGGTGAAAAAGTGGCTGAAGAAGGAAAGAGGGTGTCTGTGGGAAGTGGTCCCACATGGGCAGCCTCCCTTATGCTTGTTGCAGTCCAGACAGGCCCCGGGTTCCCATAGGAGGCATTCAGATGTGATCCCCTTAACACCTACACTTCGCAAAATCTCCACAACTCTAACACCCTGCCTAGGATTTCCTCAGGCTGTGCTTCTGGAATGGCTTTCCTCTGGTGACATCCTTGTTGAATAGTATACATTTTGCAATATGTGAGATGAGAGCAGCTGAGTCATGTCTTTCCTCTGTGCTCCCCAAAGTAGGAAGCAGCTCAGGCCTAGAGGCAAAAGCAGGGTTTGCTTTTAGCTACCTGAAACAAGCCTGCTGTCTGCACTCGTTTCCCATGTTGTTTTACTGAGTGCGCTATGCCAGAGCAAAGAGGTGTAAGGTCATGACCTTACCACAATGTTTCCCATCCCAGCTCTCCTGGGAGTCAGAGCAGTGGGGAGAGGGGTTCACTGGAGTGCTCCAGATGTGCACATCTGCTGATGGCCTCATGGGTAACTGGGACAGACACTGAGACTCCCAAACCCCAGCTATGCTTTAGGCACCATTGTCAAGGAGAGGGAGCACCTCACCACTGGAACCACAGGCTCCCAGCACAGGTCGGGGAACCACATCTACCCACAGACCACAGGAAAATCCAGGCACAGAACTAGTTTAAATAAAGTCTCCAAAATGGTGAACAATGTCATGTACTTCCACCTTTTCTCAGTCCAGCTCAGTCCTTTTCTCAACCACTTCTCTGGGAAGCCTATTCTAATGACTGACCACCGTTTTGTTGAAGGAAGTGTTCCTAATATCCAGTCTAAACCTTCTTTAGTACAACCTGAGGCATTTCCTTTTGTCCTGTCTCTTATTACTTGGGAGACTGACCCCCCACCTTGCTATAACCTCCTTTCCAGTAGTTGTAGAGACCCATTAAGTCTCCCCTCAGTCTCGCTTTCCCAAAGCTAAACAACTCCAGATCCCTCCACTACTCCTCATAAACTTGTTCTCCAGACTCTTTACCTTCAATCGCAGAATCACAGAATAGTTGAGGATGGAAGGGACTTCTGGAAGTCAACTTGTAGTCCATCAAATCTGGCTGATAGACCAAAAGTGTGATCCTGTTCCTGCTTATGGCAATGTAAATCAGGAGTTAAGATTTTCTGTCAACTTTAGGTTGCAGACCCATGGCTAGGCCCAAGTTGATTTGTTTTAGAAATGTGCTTGTGTTGGGGGGCAAAATTTCCCAGAGGATCTAGGAAGTAAAGCTTCACCTATTCCCTGGTGATCTGGACTTCCGATTAGAATAAGACTGATTTGCTTTGCCAAATATGAACTCTCATTTTGCACAGCAAGTGCAGCATTACTGACTTATGGAGCCAGACAAGCACTCAGGCTGGATAGGACCACTGAAGCATATCCCCCCACCAAGTTTCTTGCCATCCATGAGCAGTCTGCCCCCTTCACCAGATCACTGAGAGGCATTCAACTGGATTCTTACAAGAAGTAGGAAAACATCTGGGCATGAGGTCAGTCTGAAGTCAGGAGGTATGTCAGTGTAGGGAAGGAGCAAACCCAAGCCAGGATCTGAGGTAGATGCAGCATGGCTGAGAGACCCACTGTTACCTGCACGCAGCAGCAGCACACTCATCAATTGCCGTCAGCAGTGCCAAATCTTATTTTCCAGGTCATCAATCTTACTAGTCACTGTAAAACATTATATAACTCCTCTCTACTTGATATTCAGCTTACATCACATCTCTGTAAGGCTTAAGCCAAAGATCTGGGCAGATTTTGCAAAATCAGATCCAGTCTGTTAACAAGTGCCCCATGTTTTTTTGTTGTGGCTTAGTGTGTGTTGCTCCCTGTCTCTGAGACACCATGCCTCATTCACATGGGCTGTGCAAGGGCCATCAGGCGTCACCCCAAAAGCCTACTAAAGTGTGCTGCCAAGATTAGTGAGCTATCCAGTTGAATGTCTGAGGGAAGCACACATACCCAGGTAATGAAACTAGTTATTCAGCTTCGCTGGAGTACCTTTGTGTAGTGCTGAGCCTGTAGCAGGACCAGTACTGGCTGGCAGTAACCCAGCTCTCCCCTCCATCCTCTGGTGTTGGGAGAAATACACAGACAAGGTGAAGGATAAACAGGGAGGATATGCTCAGAGGAGGAGCTTGTCATTTTGAAATCCCAGTATAAGTCTATATGTGTGTCAGTGAGTTTCTCAGTGTCCCCTAGTGCTGCCAAATTGCCCATAGGGTTGGTTTTTTGCACTCTGTCTCAGCTTTGCTGAAAATATTAACTCACATCCATTCCTGGTCCTTTATGCAATGCACAGTCCTCAGTCCAATGTCACCCAACCATGCAGGGCTCTACAGTTCCCTGTATCTCTTCTCCATGTTATCCTATTTGGAAATTTTTCAAGAAGCATAGGACAAGATGAGACAGTCCAAGAGGCAAGAAAATGAGGACAGCCTTAGTTGGCCAGACCAAAATCCATCTAAGCAGGAATTCTGATGGTCTCTGGATAGAGGAGGAAGTTGACACATAGGAAAGAGTGCAAAAACAGCATGAGAGGACCCACTGCAGCTAATAACCATCTAAGACCATAAAAGTAGGAATAATCACAAATCTTCTCACCTCTGCATGCAAACTGCATCGTTGCCTGTTTTTCCCAACGTGCTGTGTGTGCATGACAACAAAACCCAATAAAAATGCTAAAAGTAAACTCTCCACAAAAATCACAGTGGAGCTGCTAATGCAATTCTCTCCTGCAGGACCAGCTGGGAGAGGGGACTAACCACACCTGACAGATGCAAGTCACTTTGCCAGGGCACTAATAGACAGCATTTGGATCTGGCAGAGATGAGAGTCATGGCTGACCCTACCTGGATTTAGATATGGCTCCTGTTCACAAAATCTGTCCTGCTTGCTCTCTGCTAACATTTAGTATCTGTGCAGTTCATGCTCACAAACACTCTTAAAGCCCTAGCCAGTCACCACAGGCTAACTCTGCATTTAAATATTAGAGAAGAATAAATATCACATTATATGTTTGGGATAAGAAAAATCGCTCTCTGACTTGAGTTAGTTAGATGGGTGACTAGTCAGTATGAATCACAAATGTTACAGTCCAATACATGATTCCAGATTGAGTGTAGTGTTACGGCACACGGTTGTGTTCCCTGATTTGATGGCTTATTTAACTAATCAGCACAGCAGGAGCAGTTCATTTCAACTATTCTGATAAATGAGAGCTCTGTAATTTGCACATGCAGCTGTAATAGTTGTAATGTTTCATTCCTGCTGTGCTGCTTAGTTACATAAACCATCTAGTTGGAATCAATACTTATTTACTGTACCTAATCAACACAGTTTGAATTATAAACATGCAGAATTTGCATATAAGCTGAGCCACTGAGTTTTCCCTCAGGTACTATTATCTGAGAGTTTCTTAACCCATTCAAAGGGGCAGGAGAAAAGGATGTAAAAAGTACCGGAATAACTAATAGCCCACGTGAAGATTTTGTTAGGTCTTTTCATGGGAAATGTAGGGGTTTGACATTCGTAACAAGAAGCTGCTGGAAACCATGGAGAAAATCTACAAGAGCACTCTCTCCTCTGCTGCAGAAACTTTGACCAGTAATTTCCAGGCAGCTTTCAATTACCAGTGGATGGGCTGACGGACTGGAGGTAGAAGGAGTAGAGGAAGGTCCGGATCTCATCACAAATCTTGGTGGCATTCAACAGCCCCTGGGGCAGAGAGGGGCTGGTGAAAACCTCTGTGCTGCATCAGAGCTCCTATATCGTAACCAGCAAACAGCATTCCCAGAGGAGGCCTGATTTGGAAATAATGGATTGTGTCTATTTCTTACCTGATATATAATACACAGCACCAATACAACATCCTTAGCTAAGGCACATGGGGCTCATCATGTGTAACACTCCTTCTCTTAAGACTCAGACCTTCAAGTCTGAGCTCTTGCCAAGACCGACATTAGCAGTGAAAGACAGCTTAGGGGACGGCTGACCCACTCCATAGTCCCTTCTGGCATCCTCCTTAAAATGCTGGCTACAATGTACCCCAGGTGCTGGTGGGGTGGGCTGTGCTGGAGGCAGAGAGGTCTCTGCTCTAATGGGCAGAGGGATTGCTGAGCCAGATGGGGACCAGGGCTCTGCTGGACCACTCAAGGTGGCAGCCAGGATCTGATTCCGTTCTCCTCAATGCACACCTTGGAAGATTAAAATAGCACTGTACTGTGTGTCCATTTGAAAAGGACCTGGACAATTTTGATTCCCAAGGTAATTTCCTCCTTGTATAAAAATAATAGAAGGTAGAGGGGGAAAGCTGAAAAGGAAGAGGACTTTATTCTCAAAAAGACATGGTTTAGGACTTCCAGTTCTCAAACAGCTTTGCCTTGTAATTTTTGTTTCATTTCAATTTAAGTTTGTTTTGTCTTTTTTTAAAATATTCTCCTGGAGGAATGCACAGCCAATTGGTCACAAACATGTTTAATTAGAGCAGATGGAATGCAAAAGCTGGTGATTGCTGTGAGCTCATGTGCCTTCACATGGTACATCTGGGGTTGTCTTTCAGAACTGGCTCCAGGCTTCACAGTGTTCTATGCAAAACTGAAATTTTCTGCCCAGAGGAGGCAGATGGAATGAGCTTGCCTGAAGAGTCAGGTTTTCTGCCATGGCTGCCTGGGCTAGGAGAAGAAGTTGTCTCTGCTGGTGTCCCAGCATAACCCCTGGCCGCTTTGGGAACAGCAAGCTTCTCAAGGTGTCTAGTGCTTGGTGCCTCAGCTGTCAGGCTGAACACCCCACTTAGCTCACTTGCACTGAGCATCCTGATCCTGTTTTCAATGCCCCAGCTTGTCTGAGATATCTGCTTGGGATAGCAGCAGTGGCACAGGTCGTGGGGAGCAGCTTGGGGCTGGTGTAGTCCGTTGGGGCATCTCTTACCTATTGAGCCCTATGTTTCAAAACCGAGATGAAAAGACCTTTCCTGGCAGGGAAATTGCTGAGTGTTGTGTCCATATGTTTGGAAAGCACTAAGATACACTGGAGGAACACACAGACTCAAAGTATATCTCACTGCAGCAAAGTACCTTCTCCTTGCTCTTGCTGCACCATGGAACAAAATGTCCCAGTACCACAGCACCAAAATACCTTGCAAACCACAGCCCTTTGGGTATTAGCTTGCTTTATGAATCTTCCTCTGGCTTTTCCAGCAGTGGTAAAGGAAATTATACCAAACATGACAACCTGCTTCCTTAGGCTTAGCAGGCCGCTACACGGCAGGTCCCTGTAAAGGGATAAAGGCTTTAAATGGGAGCTATCCCAACAGACCATGTGCAGGATGGGCTCACTAGCCTACCGGCAGTCATCTTAGGAGAAGGACAACCCTAATTCCAAACCTGGGCAGATGGAGCTCGCTTAACCCTGTAAGGCCATCCATCTAAGAGAAGGATACTCTGATTAAACCTACGTCCTGAGGTCCTCGCTGCTACCGTCCAGGCTCGCTAGGCCCTGGTAGATAAACCTTAGGATTAAAGGATGGGTCCAGTTCTGCGCATGTTGCATCTCACCTAAAAAATCAGTTGCACAGGCTCGAAGGTTATATACGCTGATGATGGCGCCCTCATCACCCACATAGAAGCAGCTCTGCAGCATTTAACATCCTGCTTTGCTGAGGCTGCTGAGCTTTTTGGGCTGGAAGTCAGCTTAAAGAAGACAGAAGTTTTCTATCAACCAGCACCTCAGGAAGTCTTCCATCATCCCCATATCACCATCGGTGAATCAGAATTCAAATCAGTCCAGCAGTTTAATTACCTAGGTAGCCTCATCTCCTTGGATGGTAAGATTGACAGGGAGATAGACAACAGGTTAGCAGAGGCATATAGAGCTTTTGGAAAGCTTCTTAAAAGAGTTTGGCGAAATAAACACCTGAAGAAAAGTACCAAGATCAGTGTTTACAGAGCCATTGTGCTGTCTACTCTCTTGTATGGTTCCGAATCATGGGTCATCTACCGCCACCACCTGAGACTCTTAGAACGCTTCCATCAGCGCTGCCTCCGTACAATCCTAAACATCCACTGGTCAGATTATGTGACTAATACATCTGTTCTGGAACAGGAAGCAGTAACAAGTATTGAGGCCATGTTGCTGAGAACACAGCTGTGTTGGGCAGGACACGTCTCCAGGATGAAGGACCACCGCATCCCTAAGAATCGTGCTGTATGGTGAACTTGCCACTGGCTGCCGCAAGAGAGGAGTCCTGAAGAGGAGATACAAGGACTCCCTGAAACAACATCTCAGCCTTGGTCACATTGATCTTCATCACTCGTCTACTCTGGCCTCCAATTAGGAGGTAGAGACACACCATGTATGATCCTTTGAGAACGCACGCAGGCTCACTCTCAAGGAGAAAAGACAACGCAGAAAGAATTGTGTCTTGCTGATACCATCCAAGGAGTCCTTCTGCTGTGCCTTTTGCAACCAGACATGTCTATCTCGCATTGGCCTTTTTAGCCACCAATGTGCCTGTAGCAAATGTGGATAGAGCCTTTCCCAAATCTTCGTTCGCAAAGCCTAGCCATGATGATGGATGATGATTCCAACAGACAAAGGCCAGCGTACCAGATACAAGGGTGGGTTTTGTTCACCAAGCTACTAAAAGACTTCAGAAGATAAAGACATGGCCTCTGCACAATGTACTTTCCCTAGTAAACCACTCTGAGACCTTTTGTATAGCACTAAGTGGAGTATGTGAGCCTGTGAGCTCAGAAATCAGCAAAAATCATTTGCTTCCAAGGCAAATGCAGCACATCAGTGAGCAAATGTTATCTTCTAGAAACAATTTTATGATCAGCATGTAGAATACTATGTTCCAGGGTTAATTTTTGCTATTATTGGAATTTTTCTACTAAACAGCATCCTGTGGCATACCTGGAGTGAGTCTTGCAGCCACCCCACCACCTGTGACTACAGAGTTGGACATCAGCTCCAAAATCCAACAGAAACCACTTCAAAGCCCATGGTGTTTTTAGCAATAATTGCATCATGACATTTGTTTGCAGCATGCTTTTCACAGTATCCCATAACCTGAATGCATCTCCTAGATGATCTTCATGGGATGCTGGAAAAAAAAAGAATAATTTTAGCTCTTCTCAGATCTTATCTTGCCCTACAAGTAGCTACAGTGTTTAAACCCTGTAATCAAAACAAACGGATCTAACACAAACTCATACAGATTTTTCACCAGCAAATTCATTTTTACCTTTCCAGGATCTTCCCTGATGGCATCTGCCTGGGTCAGAGGAAAATCTAGTCAGGTTAAGGAAATTGAAACTCTATATCTCTTTGGGCTTAAAAGGATCCCCTCCCTTAGGATCCAGGTGAACTGGCACAAGCCAAGGTAGGCAGTTATCCTGGTGCACAAATGTGTTCCCCAGTGTAAGAGCATCCCTATGAATACACGTGTTCTCAGAACATGAGTACAGAGGAGACCTGCACCGAGCTGCCCAACTGTGCAGGTGCGAAGCCTTGAACGCAGCCCAGAAGGTACTTGCCCCTCCATTTCTTCCCACTTTCCTTATTTGCTGACAATCTTCTGCCAGTTTTACAGCATCACATAATCCCACAGGCTGTACAACATGCTTAAAACATGTCACAGCTGCTGTTGCATTTGCATCACAAGTTTAGCCCGGTGCAGTTAGGTTTTGGCTTTGCTGCATTGGCGGGGGGATTCTGTTCACATAATCTGTGCATTGGGGTGCTTGTCACCCTGCTCATGTTGTGTGTGGAAGCTAGTAGAATAATGCAGGGTTTACTCCTTCACTTTTTGTTTCACTCAAAATGTGTTTTCCGTCATTAGCTATTCTGTGTCCGTGAACATTTCAAATGGCTGAGTGGAGGTGGATGTGCTGATACATTAACTCTGACTTTTTGGGTACAGCCAAGGCAGGGCTCTCAGAACACTTCCTCCAAGACATAACAAAAAATATAAAATAGTACAAAATTAATATAATAATAATATACATCTCATCAATATAAATAAATTATACTAATATTATAAAGAAATATTGTAACTATAACTATAAATGACATGATATAAATATTAAATAATACAGTATAAATAATAACAAGGTTTGATATTTCTGATATGTCTGCACATATGTTGTACAAGAACAGGGCTGGATAAAGTTGCAGTTTAAACTGACACTCATTAAATTAAATCTTAGTTTTCTAAATCTCCCTGATCATCTTGTTCTTTTTCTTCCTACAATTATCCCTCTCCCTATGCCAATCCTCTAGCCATTTTCCTGATGAGCAGGGCTGTGCTCATCACAACAGGGAATAGGAACAACACCCTTGACTGACTTACTGACACAGCCCATATTCTCCATCAGGCATCAAATCTGAGGAGCCATCCCAGGCAGATTAAGCAAATGTGAACCATGGACAAAGTAAAAAATATGTCCCTTAGAATAAATAAGAAAATGTATTAAAAATTGAATACATGAATAAAATACAGAGGGCAATATGCTCCACAGAGCTCCTGGTGTCTGCCATGGCAGCTGCCCACACTTTCCCTGCCCAGCTTTGCAGCAGATGAGGCCGGGACTGGGAGCAAAGGGCACTTTGTGGGTCCATGGGTGTTCATCAGAGCTGGTCTCCGGATGGGACCAGCACTAGCCAGCAGAGGGCAACACCAATATGTATTTTACACATATTAAAAGGATGGAGGATTCTTGTTTAGCACAGCTGTTGGACAGTGAAGAGAAGATGGCCATCGGGACGTAACATGACCAACACCAGCAAAGCAATCTTCTCAGCCCAGGCTCGGGTTCCCATTCTGTCCATGGCCATGACTGAACAATGAAGCTCAGCTCTCAGCAAAGGCAGCTGCCCCCATCCCCTGCCTCTTTCACCCTGACATGGTGCATTTATTAAAGTGTGCGTATATTGGCTTCTTTGTACAGCTCTCTGTCTGGCATGTTATCTGATTTGTTATCATCCCAGCAAGAAAGGCAGCCAGACTCTACAGAGTATCATTTAAAACACTATTTATTAAGCCTAATATTATGAAGGAAGAGAGAATAGTATAGATAACATTCATTTAGGGGATATGAACCTCAGACTGAGCAGCATCCAGCTAGCCTCCCATCAGGCACAGCACGATGTGCAGACTCCGCCTGTGGAAAGGGTTACCCCGTTTTGGTCATGGTGGAGTAATTGTGGTATGGAATGTGAACTTCCTGCAGGTTTCTCCACTCCAGTGATGCAACTCAGTCTGTCCTGTATTGAAGGAGATGTGCAGTTTGTCACAGCCCTGGAGCCAGCTGGTATGTGCAGATCACCGACCCTTCCCGTCGGGATCACTATAGGTGGGAACACTCCATTCTGCTCTCCACAGTCCTTGGAGAACTAGTGACCATGTTGGTGCTTGGTTTTTTCCCACCACTTTGGATATAGAGAGCTGAAATATAAGCCCAGGAAAAAGTCAAAGCATTTAACAATGTTTTCATCATGGTTTTTTTTGCCCAACAGAGGGTGTTATGCTTTCCTGGTATGTTGGTCCCAGATTTTAAATAGCTGTTTTCCCACCTGACAAAGCAGAAATTCTATCAGTCTGAAACATACTCCTTTCATTTTTTACCTCACATTTCTGCCAATAATCATATATATACATCTATGTTTAGTTGCATATCTCTATCCATGACAGGCAAGAAAGCAATTCTGCCATGAATATACTTGTTCACATGCCGAATCTCCATTTGCTTGAATAAAATTCAGTCTCCAGACATCTGCTTACACATCCATCCAAATACTGAACCATCCACACAAGCAGAAAACCTCATAAAAATATTTTGGAAAAACAACCAAAAAGGGGTACAGGCACAGCTGTAATAAACTGTAGGTAATAGACAATCCTATTTTTAGATTTTTTTTACAACTTATCCCTCTCTGATTTATGCTGCACTATATTTATGATGGAAAAAGTAGGCGAAAAAAAACCAACTAGCTGTTGGATGAGTTGTTTTTTGAACTCTGTTTTAGTGCTGCAGTTCAATTTTTGAAATATTAGGAAAGAGCTAGAAAAGATAACTTGGAGAGAAATTCTTCTGAAATTTTTCATCTGGTGTGTTTTTTTAAGCAGGGTTATTAAGTAATAGGAAGAGAGTTCTGATTTCTGACAGAAGCCATCTAGTTAAGAAACGCAAATGTTTTAAGATGAACTTTTGATCATAAATAAAAGAGAGTAATCTGTTCACTGCTCTTACAATTCAGTGCTGCAATCAAAAGGGGCTGAACTGGCCTCAGGAAGCATCTTCCACTTTCATACTTGTATGGTTGAGAACCTAATTCAGTATGTGGGAAAGACATAAAGTCTGCCTTCCAAAGTTCTTCTCTTTTCCAGCTGGTGTCCATATTACCTTCTATTACCGTCTTTAGTGCTACTGAACTGTCTTGGACAACCCAGACATTGGGAGATGTCTCTGTCCATCAATCTTCTGTTATTACTGAAATTTATTGAGTTTTTAAACACCAATATTGATTTTTTATCCTAGCCTTAGCTCGTAACAATGAAAAAAAATTTGGGGCTACGTAAGAGAACAGAACATCCAAACAACAAGAACCATCACTCAGTACTGAGTTCAGTTCTAGGCCCCTCATATAAAAAAGGACAAGGACGATTCTATGATTCTGTGTTTGTCCATAGAATAAACATGGTGCTAGCAAATGGTGAAGGGAAGAGCTCTTCGGTAATGCTCAGGTGGATTATCTGCTTGACTAGCAGGTGCAACTTCAGTCATCCTTCAGGAGTCAGAAGTAGATGTGGGAGAGATTACATGAAGTTAAGTCTGACAAATGAGTATATCTGAGGGGAAACTTTTAAATACTTTTACTCCTTCGTGTGGTTTTTCACCACAGACTAGTAGATCTTATTGTGAAAACCTTAAAGATATGTCTTTTCTTCCTGCTTGACTGGTTGCAAGTTTATGATACAATATGGAACATTCCAAGAACACTTAAACAATACCAAATAAATCACGTTGGTATAAAAACGCCCATTTTTTCAGCATCCTTCACCTTCTCCCCTGCCCTCCTGCATGCCTCATAATTTCTTAGCCTCACCTTCCCCTAAAGCATTACCAAAACCGAACGGCATTACACTCCCTGTCCCTCACTGGGCCTTTGTCACTTGGGCTGGATGGATTTTGCCTAGCCACCTCCCTGCTCTTCCAGCATCTCTCCAGCTCCTTCATGCAATGTTGAAAGACTCTTTTCCCTTTGAGTAGTCCCTGCTTCTCTCTTGCGTCCAGGAAGGTTGCAATAAACAGCAAGTGAGGGAGCTTGCTGGTGGGAACGTCCTTCATCAGCTCCACTGAAGCATCTGCTGGGAAGGTTATTGGCCAGGTCAAATACAGAAGTATTTGCAAGCACAGGCCCCCATGGAAAGGATCGTACACCTTGTTTAGGCAGACCTGACATCATAGGGACCATCCTTACCAAAATCAGCATGGGACACACCACAATACAACCCTGAGCTTGCGCTGCTCCTTTGCCCTAACAGTGGCTCAGGAGGTTTTACATGATTTATTCCTTATATGCCAAAGCCAATGACTTATTGATATCTCTATCCTAAAGATTCCCTTGTGGCTCTGATACCATCAATAATTTCGAGGTTGCTTCAGCTGTCAGCATCGCTTCTGCTGGTCACCAAGGGTTGTGTCCTGCCCAGGGCTGCTCTGGCTTGGGTATCCTTATTATTCTAAAGAGGACAGCTCATCTATTGAAGCTATTGACAAATATATGTCAGAAGGAAAGCAGAAAGATCCATAGGTGATCAGATTTCAACATCTTTGGTTTTAACATTGAGACTGTAGCACATTTCAATACCATGTATGTTATGTTACCTCTACAAAGGTATGTTAAAGGCTGTGGACAAAATAATTTTACAGCCTACTGCAACTTAGTCTCTAAATTAGAGAAATGGGGTAGTTAGGATACAAAAGTGAGCTAACACAAGAAAAGTCAATTCCCTGTCAGTTCCCAGCATTTCCAGGTCAGTTTAGGGCATACACATCACAGAACCTGGCACTGGGGAGGAAGCAGACATCTTACATTTCATTTCCTGCCTTTCAGATTCCAATAGCAATGATGAACTCTGGTCAAAGCAGTTGTTTGGGAATTTATGATCAACTGAGGTTATTGGGCATTGGCCTTAGATTGACAGGTTTCTAGGGGTCATTAATCTCTATGAAATGCTCTACATCTCTTTTATTGCTGTTTAAATGACGAGTAACTATGAATTACAAGAGTATCATTGCCATATATCAAGTAGTTCAGGCTTGGTAAATCTGAAACATTAGTGTATGCAAACTGAGCTCTAATTAAAAGTTTGTTGCCATTTACCTGTACTTTCCGTTGTAGAGCTGGCAGTTGTGTTGTACTTAAAGTTAATGTGAAATAAAACCTGCAATGCTTTGCAGAAAGAAGAAAAAAAAGATACTGGGAAATACAATAAAAAATTATCTTCTGCAATGCTGTTTATTAAACAAGGTCTCTAGCCTTTCCCGTATTGGTAGCAAGAGTCTTGGAGAAGGAGTGAGGCATAAAGATGGGGGAAAACAATGAAAGAGGGAGTGTATCTTACATAGCTCTCATTTTCAGCGAAAGAGACAAGAAAACATGAAATGAAATAGTTTGTTAATAGATTATGTATTTTCAGTAGTAAATAAAAGCCTTCTGAGAATCCTTATGTTAACATTAAATTGACCACAATGTGATATTTACAACATGATTTGAAGGAGAAAAAAGAACTAATGTGAAAGGGAAGCTGGTGTGAGCCAGAGGTATTATTTACTAAAATAAGAAGTACAATGCACCTTTCAGGAAAAAGCTAAGATAGTATTGTGTAGGTGAAGTGCTTATGGCCTTAAACTGAGAAATCCATGTGAAATTTCCCAGTATTGGTTGTAAATATTTGCCTGAGCCACCCCTCTGCAGGGTGCCTTTTCCTGGCTCATGGTTGTGTGCGCATGCTGGACCGGACCCAGGAAGTAATTTCGACAACCTAAGATACCACTGACCTCTGCTGGGAGTAATCAGATACATTCAGCTTCTGTCATGGGCCCTGTGCTGCCCAGATGTGGTAGAGAGTCCTCTTGCAGGGGCAGACACGTGTATATATATATATATATACATATATATATATACACATATATATATATACATATATATATATATACACATATATATATACCTATATACCTATATACCTATATACATATATACATATATACATATATATATATATATATATATATATATGATATGCACACCTATATGCAGCAACATGCACCTTCCATCCTTGCTGTCACTGCAATTTTCCAGGTGGCCAAGTGGTGCAAACAGTAAAATCCATCCTGACTTGCAAAAAGAAATTCTTTTTGCAGCAAGAAAGACTTAGACCTCCTAAAGAGAAGAATCCCTACCAGTTTTCTCTATGATATAACATCATACACATATAAACATACAAGATTCATGGATCTTTTTGTTCCTGAGAGTTGAAGGGTGAGGATGGCCTGGCCTGTAACCGATGTGACTGAAAAGCAAAGACATTTGTGATGACTAGAACATCTTCTAGGTGGGTCCTAATGAACACATTGCAAACGCACTGAGCAATACAGTTTCAGTTAAATAAATGTTTAAACTGGCAATGCACAAAATACATGGAGAAGAGAGACAGATTGTGCAAACAAAAGAGCTCAGATAAAGAGGTATTGTAGAGGAATCATCATCTTTCCTGCTCAAGTAGGGCTAGTACGGAATCACTTTTCAAGTAAAGAAAAAAGATCCTTCTCTCTGTGACATCCAGTGTTCGGTCGGTGGTTCAGAGAAGCTGGAAGCAGCCCATTGGAGAAAATACTTCGACAGGAAGAGTCAGAGATAAACTGAATTAATTTGTTCACTTATAATGAGTGGCACGAAATAATTACTGTAGAGCGGAAAACAAATCAGATGACCCTGCAATGGGGTAGTAAAGGAAAGTCAAGATACTATATGAAATTATGTTCAATAATAGCTCAGTTTGAAAATGGTATTGACCACACAATTAATAGTACACAGAATAGGACTGTATCTGAGGTCCAAAAAAGCAAAGTCAGTTTATGATAGAGGAACAAATCATTCAGATTGAAAAAAAAATTGTAGATGAGCAGGATTTATTCCCTTACTGAAATATTCTAGCAGTGTTTCAGCTATCTATCTATTACAAGAATTTATTATCTCAAGGACAGAAGATGAATCAGGTGTTAAGACTGAAGATAGCAATGAAAAGACTGATCTTGATTATATTAAAAAAAAGAAATGACAAGATTTAATGAGACAAGGTTTAGTGTGGTTGAAGAAGAGAGTCCAGATTATGAGACAGAGAGAAGAAAACAGATTTGTCCATCATGACAGATGGAGCAGAAAAGGCCAACAAGAGGAGATCTGGGTTTATCTTAAAGAACTTAAATTGAAATGGTGGATACACATGCAAAAGCAAATGTTGAAGGAATTAAATGCAAGCATGGAAAGGATAAATTGAGCCAGGTTTGAAGCTGAGCCAGAAAAACAGTCTCTGAAACTCTGGAAGAGGTAACAGTTGCCACTAGAGAATGTACAAGAGGAGAAAACTAGAAATGACAGGTAGAATTAGGAGGGAGGAAAATATTTTAAGTATGTGGGGAGAAGTATTTTTTCTATTCTAGCCAATCAGATGATCTGGCAATATCTTCACCTAAGTTGTCTCTTAAATATGGAGGGAAGTTGTTAGAAATAGAGGACATTAACAAGAAAGGGCTAGAATTAAAAAAAACCTGGTTGGACTGTACCTCAAACTGCAGCAAGAGTTAGTTCCATTTTCAGGCAGAAAATAATGGAGGCACCAGGTGCTAAACACTACTAATCAGCCACAGAGAGCCATCTTGTGCTAACAAAAATTTCCATGTGACCTTCAAATAGCCACACAAGGCTGTTCAGCATCCTCCAGATGGGAGGTGGCAGAAAAGACAACTATGGCAAGTCCCACATGAAAAAAGAAAACCACATCCTTTGTGCTGTAAGGTGAGAAAAGGCAGTAGGCTTCTTCTGTTTCCTTTGGGCTGTATGTTTGTTTTTTTTAAAGTAGCTCAGCCTTTGACAAACAAAAGCCACCTGTAAGCTGTCATCTTGTCCATCCCAGTTGCAGTGCCCATCCAGATGCTACAAACCTCCCACTTCCAACTCTTAGTGGGCAACATGGATCTACGCTCAGGTGGCAGTATATGGTTTTTAGCCCAATTGTCTTTTCTAAACCCTAACTACAGTTCAACATCTTTATATATTTTTAGTTATTTTTTAAATTATCTGAGGGAAAGGACATTTTCTTTAATCCTCCCACTGCTTAAAAATCCTAAATAAATACTTTGGCCTATCCTTTCTGACCTAGAAATACTCTTAGGCATGATCACAAAGGCATTTAGACACAAGACTGTCCTTATGCAGGCCACACTGCAGTATTTTTTTCCCATGTACATTTTTGTCATATCTCATATTAAAGACGTCCCTAGAGAGCTCTGCATGGCCACTGTGGCCTGTCCCACAAACAGTGTATGTTTCTGGCAGTTTCTAAGCCCTTATAAAGGTCCCAAATGATACAGGAATGGATTTGTTGTGTGAGACTGTCAGTCATAACTCAGCCATATAGAAAGTCACTGAGGAAAGATATTTCACCAAAAAGAGGTGCACATAAAGATCTCCCACTGGGTTTTGACTATGCTGAAATACTGAACTAGCCGTGACTGTTGGGTGGGAATTGTGGAAGAAAGGTAAGTAGCACAAAGTACTGCTGGGACCAAAATTTCAGCACAAAGCCCAAGGCTTATAAGAGCATAAAACCTGATATTAATTACAGTCAATATCATGCTTATTAATAACAGATGCTTATTAAAAACAGATACTGGTTCATAATAGGTGGAGAACTTAGCTGGGTATAGGTATCTATAGGCTTTGTTGAACTCATTTGGACATTTTTGGTGTGCGGATGTCTGATTTGTTTATTTTATACAACTGAGATGTTTCCTTGGGAGGCCAGTGTTTTTTAATCCTACTTATAAATTGACTTTGGAATTCTCCATTGGATGTACTTTCAGGGCAGGTATATGTGTGTACACAAGTGTGGCAAAAGAAAAACAGAGAAATAGCTGTGAGGCCATATACAAACATTTCTAAGACCCAGAGAATTCTCCTTTTAAGAAGATCTCATTGATAACTCCCTTTGTTTGGACCACAGAAAAACTGTTCTCTTGAGTTCTTGAGTTTTGGTCCTTGGTAGGTGGGCAGGTCAGTAAGCTGGAACATGCAGAGGCATGCTGAATGGGTGAGAAAATTGGAGATGTGTCTGACTCCAACCAGACACCATAGAAAAGAAAAACATTTTGAACTGTCACTCATGAGACCTTAGAGAGACCTTAGCTCTGTGTGCGTATGTGCATGTATGAATGTGTGCGTGCACGCTGGGGAGAAAGGGAAGGATTTGAGACTTTATCACACTATCCCTATGGAGAAACTCTTCCAGGCTTCTGCCACCTATCAAATCCAGTGGCAAACCCAAATAAACAGGAAAACATCCTGATTTTCCATCTATCAGTTCTTTACCAGAAAATCGCTTTTTCTTGTACTGTGGGAAAACAAGATGTTTTATAATAGGAAGAAACACTAAACCTCTGGGGTTTTTTTCCCATGGCACCTACATATTCCTCTTTCCAGAGCAAAAATCCTACACCCTTTTGTGTCCCTTTCTGTAACAGAATGTTGATGGTCTAGCTGGCAGGACAAGTTGTTGCTCAGCCTTTGCGGCAGCCTTTTGCTCTGTGAGAGAGTGAATCGGGTTGTCTCTCATCTCCTCAGTGCCATTATAAAACGTACATGCCTTTCATATAAAGACCTATTTCTTAAACTCTTCACCCCTCCATTATCAAATGGAGTCAAAACTGGCTTGCACATTCAGAAGATAGCACATAGGAAAATGACAGGCTGATGACATGGTCATTTAACTTTGTTTTTATAATGAAGCGGGGTAAAATTACAGATGACAGCAAGCACTTACTGGGCTGAGTTCCTGGGGAGAAACAGAGATGGTGATGGTGGTACAGTCAGGGTACGAAAAAAACCTATCCCCAAAGGGGCTGCTGGGGAATACCATCAATAAATCTCCTGGGTCCTCTGCTTTTGGCAGCTCTGGAAGTTTCTGGGATGTAGGTACCAGCTGCAGCAGGTGCTCAGATGCCTTTTTCATCCCTCTCCATCCTCCGTTAAGTGGGCTCAGACACTGAATCATCTTTTACAAGAGGTTCCGGTCGTGGAGCACCCGTGAGTATCTTCAAATCCTTAGACTGTGAGCAGGTAACACCAGTGACATATGACCAGTTGAGGATATTTCCTTCCACTTCATTTCCTAACACACTCCTTCTGCTCCTCCTCCCTCCAGGGCTATAGTTTGTGGATAATGGGATTTGTCCGTGATAATCAATAATTCATTGCCATATACATTTAAGTTGTATATTTTCCTTGCAGAGTTTCTTTGCATATGGCTGAAAGCACAGAACAAAATTACCCTAAAAGAGACAGTAACAATGCATTTCTTTTCCCTGATCACTTAATTGTCCCTGATCACAGGAGCTTGTATTCACCTGGGCGTTTTCCCAGCTAATGGCCTATTAAAAAAATCCATCACTAATACACTGAAAAATATGTTTTTCACCCTCCAGAATTATGTCAGCAGCTCTCATGTTGGCTGCACCAGGTGATGGCTGATGCAACTAATCCCAGTTTACCCCAAGGTCACAGGTAGTAAAGCCATAATCCTTACAATTGGTTATTATTTAAAGTAGTAAACCTCACAATTGGATCTCACTTGCCTGTGCAGCCACTTCTCTTTGAACCTAATCTGCATATTCAGTCCAGTTCTGCTGCTGTTGTTTCAGGAGCTCTGAGGTAGAAACGAATAGTCCCAAAAAGGCAGCCGAGGAAGCTCAGCCATGGACACATCCCAGCTTGCTAGGGATCTCCAACCTGCCAGTCAGGTTCCCCATTCTGCTATCAGTGGGGAGCTCTGGATATTTGTGCTGTTCTTTGTGGACAAAGTCTTGCGGACCTTGCCTCTGATGCAAACCCTGAAAGGCTAGGGACAGGGCACAAAGGATTAATATATATGTATGTATGTATATATATGAAGTTAAAAAAAGCCATATCAGGGTAGGGGGTTGCCATGTAAGTAGGAGGTTACACTGTTGACTCCTCTGGTAGCGACTCCAAGGACTGATTTCGCTCCATTTTCATGTAAGGCAAGGCTAAGGCTATACACAGCTAGACAGAGTTCCTTAGAAATGAAGCCTGAACCTAAAATTTGCCCATATCTCAGAGAGTGGTTACTGTTAAGGTTTCTTGCCCAGCAAGGTCTCTGATCTCACAGTCTTCGGGGAGTTAATCTCTTTGGAAATGCAAACAGGCAACAGGGAAATCTGGGCATTTCAGAATCCCCATAACACCTTCACCCAGCAATTTTGGGTCCAAAATCCATGACATCTGGCAGCCTTGGACTAGACTGCAAAGGTCAGCTCTGAATGTTTTTGGTGGACAATATCACACCACCTCACCTTTCTGCTCCTGCGCAGGACCATTTTTACAGGGTAGGCCTGGCCAGAGCCCCTGTTCACTGATAATTTATCTGGAATAATTTTCTGAAAGAAGGACCTTATAAATCCAAGCAAACTCATGTTGATGCTCTGTCCCAGGAGAACACAATAGTCATTCTCAGTAGTCAACCTGAAAGATCTGCTTTCTGAAAATGTGGTGTGAGTTTTGACTCCTTGCTGTGAATTTCAGTTCTTTTTATCTTTCTGGGTGCATTGACATTTCCAAGCTTTGTGCTGGGCAAGGACTCTGATTGATGGCAACCACCTCTCTTCTTGTCCTTTATCTGGAGTGCTGGGGACTGGAACTGTAAGAGCTCATACCTCCACTCTCATATGTCACTGTGCATCACCATCATCTTATCATGGTGGAATTACTCTAACATAGCAGGAGCTGGAAGAGCCCAGCAGAACATCTTGACAGGATAGGACGATATTTGTAATTGTTTAAGAGCATCACTTTAACAACCTTAAATCAGTCAGCGCTGACACAAGACCTCGAAACCCCAAGGGCTCTCTCTGCATTTTAATGTGTAGCTTGAGTGTATGCAATTTGCTGGTACAGTGTATTTTTAGCAAGAAGATAGGCTTCTTTTATGTTGGCTCAGAAAGGTGAAAGTTTATCATTTAAAGAGCTTGGTGATGTCATCTGTACCTAGGGATTTACTTGTATGAGCTGACTCTGATTGCTGCTATGTGTTGCCTGCATTTTAAAAACTTGAATTGAAAAATCATGTTTAGGAATGCCAGACAGCATGCAGTGATTAGTGTGTGATTAGTATGAAGTTGATCTAAAAGTCTGTGTGTTGGTGCAGGATTTGTTTCGTTTTTATTCTCAGCTCTGCAAGGCTGCTCACATTTTCTATTCGGTTTCAGCTGCAGGAATCTGAAGTTGCATTGATCTCTGTAGAGCCACACAGAGCTTATACATTGTTGCAACAAGGCAAACTTATTCATACTCTCAGAGCCCCACTTCCAGCTGAAATTCTTCAAACACTTCTCACTTCACTTGCAGTTCAAGAATGGGGACGTTAATGTTACAGTTTCTGTTTGAAGTAATACAATTGTTCATAGCACTTGTTGCATTTTATTTATGGGAGAATTAAAATGCTACGTGTTAAAGTCAGTGGCTCAAGGTCATATAATGAGAAGTGAAAAGTTTGCTTTGGGCGGAGGAGGAAAGGGGATAGTTCAAAGGAGGCTGCCAGTGGACCAAGGCAGCTTCATCTCTCCTTATTTTAGACATCTCCACTGTAACCAGTACTTAAACCCAAACCTTCCCCTGATGTCACTGGATCTACACCTAAACTAGTAAAAAGAACAGTATGAGGTCTCTTATTTCACTCTGAGACCAAGTGGTGCAACGTGGCTTGTGTCCATGTGGTTAAACTCTCTTCCTTTTTGCTCCTATTTGAGAAAAACCTTTTAGACTAGTGTCTCAGACCCTCCTGCCCTCTCTATCTCTCTAATAAGCATCATGTAAGAGCTGAGTTGTATTGAGTTTGTGTAGCAGTCATAGTGAGAGTGATGTATGTTAAGCTTCTCTATAAAGCTACTCTCACTGCAGCATGTGTCTTCCTCTCTGTCACTGAATGGCTTTCCTTCCTTGGGCTTCAGCAATTAGATTTTTTCTCTGTCTCCCTTTCTCTCTCTCCTCTGTCCCTCTTCTTTTCTTTTGCGCATTCCTTTCTGTATCGCCGTTTCTCCTTTTTCCCCTAGTCCTCATTTCCCCACCAATGAATGCTTTCCTTCCCTTTTTTTCCCTCTTCCTTTCTTTGGGTCTGTGCCCCCACTCCAATTTTCTGTGGCTGAAGAAGTGACAAGTTTAAATCATGCCAGAAGTTAACACCAAAGCACAACTATGACCACACTCCTAGAACCAAGGAGCCTCTTCCAGCATCCATTCAGGTACAAAGATGTTACTCACCAAGGTATTAATTTTGTCAACATCACCTTTCCCTGATCCTTCTCATTGAGGCCAGGTCCTTGCTGTCTCCCGGCAGTAGCAGTGAGGAAGCAGGGTCTGCCTGGCTGATTCCTCACACTTCTGCTCCTGGGACAAGCCATTTGCTCAGACATCCATTTCTCATCTGGCAGAAATCTGGAAAGCCAAAGAGAGCTGTCCTGTGAGAAAAGTTCAGGCCTGGTGTCTCAAGCTGGCTCATGCTATGATGAATTATCCCTCTAGAATGTTTCTGTTTTTTTCCCATTTCCCTTTTCCCTCACCACTGCCTCTATCTGCCTTGCATATTCTTTACCTTTCCTTCTGTTGTCCCCTACTTCTCTCTCTGTTCACATTGCTTTTTGTGCACATGCTGGTACAGCAGACAGGAGAGTCTCCACTTGACCATGTTGATCATTGTGGTCTTCCCAGAAAACTGTTCCCTCACAAGTAATTTATAGACCTATCTCCGATTGAACACATTTCAGGCTCCTTAAATTAGTGTGATGACATTCACATCTTCTGATGTTGCAGCAAGCAAAACATTTCACTTATCTCCCTCAAACTGGAAACGCTTAATGACCAGCTTTTGGTCAGTGCTGCTACTTAAGAAGGAGAAAAAGAGATGTAGGTAGACGAGTCTAATAAAAAACTAACAGCCATTTATGCTTCTTTAAAGAAGGGTCACAGGAAGTAGTGCTAGGGGAAAGAGCTAGAAGCTTGAAGGAGATTTGAACTATGGGTCCTCCAGAATCAGACCTAAAGCTCACCCTTTTTCACCTTATTATCAACAATTCTATCACCAAAAATGGGCACACAATAGAGAATTTAAGACAAAGAACTCCTGCATCTTGTTAAAAAGCCTGTGGGAAATGGAAATCAAGAGGAACTTTGGTAGTGCAAAACACGAAACCACATACTCTTTGAGTATCTCCACATCACTAGATAAAAGACAGCCAGGCCAAGCCCCGAAGCTGATTATCTGCTTCTCTGCAAACCTGTTATTTAACTTCCAACTCCATTTTAGAGAACTTCAGCTGGTTCTCTCAAAGGCACTTCTATGTGGCAGTGTGAGTGTGAGCTGGTCCAGGCTTCTTGGCCTCATGTTTAACAACCAGTTAAACCAGGGATTGCCATAAAAACTCATGACAAAAAGCAGATGAATGACTTCTGACGGGGAAAAAAAGAAGTAAACTAGGTAGCCCCAGGGCAAATATGAGCCCCGAGAGCACTAAGTAAACACGAGAAAATCCGGTGTTGTTTGAAGATTTATCAGTCCAGTACCTCAAGCGGGTATGGACAAGAATGACCAAGGTGATGAAGGTGATTGGAGACACTGTGCCAAGAAGTATGTGGCATGTTTAGCCTAGCAAAAACTAAAATAAAAATGTTTCCCCTCTGTAGTAAAGCTGGTAGATAACCTCCAGATGGAGAAAAACAGCTATGCAAAGCACAGGAGAGAGTCAAACAGAAGAGTGAAAACTGGAAAATTATTTCTTGCCATCAAAGCACTGTCACCTGGTAAAGGAGTGTCAAAAAAATCTTTTCTTAAGTAGTCTAACTGCTTTTCAGGCAATTTTGATCAGTTTGTGTAGATGGACATATGGAGATGTTGTTGCTAGCAACAGAGTGGCACCATTTCCCCATAGATCTACTCTAGTGCTCTGTCCCTGTAGTATTTATGAATAAGAACTGAAAGATATACAATGGGATGTGTCTTGCCTGAGTGTATTTATCAGATAGAGAAAAAGAATGGAGCTGTGATTAAAGCCAAGAGGGGCAACTCATGTCAGGATGACTCATGAAGCAGGTAGAGACATCTTGACTGGCTTAAACGCTGACCCAATATCTGTCCACCAGCCACGGGGGCTTGGCTTGTGGAGCAACCACCATGGGGCTGCAGGTAGCCAGTTGGCTATGTGAGGATCAAGGAAAAAAGGAGTCTACCTTTGCAAGGACAGAGCAAAATCCACCTGGGGGGAGAGAGCCGATGTGAAGCACTTCTTGCAGTGGGGTGCACTGAGGAAATGTAGAGGAACTGGAGCTGGTTTCTTACACCACAAATCTGGGGGAAATGATATCTGCCTCATTATGCACTGTATTTTATGCTAAGAAATAACACTGTGTGTAATGTGCTGGAGTGTGTTCTTAAAACATACTAGAGCTTCCTTCATAGCCCTTTGCTTGGGACACACATCTCCAGACAAGGTTATACAAGGTGAATCTACTGTGCTGGACTTTTATGCCTGACCACAGTCAGATGTAACTGGGATGCTTTAAGTGCACATCCTCACTATGTGACCTCTCTACATTTCTCGGAACCTTGCACTGTTATGATTTCTCTCCTAATATAGTTTATGAGATGGAAATCCTTGTTCTTTAAGGCAGTGTCTTGTGGATTTCCACAGAGTCACAGTTCAGACTTCAGACTTTGTCTCCACGCACATCCCATACATGTTACTTGTACACCAAAATGCTGTACAGAAATATTGAGGTCTAAATAATCTGACTAATTGTAATTAATCTAAGTTTTAATTAAAACTGGATCAGGAACCAAGACACAGCTTCGTGCAAATGAATTTGGACTTCTTATAGTTGTGGTCTTTATACTAACTTCTCTTCCTACTCAGACTCACTTTTTTCACCTGTGTCCTTACATAGAAATTAAGATAACTATTAACATCCTTTTCTGGGTTTCTTGGGTTTGGGCACTTGCTAAATGCTCTGCTTGGATTTTGAAAATCTAACATCAGCGCAGTTTGCATCCTATTTTATATTTTCCACATTTGCCAGAGGCAGCTGGTCAATCCCACAGTGCATGAGCAAAAGTCCCCTGAGCAGCAGAACAATCTGACTCTGTTCTGTTACCACCTCCACTTATGGCACATCTTTTCTGAAACAATAAAATTTGATTGCTTCTTATACATTTGTGTATGAGAAGAAGATACAATACTGTCTTTTACTGGAGGAAGATTATATTGGCCTTCAAATCAATTTCAATTTCTCATGAGTCTTCAATATAATTTTATTTTATCTTTATTTTTGGATATTACATTTTCATCGCTTCATTCTACTTTAAAAATTGGAATTCTCCTGACACCTGCCACAGTGATAAATTAGTTGTAATTGAGAACATTGCCTTTGATGGGAGAGTGGGTTTATTCCCAAATAGTTTAATAGAATCCCTTTATTTTCTTCAGTGGGATGTTGAAGAGTTTGAATTTTTCCAGATCTTTTTCTTTTCCTCATAGAAATGGAAGTTCTCAGGAGCCAAGCCAGTGTCCAGCAATCTCCCAAGAAGCTTGTACAGAATTTCTCAAAATGCAACGTTCAGCCTTGATGCTCTTTTGCTCTTGCTTACACATGTTATTAGTGTTTGCACTGAACACAGACATTTGCATTTTGGGAAGCAACTTGTCTGCATTTGGGAATGATGTTTTGTGACAGCTTTTTGCTTTCCTCTGAACGTGTGAACCCTCCAATAGCACATTTGATCTTATTGACCACAAATTTCAGTTTTTTTCTTACTGTGATCTCTTAGAAGAATCTACGGATCCCACCAGTCTACACACCATAGGGTAAAAACCAATGTTTACAATACCAACATCAGACCAAAAACCTGTTCTTAATTCACAGCTGTCAGTAGAGATTTTTGAAATCTTTTCCACACTGTTTTCCTGTGTGTGAAAAATAGACAGCTTATCAACTTCTTAAAAAAGACAGCATATCAAAAGTTTCACCTGTCACCTCAGGCCAAAGTGGGAGTCACAATGAAACTGGAAGTAGAAATTCACTTTTAATAAGGACGTCAAGCAAAATTCAGCAAGATGTAAGACAAGAAGTATTTGGGTTTGCTTTTGTATTTTCCCCAGTTGGAGAATGGGTTTCATCAGAGAAGGTGTGAATTCTGATACATCACTTAGGGACCAAAGTTTCACTTTCTTATGCTTCACATCTACATTGCAATTTTGTGATGTAGTGGGGCTAGTCCTACTTTCTTTTTTAAAATCCATTGCCGTGATATTAATGGAATAGGGTTACAGAAGATGTAAGTTTTGAGAAGTTTGTCACTGATTACCAAATATGTATTCATTGACTTTGCAAAGTAAGATCTGTGGTCATGTACATAAATATATAACACAAAAAATGAATAAACTAATATGAATGTGTATATACCTGTATAACTGTATACACATACAAACACATATGCTTTTTTTTTAATGCACTACAGGACTGAAAATACTTACCCTCTTATTTATTATGGTTAAAGAATTTTATTTTTCCGCTGCTGCCTGTAATTACTGGATGCTAAACAAAATCTGAGACTAATAAGTCACAGAATCATAGAATGAGTGGGGTTGGAAGGGCCCTCTGGAGATCATGCCATCCAACCTCGCTGATAAAGCAGGCTCACCTGGAGCATGTTACTCAGGATTGTATCCAGATGGCTTTTTATTATCTCCAATGAGGAAGACGCCACAACCTCTCTGGGCAGCCTGTTCCAGTGCTCAGTCACCCACACAGTAAAGAAGTTCTTTCTCATATCCAACCTAAACATCCCCTGACACCATCCTGCCCCTCTGCTTCCCCTTGTGAGGAAGCTGTAGACTGTGATGAGGTCTCCCCTCAGTCTCCTCCAGGCTGATCAAGCCAAATAACCTCAGCCTCTCCTTGTATGGCTTCCCCTCAAGGCCCTTCACCATCCTTGTAGCTCTCCTTTGGACACTCTTGAAGAGCTTAATATCTTTCTTATATTGTGGCACACAAAACTGCACACAATATTCAAGGTGAGGCCACTCCAGTGCAGAGCAGAGCGGGACAATCCCCTCCCTCGACCAGCTGGTGATGCTTTGCCTGATGTCCCCCAGGTTGGCTGTTCTGGCTGCCAGGGCACTGCTGACTCATATTCAACTTGCCCAGGTTCCTTTCCATGGTGCTGCTTTCCAGCCTCTCATTCTCCAATCTGTCCGTACATGCGGGGTTGCCCCATCTCAGGTGTGGAATCTGTCACTTGTCTTTTTAAGCTTCATAGAATTGGCCTCTAATAGGATAGCCCTCTAATTTGTCAAGGTCTCTCAGCAGAGCCTCTGTGCCTTCAAGGAAGTCAACAGCTCCTCCCAGTTCCTGGAAGAATATATAATATATAAATACTATAAATAGTATTCCTGATAGAGGTTTCATAACTTTGCTTTTTGCTGTTTTCTGAGAAAGTTTCTGGCGTTCATCCCCTTACTGTTGTTTTTTATTTTGCCTCATGACCCTCATTCTCTATGAAACATGTAGCTGGGTGTACCAAAGTCAGTAGTAGTCATGCTTAGCTCAACATTTTCCCTCTGATTCCCTGCTCGTTGGATGGTCAAGGTAAGAAAACTGTCCTATGTCTATTTGAGTGGAGAGAGGGACAGGGAAGGTGGGCAGATGTCAGGGTATCCTTGGCCCCCAGGCAGATCAAGGGGTGCAGGAACGATTGTCATCCTTTCCCATTCTCTTCTGATCAGGTACAAACCCTCTGCCAAAATACTGAACTGTGTTCAAAGCTATCTTACCCACATGGGCCCTATCCCTAGATGCAGTACAAACCGTATGGGTAGAAACAGCAAGGTGAAGCAGGTTAAGAGAGGCATAGGAGAGGGGGTATTTTGGTTTGGGAGCTTCCTTTTATAGGTGGGTTTCCCTGAATCAATCTTACTTGCTTGCTTGAGTGGGTAGCTCTGTCTGCAGTCTTGCTTTAGAAAATGTCTTAAGAGGACACATTTGCCTAAGGATTTTCATTAAGAGATTTTGTGGTTTTTAAAGGTTTTTACTACTGGCTTATTCAGGGTAAGAGTCTTACCTGGGGAGTGGTGTCTGGAAATTCTTGTTTGGATGCTGTCTGTCTTTACCTCAGCATGCTGGTGGCACTGATGTCAGCTCCGTTGATGATGAGTTAGGAGTAGCGTCCACCCAGGGGCATTTGCAATACTGGACATGGGAGATCTCTGTGATGGATGGTGGCTTTGAGGGCCTGATTTTAGTTCATGTCTTTGGATAATCCCAAGGTAATTTGTAGGGAGACAACAACAGCACTTTTCAGCAGTAACACTTTCTGACTTTTGCTAGTGTACAGTGCATCACCAAAGTGGTATCTGAGGAAAGTCCAGCATTTCCATAATTATCCCCTACCTTAGCATAACCCATAGAACATGTTCTTCTCCCCATCGTCAGGCTGTCCATGTCATGTCCTCATGTGCCGCTGAGCTTTGCTGATTTTGAGTAATAACTGCAGGATCCCTCCAGGAAGACAGGGCATGCAAGCTTTAGAACAGATGGTCAGAAAATAGGAAGAGAGACCACAGACCATGTCAGTAGTCCTTGAGCTCATCTTGATACTTGCAAGCATGTAGATGGATTCTCCCCGTGAGATCATGGGCTGCTATTTTAGTTGTGATGGCCCTGAAAGTAAATGTCAAAAAGAGAGACCCTGGAGAAGAGTCTGAAGGTGGGCATCAGCTTCTTTGTTTTTGGGCATTGGCTTGAATTTCCCATTTCTCTGAGAATGGAGCAACGTGTTCTCCCTATGCCATTCCCAGCTGGGCCATCTGCCCCTCCACTCTTATGTTTCCCAGGGCAACCTTCACCTACATAGTCCACCTAGCTCAGCTGTAACTAAATGCCATCAGAAATTTGAAGGGAAAGGAACTGGGAAGAGGCCAATCTCAAATTGTACCTGGTACTTACAACGCGGTGGAGGCGATATGGCCAGACACATCACTTGGCTGTGTCATGCATGTTGGTGACCTGCTGGGGCACATCCTTCCCACCTGGTCTCTACATCTGGTTTTCCTTTCCATGGCAACCAGGACACAAAGGTGTGGGATGCACAGGCTGAGTTTGTGCGGGTGTGGAGTCAGGTATAGCTGGACTGTTCCCAGGCAATAGGAAGGTTCACAAACCTCTGTGATGAGAGGACATGTTTCTACCCAGGTTCACAGACTGCCCAAGTGACTGTGAGTCTGTGAAAGGCTGGTGTAACAGCCCTGAACTGTGTACTTCACATATCACCTCCACTTCGGGAGGATTCAGGTGAGCCTGTGCTGCTGCTAGAGCTTTGTAAAGAGAATTCTACAAGCATCAAGGTCTTCAGTAGTCAGGTCAGTGAGATTCAAAATTAAGAAAATGAAATAAAAAAAAAAGCCTATCTGAGGGCACTGGTTTTTTTAGCATACTCACCTTCCTAATCTGGGTTGGTATTTTCTTTTTTAGTGGGGAGGGACCACCAGAAGAGACTGACCTAGCTACAGTAAAAAAGATCAGAAGACATGTGATGGCTCCTGAGATGGATTGTTTTTCTCATTCCTTCTGGATTGTTTGTCCTTGTAGTTGCCAAGAAAAAATTGCTAACTTACAGCATGCAAGCAGTATCTCACAAATGAGCAAAGCATCCTTAAACATCCTGAAACTCTGGTGGGAGACTGGTTACAAGGAAAAATCAAGCATGAGAAGAGATTTATCTGTTATGGAAGGCTAGACCTCAGAGAGGGATCTGGAGCGGGCCTACCAGAGACAGTCAGGCTCCTTGCCTCCAGAACTGAAAGCTGGTGACAATGTAAGAAAAATCTGTAGAGAACGCAGATCCCCTCTTCAGGGATTTCCATCCCCCAAATTTTTATGTATTATGAAACACAGCTCCATGTTGACCGAATCACCCGCAACTGCATTTACCACAGCTGCCCAGAAGAAGACATAATATCATCCAGCAGTTAACATGCTTAGCATCTCAACATCTGGAAATGCAGACAGCAAACAGGAAGAGCAAACCTGCCAACCACCACTCTGATCATTCAAGCCCTGTGTGAGGCAATATGAGTAGTAAATTAAGGTCCAGAGCTTTATTTCTTAGCTTCAACAATAAAGGCTCAAATTTTGCTACTGTGAGCAGGAATATGACTTGTGTGACCACGCTTTGGCCCCTGTGTTGGGCAGCTTTATCCTTTCAGCTGTAAAATCAAAAAGGAGAAGCAGTGGTGGAAATCTGACCAGTTTTCTGAAAGGCAGAAAGGAAATTTGGGACAAAGGAACCTATTTAATTTCTTTGGCCTCCTTAAGCTATTGACTGATAGCTACATAACATCAGCTGAGTGCAACTAAATATACTGCTTGCCTTTTGCAGTTGTCCAGGTAGATTCCTATATATACACAGCACAACTGTGTGAGAGGTACAGGACTGCATAGCACGTGGGGACAGTTGTATTGCCTGGGCAAGTCACATTCAGCGCTGGCTGGAAAGCTCAAGCACCCCTAACAATATTGGACTCTCTCAGAAAATCTTCACTTCCACTTCATTTATACTGTCTTTTAAATAGTTTGTCATTTAAGCTGTCTCAGATATGATGCAGGAAATCAAAACCCGAGCACAGGGATGGTATCACTATTGAAACAGAATCTGACTTCTCCTGGCTTCAATTATATTTAGTTGTTTTGGATGGATCTTATTTTCACTCCTCTTAGCTGAAAAGGCAGCAGGTCATTTCTACCTTGCCCATCCCAAAGGACCAAGAGAAGCATCAACAGCTCTAAGACAGGTGGGAAAAGTCCAATGACTGCTCTGCTGCCAGCACAGCATGCTGGTGTCGCATAGAGGAATATGCACCTCAGAAGGAGATGCTGAGCAGCAAAATGTGCAACCCTTTCTCCCAGCACACTTAGGGGCCAAAGCAAAATAAAAACTATAGTGACAGGATGTGTGTTGAGGAAGACAGAGGATATATCATGAAAATGAATGGGATAATGCATTGATTAAATTAAAAATCATAAAATCCTAGAATGATACAATGGTTTGGGTTAGAGGGGACTTTAGAGATCATCATCCCTGTCCACCTTCTGCTGTGGACAGGGACACATTTTGCTAGATGAGCTTGCTCCAAGCCCCATCCAACCTGGCCTTGAACACTTTCAGGAATGGGGCATCCACATCCATCCTTCTCTGGATAGCCTGTGCCAGCGTCTCACCACCCTCAGAGTAAAGAATTTCTTCCTTTCTAATCTAAACCTTCCCTCTTTCAATTTCACTACATGCCCTTCTAAGAAGTCCCTCTCCAGCCATTTTATAGGGCCTCTTTAGGTACTGGAAGGCTGCTCTAAGGTCTCCCCAGAACCTTCTCTTCTCCAGGTTGAACGACCCCAAGTCTCTCAGTTCATCTTCATGGGAAAGGCACTCCAGCCCTCTGAATCATTTTTGCGGCCTATGCTGGACCTGCTCCAAAAGGTCAAAGTCCTTCTCATGTTGGGGGCCCTAGAGGTGGGTGCAGGACTCCAGGTGGAGTCTTATGAGAGCAGAGTAGAGGGGACAATCGCAATCATGTGATGCTCCCCTGCTCACTGTGACTCCATGCCATCAGGCAATCATAGGCACACGTGGTCCTGAACAAGGGCTAAAAAACGAAGGTGAAGAGTGGGCTTTCCTTCTGCTGAGCATGAAGTGGTTCAGGCTGCCTTCAAGACTACTTTAGAAAATCTTTCTGTGTCTTTAGTGTGGCTTTGGACTAAAAAATTAACTTTGTCTGGAAATACCAGGACTTCCCTGAATGACAGGAAAACATGCAAATGAAGGGTCCCAGTCACTTAAAGGCTTCATTTCCTGTTCTTATGTCTCCTTCAAGCTTAAAAGTTTACTGTTGCTTTAACTTTCTATGCACATAGCTATTTTTAGATTTTGTCTCATGGAAAATTGAGGTAACATATCAAAGTACTTTTAAAGGATATGTGGTCCCTTGAGGGATCTAGACACATTGCTAGCAATTTAGCTGTCATGAGCTTTACTTTTTAGAATAAATATGTTGGCTTTCTTTTTTAACTACATTTTTACTATGATACTTTCACAGTGAAGAACCCTGGGTTTACCTCCATGAGTAGAGACATGCAAGGATACCAAATGAAGAAATGACAGTAAGTGGGAACATGGCATGTTATACGAGTGTTGTTAAAGGTTCGTGAGAAGATTCCTAACAAGGATGGTGTTAAATCCTTTTGTAAATAAATCATAATTTAAAAAAAATCTATTACTTTATCTGCATCTCAGATTTTGATGGATGTTGCTCACTATTTTGTTAGTAACGTGAATAAGGCAGCAGGATGTTCTCACACCTCTAAAGACATTTCTCTCTTGTGAAATGATGGCCCACATAAGAAATTCAATATCTGTTTCTTTGTCTTTCTCCCCCTGCACACTGGAGAGATTCTTTGTCAGATGTGCAATCAATAAAAAACATATCTTCAGCCACTAGTAAATTTAGTTTATTAAAACACAGGCCCGACAGTTAATTCAATTGCCAGTAAAGTCATAGCATGATCAATAAAAAAAAAGTGACCTCATAAGTGACATACATATATCTTCTAGATGCAAAATGATCAGATAATAAGGTGCATTGGATAGATACAAAAAACCCCACCTTGGTGAGATTAGACTGTGGCTAATTTTTTCCATTCCCTTGCAGTATTTAAAGTGTGTGATATCTCATGAGAGGGTTCAAGCTTGTCACTTGTTGCTGCTTAGGTCTGATCCTGACAGGTGAAGACCATGGAAGAAGAGTTTGCCCCTTCCTTGCAGTTATGTGTCTGCTCTATCTGCACAGGTTGCTATCTCAATCGTGTTCATGCTGCAAAACAGTGCTAGTATTCCCTTTTTCACGAATAGCATGGGATCAAGCACTGCAGCAGTTCACATGACATCATTAAGTCAGCTCTCAGCTATGCTGCTGCGTTACTGAAACTAGGATTTGGAGCATGAACTTCAGTGAAGACATGATAAAACTCTGTGTTCACATCAAAGGTAGCATCAAGTAACTGAAATGGATTGAACATAACCCTTAGATAGTCAAGAAAAATGTGCCTTTCCCAGTGATTTGCCAAGTACTTTTCCAGCTGACCAGCAATGATTTGTTTTCTGCATATTTCAAACAGAGCTGAAAACAGCTTGCTGCTGCTATTTTTGTTTGGGAACAATAACATTCAGTTTATAGAGTGCTTTCTCCAGAAAAAGTTCAGAGCATTGAGAAGTATCTTCACCGACAGAAGCCTTTCTTTGAGTGAATTTCACAGGGAGGGAAGGTTTTCAGCATTTTTGTTAGTTTTCATATGAGACCAGCTGCTTTCCTGGAAAATATGACTAAACTTCTTGTCTGTTTTTAGTAAAAGATGAGGTAATTAAAAACAAAATCTAAATATGGTGAAACTGAGTTGGGAGTCTGTTTTCACTTAGGCCTGAATTTTAGAAAATATATTTTAGAAAATATTCAGAGACTTAAAACTGTGGGCAGCCATTTGATGAAATTTTGCAAAGTACACATAGCTGTAGCTTCCTGTTGCTTTCTGAAACAGCTTTCCTCCTTCTTCTCTGCTGCCCATCATTCCTCCTGTTCCTGGCTTAGTTCTTCCCTGTTTCATTCATTCATGTTTGATGTCTGGGAGTTCAAAAAAAATGGAAGTTAATCTTATGAGAAAAGGGAACAGTTTCCTCCTTAGAGTAAGCAGGATGTGAGGGATTAGGCATGCTTTTGGCAGCAGTTTGCTGTCAGGCTGGTTTACCTGTGCAGAGGAAACCCTTCCCTAACTACCTATTTGGACCAAAATAATTTTAAAAGTTTGCCTTCGGATCCCTGTGTGGGAATTGGGTTGCTGAGCCTCAGCTTTCAGAAAAGCACTGGCAACACTTGGCATAAGAACAAGTGTTGCAATGACCTTGAAGGAATCAACACACACATGAAGAGCTGCAGGGTGCAGCCTGGTGCTATGGGTACCCTTATCCTGCCCTTGCTGCCAGCAGTCACCTTACTTACAACACTCCATGCTGATGTCATTCCTTTGAAATCATTCTTTCACTTGACAATCAGTGAAATGTTAAGCAAAATACCTTGGTGGCTGGCTCAGAGTGGAAAATATAGAAATTTTAGTGCCTTCTGAGAAGCCTGAGCGAGTACTGGATCCTGTTTGTCTCTCTGCCTTCTTTTTAAGTTGGCCTCAGCAGAAAGCATCAGTGATGCTTTACATTCCTTTATGTGCAAACCCTTTGCCAGTGTTTGCAAGAGGAACTGGCAGGGCACTATGAACCTGTTGGGAACCACAACATCTGAACCATGCACCCTTGCGCACACCTGGAAATGGAGCAGAGAGCTTCAGGCACAGGCACTGAAGTGGTCAGGTGAGCAGTTTCCCTTTGAGTCACTGGTTGAGTATTATGAAATAAAATAAAGGGGCTCTAGTAGCAAGGCAATTTCCTTTCAATCCCATGTCCTGAGGAGGGTGAACAGTAGAGGTATGTGATCACAGTATGTGATACAGCAGGAAACAGAGGAGGAAGAGGATGAGAGTGATGATGATGGTTAACAGTGCCTTCTTGTGATAAACCACCCTCTTGCTCTGTACAGTCCTGGACTTGAGCAAGGTTCTGATTGCAAAGACGTAGCAGACAACAATTGTACAAAACAGCAGTATGAAGCCCACTTTGAGGACAAAGCTGTTCATCATGAAGAGCCTGTGTCTGTTGAAGGGGTAGAGGTCCAAGCATTTGACTACGCTGCTGTATCCAGCGACTCCCTTGCTCAACAGAGGGCTGGCGGCTGCCAGCATGAAGATCCACATGGCTGTGTAAGTTATTCTTGCTGTTGGTTACTTTTCCATGTTTGAATGGGTAGATGATGGCTATGAAACGAACTACGCTGAGCACGGTGAGAAAATAAATGCTGCAGTACATATTCACTTACAAGGTGTAGGTCATGATCCTGCAGAGGATATTACCAAATATCCACTGCAATCCCAATAGGAAATATGTAGCCTGAAAGGGCAAAGTACTCACAAACATGAGGTCCAAAATAGCCAAGTTCTGCATGTATTTATTTACTAAGATCCTCAGCGAAGACTGGAAGAAAACATATATGGAGAGACCATTTCCAACAGCACCCAGGAAGAAGATAATGAGGTACATGATGGGATAAATTACTTGTTTGAAGCCGTAAATCAAACACTTGAAGGAGCCGGTAGTGAAGTTGTCATCTAGAGCCATCTTGGAAATATTCATAGTCTGAGTCAGGCTCTCCATTTTTCTACCAAAGTGAAAAGAACTGATATGAGTGCTGTGTTACAGACTGGGCAGGGAGTTTGGCTATTTGAGACTATTTCACTAAGGGCAGAAATTGCAAGATGAAGATGACAGGGGAAGTAAGGGTTAATGAGTAATTACTTGTGCTGTCACAGTAAATACACATCTAAAGGCACAAAGCCCCAAGTAAGCCCTAAATAATTTCAGTTTTACAGTAGCTGATTGTTGTCTCAGCCAACAAAAGTGTTGCCTTTTAGAGGTGAGTGCTATGTGTTTGTTTTAATGACAAGTCTCTGATCTTTGCTGTGCAAAACAAGCCAACTTGCTGTCAGCCACTTTGTGGCAGGGAGTTTTTGAATCCCCAGTCACCTACCATGGGAACATCAAAACTTGATCAGAAAAGAAATCACTGTCCACTAGTAAGTCTGCATTTCAAACTAGAATAGAAAGACAAAAGAACTGAATTTGCCTTTTGGAACTAGTGAAATTTTTCTGGTATGTTTTTGGCAGCATTTCCTGAGCAATACCAGAGGTATATTGAAAGATGTATAAATTAAGGACATTAAACACTGTGTAAATACTGTGCTAGTTATGCATTGTTCCTTTTTTAACTTCCTCCTCCTTGCACTCTATTTGTTATTTCTTGTTAGCTTCTGATGGCTTTCCATGTCTCTTTCTGAGAGACCTTTGCTTCATTTACCATGCCCTCAACCCCTTTTGTGCTAAACTGCTTGGTACCAGACAGTCATCTACACACTCTGCAGGTCCCAGGGCAGCCCACATTTGCAGCCTTAACAAGAAAGAGAAAATGGGCTGTATGCACAGAGAATGGCGTTTTTCCTCCTATGAGGATATAATACAATCAAATCAAAACCACTCACCACTAAACCCTCTAAATAATATTTTTTTTTCTCCTTAGTGTCTATTTCCTTGCTGAACTCTTGATTCCTTCTCTCAGCTATTGTGGAGCTAGTAGTATTTTCAAAGGAAGGTTTCAGTGTTGTTGCTTGTTTGACAATGGGAGCCATTCCCTCTTTGCATCTACCAACATATTCTAACAATGGGACATGGAAAATTTTAGCCTGAAAACCACAACTACACAGCATTTTTAGAGGCATGAAAAGAAACTTTTAATTTACCTCAGTGAGAGTGATAATGTGTCCATGGTACACAACTGTGTTGTATCTCTTATTCTGAACCTCAATGGCTTCACAATTTGAAACAGGTGGAGTCTCCTTGGGGGTAAAAATGGGCTTTAGATTTGGGTGGTCCGGACTCCCAGTTACTCAATGTGCTGTAAAGGGGAGCTAATTTACAAACTCAAGCCATGGTGTGGGAGCCTGAGCTGCGTTCAGAGCAACCTATGGTATCTTCAGGGTGGTGTCTCAGTTTTTCTGAATCCCTTAATGTGCACCAGATGTGCTCCAGCAGTCACCTTTTATCTGGCCCCACTTAGATGGGGAGAATGTGAAGCATAACCCTGGGCTGCTCTCCCAAAGAGAAGAACTTAATGGATATTGAGGCTCAGCAAAGCCCTGGACTGAGTAAACATGTGTTCCTAAAGGAAATCTCCTCCTCATTTGAGATCCTCTTTTCTTACAGAGGAGAGAAGTAAAACACTCTTCCTAAGAACAAATCTTTTGCAATCAGAGGACTTCTAATGGTTTTTGGTTTTCCGTACACAACAACTGTCTCATATACATGTTTTCTGTGTGGAATCAAAGACCAACTTTTCTCTTAATGGAACCCGATCTCCCCATTTTGCAGGCAAACATTGCAGCCTGAGGTACTGCAAAGAGAAGAGCCTTCTGACTGTGTTTTCCAATGGTCCAAGCATCCTTGCCTTTGGAAACCCTAAAATACAAGAAAATATTAGTGAAGGGATCTGCCAGCTGTTGAAACATTCCTATTGTGTGTGAAAGCTGTGAGGTAGAGGAGTCAAATGAGGTTGAAGAACTTGGAACATGGACAAATTCAAAGTCCTGCTCAGCATTGTAAATGATGACTTGTGACCCAATGCTATCTGATGATGTACAGGATTAGGGCAACGCAAATTTAGTTGCTGAAAAGTCCTTGGATCTCTGCACCCTTTGGAGAGCACTGCAAGCACAGGGCCTGAGGCACTCTGCTCAAGCTCTTCATATGAGGGTGTCTAGCTAACAACTACTTAAAGCTATTTTGTGCTTTAACTGAACAAATGCTTCTCAATTCTCTTTCCAGCTAAAGACCTAGACTAAAAGTAGATGTGCATGTGCAATTGAGAAAATTTGATATCATTGAACCTGGCAAGAAAGTCAGTACTCAGACTCCTCTCCAAGTTATCCAAACAAAAGTTTCAGGTTATCAGGGAATGTCTAAGAGAAAAAGACTGGAGACCAGTCAATGGAAAGCTCTTAACCACAATGGTACCTACCCTCAGTAGAGGGCCAGCAACAACCCATGCAATTATGATATGTAGATGCTCCTATTAGCTGTGTCTTAAAACACACAGATGAATATAGAAAGAAAGGTGAAGTGAAAGATATATTTCACACAGGACTATCTCAAGCAATCACAGAGGTGAAGGGGAGAATTTTACCCCACCTTGAATCCAAGAACTGTTATTAACCAGCTAAGGTTAAGAGATGGCTCCTAGATACACAGAATGACATATCTAAGGACAGGCAATAAACTTTGTTTTCAGCATGAGTGTCCAGAAGGTTTCCTGGATCAGGAATGAATAGGGTGTGTTCAGAATGAGAGACTGGACCTATGGGACCTTTTGGGGTCCCCCAAAAGAAGGAAGATTTGCAATAAGATCTAACAGCCCTCTGAGAAAAAAAAAGAGGGAAAAGGAAGAACTGAAATGGGACTCTCTCTTAAGTAGTACTGCAAGACTTCTCTGATAGAAATTCTCAAGCAGGAGATTTTTTTTTAATATATGATCTTCCCTGATGGAAGCTATCAAATGGAAGCAGCTAACACATGTCCTGAGGCTCTTGAAATCTCCCTGGCAGGAGAGAGAGAACATCAGCTGAGCAAGAAAAAGGGAGCCTTTTCTGGAATAACTGCTGCATAAGTAGATTTGATGCAGAGTTTGGGTGGGGTTTTGTCTTTTCTTCACCTCTGTGAAGTCTTTTAAAAATATTCACAGCTTGAGTAGTATGGATTTTATAAATAAACATTTACCTTTCATTATAAAGTACATATATCTTATGAATTATATATTTTTATGATGAAGATATATTTTGCCTTTTATCTTAGCCTGACCTGAGTGTGATTTAAGGTAAGGGAATAACAGAAAGACATTCCTTGCCTGTGGTGAATCTAACACCCTTAACAAATGGATAGGTGTGCAAGCCACGTGGGGGGCTGAGAGAGCAGAAGTAAGAGGACATTTGTTTAATTAAAGGAGATACTAAACTAATAAAAAATGCCCCAAACCCACCATATTTTAAGCTCAGGATGCAGGTAGCAGTCTAGCAGCAGAGTAAGGGCTACCCTATAAACTGCCTAGGGTGTGATGTGTGTGTCTCCCTCCCCAGAGCAGGTGTTGTGTGTGTGTGTGCAGAGCAAGGGGCTGGGGACATGGAGGGACGAGACTGGCTGTGTCTAGGCAAGAGAGGCTCATCAAGAGCAGAAGGGAGCAGGTCTGCCCAGGGAACAGACCTTCTGAGGTATCTCTGTGTATCACTTGGGGATGTGAGAGAGGAGTTGGTGGTGGCTGTGGTCATTGTGGGTACCAGGAATGAAGCTGGAATCTTTGGGGGCTCAGCTATGAGGCAAGAAAGAGGCTCAGCCAGATTCAGTGTTTCAGTGCATGGGTGAGGCAGTAGAGAGTAGAAATTTAGGTATATGAGGAACGGAGGGAACAAGGCCAAGTGATACTATATGCAGTGTAGGCTGAGGCTGCTGGTGCTTGCAGACTGAAAGATTTGAAGAGGAGTATTTAATCAAAAGCAATAGGGGAACTGATGGGCATAGGAGGGCAAAGGGCTGGACTGATGAGACTTGTGAGGACAGTGAACTCACAACCAGTGCACCTCTGAAAAGGCCAGGGGAGAAATAAACCCAACTGCAATAACTAGGGAAGGCAACTCCAGCTGTCCACAAATCCAGTTGACTGCCACATGCTACCTTCAATGTCTGATCAGAAACAAACTTATATGTAATTTTGCACTGATGCTCAAAGCCAGGAAAGAGACAGGGGTTCTTGGCATGAGACTACAACCATGATGCAAGGAGAACCCCAAAGACCTGCAGGAGAGAGGATAAACAATGGGAGTCTGTGTTGCCATGCTACCAGCTTTATGGTGATTATAGTGTAGGATGCACGGGTGGAGGAGTGGCACTGTGCATGAGGGACTATATAACTTGCAACAGTATAAAAATATTATGGCTAAAGAGAAGAACTACAGAGTTCTTGTAGGCAGAGATCACATATTCCAATAATAAAAATATAGGACTAGGAATGCAGTACTGAACTCCATATCATGATTATGACAGTTACCAGAAAACATCGAGTGAGGGTAGGAAGATGAAAGCAGGTAGCAACAGCAGGAATTTCTGGACGTATTTATAAAAATGCACTGCTGCAGCGGAATGAGATATGATGTCCATATGCAACAACTGTTTGATTCCTAGAATAATTAGTCCTGCAAACAAATCCACAATGCAAGATGCTATTCTACATTTTATCTTTACTGTTGCATAGGTCTTTCTTCAAGCAGGTGTTGGTGGACGGAGCCCTGGACTGGCAATCACAGTAAGGCTAGGTTCAGCAGCATTGTGGGCCAGAGAAGCAGTCTCAAAAGGAGGAAGCCCACATAATTTTGGGGGTTGTTTAGAACAACAAAAAATTCCACAAAATCTGTGTTAGAAGCCTACATTCCAAAAGAAAGAGATATTTTAATAAGTATTGAGCCCAATGTCTATCAGTAGAATAATTAGCAAGACGATTATAAGGAAAAGATCTCTGTTTAGAAAGCAGAAAGCTTGTCCAAATGAGGATGACAGGAAAGTATGTATCATGGCAGATCAAATATGGAGAGGAAACTAAGAGCATCAAAGGAAAAAAAAGTGAAGAGCATCTGGTAAAGGATTTTCTGGCTGACAGTAAGTTTTGTAAACCCTCTGAAAGAGGAAAGACAGCTTGGGAACTGGCAGGGCTGCTTGGTGGCAAAAGATCCCTTAGGAACAACAAGGTCATAGCAGAAAAACTCCTCCATCACACGCTTGCTTGCCAAAGATTTTGGGGTATTTCCGTGCCTGATGCAGCAAACAGGTCAGAGGAGCCAGCTCCACCTGACAGATATGTGCAGGAAATATTAAACCAACCAGATAAGAGAGGCCAATAAGTAATCAGGACCAGATGGCATTCATACAAGTATCTCAAAGGATTTCAACTGTGAGACTGCTGGCCAAGGCACATAACCCACCATTACAATCAGGCGCTGTTCCAGGGGACTGATGTGTCACCAGTGCAGCTCTCATTTGTAAGAAGGGCTTGAGAAGGCAGCTCAAGGACCATGAGCTGGTCATCTCAGTGCTGGGAGCTACAAACCACTATCTATTTCCACCTCTGCTACATACTGGGGGAGTCTGTAACGAAGAGCAAAGGCACTGAGCTCATTGTAGCGCCAATCTGCAGAGAAAGAGTTATTATGTCTTCTGAAAAGGAAGATCCTGTTTTACTCACCCAGTGAATGGCAGTGATGATGATGCATGAAGGGGCCCCAGTGCTCATTTTATATGTATATAAGGATATACATATATGGCCAAGGAAGGTGTTTTTCCCCATCTACTCCACTCTTGCAAAATTCCACCTGAGTACTGCACTCAGCTCTGAGACCCCCAGCATAGGACATGGACCTGCTGAAGTCAGTACAGACTAGGTAAATATTTATTTATAAAATCATCACATGATCAGAAGGGTGGACCACCCCTCCCATAAAGATAGGCTGAGGGAGTTGGGGTTGCTCAGACTGGAGAAGAGAGGGCTCTGAGCAGACCTTAGAGCAGCCTTCCAGTACTTAAAGGGGCCGTACAAGAAATCTTGAGAAGGACTTTTCACAAGGTATTTAGTGATAGGACAAGGGGGAATGGAATCCCTGGAAGTGTTCAAGGCCAGGTTGAAGGAGGCTTTGAGCAATCTAGTCTAGTGGAATATGTCTCTGCCCATGGCAAGGGGGTTGGAACTAGATGATCTTTGAGATCCCTTCTCACTCAAACCATTCTACGATTCTATGATATATGTGCATTTATACAGTTATATTTGTCAAAGCCTGTGACATAGCTCTACACTGTCGCTGGGTATCCGTCGAAGGGCCTCGGTTTGAAGGGGGGAAGAAGGACAGACGACACACACGAGGATGGTGAGACAAAGAGACGTCTGCCTGCTCAATGCAGCAGGCAGCTTTTTTATTCAGTTCTCCCACCTCTAGTTTCCCATACACAGCACAGACATAATCTTACAACAACATCCAGGAATTCAGCACCTGCACTTAGCCACACAGCTCAAGGCTGTGTCCATGGGAACTATCTAATAGCTCCACTGCTCTCACGGGAAATGGCCTAACACTCTGCAACACTCCAAATCCTTCAAACTTCATTTGTGGGGCTGTGACTTCACCCCACACTACACCATGGGTTTCTTCAGTAACTAAGATGCCAGAGAGCTGGAAGGCATGTTCTTCTGTGGGCTGAAAGCTGGCTGAAGTGTAGGAAGCAAAGTGTGGGGCATAATAAATCAGAAATTGAGTCCTCTAGGGTTTGGTACTCAGACTAGATTTATTCGATGTCTTTATCAATAACCTGGAGATGACAGTTACCCAGCTTGGCAGACACCATGCTGAAAGAGTGGCAGATGAGCATTAGTGTATTTTAAAGTAAGATGATGCAGGCTGGGAAAAATAATCTAAACTGTGCCTAATTATATGAATTTTAAACTGGCTGTTAAATTCAGGAAAGGGCACTTGGAATTGGCATCGGCATCGTTGACCATTGACTGAATTCTGCCTTGGCAGTAGAAGCAACCAAAATTTTCATCAAAATGAGGCGCAGCATCAAGAAGTCTATGGACAACACCACCCAAATTTATATTTGTCTACACCCCGAAGTGGTTTGGTAATGATTGTAACTCAGCTTGTAAGCAGCTCTGCTGGTGGTCTTTTTTAGCATGGGGCTGAAAAAGGACAAAGAAAGACAGCTTAGTTAAGAACTAGTCTAACATCTTTTGTCTCCAGAGTGAGCACAAAATCCTTGTCTAATGATTTTGGACACTTGCCTGCATTTGCATTGACAGAACAAAGCAAGTTTAAGAAGCTCCCCAGTAGAGATACACATCAAGTGAATTTTCAAGGTGCAGTGTGACAGTGAATTAGGACTTCTAGAGACCACTATTACCTAACTTAGATTTTGCCAAATCTCATGGTACCTAAGCCGTGGATAAGTGTCCTCTTTCAGCTGTGGTTGTGCTGGCCACTTTGGTTACTGTCTCAGCTCTTTCACTTGTCTGCCAAGGTCTGCCTGCAGCGTGGCTCGTGGGCTCTCCCTAATCCACCACAGTCATTGAGGCAGCTGCTGTAGACACCTGAAATAGAAGGTGTCTTCTCACCCATCTCCTGTGGACTGAAGAAACTTAGAAGTGATACCATGAGTTTTGTGGACAAAGGGAGGGAGCCTTGACATGCATCAGAAAGTGCAACTGCTTCAGCCAGTGAGGCCACTGCCAAAAGAGAGCTACAGCTCTAAGTGTTCACTTGGGCAGTGCCTCAGTAACTCAGACTACCTCTTACCTGCAACTGGCAGAGACTAATTTAGGCATTGCAGTAGCAGTCTGATGACATCTCCATCACATGGCATATGGTGATAATCACCCTGGGACTGACAGGCAGGCTGTTCTCAGATACAGAATCAGAGAATGAAACATGCAGAAAGGTTAAGACATTGATTACATTTTATTTTCCTGAGATGTTTTGAGAACATCTCTTTCACCATATGATATGAATATCTTCATTGCCTGAATAATTTCCCACATTCACCTTCCTAAACACCCTGCTCTCTGGAGAATACTGCTTCCTCCCTTTTATAAAGTAATTCTGTTTTGCTTTTAGCCTGGCCTTGAATAAATGAGGTTGGCTGCCAACTCACCCTGCACCTGACGAGCTAGATCCGGGCTGACTGCTTGGAATTTTTTAGAAACATTCGCTGTATGACTCAGCTTCCGAGGGGAGTTTATTACATTTCTTACTAATAAAAACTTTGGTAATTCTGGAGAAGACATCTCAGAACATCTTGAAGAATCAAAGACTTTCAACACAAGATACTAAATGCATATCATATATTCAATGGTTAGGAGCCTAGATTATTTCTGAATTTTGAGTCCCATAAAATGCATAGATATTTGAGGACACAACAGAGTGCAAACCACCACTCTGTGCTGCAGCTAGTTACCATCCTGCATCCATTTCTGTTTCTTTTTGCATTTCTGGCTGCATGACAGCCCAGTTTCAAGACAGAAATGCAGGAGTGGTGAATCATCCTATTCCTTCCCCTTCCTCATAAACACACATCCCCTCCAACCCTGCACTGAGGCACTGCCCACAGAAGAGGTCTCCAAATGTGTGAAGAAGACAGATTTTGGATCAGAAATAAGCACTCCAGGCTAAGTAGAAGCAAAAATTTAGACTCAGTTCAAAGTTTTCTATAGGTTAATTCAAGTGTCCTTGTGGGCTGAGCACTTCCTGGTGGGAGTGCCAGAAAAGGAGCCCGTCTACCACACTCCCTGTATAGGGTACCTTGGACATCCCAAATACGCACCATACTGTCATGTGTTCCATAGGGCCAGGCCTACCCCCAGAGCTGTACTGTGCCACCCCAAAGTCAGGTGAGATGCTGTCTGAGGATGGTCCGTCCCTACACCCTTTTCTGGTGCATTCCTCCATCACTGCAGACAACCAGGCAGGTTGTCATCTGCTTCACACCTCACCAGAGGGGACTGAGAGCTCTTGAAACCCACTCAGGTCTGAATGGATACACACAGCCCAACAGAGTCACACAAGATCATCAGCTCGTAGAGCATGAATACAGTTGTCCTCCAGGTCCAGTAGCTTGGCTGTACCACAGACACAGAGGTTGTTCATGGGAGACATGACAATTCCCAGTACCAGGGGAGCTGGGGTGAGACATCAAGTGTCACAGGCAACTCAGATGAAGGAGTCTGCAACTTTTTTCCAGTCACTCAGTCAATGTTTTGGTGTCTGCAGGCACAAACTTCTAGTGGCAGAGTTTCCCTTTTTTCACGCCGGAAGTTTTTTGGTAAAAATGGATCTGTGAAACAAGCAGAAGGGATTACCTCCATTGAAGATTGTAGCACTGCATGTCTTCAACGCAGCACCTTAGACTACTAACACGTATCTGTTTCCAGAGACCAAAATTACAAGCCTACATTCATTTTCTGTGCAATCCAGAAAAAAAAATGTCATCCAATGTTAGTAACTTATCTGCTGTCAGCCATAAGGCTGGATGGATGGGAAGATGAAAGTGACAGCTGCATGAAGAAGGGGGAAGAAGCAGAGACAATTTTAAATGGAATTATTCAGAAAGGAAAAGCACAGAAGGTTTTCAAGCTGTTTCTTTTGCAACATTAGTAATGACATCTTTTTAACTGCCTGTGGTCCTTCTTAGTTGTTTGCAGTTCCTCACTAAAATATTGTTGAGAGCAAAGGAATGTTAATATATAGCTGGAATGGGAAAAAACACCTAATATTGTCTTTAAGTAAAATAAACTGCTCTTTTTTAACTAAAAAGCACTAAAACTGGAAATGTTTTTACCAGCCCCTTCAAAGGTGGCTGTGGGCCTTGGGAAAAATTGACTGTCCTCAAGAACTCTGGAGCTGATGGCAGCTGGGAGCAATAATACTCTTCCCAGAGAATAATCAATCCCAACCCTCAACTCTGAAAAGACTGAAACAGAGCAGGACAAAACACCAAACACTTTCTAAGGCCTTAATCTAAAATCTATTGAAGTCACTGGAAAGAATAGTGCCTTTTTGGATTAAAACGTAAATAAGACATACTCAAAAACTGTGACTGAGAAAAATCAACTTTTTTCCCTTTTTCTTCAGCTAGCTAAAAGCATTTTAGATCTAACATGTACAAGCTTGTCAGCATGTCAAGTATATTTTATTTCCTTCATGTAAGGTACCTTTCAAAACCTCTTTCTCTATTTTTGCAGACATTTCTCTACCTACCAGTCTTTATGATGCTGAAGTGACTTTGTGTTTGCCTTATGTATTTTGAATAACTGCATTCTACAGTTGCAAACTCTATTATTTCTGATTTGAGTGTTAGACATTACAGGATTGCAAACTGGTGGGATAAATAAAGCACAGAAATTGAAGAATTTGGCAATTAATCTAGTTATCTCTATCTAAGATTTGGTCTCCTAAAGACTTGCCATTTGTATGTATTGGCACACGTATGCATGCACACAGCGCTGTGTTTTGGTCTGTGTTTACCCCACATTAAATGTTCTGCGAATCTTGTGAATTCTACTGAACTCTCCTTTTGTACAAATAAAGAAACTCAAAGCAAAACAATCTTCCTTTCTTCTCTCTTTAGTGACTCTTTTACAATATCCCTGACCCAACAACTGGATAAATCCAACCACAACGTTCTAAAAGCAGAATGACAAGATGTAGGTGCTCTACTTGTAATATCCAAAGGTTGAACACCACTGTAACATACAACCTGCAAGTCTTTCCACATAACCAACTACTACCTAATGCACTTTCATATCAATGTAATTATCACTAGTAGTTAGCAAAAACATTATCAGAGACCACAATGTGCCTCTCTGCAGCTCCATTAGGTAATCCCATTATCTTCAAGCAACTCTTTTTTAAATCTTTTCTTATCCAGTCCAATTCCAGTGCTATTTCATGCTCTCTCTGTATGAGGTGTGGGGTTGTGTATGTCCATGTACAACAGGTATGAGTGCAGCTGCATGTATGCACTTATATGAATGCTCTCACAGAAGTGCATTTAGGTGTAAGCCCTTAAAAGTGTATTTAGATGCAAGCCCTTAGAGACAACCCATTTGTGGGCATGTGCATTTGTAATATAAATGCATATGTACATACAAATGCTCTATAAAAAGTTGCAGTCAAGCATCAAGGGCAAATTGTGTTGGACAGAATTTAGTGAGTCATGGGAATAAGTGTGGCACAAAAGGCCCCTGCTCTTTTCATTTGAGACTGATGGGTTTAATCTGTCAGAGGTCCCTCTCCCTGGAATATGTGGGAAGTTCTTTCTCCAATCACTGATTGCAACCAACATAAAAAGTATGTTTAAATTTTTATCCTCAGTCTGGATTTTAATGATGTTTCTTCAGATAAAAGTCAGGTGGGATTAGATCTCAGTGGCCACATTTTCTATTTTACTGACTTTGGGAAATGGTTTATTGTGTGCTGCTTGATATTTTTTAAACTGTATTTTAAAATGACATATGAAGTTATCTATAGATGTGATTTTGCATGAGATCATACCATGACCTTTTGTCCTTTTTTTTACTTGGAATTTTAGGATAATGTGGTCTGTGACGGATCATAAATATGTGGACAAAAAAATATCCATTTATGAATCAAATTTCTAGCCTTGCAAATTGCTTGGATTACATATTCCTTTTGTAATTATTTTGCCACCAGTGGCCTCCCAGATAGAAATGAGAATTCATCTAAGCTCATCTTTGTCATAGACTACATGCTTTTGTGACATGACGTGAAATCCTCTTGACAGGCATATACTGAAAACAAGAATGTCTAAGCAGGGCTGGATGTGGTGGTGACATGGGTGGGAGAGGGAAGGTGAAATTCTGAGCTGACAGGGTCCTCCAGCATTACAGGATGGGGATCATTCAGTGCTAAGGGGAATCCATCACCCACATATTGCACTTTGCTGCACATTGGGAAGTTACCATGCTGACCTGATTAATGCAGTCACTCTCCTTTACCTTAGACTTTTAAATCATGATGAACAACAAACTGTCCATAAGCCAGCAGTGTACCCTTGTGGCCAAGAAGGCCAATAGTATCCTAATGGGGTGCATAAGAAAAGTCATTGCCAGCAGGTCCCAGGAGGTGATCCTGTCCCTCTACTTAGCCCTGGTAAAGCCACATCTGCCTTGTTGTGCCCAGTTCTGGGCTCCTCAGTACCAGAAAGACATAGAGCTCCTCAAGTAGGTCCAATGAAGGACTATGAAGATGCTGAGGGTACTGGAGCATCTCTCTTATGAGGAAAGGCTGAGGGACCTTGCCCTGTTCAGCCTCGAGAAGAGATGACTGAGAGGGGACCTTATCAATGTCTGTAAGTATCTGAAGGGAGGGTGTCAGGAGGATCCAGGCTCTTCTTGGTGATGTCAAGCAATAGGACAAGAGGCAACGGGCAGAAACTGATACAGAGGAAGTTCTACCTGAAGAGGAAGAAGAACTTTACTGTGCTGTGACTGAGCACTGCAATGGGTTGCCCAGAGAGTTGTGGAATCTTCCTTATTGAAGATAATAAAAAGCCACCTGGACACAATCCAGAGTAACATATCCCAGGTGAGCCTGCTTTATTAGGGAGGTTGGATGGCATGATCTCCAGAGGTCCCTTCCGATACCATCCATTCTGTGATTCTGCGATTTATTAGTCTTATTTTATATTTACCATCCAGTAATTAAAGGCAGCAGCAGAAAAATAAAATGCTTTAACCATAATAAATAAGAGGGTAAGTATTTTCCGTCATGAAGAACTTCTTTACTGAGCAGGTGACTGTGAATTGGTACAGATTTCCCAGGAGGTTATGGAGTTTCCCTCACTGGAGATATTCAAGAACCATCTGGATGCAATTCTGTGCAATGTGCTCTAGGACAATCTTGCTTGAGCAGGTGATCCTATCAGTGGTCCCTTCCCCAACCTTACCCATTCTGTGATTCTGTAAACTCTGGGTTTCTTGGCAGAAGGCAAGAGAAGTCCAGGGTGCACTCTTCTCCTACCTGTGCTCAGGGGCACCTCAGCATGACTCTTTGTGGTTGGTTGTCATCAGGTGACCCTTTTCACCAGCTCAAGTAGTGACTGGGACCAGTCTGGGAAGGTCTGAGCAGCCTGATATGTCTGGCTGCACAACTGGGTGATGGTCAGTCAGTCTTGAATAGGGTTTTACAGTGAAACAGGGAGATAGCTCACTCCATCTTGATTAAACTCTCTCATGTTTTGCTTTCAGAGTCCTCAGTGCATTACGAAGAAGTTGGGCAGAGGCTAACTGGTCTACTGCTGCAGAAAGAAATTAAAGAGAAATACACAATTTAATTCAGTTTTGTTTGTCAGAAAAGTTTCTTCCATTTTGTTGCTGTTGCTACAAGACCAAAGCTGTAACTCTCTGGAAATCCAGAGCATGCCACCAGAGAAAAATTAGCACAATAGTTTTAGTTTTATGCAACATTCCCAAAACCCAACTACTGAGCATTTAGAAGACAATAAACAAAATGAAGTAAGCTGTTTGTTCAGCATGTTCCAACACCCGTCCATCTGCCTCCCTTCGTACTCACAGTCCCTCGGCCACAACTTTTCTTATCAGTCACCATCAAAAATATGACTCATTTTTCATATAAGAAACTGGGGGAAAGTACAGAAATTTTTATATGTAATAAAGCTTTCTCTTGCTCAGGATCTCCTGCATTAGGTCATATTTTGCTTCTCATTGAAGAGAATAACACAATGAAAATATACTTTTTCTAACCCTAGTTAGCTGCAGCAGGACTCACCGTCTGTGCCACAATTAGCTCTGCTTGGCTCTTCACAGAATCAGGCGCATGAAGCTCTGGTATAGCTAATTTTAGGACAAGGAGGGGCCATGAGGGGACTAAGTGTTAGTACAGTCTATACAGAGTCTCCTCCCCTCTACCCAGGCTTCTTGTAATCTCAGCTAACACGCTTTCATGGCTACAAAGGAGAAGCCACTCTAGGGTGGAGACATTGGCCAAAACGTCTGCCCACACAGCTCTCTCTGATTTTGAATCTGTGCTGTGCCACCATTAAACACCACATCCCCAGGCAGATGAAGTGGTTCCTCTGGGAAGTCTGTGTAGCCTGTGTAGTCTGCCCTACTGGTGACATCTTCAGTAACCATCCCTTTTCCATGTCATCATGCTGTACTCCGCTGGCAGCAAGGCCAATCCTGGATTGCCAGATAAAGTCTGTGTTTGCCTAGGACATCTCTCCCGGCTCTTGCTTTCCACATGCTAGACTGCTTTTAACATCTTGCCTGGCTGAGAGATAAGAGACAAAACACACAGCAGGCTGTCAGCAGATTTCCAATTCAGATGAAATCTCACAGCTTTTGTCACACAAATCTACCGCTTTCCCACAACGAGACCCTCATATGCATCAGACAAGCACTGCTGCCAGGAATCTCTCATGTGTCCAACTGATTCCCCTAAGATCAGAATATCACTTACCAAGGAGAAGGGGGAGAAATTCCCCAGATGTCCCCTCCCAGGTCTGCTGGGACCTCTGACCCGCTTGTGCAGTGTGTGTGGCACCGTGCTGCGGGTAAGGAAAGCTCTTACCAGTGTAGATCATGTCTCTGACTGACAAATTGAGGTTTTGCATTTCTCAGTAATTTTACTTTCTTGCTACAATCACTAGTACCCATGCTCAGGATAGAAGTGGGACTGAGGCATATCACATCTGCTTGAGATGCACAAAATTTGCCAGGTTATTTTGTGACACTAAAGTTATTACAGAAAGTCACAGGCTTAGATAAAGAGGAAACAAGGTTAAGTTAATATACCTTAAAATCACAGCAGAAATTTATCTATTGTGTCTTATAATGACTTGATAGAACTACATGATGCTGTCTCTAAAAAACATCAATGAGGAAAGCTCCAAAGAACAAGACCTCTAATATGTCTTTTGCACTTCATTTGCTCCATTCTCCACTTTAATTTCCTAGGCATCTCCTAAGTGCATTCAGTAGGATAGTAAGTATAATTCCTATGAGCTAGCTAAATTACTTCTGGCAAATTTGTATCAGCACTTATGTTGTATTAGCATCATTACATTATAATTTAAAGCTTTCATTTAACCACTAATCAAAGACAGTTATTGCAAACAAGCCAAATATTCTAGTTCGAAAACAGTATCATGTCTTATTTTCTTTTTTAATAATTAAGCATGGTCACTATAACCTCTGTAGGTAATAGAGTAGTTTCTACATATCAGCAACATTCCTTTTTGTGAAACAAAATTCCTAGGTCTAAGTATCCTCTGCTTGCATCTCTACAAAGCAACATTATGTACAATATCCACCAGATATAACACCAGAAAATTCTGCTTCCCTTTGGCAGGCAATCCTGAAAACATCTGCTAGTGAAAGCAAATTGGCTGAGGAAACAGTGTGCTCCCACTCTAGGGATGTTTTCTATTTTTCATTTTTTATCTCTCTAGTGCACAGATACATCACTTGTACTGCTGAAATTAGAACTGGATTCGTAAGACTAAAGTGCTAGAATCATCAAAAAGCTGAAAGGACAATTTTACTATGTCAAGGGTTTGCAAATGGGCGATAGAGGCTCTTTTCTGTTTGATATGGCAAACTGTAGTAAACCTAACACAATTATAAATATTTGAAAATGAAAGCTTCCTTGGCTTCAGCACAAGAAATCTTAGCCACAGCTAGGATTCACATCCACAAAGATACCACGTTTAACTCTTTCTTGAGATACAATACACCATGTTTGCAGGCCACAGCCATAGAAACATAAATATATTGCTTCCCTTGCAACTATTCAAAAAGAAAAACAAATCAAACTAGTGATGAAGAGCTGGAAAATATATATTAACACACTGCTGGGTGACCAGGTGGCCATGCTTGTGTTCACCAGCACCACAAGAGAGACTATAGCTACAAAGCACTGACTGTCTCTGGTAGTGCACAATAGTAGCCTTATTTAAACTTGCAGAATTATAAGCTACACAATAAGAATTAGCCTTGTATATCAGCTATTTGTGTGTGCCCGGGCAAAAGCTGTTTCTGGTGTCAGAGAAGAAAATATAAGAGCTAATATATCCAATATACTGCTACCAGTTGATTGTCAAAAAAAAAAAAAAAAGCTTTATCCTGAAGACCAGGTTTTGGAAGATCAAGCCTATGATGTACACACACGTTCTTCATGTCATTGTAAGAGAAAATCAGATGCCAAGAAAGGCCACACAAAATCAGTCAAGCTGCTCACTTTGCCTGGCACCCTTCTTGCGACAGGGACAAATCAAGGATGCCCGTGGAGCAGTTCAATAAAAAATATAATGATGATTCCCTAGAATAGTCTTTCAGCTGTCAACAGTTCTTGCTCAAGGATTTGCTGCAGGAGACCAGTCTGGAGATTTACTAACCCTTGGTGGGTTCTTCTTCAATGAACGTTGACCTTAGGCAACAATATCTTGCACAGAATTCCTTTGAATAAGCACGTATCATGGAAAATTAGTGCTGCAGATTTAGATCACATACATTAGACATATATGTATATGCACATTGAAACTATGTGCAAAAAAATCACATTCTCTCATTTTCGATGAACCTTCTGGCTACCCCCTTTCTTTGAGACTCCTTACTTCTTGTATTGAAAAAACACAGGAAAAAATTGTTCCTTCCTACATACAAAGAAAAAACTGGCTGGTTCAGAATGAGGATATACCTACAGCAGCATCCACTCTCCAATGGAGGTGACAGAGAAGTGCAGGAACAAGGCAAACTTATATGCTACTTCCCCTTAGTATTCTCCCACCTTGCAACTATTTTTAGCACGGACAATTTTGTTTGTTTATTCTGAACACAGCTCCCACTGGCTTCGTTTGTTGTCCTCTTGAGCCCGTACAGGAAATCATGGTACATTTGGAAGAAAACTTGCATCTTTCCAGCATTAACATAGGTGAAAGATTTTCTGTTATTTCCAAACTTGATGTGAGTATAGTCAACTGGTATTCACCTTTCCAGGTGTTTTGTAGACCTTTGCCACACCCCCCATGTCATGTCTGGCAGGCTGAAGAGTTGCAGCCTACACATGCATTCTGTATGTGGAAGCTGGATTACTCCCCTTGGTCATTTTTAACTGCGAAACTTATTGGAGTTAATAACCACCAAGCAAAGGAGCTCGATACTGCACAGAATGCTAAAAACTCTGGGTTTATCCAGCAGTGTGGTAGCATGGGGTTTTGCCTGCTCCTGAACTCTGAGGTTTGAAAGGGAGCCATAAGCTCAGAGCCCCCCCACCTTAGCGATAAAGGTAAAACTGCTGAACAAGGAGGCTTCATGTGCATCATTTTGCACCTGTCTCCACTAAATTTCATGTGTCATTTAATTGCTCTGTTATTTATACTCACATGGTGCTTTTGCAGTTCTTCAAAGTCAATCCTCAACTTTGCTATTTTTCAGAATAGCAAAGTATTCTGCTATCGTCTTCAAATTTTCTCTCTCACTTTTTACTTCTTTTCTGGATTATTTTACTGTGTAGAACAACAAAGTCCTAGCAAATGCCTGTGGAACACAACAATAGCAACCTCCTTTTGCTCTAAAAAATTATAATTTTCTACCCTTTCTTCTGATTATTCACACAAGGATCTCCCCTTCTATCCACTAGCTGCTCAATTGCTTTAAAGGTCCCTTTAGATTTAGATTCTTAAACATTCTTTGGACATCATCAGATATGCTGAATTCAGTTCTCCTTTATTCTTGTAATTTTTCATTCAGAGTAATTCAATATATTTGTGTGACACGATTTACCACTGTGAAATTTCTTCCTCACTAGAAAAAAGTTCTTCCTCACTCTGTATGGTTTATGCATCTATCCACTAATTCTCTGTGGTTCTTTAATAGTAATTTGCCCAATACACATGCCAGGTTTCCAAACTGGTGGCTTCATTTTTCACATTCACTGTCTTCCATTCCTTTGGTAGTAAGACAGTTCTAAGTGCAGAGTTATACATTAACATGAGAAATGCAGTGCTTTCTACCTAGAGCTTCTTGGGTGCACTTTGGATAAAAACCATCAAGTAATGGGGACTTGTTAATGTTAATACTATCTGCTTATTCCAAGGCACTTTTAGTTAAAATTGAGACATGTCCCCTGACAAATCCTCTATAAGAAGCACTATCCACACTCTTCTTCAGTGGACAGATCCAAAAATTATGAAAATATCGGTTTCTTCTCTGCACGTTTCCCACTCCTATCATTGAGCTACCCAAACAAATCCCTGACAGACTTTCTGCTCCTAATGTGTTTTTAGGATTTATTAACTGATTTTAGTAAATAATTTCCTGGATTTTTTGAATTAGAATGAGGTTTTTTGGGCAACTTGATACCTTTTTGCACTTAATTACAGCATACAGATCTTCCCATCCACCCTATTTGGGCATGACTTCAGATGCTCAAAGGAATTCCTCTTGTATTTAATAACATTCCTTTCAATGGTGTTTATGTATGCTGCCTCCTTTCTGTGCTTTCTCAAATCTTTTTTGATGAGCAGAAAGCATTTACTTTGTTCCCCACCGTGATACCATTAATTGATAATAAAGTTGTGTGCAGAAATTCAGTGCCCTTGTAAACACCTTCCTAATAAACATACTCACCTTTGTATAGCTCCCCTTTGCAAAATTTAAAAGCCGTAAGAAGGTTGTTGTTTCTCTGGGCATTCTCGCTTCTTTTGATCCTGAAAATGTTGTAAATTCAAGTACGTCACGGTAACAACTATCAAATGGCTCTTCCAAAGTCACAGTCATTATATGCTAATATTGTTCCTTCATAAAGTCCTGGGCAATCTACTCCAGCTGAGGAAAGGGGGACTGGACTAGACAGTATCCAGAGATGCCTGCAACTGTTCTGTGATATTATTATGTAATATTATTTAATAACAATAATATACCAGAAAATAATGTAATATGATATTGTGATTTAATCACAATATCTTTGGCTGAGATAAGAAAAGTGTAATAGTTGAAATCAAGTAAAATAAATAACAATAATAATAATAATAATGAAAAAGGAGATAACAAAAAATGAGAGAGGAATAAAACCGAGAAAAGAAAGTGATTCACAGTACATTTGCTTACCACCCACTGACCACTGCCCAGCCAGTCCCTGAGCAGTGATCAGTCCCTACTGATTTACTGTCCCCAGTTGGAATGACATGACTAATCAATAGATAAAGACAGGCTGAACAGCAAAGCAGACAGATCAACACTAAGACCTTAACTGACAGAGATAAAGAATTGTCTTGTAGGAACTGGGTTTCATTCATAGCAATGATGACTGCTTATGTTTGGAAAAGTATTAATAAAATGTAGACAGCAAGAGAATGAGGTGGATTGTTGCTAACACAGCTGTGAAAGAATACTGAGATTGAAAATGCTTGTTTCTTTTCCAGGGACTAGGCTGGTAAAGCTGGGCTTGGTATAACCTTGGGTATTATCATTCAAAATAATGCTGGGAGAGAATGAGACCTTTGGTCCCCGCATTACTTCATTAGGAAGATGAGTCAGGTCCTTTGAAGGTTGTCTTGGGTTTGAGCATCCAGTTGCTGTGTGGGTGAGATTCAGTCCTCTAGGAGGACAAGACCTCTTAAATAAAGAAACAAAGAAAATAATGGTTTTGTTAACATGCTGTTGGGGGAAGGGTATCAAAGAAAGTCTGCAATAGACAAACTGCATGAAAGAAAACAGCAGCTAGGCAGAGAGTAGCAGGGAAGGACAGCTGTGCAGCAGGAGAAAGGAAGTCTTAACAAAAGGGGATGTCCAGTGGGGAGAGAAGCAAAGACAGAGTCATTGAAGAGGTAAAGAAATCACACCCTCATGTGGACTCCACCATCATATGCTGGACATTGGTGATTGGATCCACTGGACTCCTGGCTGGTGGGAGGAATGCATGGAAACTGGACAGAACTGGGTACACTATGGGAATATAGGGGGCAAAAAAATAGCCTCTGTTCCTGAAACAGGGGAAGACTGTCAGCATACTGTGCCCACTAAAAGCTATCCTTGTGATCTTCCCAAACAGAGATAAGGAGGTTCTGACAGCAATTACTAACGAGTCTGTGTATTTAAGATTTGAGATGAACAGTAAACACTAGTAGTATTTACAGTAGGAAAAAATGATGTTATTTCTTGAAAAATCCCCATTGGGAAATCTCAGATATTCCTGGGAAGCGCAAGAGTCTGTGAAACAGTCATTTTAAGACATAGAATCTACAATTAGAAGAGTGAAATAATACATGCCCAGAGATGTTTTCAGACATCAGAAATGTTCCCAGATAGTCTACAGTGATAATGGTTAAAACAACCTGGTACTGAGTGTGCCAGCCTAGGGTCTTCTGAATTCCATGAATATTTTGGAAGTTACTAGGGTCATTACTATAGGTTTTAAAGACAGAGGGTCATAAAGACTGAAGCAGTCAAAGTTTTGAAACCTGCATGTGGGTCATTCAGTTCAGTGTGAGAGAATGATTCAGCACACTGACTTTTTGTATAGCCGGAACCCTGGAAATTGCAACAGATCTGGGAAGTGAGCTGAAGAACAGGAATGACTAAAACCTATTAGAGCAGACTCATCTTCTCTGGTAATTCAAAGATTCAGGACAAGAGCTGAGGCACAATCTGGCTGATAAACAGCAGATTTCTGAGTAAATAAAAAATGAGTTTATGAGAAAACAGACAGACCTGAATTCCTTGGCCGCAAAAACAATTTAGGGTGGCTCCTAAAGCAGGGAAAAGTTATTGAAAAATATACTAACAATGGCCTCTCAGGCAAAGGCACCAACACTAATTGTAATGAACTGAGCATTCCTATTATTAGTATAAATATCTTGCCCATGGAGTAAATTACAAAGAGATTTTACAAAACAACTGCCACTTTGGCAGGGCATGCATACTGATTCAGCAATTACAGGACTTGAAACATTTCCCATTAAAGGCTAAAGAGAGAAAACCTATGTGGAGATGTCCAGGAGAAGAGAAACTTTGTCAAAGGAGTTGCTTTTCTGGGATACATTACTAAATTGTACCTCAAATCAGTGGTCATGAATGAACTAACCAGTGAGTCCCTATTCCCTTTTCCCTCAGTGCAACAAACATGCAGAGAACATCATCAGGTTTATGAACTTGTTTCATTCTACTTGCTTCATTCCATTTGTTTCATTTCTTGAGAAAACAACAATATCAGAATACTAATAGACAATATTCCAATTAATGCAAAGGGTGCTTGTTTCCACTTTGTTTCTGGTGGCACACAAACACTTGTCTAGTGGCATAGGGTGCTACTTGAAATCTAGTTAAAGAGTAATTTGCCTGAGCCAAGGTAACCTATGGAGCTGGGGTGAGCAAAGCATTGCAGAAGTACTAGCAAAATGTGCACAAAGGGAAGTGATGGCTAGTCTTACAACCCCCCTGTGTTTGCCTCTTCAGTCTGAAAGACCAGGCATTTTATTAGAGTAACCTTCATTTTGACTCCAGAGCAAGTCTTGAACTGACACTTCGGTGTCTCGTCTTTGTGACCGAACCTCTGTCAAGTCATGCAGTGATATTTCACTAAGCTGGCCATGTGCACAAACCCAAGTTTACCAGGTGCAAATGGCTTTCTTCTATAAATTATTGTAGAACTCCCAAAATAAGTTGAAGGAACAGTCTGAGTTATTTTAGAGTGCATCTGACTATGAGAAGCTGGGCTACCTGTGCTAAACCAAATTCTTGTTCAAAGAAATTCACTTGATTTTTTTTTGTTCTTTGTTTGCAGACTGGTTGTTCTTACTAGAAAAAGAAAAAAAAGCCTTCAGAAAATAGCTTAAAGACTTTGATCTAAGCAATAAGCAAGCTAAAACTACAGATGTCTATTCTATGCATGGACTAATAGGAAAGGTTCTTTTTTTAAGGCAAAATTACTTGCCTATGCAGTTAACAGAGGTTCTTTGAAGTGAATCAATATGCACTCATTTCTGATACATGTGAAAATTATGGTTTTACCAGTGAGAAAATAATGAAAGCGAATAAAAGGTAAGATTATTAAATTTAGAATAAGTTTGGGCTGTTGTCTCGTTATGATTGCATGCCAGAAGAAAGTAATGTTTGAGGCACTTTGTAGATCTTGCCTTTCCAGCCTACCAGTGGAAGGAATTTCTACTAAGTGGCCATCTTCATAAAGGTATAGAAAATAAGTCTGGAAAATAAAAAGAAACAGCTAAAATATATCTATTTAGGGCAATACCTATAAGAGATTTCACTGGTAACTTCCTTCCCACACTCTGGTATGTTGGTAACAGCACTGCCCACCTGAAGCATCCAGAGATTTGAAGATTGCAAAATATAGAAGTGTTAGTTAAGGCACGGGGACACTGATCCTCAAATGCAGCATTTTCATTTCAATTGTATGTGTTCCTGGTTACTAACTATGGATAAATTATATGGCATCTAAAATAGTCTCTCTGGTACCATTCTATTGCAAGTTTTACTGTGCCAAGCACATCAGCTCCCAAGCCACTGCAGTGAGAGTTGGGCACAATGTGGCAAAGGTTCATTATGTGTTTGCTCTCTTTCCTTGACAGGGGATAATTAAGAGTGATGGGCTTTGTTGATTTTGTCGTAGGTGAGAGATTATATGTCAAGGATGATCTGAGAGGTGACAAGTCACTGACTGTCAGAAGGGAAAGTCTTCCAGTCAGTACTTCATAGCAGTGTCAGACAGGGTCCCAAGAGTGCTGCAGTTCCTGAACTGAATAGCCCAGCAGAGCTGGAGTGCTCCAAAGAAACTAGGCTGTGGTAGTTGAATTTTAAAGGGCCAAAATGCGGATGGTGGACTTAATACAGTGCCTCTTGCACTTCAGGTCTCCAGTTCAATAATATCTCCATGAAGACAGAGGGAAAAAAATATGAAAAACAAGTGTGAGCAAGTAGGGTTGTGATTTCAGGAGATGCATTTTGGTATATCTGCAGTTTTAAGAACCATCAAAAAAACCATATACAGAGACCGCATTAAGAAGTACTTTAACACCCTCTACAGGAATCAGAAATGAACAAGAAAAGAATTTATACCAGCAGTTAATTTTGACAAATTGAACAGACCTACTAAAATTATTTTAGATTACTCAGGTAGTATTGGAACTCTCATTTTCCTGACCAGGTCATTAAGTGTGTTATATCCTAGCAGCTATTACATGTTTTGTTTATGTCTCAGAAAAGATGTTGACTTGAAGGACATTCCTTACCTTGTCACTTGTCACTATATGTTTCTTCTTTCTCAGTTTTAGGAATGGATTGTTACCATCACGCAGTTTCTGAAGAACTTTATAATATGAAAATTTGAAAGTAAATTTAGTCCAAGCTGTCCATGCTATATCTAAAAGTCAAATGTGCCTCTTGTCCAGCATCTACTAACACCATTGACAAAAAAGAGATATAGCTATAGTGTAAAATCCTAAACTCTAACTTATTTTGCAAGCACTAGTAAGGCTTTACTCCATTCCTATTAGCTCATATTGTGCCTCAGCAAATGAGAACACTGTTTTCACCAAGGTGGCCTCTTCCTGTCACAGAAGAGAGAACAAGAGCAGGTGGTCATGAAATAACATAGACTTCACAGACAAACCACCAGCACAATGACGCTTCTTCTGGCATGGAATAAAGGCCTGAATGCCTTCTTCCACAAAAGGAGCTTACAAGCCTCAGATAAAACTTGGCAACATCCACAGACGTAACAGACCACATGCCTAGGCTGTGGGAAAGGGGAAACAATTGTCCTCAGGGAATTACACTTGGGTGTAATTAAGGAGTGGAGTGGGATTTGGGAGCTTCAGTGCAATGTCAGGATGCAAGGCACACACAGTCAAGCAATACACATTTTGTCTCCACTTCTGCTGCCTGGCTTAACACCTCTGCTCTCCTTCCTTACTCGCAGACACTGCGGGCAAAGCCGGGGCTCTCACTGGCAGTCTCCTAGGAAAACCCTGCAGAAGCCACACAAGACCCTGCCTGCAGTCTGGTACATTGAGTGCACAAGGGGAGCCTGCTCAGGGCACTTCAGCAGGAGACAGGTGTCAAGAGCACCTCTGATGGCTAAGGCCCCACAGATTGCCCTGTGCCCCTGGCACAGTGAGGCTCCTCAAAGAGAGATGCACTCTTCCTTGTGTGCCCAACTGGGACTTGTACGAGAAGTCAGATACCCATACACTCAACCCACACTCCAGGGGAAATCATCAAGGCAAAATCAGGGTGTTGTGTTAAGATTGCTGTTGTTTGGGTTTTCTGTCTCCGCCTGTTCTCTGAATCTGGCCATGTGCTGCAGTGCTCTGTGCCCTAAAGGCCTTGTCTATCTGGGTTGCCCCTGTCAAGATGTGGGGATAGTGATGACACATGTTCAAGCCAGGACAGGGATGATGCAGGATTTGGTCTGGGGTACTGCTGACAGAGTGGTGCCAGTGCAAATACAGACAGGATGCCAGCAGATGCAGCCACAGTGCCCACAAGCTTAAATACTTCACATAAAATTGGATAATCCCTTTAGCCACAAGCCTCCTGCCCCTTCTTGTAGCTGGCTTTAGTAGCTATTCCTAACAGACTTCATGTAATGCAAGACATGGGATGGCAAAGCCTCTAGCTGTTCAGAGTGAAGCTTCAGTTCATCTTAGAAAAGGTCAGACTTCTCATTGTGTGTTTTGAAAAAGGAGCAATTATGTTATAAAAATGTTAAAAATACATAAAAACTGATTTGGAATTAATTCTCAAAGATGTGTCAATCTGCTTGCAAAGTTAATTGGTCTTGTGTGAATAGAGAGAGAAGAATTTCAGGCGTGCGGGTTCTTGCACTCTCTTAATGAGTCACTTGGATATCTATTTGTCATATAATTCTGCCATTTGCTATTTGATTAAGGATTTTTTAACCTTTCCAGTAATCTACTGAATTCTGTGTGATCTGTGGGTGTGAGCATTCTTTGATCTCCATTTTTATATCTACAGAGTTAGCAAAAGTCCGTGTCAGTTCCTGTTAAAGGAAGAAAGCAGGTTGTTACAAGTAGAGTGGTTCATATGACACTTCACAATCATCTGGATTAAAACAGTACTTTTTTCACTGAAGTAAAAAAAAGCTTTAGGATTAAAATCCCTCAATGAAGCCTTTTTGAGTCTGAACTCAAAACTTGCTTTTATATCCACTTGTATTCTCTCTCTCTTTAATATATGCTGAAAGAGAGACCAGAGAGTCTCATGTTTTCATATGACTGAAGCATCAAGGCTATTTTTAGGGACACCACAGTGTCACTGCAGGATGGCTGCAGACTGGCATCTTTGTGCTCATGTTGCACAAAGAATGTTCGGAGAGCTGCACATGCAGCTTTCTTTGCAGAGTCTGCAGCTGATGGCTTACATCTATTCTAATGCTGAAAGTTACTTTTTGGAAGAAACAAAAAAACATCACAGGAGAAAGAAGGGAGTAAGTAAAAACTGTCTGATTGACCAGCCAGGAAGAGCAGCAATGGAGATGCAGAGGAGCATCCTGCCCTGTGTCTCCTAGTTCAGCTGGTGGCAGTGATGAGGAGTCTGTTATTTCCCTACAGCTACACACTTCATTGGGACCCACTTGAACACCCTACTACTTGTCCTCGTTCACAAGGCTCTAAGTGCTGATGGGAATATGCCCATTAGGTGCAAGCACTGCATGTATATTACTGGACAATATTCATTGAGTATTTAAATTATTTCTATCTACTTTATTACAAACTAGAGTTTGGGTTTCTCTAATTCAGACTAAAAATCTACAAAATGAGAGATAAGGAAAACAGGGAAATAAAGTGTCAGACTTATACCAGTGGTAGATATTTCCTTTAAAAACCTATTGTAGGAATATCTGGGTTTGCCAGTACAAAACCATGAAAAATGATAAAAGAGAAGGAGCCTGACAGGGGAAAAGCAACACTTTAGAAGCTCTGAAATATGCTACCACGGGGCTGCAAACAGGCAGCCTCAGCATTACCAAGGTTGTGGCATCGAGGCATTGAAGGTGCAGAGCAACATCTGTCCTGGAAGCTGGGCAGAAAAGCATCAGGTCCAGGACATAGACATTCACTACAACAATGCCACCTCTTCCCTGTGCCACCCAGGGAGCTGCTTGCTGCTGAAACAAATCTCAACATCAAAGCAGTGAGTCACAGACAGATGTATTCAGTCCAAGGCTGCCAATGGAGAATGAGATCCAGAAGGAAATCAAAATTATAAAAACTGTGATTAGCCTTCAGGTATGCTGCAAAATCCTCTTTCTTCTTCCAGCATTCTTACTAGAAAAGCCAGAAAATCCCAGTTCCACTGAGGGCACTTAGGGTTTTGGATGACACATGCTGTAGAAAATCTTGTGACAGGTATGGATTTTGACTAGCAGAGCGATGTGATAAAAAATCTGTTAGCCAGGGGAGGTAGACACACAAAAAAAAATGTTGGTCCAGACTTTACAAAGCAACATCATCCTTGTAACAAAAGACATTATTTAAAAAATTAGCTGTTCTTAGTTAACAGTTCCTTTTCTTCGTTTTTTTTATGATTCCCTCTCTCCCTCCCTCCCTCCCACCTCCCCCCTCCCTTGCCCCATTCCCCCTCGCTAATTACCTCCCTCCCTCCCCCTCGCCCCCCCTCCCTAATTCCCTCCCTTCCTCCCCCCCCTCCCTCCCTCTCTCCCTCCCCTCTCCCTCCCCCCCGCTCAGGTATCAGCTTTTCTTGAAACAACTGGAATGTGGAAAATCACATTTCTTTGTTACCAGAGTCATCTGTCCTGCAGGAAGAACCAATTGACATTACCTGGCAAAGTGTTTAAAACTACAGTAACAAACAGAAGACAAGCTGAACTGCACCAGCTACATGTGAAAGGATACCACAAACCCCTTGATTTCTTTCTTACAGATAAACCGGGATGCCTCAGCACACACAGGCTCCATCCTGCTCTTAGAGAATATCTGTTACTACAGGGCTGCTCTCCTGAGGGCCAAGGAGTATGGAAAAATCAGACTAATATAATTAATCGTCTTTCATATTTCTTGTTAACTGGCATATTCCATATAACAATAATAAAGCATAAAACAGGTGTAAGGAAAACACTAAAACCACGAACATCTGTAGAAAGCATTCCATACCATACAGTCAGGACTGTGTGAAAAATAATTGCCACTGGCAAAAGTTAGCAGAACGGGATGCAAACCTGGGTCTTGGCAAATACCTATTTCAGTCTTTTACACAAGCAGTCATTAAAATAAAATCATGAAAATAAGATCCATGAAGAGAAAGGAGCCGTCTCAGTAATGAGACACTGGCGCCATCTAGGAGAGGAATAAAACACCCACCAAAAAAAAAAAAAGTTAAGTGGAGCGTCAAATGCAGCTCAACCTAGTTTACGGAGTGTAATAGGGCATTTCGCTTCCACAGGATTTTTATGAATTGCAAGGACAAGTTTCCATAAAGAACCTTCTCCACTCTTCCAACCCTCGGTGATTCTAAAAACACCTCAAAGTGTTTTAATCCTGTTTTTACATATATTTTTCATATTACTTAGTCCCTGAATTTGTCTCCCCCACGAAGTGGGAATTTTTAGGGCTCACTTAGGCAGTGGCTGCCCCCACTTTTCCTGTCACTGGAGGGGCCGCAGTGAGGCATCTTGTATGGCTGACAGAAGCAGTGCAAATTGCATTGGTCTGTGTGACTGTGGCTTGCTGATGGGTAGGCTTGGAGGAAAAAGGAGGAGGAGTGATGGGTGTTTTCTTTCTTTGCCACATGGAATAGACCATTTAGGTCTGACAATGAATCATTTCCAGATGGGAGAGCAAAGGTGGGAAACACTGTTGGTCTTGGTGGCGTGTTGAGAAGTAACACTTCATGCTACCCTTATTGCAGTCTGCTATTCACAAGTACTTTGGACATTATGGAACCTTGAATTTTGACACAACAGTCACCATTCAGGTGTATAATGGGCATGTAGAGCCTCTCCCCATTGCTTAGGAGGGAGATGTTCCATGACATAAGTGCAACAAGGAGATACAGCAGCTGCAGCTTCTACTGTCTGCTAATAGAGTGACACAGGAGAAAGACCAGACCAGATGAGCCACAGCACTGCTCAGCCTGATCATCAGGAAACAGAGGATCAGTTATTCAGGATATCCCACTAGCTGGAAATTTCCATCTGTAACTGTCATGTCTTGAGAGCACCAACCTGAGCTGTGTTTCTACACACACCTCTGATTTTGCAATCGTCTCTTCTTCATGTGTTATTGTGCTAAGGACAGAACTGACTGCTCTTCTTAGCTCGACCTTTAGTAAAGAAACTATCCTGTCCTTTCACGACTACTCAAAGGCATGAAGCTTCGTCAGGTGCCCTCTCTCAGGTTTAAATTCCATCTGCTTGGGTTCAAATAACTTTTGGTTTGATTCTATCTGTTTCTTTTGTGTGTTTGAGTCAATAAATTTCGTAAGTGTGGTAAGAAGTCTCTAGTGTGTTTCCATGAGACTAGATAGGCCATGATTTCTGAATTTAAAACCTGCCTGCACATCCATGTTGCTCAGAGAGTATTTGTTCAATCCAAAAATTATCTAAAAAAAAAATAAATGGAAAAACCTAAGACATAAAAGTTGTATAATCTGTGGTTCCAGTACAGAACATCTAGACAAGACGGTCCTAAACAGGGAGAGCTTTCAATGGCTGTTTAACAGAGGGCTTATGTGTGATTTATGTGTCTCATGCATTCATTCACTCACCAAAACCCAGGGCACAAGTCTTTAACGAGGTCATGTGATGGGGTGATAGAGGTTCATAGAGTTACCTAGTAGAAACACCAGGGCCAGTTTTACCAGCAGTGTGAGAGAGGCTGAGTGAAAGTATGAAAGTATGATGCATTTGCCTTTGTGTTTGCCAAATTACTGGCTTGACTAGGCTGTGGTTTTGAGCCACATGCTGCTGACCATGTCAGCTGGTCATTGCTGCAGTGCAGACAGTGCAGCTCAAAAGGCCAAGGTGGCTGAGACCCTACTTCGCTTCTTGTAGGGGAAGTATGAACAGGAAGGCATCTGTTGAATAAAAGGTGAGGGAGTTTGTGATATGTTGCTTTCTCAGTGTGAATGGATTTAGAGAGAGATCATAATGTTTGATGCTGAGTGACACAGAGGCTGTGATAAGGCATTTGAGAGTTGGGGTGGCTGCTGTGCCATCAGCTCTGCTGAGAGATCATAGAACCATAGAATTATAGAATATGCTGAGTTGGAAAGGACCTATCAGGATCACTGAGTCCTACTTCTGGTCCTGCACAGGACATCCCAAGAATTGCACCATGTGCCTGAGAACATCGTCCAAATGCTTCTTGAACTCAGACGTATTGAAGGTCTTTTTGTTCTAAACGGTAGTTTACCACGGAAAATTTACCACAACACAGAATTGTCTCCCACACAGTTTACAGCCAAGCAACTGTTGCCTGCTGGGATCCTTCACATGTGCAGTCTGGCATATGTTTTCCATTGCAGATCTGCTTGCAACTATCTCTTTAACTTGAGTCACATTCATTACAGTTGCTTCATGGAAAAACAGTGTGTAGTTTGAATTTGTAGGTATCTACCCCAGTTGTCCTTATAAAAATCATAATATTCTGAAATATTCACTTACAGGCAGCTCATGCTGGGAGGGGAAAAAGGTCTGATTGCTATGATTTTTGTTTGCTAAAAATCAATTATTTTATTAATTTGATGCAGTATGACTCACATATGGTAAATCTTCTAACATCGAGCAAAATGAGGACTGCAGAGTCTTTGGCAGAATTACTTTGGATATGGATACAAATATACTCAACCAACAGAGCTCCAGAACTGCATTCCCTGGCCTTCTTCCAGAGCTTATAGGAAATTCATTGCCTGCAAATTTCATAGAGCATGTAAAACTGATTAATCAAAACCTACTGTTTCTAGCCATTTTGGAAGGTAATGAATTTGGTAGGACATTACTGTGCCACTTCAGCTGCTGAATCACCCAGCTCCTGCTCTCACACCACCTTTAAGACTACATACTGATCCTTAGAGATGAGAGCATAATGTGGACATGATGTAGAGGGGTCTCTGGGACTTTTCAAGATCTTGGTATAGAAACGCTATAATGACATAGATATAAATTAACTGGTGCTTGACCAGTGAGGAACAGCAACAAAATGTACTGAAAATTAGATGATTTGGGCTTTAAAAGCCAATGGCTAAGGAATGGTTTTGGAAATGCCCTCCAAGCTTATCGCCTTTATATCTTGCCCTTTCTCTTCTTCTGGACCAAAAAGCAGTTTTTAAGCATGAAAAACGTAATAAGCTAATATAAAGTTATTCTTTGTGATTTTTTAAGATATTTTAAGAATTATAAGTTAACTCTACCTCCTGATTTCTGTTTAACTGAGCTTATAACTTCAGTGTTTCACTCTTAGAGAGAGTGATCCAAAACGTTCCTAGCTAAAATAAGTGTTTTACTGACACTATATCCAAACTCAGTCTAATCAGGAATTCTGTGTATTGGATTCCAAGAGCATTGGGATTAAATTTAAATCCAAAAGTGGACTCCAGACTTTCCGTCCTCTAAATTTGCAAAATATTCAGACCTGGGTCAAGATGTCGATATGGAAAACCTGAAATGTAGGAAGGTTGACAGTCATGTTTCATTCCACCTCTGAACTTTGAAGGCTGGCATGCTTTTTTCCCCAGTGGTAAGCATAAAGTAATAGCAATAATGACATGACGCAATGTCCATAGGGCCAATATTTTAATGAGGTCAGACTTTTCTTTGGAGGAGAACCCTACCAGCAAAGCCAAAATGTGACAAGAAAAACTACCACAAGTGGAAGATAATTTATCTGAACCAGTCTCAACATGGAGCTGGAGCTGATCTATGCACTGCTGGATATGCTAGTTTTTGGTATTCTAGTTTCTAACGGGAGCCAAGATGGTTACTTAATGCCAAGATATCTTCTTCAAGAAGATTCCTGGAAAGGGCTATTCCTGGGAGACCCTTCCACCCTACTGAGGTAGCTGGGGAAGAGAAGGTCCCTGATGTGGCTCAGCGGAATGAAAGCCCAGATTGAAGTAGCTGGAGAAGTGAAGGGGGCCAAGAGGAAGGGAGACGTGGAACAGGAAAACCTGAACTAACAGAAATTGTAAGATAACCAATAAATGAGACAAGGAAAGGAGAAGATAGCTGTACAGTTCAGCTGATGGAATGCTGCTGTGGAGAAGGAAACTCCCCTTTCCAGGTGAGACCTGGGCAGATCATTTACACCAGGGCACTCACAGGACCTCACCTAATGCATTTTTCTGGGCTTGTCTTGAATACTATGAGGTGATCTGGACATCATGTGTTGACTCAGAGCTACAGCCAAAGGAAACGAGAACTCTCTCCTTATCTACATAATAATGCATAATACACTCAAGTCAAAATTGACTGGGTTTTTTAAATGTTACTCAGGGTCTCAGCTGTCAATAGGCAAGTGGGAGTTATCCTCTCATTTTAGAGGATCCTGAAAAAAATTATAATTTTCAAAGCATTCAGACACAAAAGTACCAGGTATCATGGCAAATCATGTAGGGAAATTAAACACTGTCTGAAGAAAAAAAGCAGAACAAGGTTCTGTAAACAAGGCTTATAAACCAGGTTTATTTCACCTGAATAAATACTCAAAGCGTATGATACAAGCACTTATTCACTTTAGGCTCCCTGCTGCAGAAGGGAGATAAAGAAATGTTTCCAGAAAGTAAGTCAGATTGTACATCAAACTGAAAAACTCTGAGGAAGCACTAATGTCTCTCCACTGACTCAACAGGGAGGTTTGGACATCCGTCCCCTAATTCCAGTGCCAGTAAACAAGGCCAAAGGCTGAAGGCTAAAGCAGGATAAAACAAATTGCTGAGGAGCAGCTCTTGAACAATCAGCACTCTTCCTCTTTGGGCAGATTAAGGCAGAAATTCTTTGGAGGAAAAATAGTCAGGGAACTAATAGCTCAAGACTGTATAATAACATATCTGTACAAAGGGGAAAAATTAAGGGTGTCTGTGCATTTTTTTTCTGGTATTTTGTAACTTTTGAGAGTTTGGGTCCAAAGCCTTCACACTCTTTTAGCACAGCTTGGTGTGCAAGATGTGGAGATAGCTCTTGTGTATTCAGGGTATCTCTGTTGCTAGATCTAAATACACCAATCTCAGTTTTTTGGCCAAAATGGTAACCAAAGACTAGTAATGGCACTTTGCCTTTCTTCTTTTTGCTGGCTTTCAGTTTTCTGTTTTGTTTGTATACAGGATTCCTTTAAACTCCAGAATTGCTCAATGAATGCATGAGATAGGTTTTTAGATCATGCAAGCTCTTATTTTAAACACAATATACTTATACACACACACATTATATATATATATCCAAGCATATTACAATACACAGTATATTTAGGAAGAACAGTAGGTAATCAAAACATATCTGCCTTGAAAAACACTTTTTTGGGGGGAAAATAACAATATCTCAGTGATGACTGGGTTCTGGTTTTCCTTTAGGTTGTGTGCGAGGAAGAGGTGTGGCTTTGACAGTCCTCTTCTCCCCGTTCTGCACCTGTGTTAAAGGCAACCCAGATACGTCCCATGTGTGGCTGAAAAAGAGGTTACAAACAAGTCCCCTTATTCAAATACAGCTGTTTCCAGAGAGAATGTAGAATTCATCTCTAAAAATGGTGTTGAGCAGCTTCAAATGGAGATTTCCCAGGAGCCACAAAGAAGTTCAACCTGCAGCGACACCACACAACAAAATGCCTTTGGCCGGAACTGCTGCTGAGGTACCACTTCTCATCTTTCCCTTTTCCTGCAGCTCTGGGTGGAAAACCCACATCACAGAATATTGGAACATACACAGTTGTATATGGAAACATTATTTATAGAGTATATAAGTATCACTGGTTTGGGGTTGAATTGCATACAGCTTCATTCTTCCTATAGTTATCCATACTAAGGGAATTAGCTGCTGCAATGATTTGCACACATAATTTTGCCTTAGGGTCTCCTTTCTAATCCAGAAGAACTAAATTTTGAGGTCAGAAACCCATTCATCACACTATCTCCTTTGGTTCAGTGCAAGTCTGGGTGTCCATCAGTCCAAACAAAATGATCAGCCTTACGGTTTGTGGTTCAAAAAATGAAAGATTGTGACAGCTGAAGTAATTACAACATATGAAACAGTCTGAAAGAAAACATCTTATTTCCATTTATGGAAAAAAAGAAGTTTTTATGTTTAAAATTATTGTAAGTACTCCTATGAAAGAACAACAGGACAAAAGGTAGTTAATCTTCAAAGTTCAGCATGACTTTATTGGAAGATTGTGCTGATCCCACTGCCCCTAGTCACAATCCCTGGAGGTATTTAAATGACAGGTAGATGTGGCACACTGGGACATAGTGTAATTGTGGGCTTTGTAGTGCTGGGTTAATGGTTGGACTTGATGACCTTAGAGGTCTTTTCCAACCCAAATGCTTCTATGATTCTTTGATTCCATACTACTCAGCAAATTACCCAGTGCACCCCAACACCAGATTTTGATCTTTTAAGAAATAAGTTGCATGGTTCTATACGTGATGAGAACTAAAAAATATCAGTTTTGAATATTATTTTGTTCTTTTCATTGCCTCAAGATTTAACAAGGTAAAAATTTCAAAATATCTAATTTTCACAGTCAAGATGGCATAAAGAATGGTCTGTAGTAGAGTGTTAAAAACTTTACAGGGTTAGTGGCTTCACCCTGTCACTAGCACAAAATCTTAACAGTGTCAGATGCATCATGATCTCCCCCTTACAAAGTGGGAAATCCCTCTAAATGTGAGATCCCAGTTTAAGTTAGAGCCAAAGTCCCAGAGCTGAGGTGCTGGTCTGCCCATTTTAGGGGCTGTGGGTGCTTTTCCAAGGAGCAGCTCTCACAACCAGGTTCACATGGATCCCTCCACAGGCATACAGGGGGTCATGATAGTCTCTCAGGATTGACCATAAGAGCTTCAACGCGCAGTATTTGAATTTCCAGAGATGTTTTTAACCTGTGTACAGATGTGTGCCTTTGGCAGGTGCCTCTTCAGACAAAACAGGTTTCTGCATAGGGTAGATCAAGTCCAGGACTTCTTTCAATCTCATAAAAAAAAATTAAGCTGAAACTAATGCATTTGCAAAAGGAGTTTTCATTTTAGATAATTGCCAATTTGTGATGGCAGTTTCTTTGGTGAAAGGTTCTTGACTGTCTGTAATCCTCATAGAAAACTTTATTGAATGTTTTTTGCTTTTGGTTTATGTCTCATTCTCTCTCTTGTGCATATACACTTGCAAAACATCAAACTCAGAGGCCACAATCCTCTTTGAGGCTTCTACGTGTGAGTAAATGTAACACTAATTGTGGTGCATACACAGTGTGTGTCATTATCTGGCACAGAAATAGCAGCCCTGCTTCTGAGTTCATGGAGTTCAGGCTAAAACCTTGAGATTACAGATCACTTTTCCTGGAATTTTACATGTTTTTCTTAAAAACATTCCGAAAAACTTATTCTGAGGCAGTGAACCAAGATCAAATGTACTCTGTTTTCAGTCTGTTTGCTTATTTGCACAAGTTTAGAAAGTTCTTATCAGTTCACTCAAGGATGGTGAAGGAAAGAAAAACAAATTAGGGGGGAGAAAGGCAAAGAAATCATAGAAATTGCTTCATGAATGACACAAATAATAGGTAAATCAGAGTTCCTAATTTGGGTCCCCTCCTTTCATCTGCACTCATGCTCATCCTAGAGTAAGCCAAATTTCTCCCAAGTCCCTTCTGGCTCCTCCAAGTACCACCAAAAAAAGTGCCCACTGGTGGCAGAGCAGTGTCATGACATAGGTCTGCTTGTTTACTTATCAGCAGAGGCTTTCATTCAGCACTCTCCTCTTCCTAGCTGTCAGTCTCCACAAATCAGATAGGAGTGTAATTATTTTGGAAACCTCTATGCCTCTGTTACATTGGTTGAAACAGGACAAGAAATTTAAAAGTTATTTGCTGAGAAGATGGGATGGGGAGAGGTCAGCAAATGAAGGGATCATATAGACCTCTTTTTTTTTTTTTTTTTAGAAAAGCTGGTTTAAAACTCCAGGAAAAATGTAGACAGTGAGGAATTTCCACAAAATAGGAAGAGTGATAAATAGTACCAGTATTATTATTAGCATGACCAGAAAAGAGAGAGCTAATCAGTGAAGTGACACGAATGGATATCAATAATTAGGCCTTCAGGTTTAAGGACCCAGAAAGCAATTTGCATTTTAAGTAACCCAGTACATATTGAAACTTTTTATTTTTGATGTCACTGTTTGAAAGAGAGATCAAGATTTTTTTTATTTCTCTTGTTTAATATCTTAATTGTAATTTAAATGTCTAGAAAAGTTATCAATTTAAAATTAAACCTGTGTGTTCAAAGATTAGGTTCAGCTTTTCCTGATGGAGCCGGAGAACAGACATTTCTAATTCTTTGTTCGGATCAGAGTAAAAAAAAGTGTGAATAAAAGTTATTTGTTGTGATGAAAATCAACTGAAAGCATATCATATGTAGTTCACTAGAGTATTACACACACTGCCAAACAGGCAAATCATCCAATACAGTACATTTCAGTAAGTTATCACGCTGTTGTTTTGTAAACAGCCATATGCCCATAGCCAGTGATGGATTACCCCATCAAACAAGGATTTCTGTGCTAGTCACAATCAGAAATTCCAACTATAGTAGCAGAGAGAAAGAGTCATTGCCAGGATTTAATTCATCTTGTCCTACAGGAGACATCTAAAATAAAATAAATCACCCCTCAAAATGAGGATTGTTCTTCACTGATTATAAAGGATTCATGGGTGATTGCATAGGTCTACCCTGTAGCTATCTAAAGGTAGGAAAGATGTCCCTACCCATGATGCCTGCTTGTGTGGGGACTGGATCTGGCATCACTGAGGAACACAGACATTGCTCTCAGATCACATCTCCATGAACTCCAGTCCCTGCTTAAGAGATCACAGCTTTTCACAGCATAAAGGAAGGAATATTTTAGATTCATTAAAAAGGGGAAGTAATCTATAGTTCTGTGAGGCATCTTGGTTATGCAGAATTGAGCTAGATTCCTCTTGATATCCCATATTATAAAAAGACTCACTTTTAGTCTAGCATTCTTCACATAAATTTACTTCTACCCATATTTATGTGCTTATGTAATTTTTTGCCTGTCTCTGAAACATATATCCCATACAGTGGGTGGCAAAGCATGCATGTGCTGGGAAGATTAAGGCATGGTTGGAACAGTACTTTTTGGTTCATAAGTTAATATTTAATTACTTTGCTTCATAGAACTCCATCCTATCCAAGTTCCCATTCCTCAAGCAGAGCAATGAGCAAACTGAAGCTTCAAATATAATTTAAAACTTCCTTAATTTAGGCTGTGATACTGAAGTTAAGCTGCATTCCTAATTTAGTATCTCCAAAGGCAAACCAATATTAGTTTGGTTTTTTGCTTCATTGTAACTGATTTTTCTCAGTTAAATTTCAGGTTTGGTTAGCCATTTGGATTCAAAGAAACAGGCAGAAAAACTAACAGAGGGATAAATTTTTCTTTTAGGAGATTGAGTAGAGGATGGAAGAGAACTGGGTTAAATAGGATTGCAACCATAGCTCTTCCTCAGAAAGCAATTCCACTAAGGGAGAATAAAAGCCAAAGAAAAATTCTCAAGAACAATTCCCTATATATGAAGCCCCTGCAGGGGACAAAATCCCACAAAGGAAATACTTTTGGCAAACCAGAGCTGGGAGAAACTCCACTTGATATTTTGAATAGTTCCATCCCAACATTTACTATATGAAGCTTGCAGCCAGATGGCTTCCAGATGAATAAATATCAATTTTGACCACACCCCATTTAGCCTCACTTTGCTTCTTTTTCTGTTCACTAAACTGTGCTAATCTGTACCCTTATCTCCGCTGCCTGTCATTTGTCAGACAATACGCTTAGAAGTCGCAAGCCTTGCTTCGGTCCCCTGGCAGCAAGTCAACCAGTCATCTGGCAAAGCTGGATAATTACTGCTTAGCTCTAAAGAGCTTAAAATATGTTTGCATAGACTTGTGTCCTGGCAACACCAAGGTACTGAACAAGAGGGCAAACTTTCTCTACCCCGAACATTTTCTGTAGGGGAAAGGACACAAGGGACTTTGAGACAGATATGAAATGGTGGTTACCAAGGATTACCAGGGACTGAGATATGTGGACTATCCTCTATGATTGATTTGCTGTTATTATAGTGTAGAAGAGACCACTGGGCTTCATTCTTCCTTCTTTTTTGCTTTTGTAGACAACTGTACATGGCTCCACTGGCCTAAAGGCTTTTTTGGGAATTGCATTTGCAGAAGTGCTTAGAAAACCTGAAAAGTAGGCTGTGGTGGAGGCAAGAGAGACAAAGACATCAGGTTAAACATTCTAAGTAAAGCTGAAGTTTTCTTTGTTTATTCACTGCAATTTGCTCATGGAAACTTCTTGCTTTTGAGTTTCTCCTGATTGTTCTTGTAGTTTTTCATAGCTAAAGCATCCTGACTGGCTCCATCTCGAAGAAATAGCACTGGTTAGGATGATAAGGGAGACGTTAAATAAGATTGAGCCACATTCAGCACTGTTCCTCTTCTGAGCTGGCTGCAACCTTTCCCTGATGTCAGTGTAGTGTGCAGAATGGCCACCTTGCATGTCACAGTCATGCATGAAGTAAAGTGGTCCTATGACCACAGAATGGAAGTCTTGAAGGACTTCCTCGGTCATTAAATTGTTGTGAAAATGTAGGCAATCAGGTTATGCAACCCTGTTCATGGTCAGAAAGTAAAGTATTAAAAGAATCTTCAGTATTCAACCTGAGTACCCTCATTCTTCAGTTATGTTGCCTGTACTTCCACTTAACTCCAGTAGCACTCATGCAATTGCATTTGTATTGCAACCTGATAAGCACTGGGGTGATTCAAAGCTGTGCTAAACGTGATTGGTGCAGAGAGAGAAGTAGCAAGACACTCTGGAGTCCAGTGTGAGCATCATCAAAACAGTGAGGGGAGCTGCATCCTACCCCATTAGTCAGTACTGCCCTGCAAGAGTAAACTAAACCTAACTTGGAGCTGGATTTACTGCCTGCTTATAAAAAACCTGTGGAAGTCTTCAGAGGCAGCCTAAACTGTATGTCCAGGGAAAACCATACCTACTTTATCAGGGGGTTCTCAAGGTGTTCGTCATCCCTATGAACCAACTCTGCTATGCCTGACCTCTACAAAGCATCTCAGTTAGATCACAAGGCTGAGAAACAAACCACTCCACAGTCTTTCTTGGAGGAACACTGGCCCTTCTCTCAGCTAGGGCAGATGGGAAGCATAAACAACCTTAAAATGGGATGGAAGAAATGTGAATGTTCAGGGAGAGGTTTCAGAAATGCTTTAAGCTTCAGGTTTAAGTTCCTTAAGCAGAAACTTAAGAGAGCTTTGGTGGATTTTTAAGGCTTTGAGAAGCTGTGGTTTGGTGTGCACCCCTGAACCTTGAGAATTAGGTATCTTAATTACATTGTGACTAACCCTCTTAATCCAAACTTATTCTACAAGTATATTCTACCTATGTCCCTTAAAATGTCATAAGGGCCACAACTGTGAGGTGATCAGAAGGTAATATTTAGTGTTAAATAGTACTCAGCATCTCACAAATTTAATTAACGACTTAGAGATAATTTTTTTACTTAGCATTTTTATATGACTGTAATAATACTTATTATGTGATATTCCAGTGCAATCTTATCTTAAACAACAATACCAATCACAGCTTCCAATGTTACTGTGTTTCTCCATTAACAGCACATTCCTTTCGTCTGTTTCAGGTGGGGACTTTTTTTGTAAAGGTGTCTGAGGGGCAGTTATTACATTTTTATGGATAAGCAGTACACAAATCAGTCTTCCAAAACATAAAAAAAGTCTTTTGGGAAAGTGCTAAGGGTGGCTCTATTCCCTAATTACTGATGTGCTCACTTAAATCTGTCTAAAAAAACAGATGGCATCTTAATATTTTTTGTTTACGAAGCAAATCCCGCAATGCTGATGTAATCTTATTTTATTCTCTTCACTAGGTAAACTACTGCAGAAGAAACATAAAACTGTAGTGCTTCCATTAATAATGCACGGGAAAGAGTAACAAGCACTTAACTTTGAGACCCTCAGAGAACTTACGTACTGAAACTAGAACCTGGATGGCATGTAGGTTCCTGATTTCATGTTGTTATAAACCTCCCACAAAGTCACTGTCCACCCTCAGATATGAGTGTTCTGGGAAAGTGAGCTCAGTTGGATACATGTCCTCTTGAAAGGCCTGAGTTCTCTTTTGCTTTTCCATCCTGACCAGCACTCATAGGGACAAGAAAAGACTGGTGTGCTGGGAGCAATTCCAGGTGGTCATTTCAGGGATTTTTGGGTTTGCTTGGTCCATCTCATTCCAAAAGGGAAGTAGCAAGGGACATGAAAGATGAAAAATATCTGCAATCAGCAAAGAGGCCTCCAGCCTGTACTGCCCCACACTGCTCCCAGACAGACCTCCTTCTCTCAGGTGCAAGCAGAGAGCTGAGGTCTGGGATCTTCTTTGGCCCAGATGTCAGTTGAGAGATCTGGAAATGGCATTTGGATACAGGTTGGGAAATACAGTCAAGTCCTTGAGAAATTAGGCCTTTGTGCACTTTGAGAAGTTACTGAGTTTCAAAAATCATTCTTCTCCTTGCCTGGGCACAGAGCGGGCTCCTTGGGGAGGCACCTGGTCTTGCTATAGAGTTTCCCTAGCTGAATGTGCAAAGAAGTCCCAGCATTTCCTAGCTAATGACCATTGTCCAAGTGAGCCTTTCTCCTCACATCCTTTCCATCTGCTACGAGGATGGTTTCCAGAAGAGCCTGGTGGCTAGAGCACAGTAGCTAAAGTGGGGCATAGCTCTACTTTTTATCCCAGTCCTCCAAATAAGAATTTTACATTTCTTTTACACTTGATCTTGCTGCAGCTCATCCACCCAGACCATGGGACTCATCATCATCATGGCTAGGCTTTGTGAAGGAAGATTTGGGAAAGGCTCTATCCACATTTGCTACAGGCACGCTGGTGGCTAATGAGGCCAATACGAGATAGACATGTCCGGTTGCAAAAGGCACAGCAGAAAGACTCCTTAGGTGGTATATTCTGCAAGGCACGATTCTTTCTGCGTTGTCTTTTCTCCTCGAGAGTGATCCTGCGTGTGTTCTCAAAGGAGACAGCAGCGTTATAGATGGTGTGTCTCCAGGCCTCCCGATTTGAGGCCAGAGTAGACCAGTTATGATGATCAATATGGCCAAGGCTGAGATGTTGTTTCAGGGAGTCCTTGTATCTTTTCTTCGGGGCTCCTCTCTTGCGGCAGCCGGTGGCAAGTTCACCATAGAGCACGATCTTAGGGAGGCGGTGGTCCTTCATCCTTGAGACGTGCCCTGCCCAATGCAGCTGTGTTCTCAGCAACATGGCCTCAATACTTGTGACTGCTGCTTGTTCTAGAACAGATGTATTGGTTACATAATCTGACCAGTAGATGTTTAGGATTGTACGGAGGTAGCGTTGATGGAAGCGTTCTAGGAGATGCAGGTGGTGGCGGTAGATGACCCATGATTCGGAACCATACAAGAGAGTAGACAGCACTATGGCTCTGTAAACACTGATCTTGGTACTTTTCTTCAAGTGTTTATTACGCCAAACTCTTTTATGAAGCTTTCCAAAGGCACTATATGCCTTTGCTAACCTGTTGTCCATCTCTCCGTCAATCTTACCATCCGAGGAGATGAGGCTGCCTAGGTAATCAAACTGCTGGACTGATTTGAGCTCTGATTGGCCAATGGTGATACGGGGATGATGGAAGACTTCCTGAGGTTCAGGTTGATAGAGAACTTCTGTCTTCTTTAAGCTGACTTCCAGCCTAAAGAGCTCAGCAGCCTCTGCAAAGCAGGATGTTAAACGCTGCAGAGCTGCTTCTGTGTGGGCCACAAGGGCGGCGTCATCAGCATAAAGCAGCTCCCAGACAAGATGGTTTAAGGTCTTGGTGTGGGCCTTCAGTCGCCTTAGGTGGAACAGGCTTCCATCAGTACGATATTGAATGTAGATACCGTCCTGATCATCGAGGTCTGCTGTGGCCCTTTGGAGCATCATGCTGAAAAAGACTGTGAATAGGGTTGGTGCAAGAACACAGCCTTGTTTCACACCACTGGTAATTAGAAAGGGCTCAGAAAGTGCATTGCCATATCTGACTTGGCCATGCTGATCCTCATGAAGTGAGATGATCATTTTAAAGAACTTGAGGGGACAACCTAAACGTTCCAAAATCTGCCATAGACCTTTTCTGCTCACAGTATCGAAAGCCTTGGTGAGATCAAGAAAGGTTACATAGGGACCTTTGTTCTGTTTCCTGCACTTCTCTTGCAGTTGTCTGAGAACAAATACCATGTCTGTGGTACTCCTGTTGGCTCTGAAACCACATTGGCTTTCAGGCAGAATTCCTTCTGCTATAGCGGGTATTAGTCTGTTCAAAAGTATTCTTGCCAGGATTTTGCCAGCAATGGAGAGCAGAGTAATACCACGGTAATTTGAACAGTCTGATTTAACTCCCTTCTTCTTATACAAAGTGATGATGACTGCATCACGAAGGTCTGATGGGAGTTTGCCTAGTTCCCAACAGCGCACCACAAACTCGTGAAATTTAGCATGGAGTGCTTGGCCCCCATGTTTCCAGACTTCAGGTGGGATTCCATCAACCCCAACTGCCTTGCCAATTTTCACCTGCTGTATGGCCTTAAGAGTTTCTCCCAAAGTGGGGACAGTATCCAATTCATTCTTCACCAGTTGTTGTGAGATGGACTGAATAGCTGACTCTTGAACTACACGGTTGGTACTGAAAAGAGTGAAAGTGTCCAGACCATCGATTCAGAATGGAGGTTTTATCTGTCAGAAGCGTTTGACCATCTGCGCTGAGTAGAGGGCTTTGGACCTGGTATGTAGGCCTGTATGCTGTTTTCAAGGCCTCATAGAATCCTCTGTGATCACCCGTATCTGCGCATAATTGATAAGTCCCAGACCATGGGACTCATCAGGAAAGAGCAAATCAAGATATGCTCCAGCTGTGTCCTGATGCTCCTGGAAGGAGCCATTCCTATTTGATAGAGTTAAGTAACTTCAGGGCTAACATAAAGCCATGATGTTGTACCCAGATACCTGGCAGTTGGAGTCCTACCATCTGGTTGCAAATGTTAGCTTTTATACATGTATTATTTTGATTTAATTTAGTTTTGTTTGGTTGGGTTTTTTTTAATCTGCCCTCCTTAAATAATTTATTGAGTTATGGGCTAAAAGGTTGTTCTGTCATTAAAGTCCTCCTTCACATGAACAGAATACCTTTAGTGATGACAGATCTGATTTACAGATAAGAAAGGTTTGGGCAGGGAGCCCAAGTTTACCCTTTGAAAAAGAAGTCAGTGGATGGCATATATACAAAGTGAACTTTTGAAACTCATCTCCACATGAGTTCTTAAGGATTTCTGTGCTAAGCTAATTGGATCCATTACCCAAATGCTAACCTTCTCTACAAATTAATATGTAGAACCAACATCTACATAACCAAGCAGTGTACCAAATGTTGGTAACTCCTTCCTGAAGTTAGAAAACAAAGGAAAGACTGAACAGCATGTTTTTAAGGCATGGAACTCTTCCTCACAAGGCCTTGTTACATTCCTGGCTGCACCTGAAACTCTTTGTGATTTTGATCAAGGCATTTTGTAGTTTAATCTCTGCAATGGTTTTTAAAAGAAAAGAAGAAATAGTTCACAGCAAGGATGCCTAATATTGTAGGATCTAAATGTTTTATATAACTAATCCACTAATGGAAGATAAATTACTTAGGGTGATTACACTTTTCCCCAATTCAGACTCATTTCTTAAATAGTCAGGACCAATTGGGACACTTCTGCCTTCATCTCAATACCATTAAAGAGAGAACATCACTAACCATCAGTAAACTTGTGATGAACACGAAACCATGTGACATTTTGTACTGAAAAGTGGAATAGACCATCATTTGAAAGCTACTTGTGTTACTTAAATACTGACTTAGGGGAGTTGTGTGCCCCGAATTTGACTCAAACACTTATTTATTTCGTATAGCAATGTTTATGCATGATGCTCAGACCCAGAAGAAGTAACAAAGAGGAGTGACATCTGTCTTGATGCTTATTTACAAGTCTGGGCTAGGCACTCTACTGAAGAATGTGATTGACATATCTAAAGTGCCTCCTGGACTTCTGTATCTATTGTTTTTAAGAAGTAGGTATTTTATGATAGTGGTGTGGCAGAGTCCTGCTTTGTGCATTTAACCACTAGACCATGGGCAAGACTGGATTGAAGCAATTTTACATCATCTGTGAGATTTTCAAGAAGACTACAACACTGGAGAGGTGGGGGGCTTGGGAAAGAGAAGGAAAGGAATACTGTTGAATGTGTGCTGTATAAAATGTACAGCAGTAATGAAAGAGAAAAACCATAGTCCTGAAAGACAAACAAGTTAAAAGCGTAACCAAAAAAAAAGATTTAATTTACTTTTCGTGCAAATCAAGAATTTCACATGAGCTATTCTGTTCCATTGCTAAACTGTAAAGCACAATTTGCATCTATGACTCCAAGAAATTAATTTTTCTTAGATTAAAGGGTTTTGACATTAGGATTGGGACATAATGAGCATTTTGGCAAGGCTTCCTTATTCTTCCAACTTCCCTCCTGACAGCAAAAGCTCCCCTAAATGGCAGAGCTTCCATCACGCTTTTTAGAGCCATCTTCATTTTTCCAGTGGAAGAGAAACTGACGAGGTGACTGATGAACTGCCACACACCATGACTTGCAGTTATAGAAACATATGAAAAAGCTGTGAAGTGCAGTGTGAGCTATTTTCCAGGCTACAAAAAATTGAATACCTTGTGGTGATCCAGAGACTCTTGATACTGGAAAACATTGAGGGTTTCAAGAATATCTCAAATGAATCCAAGAACTCAAATTGTCCATGTTCAGTTTATAGCTCCAGCTTTTCCCCCTGAGCAATTTGTTTATTTTTCTTTCCCCACGTATTGTGAGAACTAATATTTACATACCACTTTTGGGAAAACCTAACATGTTTACTTCCTCAGGTATACCCAGTCTTGTCACTTAATTGATTCATCTTAATTTCAAATTCTTGCTTTATTTTTTGATATTGCTGTTTAATAAACATGAACATCTATTTCACTTATGTATGGCACTCTGTAAGTCTTCTTTAGAGCTGATATATCACAGATTAGTGTTGCATTTTAAGTGTATCAACATCTGTATATGATGTATGTACTCTATAATGCGCATGTAGTAAAATATATTTATACAGAATATACAGTATACTTCCTTTTTAAAGCTATTTATTTCTGTATGTTTTAGTATAGTATATTAAACACTTCAATTTTAGATTCAGTGTGGGTTTGGGCCTGCGTGGTTGTCCAGCTGGCCTTGCATCACATTTCTTAGACTAGTCCAAAATCTTCAGTCCCTCTGAACCTTAATAGAGAATAATCCTCTCATCAACAAACAGAAACAACATTTCTGTTAAAAACAAAACACAAAAAAATACTCCCAGGAATCATTGAGCATTTCCTCACAGGAAGTAAAAAGTGCATATCAGTGTTGTCTCAAAAGCTAGACACATAATTAAACATCCTCTACATAAGCACACAGAATGGAAAAAGTGGCATAAGGGGTCAGGCCTTCTAACAAAATCAGTTCCCTGGCAGAGAGTTAGAAAAGAACAGGGTAAGTAAATATGAAACTTCCTTTAAATATTATCCTAGGCTTTGAACATCCATAGCTCAGAGACTTCCTCAGCAGGAGACTCTTGTGAGCAATCTCAGTCTCCCTCAACTTGTTCATGAAAACTTTAGCACTTCCAGAATCTTATAAGGGGAAGTTCTGCCAATTGAATTGCAAGAGGAAAACTGCTTTTTGTTTGAACTCTTAGGATTAATGCCGTAAATTTAAAAAAAAAAAATTATGTTCTTCTGACAATTAGCGTTACAAGTTCACATCTTGATAGCAATCATAAAAAACATATTACTGCTCTTGGCTTCTGATAAAATGGGGTGCTGCTATCATCTGTAACATTCTTTTCAACAAAAAGCTATTGCCTGATTTTATTTAGCTTTTCAACAGCCCCTAGAGTGACTAGCAAATTACTGCCAATGAAAAAAAATGAAGACTGTTTTTTAAATATTTGCACCAAGCAATATAAATCCCACAGAATATAAGTAATTACCTCTTATAAGGTTACTGTATATATTACTTGCCAGAAAGCTAAGATCAGTGCTGAAGCATCTGCTTAAAGTTAGCAATTACCTTGTCTTTTAATAAAACAGCCACAGAATTGAGGGCAATTTACTGTAAATTTTACACCTCATCAAATGTATGCTACCATAACTTTTTCATTTTTAGTATAGAAAACTGCTTTATTCATGAGGGTCAAAGACAATGTCTCTGACATGTCTGTTCCATAGAAAGCAGGTGATGATAATTGATATGATACACTATCCATAAATAGCATTCACTTTGCCTTACTTATGATTCATTTCTAGAGTCCAGTAATAGAAAAGCAATCTACTTTATCCTCACGCTTACTGGATTCAGTGCAACCAATTTTGTTTCGTTTTGGAATTATAAATCAAGGTTGTGAGCTCATTTTCCTGTTGCACTAACACTTCATATTTTTACAATCATCCTCAGTGAGTGACATGTGATTACATCAAGGCCACCTTCCTTCAGATGCCTGAATTGCTTATGCAGTCAGCACTGGGTTACTCTTTGTAAGAATACTTTATTCACTCTCTTTCAGTACAATTAAAAATACCAAACAAAAAAGACAAACCAACAAAACAAGACCACCTTTCAGATTCTGTTTCCTTGGATATTTTTCCAAGACTACATTGAGGATGTGCATGCAAAATAGACCTATGCACAATACACCAATAATATTTCTTTCTTTTTTTTTTTTTTTTCAAATTCAGATCTATGCATATAGGCTTTTGCCTAAAGCCTTGACCTCCAGACTCGTCTTTACTCAGGCCTTGCCAATAACAATAAAACTTATGGCAGAGCCTAATTAGACTTCATAAACTCATCATACCTAACCACTTGACCTCTGAACGAACATCCAGACTGCTTGTTAGCTGACTTCCTGGCAGACTTGGCCTGTGCCCACTAGCACAGTTCAAGGACAGTGCACACTAAACACTATTTCAGCTCTATAGACAACACTGCTCCAAGTCTTTTCCCTACAGACTCCCTCAGTGCTGTCTCAGTAGGCATTGCACCCTCAAATACTACGTGCTTTCAGTAAAGAGACTTAATTTTACTTTTCTCAAAAAACCATGGGGAAGAAAACTGTGGAGGTGAAACTTTTAAACAAAAGGTAATAAACAGTCACTTTCAAACACAATGAACTGCAAAAGACCCCCTGCAGGCATAAATAAGTATTACGGCTGACGGCCACAGGATGACAAACAACAGAGAGGAGCTCCAGGGCCATAAGACATGTAATGTTGATTGGCCAGTCTGATCTTAAAGGAAATACAGCACTAAATAATACGGACATGAGCTAGGCTATGCCCTTAGGAAGGCCAGAGGCTGTGTCCTGGCCACCTACTATTTCATAGAGCCATAACTAAATACACCTCCAACCTTTGTGTGAATAAGAATCAGAATCAGCTGTATGGAAGTGATTCTCTTACCACTTATGAAGTAGATAGCTACAAAAATGGCAAAACTGTTGACTGAAAAGGTGATACATTGATATAATAAAATCCTTGAATGTAGTGTCATTTTAATGTTGGGTTGCAATGGCAATGTTTCACAGCTCCTTAGAAAATGACAAATTTCTTCCGATATGTTTCCAGGTCACTTCAACTTCAAGTCTATGTTGAACAACAAGATCCTACATGAAGTCCCACCTTCTTATTTAAAGCTATTTTAGAAGCTTACTGAAATCACTGAAACCACAGCAGACAATGCCCTATTTGGAATATTGAGGAACCTCCACCCTTCTGGGAATTCCCAGTTCCCAGAATGCTGCATGTGTATTGCTCTTTCATTTACCGCTCCAGACAAAGTTTAAATGAAGGGAAATGGACAGTATAAAATCTTGTGTGACATTATAATTAAATGTGTGACTTGCTGAAACCTCTGTTTGACAGGATGAGCACACTTAGAGAGATCACATACATGTGTTAATTATAGCAAGAAAGCAAACATAGTGACAATAGTTAAAACAAATTCTACCAAGAGGAAATGGTTATCAAGCTGTGATAAAATGTTTATCAGGAAATGTTTTTACACTATCCAAAACATTTCCTGTCTGTAACATTTTTTGTGGGAAAAAGAATGTCTGCGGTGCAAGAAATAGCATCTTTATAAGGAATTAAATGACAGTGCTTATAGAAAATGGCAATAGTCACAGATCTAGTTTCTGTCCTGTTTTTTCCTTTGTACGTAGTATGACATAATTTTGAAAAAGAACTGTTTTCAGAGTTCACAAAAACATTCATTAAAGTTTGAGCTTCACAGATTAAAAAAAAAATTAAAGCAAATCTGTTCTATGCATATCTAAGCAATGTAATCATGGAGGTAGTGGAGCCTTGATCCTTCACTCACCGAAACTGATAGTGAAACAGTATTTCTGCTAATATATCTGGAAAAGATTAAAAATGTTAATTAGACTGAAGAACAGTACTATTGAAGATGTCAAAAGAATGATACTCAAGCAGAAGAGGAGCCAGGGATTATCTACTGAAATGTATACCGAAAATAAAAATCATGAAGAATTATATTTCTTCCAGACTTTTCAAACTACGAAAATCCTGATTTGTTACAAATGTAATGGGTAGTATCACAAAATCATAAAGGAGCTGACATTTCGATATAAACAAAGATTTGTCAAGACCAACCTATAAGACATTACTGAATTTGAAAGCAAAGTATACGATTCTTTCTAGACTTGTTGTTCTGTGAGCTGTGTGAAGACTACTTGCAGTGTGTTATTCCATTCTTAAAATATTCTGCCCCTAAAAGAAGAATAGTGAACTTCAAAGGATTTTTAAAGGGAATTCAGACACTAAAACTGTTTGAGTATTTTGAATAATTGGGTTATTGTGAAATAATCTTTTTATTAATCAATATACACGAAAGATATTTTGCTTTGATTAAAAACTGCTATTTTCCTATTTTAACTGCAGCTTTTATCACTTTTATTGCAAATATTTTTTTAATTTCATGGAACTAATAATAGAATCCTAAAAGTGGAAAAGACTTCAACGGGTCATCTGGTTGACTTTCACAACCTGGATTAGGATCAACAAAAGTTATTTTATTTCTGATATAAATCTCAAATCATGGAAACTACAATCTAACTGGGCAATCTATTCCCAGCTTCCTTATTATCACTGTGAGGGCAGTTTTCCCCATTGCCAAAGCGAAATCTCCTTTACTTCAATTTTTCTCCTGAGTATTGAGTGAACAAAAATTCTCCTTGCTCTTTGTAATAGTGTTTTCTCAGAACTTGGCAATGTTTCTTTTCTATCTTAGGATACTATTTTTAAACATCTTAGTATGATGTTTACCTGTTTTGCAATGATGTGATGCTACTGTATAAGCTAAAATTAGACTGCCTTCCAGTGCACTGCCAGTCCTTCCCAGCTTCATATCAAACAAAAATGTAATGAGCATCATCGAAGTCATTAATAGAAATACTGGGAAGAACTATAAGAGTGTTTGTAAGATGAGACAGGCACATATTAGAATCATACAATCATAGACTAGTTTGTGTTGGAAGTGACCTTTAAAGGTCATCTGGTCCAACCGCCCTGCAGTGAGCATTCCTTTCCATTCCAATTCCTTTCCATTGCTGCTGAGTTCTAAATCTGGAATTACATTTAGGAAAGAAGAAAAACAAACTGGAGACAGTTCAAATGAAAGGAGGAAAATGAGACTGGAGTTCAAGAACTGGCATGTAAGGAAAGGCAGAAATAATGAGACCAGGTTTTACCTGAAGGTATAAAAAATTGAGACTTTCACTGTCAGAAATTTGAGCCTCATTTCTGATTTGAATTCTTCAGGCTTTAATTTCTCTCCATTGCTTCTTATGTCTTTTTTTCCATTAAATTAAAATGCCACTCAGTACGTAATATTTTGTCATTGTAAGGAAGCTATAAATTGCAATGGTTTTTTTAAACCATTTTCAGTAAACTAAACAAATAATCTCTTGAGCTATCTCTTGTTTTCAAACTATTTATCATTTCATTCAGCCTATTACATTTTCAACTTCCTTATCAAAACGTAAAACACCGTTATATGCAGCATCTTACTAGCTGGCTTAAAATACTAATCACTGGATGCAAATTACCTTTTAACTACTGCTGATTACTCTCTTGGCACATTCAGGAATGAAATTAGCCTTTTTCACTTTTACATCCTCTGGCATTACACTTTCAGCTGTTGTTCACTGAACTCAATCCTTTAGCTAAATGTTGCAGAATTCAGTTTCTCTGCTTATAGGTCTACATCCATTGCTTCTAGATTTAAGGATTTCACTGTATCAAACTGCATTTTGTTTCAGTGGATCAAATACACCATCTGTTCCACCGCTTGTAAGTATAACCTTCAGCCTAACAGAGTACACAGCACTTTGAGTTAAATAGAGCATAACTTTTAGAAGAATATCCAATACTTTTTTTAAATGTGCACTGAAGAATCAATATATAGCTCACAGCCTAAGATAAAACTTGGTTTAGGAGACAATCACCCTTTACTGCCAATCTGAAAATTAATATTTTCAGCTTCCACTGGATGTTGTTACCACTGTCTGCTTGGCTGAAAGTATCAAGTATATTATTACACTTACACATGTATCTGAGATCCAGCTAGGCTGAGTGGGGCTTTGAGCCAGCTGGTCTAGTGGAAGGTGTCCCTGTCCATGGCAGGGGGGTTGGAACTAGAGAATCTTTAAGGTTCCTCCAACTCAAACCATTCTGTGATTCTATGATAATATTTCCCCCCTGAACTGTGTGCAAGAAAATAGAAAATTGAGGAGGGAACATGGTAACAGACAAGTTGCTTTGTGTTACAGAGCAATCATTTTATTCTACACAAAGATAAAACAAAACTATTGGAAATGGCATATAGTCCTCAATGAGCCCAGTCCCCAAAAATTCATTGTCTTCCATCCCACACTTTACACACATCATTATGGATGAATGAATTTGAAACGCAGAAACCACTCCAAGCAATAAATACTCTCATCTTGGAGGAACCAAAGTGACTGAGCTAACAAAACAGTAAACATATACCTTTGCAGATGACAACGCATTCTGGATGCGTGTACAGGAAGTTGAGTGCATTCTGAAGCGTAAAAAATAGCTGACAAACTACAAGGAGATAGTGGCTCCAGAAAACACTGCAGTCAGTGGCCGAAAACGTGAGCATTGGGGAGCATATTAGGGAAAAACACTGGTAGTCTACAGTGTACAGCACTACAGGCACATCATGCATTAAATAGGTGAGGAATGGAATGCAAGGCATGTGTAGCCTAGTGATTGAGACTCTCACACAACGTAGTAGGTAGGGAGAACATACAAGTATGGAGTCTCTACTCCTTTGGTAACTGTGAGGACATGTTTTTGCTACTTTACTTTTACTTACACAAAACTAATTTTTGGACAGCCAAAGGTTTGCATCCAAGTATATCAATCTTTAAAATGTCAAGAAATTCTTATGAGGCTGTCATTCCCACAAAAAAACCCTGAATCCCTCCTTCCTTAAAGGAATTTAATTTTTGATAGGATATTAGTTCTTTAGTCCCAGAGCAAACTTCCTCCTTCTGAATAAGGTTTCCACAGGAAAAGTGTAACCATATCATTGGATACTACAGCAAAGGTCTCTGAATTGCGTGTCTTTGGGGGCATCAGGCACAGCATCACCAGTTAGTTGAGGGAGAGGATTGTCCTGCTCTGCTCTGCACTGGTGCAGCCTCACCTTGAATATTGTGTGCAGTTTTGGGTGCCACATTATAATAAAGGTATTAAGCTCTTAGAGTGTCCAAAGAAGGCAACGAAGATGGGGAAGGGCCTTGAGGGGAAGCCATATGAGGAGTGGCTGAGGTCACTTGGTCTGTTAAGTCTGGAGAAGACTGAGGGGAGACCTCATTGCAGTCTACGACTGAGAGGAAGAAGAGGGGCAGGCACTGATCTCTTCTCTGTGGTGACCAGTGACAGGACCTGACGGAATGGCCTGAAGTTATGACAGGGGAGGTTTAGGTGGGATATTAGAAAAAGGTTTCTCACCCAGAGGGTGGTTGGGCACTGGAACAGGCTCCCCAGGGAAGTGGTCACAGCACCAAGCTTGACAGAGTTCAAGAAGCGTTTGGCTTCTTAAAGCTCAGGCACATGGTGTGACTCTTGGGGATAGTCCTGTGCAGGGCCAGGAGTTGTACTCAATGACCCTAAGACTAGCTCAGTTGGTTAGAGCCTGGTGCTAATAATGTCAAGGTTGTGGCTTCAATCCCTATATGGGCCATTCTCTTTGGAGCCAGACCTTACGATCCTTGTGGGTCCCTTCCAACTCAGCATATTCTGTGATTGTGTGAATATCCCCCACAGCAAGATGGAAGAGTATTATCACACGCAGGTAAGAGACACAACCAAGCAAAACAGGCAGGTTGTTGCTTTTAGGAAAGCTTATCAAGTCTATCCTCTATGGGAGTGCTTAATTTTAAACATAAGCCATAGGAGAAGTAGAATACTTAATATTCTCCCACTTCCTTTGTGAAAAAAATGATTGCACATTGGAACAGCATAGCAATATTTAACATTTCCCTAACATTTGCCTTTGACCACAGGTCTCATGCCGTGCGTTGTTGCCACATGTACTTAGGCCCAGGCAACAGCCTGGAACGGGCTGCCCAGGGAGATGGTGCAGTCACTGTCCCTGGAGGTGTTTAAGGAAAGACTGGATGTGCCATGGTCTAGTTGTCATGGTGGTGTTCGGTCATGGGTTGGACTCAATGATCTCAGAGGTCTTTTTCAACCTAATTGAATCTGTGATTCTGAGGAGGGAAGTGGTGTCTCCCTCGACACTGTACTCGCTCTGACCATGTCTTCCTAAAGCAGACATGTCATCACAAGGCCTTGGGAGTTCTGCTCTCCCCTGCAGCATTCCCAAGCAGACAGCCGGTCTGTCTGCCGCGGGGACAAAAGCCCTTCCCCCGCCGGGCTCGCAGGACAGAAGCTGCCGCTTTCCAGGCTCCTGCTGCAGTGGGTGGATCCCTGGGAGGTGCCAAACCCCTTCCCTTCCTCTTCCCCTTCTCCCCCCGCCTTCGTGGTGAGGAGGTGCCTGAGCGTGGCAGCATCTTCCCTTGGCTCATTGGAGTGGGGAGGAGGGGCCGTCGCCGCCTGCGGGGAAGGAAGGTAAGCTGCGGCGGACGGCGGGGAGGGAAGGGGAGGGAAGGGGGTTGGCTCCCCCCCTTCGCTGTGTTTCGATTCTCCGTGCGGCCGTCGGTGGGGAGCGGGGCAGGGGGAGGGCGCTGCCTGTGCTGGGCCGGGGTGGTGCTGCGCTCCTCGGGGCTGCGTCTCCCAGGCACCGGGTTTGGAAATGGCCGATAACGGGGAAGGCGGGGGCTGTGTGTCTGTGCGTGTGTTCCACTTCTGACAGGAGTTACGTTTGTGTGGTTGGGGGTGCCTGATGCCCGCAGGTGCACAGGAGTGTGATGGTGGCGACACCTTAGACAAGCTGAGCTTGGTGACCATTTGTGGTTTTAAGGAAAAGAGAGAATACTTTGGAAACCAGGGACCGTTAGATTGAACCGTGTTTCCTTGTGGAGGTGAAATTTCTGATATCGGTGGATTCCTAATATCGCGCACAGTTAGTAAAAAGATTTTACTCCCAGTTATGAACATAGTAAGGTCTGTAGGAAGTCATGCTTGTGCAGCAGCAGAAACCATTTGGGCTGAACTGATGGTCCTTTCAGTACTGAAGGGAACTGACAAAAGATGGGGCAAGACTGTTAACAAGAGAATGTAGTGACAGCACAAGGGGGAATGGGCTCAAATTGAAAGAGAGTAGGTTTAGATTAGATATTAGGAAGAAATTCTTTACTGTAAGAGTGGCGAAGCACTGGAACAGGTCACCTAGAGAAGTTGTGGATGCCCCATCCCTGGAAGTGTTCAAGACCAGGCTGGATGGGGCTCTGATGGGGCAACCTGGTCTAGTGGAAGGTGTCCCTGCCCATGGCAGGGAGGTTAGAACTAGATGATCTTTAAGGTCCCTTCCAAGCCAAACCATTCTATGATTCTGTGATTCTGTGTTGGAGGATATGAATGCAAGCATGGGGTAAAGGAAATGTGGAGAATCAATCGCCCTGCTGAATGTGGGTAGGAGAGGTAATGCTGTCCAGATATGAGAAATAAATGTGTCAGAATGATGTGAGATGTGAATGATGTGATGGACCATAAAGTAGCAGGAAGAGATTGTGTGGATAAAAAAAGAGTCAAGCATATGTATCATTGCTTTGAGAAAATAAAATTATAAGAGCTTTTGATTATGTCTGCCATACACTGCAGGAGTTGGATTTGGATAAGAATATCACTTACTGGGAGATGCTATCAGAAATTATGTCACAGATGGATTTTTTTCTTAGATCATAGAATCACAGAGTGGTTTAGGTTCAAAGGGACCTTAAAGGTCATCTAGTTCCAACCCCCTGCCATGGATACCACTCACTAAACCAGGTTGCCCAGGGCCACATCAAGCCTGGCCTGGCACACTCCCAGGGATGGGGCACCCACAACTTTTCTTGGCAATCTGCTTGTGCCCTCACCACCCTCTGAGTAAAGAATTTCTTCCTAACATCTAGTCTAATTCTGTTGTCTTGTAGTTTAAAGCCATTCTGCCTTGTCCTGTCACTTTCTGCCTTTGTGAAAAGTTGCTCTCCCTCATTTTTTAAAAGGCCTCTTTAGGTACTGAGAGGGCACAGTGAGATCTCCCTGGAGCCCCATCTTTTCCAGGCTGAACAACCAATAGATGCAGATAACGGCATCATTTGGGCATATAGTGATCCAGTTGATCTTACATACAACTACTGTAAGCTTACCAAATGAGCACTGAATTGTTTTAGACTTGCTCTCAGTAAGCAGTGTGGAAAATTCCAGGAAGAGCTGGTTTATTAATTTGTGATCTTGTATCTTGGACATTTTTAAATAAATAGAAGTAAAATAGGTGACTAAACAGAGACAGGTTTGAAATTCTCAATTTCAGATAGGCAAACATAGAAAAATCAGAAGGATTAATTAGTGATGTTGTTTGTACAGGAATCCTGAGGGCCCTAGAAGAAGTAAAGAGGGTACAAAGCAAATTCTACCTTGTGCCGAAGGTAGAATCTATTTGGAATTTATATCCAAAAAAAGAGAAAAGATCTAATGAAAACAACTTCTGCCCATCTCAAAAAGGATTTTAGGAATAAAAAGTAGAAAAAGGATAGTTAAGTAAAATAAAAATTAAGAGATAAAGTGCAGTTCTACAGTGAGAATTGACATCAGTAATTCTCAGTTAGTTATAGACAATTGTTTTTTAAAGCTTCTTTAATCATGTAAGTAAAATAGATAGAAATAAGATAAAAGCAATAACAGAAGTAAGACCACTGAGTGATAAAGTTGAGATAAAATGACCTTGGCATCATGATGCATGTGATCTGTTGCAGTTTGGAGGAGACTACTCCAGTGGTAGAAATAATATTAGAAGCCTACACTTATACCACGAAGAATAACATTTTGTCTCTTAATTATTTTTAAGAGTTGGGAAACCTCTATGTATTATATCTGATACAATGCTCTTGCCACTTAAAGTTCAGCAGTTCCACTATCAGAAGACTGTTAAATACAGAAATGGACAGATACAGAGTCATTTACTGGTAGAGGAAGTGGGCTTCATATACACATTCTATTTATAGAATTTATGTACGGAGATTGTATCTCTTTTCTAACATACAGTATCTTTGTGTGCAGACAGCTATAACTATAAAAATATTTAAACTATCAGAATTCTTAGCTCTGGGTATGTAATACCTGTGATGTGTGTGTATTTGTGTGTGTATACATATATATGATTCATTTTTTTTAGATATGCACGTGTGTGTGTGTTTGATGTATATACCTCTATATATGTGTGTTTCAGGTGTATACCAACGTAAATTCTGACTTTGTGTAGGGGAACGATTTCGCCATCCTCCCACTCACCCAGGCATTGCATGCTGGGTTCATGGGAAGTGCTCTGGCAAGTGCCTAATGTTACAGAGATGCTACAGCCAGATTTGTGCTGGAGCTGTGCTAGACATCATCTTGAAAAAGATCTTGGTGACTCAATATGTAGCCTTCTTAGGTGTAGGCAGGAGACTGTCACGGACCACGGCTCCAATGTGCAGATTGTGCTAAACTGAAGTAAACAAGGAATGTAGGAAAGAAAGCCAGGTGTGGTTTAGTAATGTTTATGTTTTTTGTTGAGGTTTAGAATGTTTAAGAAGATATATTTTATAAATCAGAGCACTTAGTCTAAGGATAGAATGACCTTCTGTGGACATCTAAGGAGGGGCTTAAAAGTTAGAACTGTAGAAACTATCAACATTTCTTCTTTAACAGCTAGAACAGACTGTGAGGTCAAAGGACAGCTAGACCTGATGTATGGCTCAGCATTTGGCTGGTTCAGGTAACTGTAGGCTGCAAACAATTTAGGCTAGGTCAGATCTACTTAGAGACAGCATAACAAAATGTGTGCATTTACATGCTGTTTTTCTGCTAATGCAGTATAGTATCTATGATTGCATAGTAACAGAAGGGATCTTTCCAGGCATGCAGTTCCTATGGCATGGAACTGATATTCAGTCAGGCTTCCATGTGCAGGTACAATGGCACCTGACATCTGAAGTTTATATGTGGTTTATCCTGAACAACTGCATGACCTGTTAGTGTTTCTTAAGTTCCTAAAGCTTTAATAGTTTCCGCACTACAATTCTTTAACTTTGTTAAAAAAATAATAGCTGTTTCTTTCACATATTTACTGCATTATTTTGAATTGTTTTGTTCTGTTACATGGTCAATGTTTTTAATAAAATTCTTTTAAAATCAAGTCTTTGAAATAATTTTTTTCCTCTAAAGCCAGCTCCTTGAACTTTCATATTGGAAAGTCAAAATGAAGAATAAGTTTTCAATTCTACCAAATCAGTTGTATGGTAAATAACATTTTATGTAGCATTTCAAATAGGCAAGAACCAATGGTTGCATCAGTTGTATTTTATTATGTTTGGTGTATGTATAGATTGCAGGAACTGAAGTGTATTTATAGTTTGGCTAACAATTCAGCAAAGAGAAAGAACTTTTCAAGTTAGTTTTCTGAAAATCTTGGATCAGTTACATAAAAATTGCGGACAAATGTTTTTCATTAGTATCTCAGGTTATATTTCAGTTAAATTAGACTACATTAGGTTAGATTTAGACACAGGAATGACATCCTGTTGTCAAGAGACCGTCTGACAGAATGTTTGATTATTTAACAAGATTATTTTTTTCTTCTGTTGTAAAGATTTTCCTTCTTGTAGGTGATGATGACTTTTTTTAAGTTGCTTCCATTTTTGTTGCTGGCTGGTAAACAATCCACCATTCTACATCAATGATGGTGATAAACAATTCTAAAGTGGAAAAAGTAATTGGAATAGTAATGAGAAAAATAAAGAAACTTAATATGAGCACTTGTCTTACCATCATATAGGACTTTTAATAGTCCTAGGTGACTTTCTAAAAATCAAATTAGACAAATTGTCTTGCTAGCCCAAAATCCCAAGGTTAAATTTTTTGGAGGTGAGTGGAAGGTGTCCCCAGGAATCTATATAAGATTTTTCAAAGCCATTTTGTCACTTAGGGCAGAAATTTCACACCAGACCCTAACACTTATTTTTAAACCATTGGAAAGTTGAAAAATCATGCCCTCTGTTTTCTATCCTATTTCCTCACTTCTTTCAAAATGTTTTCCGCTGATGTATTTGCTCTTCGTTGCAGGCGTATGGAACCTCTGTCGAAGGATGTTGCTAAGTGTGGGTAACAGGACAGTGTTCCCACTGTCTTCCTTGCTTTTCATGTGCCCATGTTTCTTTCATGTGTTGCTTACATCTTATCCTTCACTGCTTGTATTCATGGCAACCAATTTTTGTTTGGGGGTGATGATGATACTGGAAAGAAGGGCTTTGCAAATAGGCTTCAATCATGTAGCTCCAATACAGCATACTGCACGTAGGTGAACCTCTGAAAACTTCAGTAGGGTCATGCTGGAGGTGCATCCCTGGAGCCGACAGGTGGAACTGGATGTCATGCCAAAAGAGAGGTGGTGTCTGACAACATGTTTCTGACTAAAGTTTTGCCTCTGGAGATTGAGACAATAAAGCTGTTTTATCTCAAATAATTTTAATTACATATTTCTCTAGCAGTTGCCTACCTTGCAAGGTCAAGGATGTCGGTCTCTTAGACTAAATATTCCTGGCTTTAAGAGTTTCTTGGATCTAGCTTCTAAACTGCACGTAGATTTTCTCGTGCAATTAGTAGGCAGACAGTGGAACTTGCATCCGGAGCCAAGAATTCACAGTCTGATGTCATGAAGCAAGAAGGGAAGAAGAGAAGATCATGCTTTAGTTGGAGTCAGCAGTTTTTCAAACAACCAGTTGCTGTTTGTCAAGGTCTGCAATTTCTTGGTTATGGAAAATGCTGCATCAGTGGAGGAATGAATGACAAGCTGAGTTCTGTCAATTTATTGTGAGCCCTAGGTGAAGTAGTGACATTTCACAGAATCAGAGAATCACAGAATATGCTGAGTTGGAAGGGACCCACAAGGATTATCAAGTCCAACCCTTAGCCCTGCCCAGCACCATCCCAAAGACTCACATTATGTACATGAAAAAGGAAGATAATTTTGAAAATATTCTTCCTAGAAAGGAATCTCACCCGTTCAATCAGAGCACATGTTGGCAATATTTCTGGTCTTATCTCTCCTGCAAAATTGCTTGGACAAGGTGGCATCATGTCATGACTACTTCAGTAGGAAACTGCTGAGAAATCAGGAACAGAGAAAGTTAGGTTCCTTTCCTAAAAGTCTCATCAAGTTGCATTTTTTTCTGTGACTTTTTCCTTTTCCTAGGCCTGTGGTTAGAGTTCTTGGGGTAGAAGCTGCAGGCAGACCTTTGATTTGGCAGATGAGACTCATAAATGCTGAAGTTAAGTGGGAGGAAATACTAAGTGGAGTTCTGAAAATTTTTGTTTGCTTGCCAAGTTCCTAGAGAGAGAATCTACAAGAATGTTTACATTCTAATGAGTCAGTGAACCAGTTTAAATATTTAGGGTTAAATGGTCTTAGACTGCTTATAGAGCTTGGCTGTTAGAATTAGTACTTTTATGTTCCTTAACTCAGTCTTATCTGGACTGCAGAAGCATGTGTGATTTACCCAAAGATCTGTTATGGTTGGACTGAAACGAGGGTCAGAACTATCAGATTCCAAGACCTAAACTCAGACTGCCAGAGTATGCTGTACAGATTCTTAATTTTTCTTGGATTCCAGATAAGAAAATTGTGAAATTTTAATATAAATATTTTTGTATCAAAATGCTGTGCACTTCCTCAAGAAGTGGATGTTTACAATAATGATGTTTTTTCCTTTAGATCTGCACTTTAGAATTTTTTTTGCGGGAATGCAGCTAGTGAAAATTATATAGAGTTTTAATACATGGGAAATATTTTTTGCTTGCCCTTTTACTTTCTAAACTAAGCATTGTAATTTTTTTTTTTTTTAGATGTAGGGGCTAGCTATTTTAAAGTAAGGCTTTTTAGCAATTCTGTGAATATTGTAAGATTTAGTAGATGAATGAACCCAATAACTTGTCTGAGATAGCTAGGATATGTTTTTCTTCTGTACCTGATTTACTCAAATATACAGGGGTTTTCTCTTCATTTTGATGAAAATACTGTTTTTTCCATGCTTCCCTCTGCCTATACAATGGTTATTTTTCTGGAGGGAGAATTCTTACAAGTAGGCAAATATGAATCATCACTAGTATTTTAAAGGTATACAGATAAGAATAATACTTAAACAGGAGTAATATTATTTTTTTTGTCTGTCTTTATTTTGGGGATCCCAGGGTGAATATGTACTCTTAAATCAATTACAGGTTTTTAGAAAGAACACCTTTGCTTATGCAGACATGTGGCAATCAGTACATACTTGTATTAGAATACATGAATTCGAATAAAAGAAACTGGTATAATTTGAGTCACCCTGCGTACTCCTATGGTGTTGCTCAGAAATATGGTGTCTGTGTTTGCAGAGCAAACTGAAAATGGAGTTGCAGGGTAATTTTCTCTTAGTTATAGAGAAGATAAAACATAACTTTTGAGTTGCAAGGACATGTAATTGATCTTTATTCTTGAGAAGTCAGGGCAGAACTGTCAACATCTTCGTGGGGACGGAAAAGTAGTGAACTGGAGCACCTTTTATTAAGTAACTGAGATGATTAGACCCTAATGTACCTTTCTTTATACTAACAAATAAACTGCTTTTAAAGTCAAACCATGCTTTTGTCTGAACAGATGCAATTGAAGGGAAATATTAGAAATGGCAAAATCACGGATATCAGTTATGTCTCAAATGGCCTGAGGAAGAAAATGTGGAATTCTACATTTATTTAAATTAGAAAATTAATGGTTAATAATTATTTCTTTGGGGGCTGAGCGTAGGCTAAGGATGGTCAAGAAGTGGGTACCATATCAGCATTGCTAGGCAGTGCTGTAAATTGATACTGCAAAATATTGGATAGCCTTGATAATCAGTTTTGCGGTAGGACTACTCACATACTTGAAATTAAATGTTTCAGAACTTCAGTTCAGTGGTACAGTCCTGCTCAGGCTGTGGTCATGCCAAAGGCCTTGATTAGATGAGTTGTTTCTAGTTTAAGTAGAGAAGATGTACACAAATTCTTGCGCAAGTAAGTTGTTGGAGAAAATAAGAAAATAACAAATTGCTTAACTGCAAGAGCTCAACAGGTTACTCTGTTTCCATGAAGTTGCAAAGCGTGGTAAATGGCTGTCTGTGTTTATTTAGGGCTCTGCTCAGTTGCACCTGTGTAACTGCCTGGTGCCATTTAATTCTTAGCTGCTGTTCCAGCTTGACGCAGATAGCTTATTGGTCATGTATCGTATCTGCCAGCACTGTTTGGTGCTGGGATCCCCAAGGTTATCTCAAAAAGCAATAGGTGTTAACCTGTAGGCAACTGTATCAGCCCTTTAGTTTCTCTAGTTGAAAGGGAATATAACTTAGCTTCAAGTTATTTCAGTTTGGTTGCGTGTCTGAGCCTTAAGCTCAAAGTCAACATGGACAAGAGAGTAGCTGGACTTTCACACGAGCTGAATTTATCATTTCATGTTCAAACTAAGTGTATGAAGTACACTGTGTGTATGTAGATTTGTGAGTTTTGTTAAAGAGTAAGCTTAACAGTGTGCATATTCAGTATAGCTGAGCTGCAGCAATTATTTGGGGTTTTATTCATTTTAAGTAGATAATTTTTTTTGTTTATTCAGTAAATTAAATTATATTTGTTAAATCATTAACATTTATAATACTTAAATCATATGAATTTCACGTATTTTATGCCCTTGGCTTAGGTCTTATGGCATGAAGTCTTACATAAGAAACATGTTGAGCAGTAAGTTAGGTCATTTTATGTAGCTGCATTTGATACTCCTTTTAGCATGGTATTCCTCTGAAAAGTAACTCAGTAAGTTGGTAGCTGGTTTATTGGATGTTATTTTGCCTGTAGTCAGAATTTTACAGACATGTAATTTTAAGTCATTATTTTCTGGCAATATTTTCTGAAGTAGAATGAATATGTTAAGAACTCTCAGTAAACCTGAACAGACCCAAATATTTTTCTAACATTGGTTTTCAGAACGTAACTGGAATAAAAGCATTTGAAGGCTTAGGCCAGAAATTAATACTCTGGCCAGTGTGCTTTTTCTTTACATAAAGAAATGTCTTGAAGAATTATGTCAGCAAGGTTCTCAATACTGCAATAAAAATACATTGGAGTATTGTGTTCATAAAACATCTTTCTTTCCAATCACAGAATGATTAGTTCTACTACTTGTTTTAGAAAACCCGTTTTGTCCAAGAATTAATATTTTATGAAAGAATACAGAAGTGCAGAGTCTGTCTAACTGGTAATTGTACAGTTGAATATAAGAGCAGAACTGAGTGAGCTTTGTATTACTTGTTTTCTCATTCCACAGAATCAAATAGCTCTGGCTTAATATTGAGCCAGTGTGTATAGTTTCATAATGTAGTTTTGCAGCAATATGATATGGTGATTTTAACCACAGTTCTCTCTCTGCAGGGGGACACAAGCAGAAATCCATATGGAGGATGAACCTCCTCCTCAAGGAGTCAGTGCCAAGGTCAGAGTGTGAATTTGTATTGAGACTTCTGTACTGCTCTGCTCAAAAGGGAGAAGCTTGGTTCCATTTAGCAGTAGCTTAGTAAATGCTAGTAGCTTTCAAGACAGACACAAAACAAAAGCTATAGGTAGAAGAAAGGATATTGGCAAAAGAAGTCTTGCTTAAGTGATCCACAAAATATTAGAAGAACAATATATTCACATGATTCAGGTCTGTGTCCTAAGATTCAGATCTAGCTCTGCCTTTCATGACTTCATGCAATATAATGAGGGAACTGATCACTTATGGGATATAAATATTGGCAGGCTGATAGTTCAAGCTGTTTTTCATTTTCTTGAAACAAAATATAATGGAGAAGTGTGTAAGGGGAGAAAGTATTGAAAGGTGAAAGAGTAACTCTTACTGAGTTGAATGTAACTAATAATTCCAGAGACATGATTTAGATTATGCATATTTTTTGTCTGATAAAGTTTTTGTTATTTCTTTTGTTAAAAAAATATCAGTATCATAAGTATGTCCTTGACTGCTTATTATAAGATTAGTTAGGGATTTTTCTTTCAGTGTATTATTTTAGTGTTAAGAAATGCTACAGTTTGGGGTTTTTCTTAACCTACTAATTATAAGGGTAGGACTTGAGTGCTTTCTAGAAGGAAGTTACAGAAAAAAACTTTTCTATTTAAAATGAATGGGTTCTGACCCACTGAGCATTTGGAATTTAGAGCCCACATTGTAAAGAAATCAATATGTTATTCTAGTAAAGGAATCTGTACAAATGAAGGACACCCTGACTGTCCTTCTGAACCTCAGGCTTCATCAGTCTTGAGCAAAAGTGGGATGCAGCTTTGGTGATGCAATTGGAAGAGTAGTCTGTGATGCTTTCAGTATCCATTATCATATTTTAAGAGGGCTGTAGAATTAATGCTAACCTCTTGACATAAAACAAATTATTCTGCAAACAGCAGATGAATGAAGACTGATTCCATATGGATTCTGGTCCTTCATCTCTGATAAGCCTACTATGCGTCATGGAGGACAGCATTTGCTCGGATTAGCTTGGACCTACTTGCTCGCTGACTTATTTAATAACATAATGTCTGTTTGTCCAGCTGACTGCTGCCAAATGGATTGTGTCAGCAGAATCTTACTTCCCTTTCACTTGCAAATTTGGCTGAAATTGGTCAGTTATTTGCTGTGAGGAGATGGAGAAAGAACTGGTGTGATCAAAACCACAACTTTTTTTTTTGTGAAGACGATCAGTCTTCCTTTCCTCTTCTCAGAAGTATATAATAAAGAAATGTGTCATTAGGTGATATTTGTTCTTTAAAATTAAAAATTTCCTTTTAATTCAGGATTAATTTAGGGTTTATATTTTGACTTTCAAATGTTATCTCTATTTCTGTGTATTTTTTCATAGTAAGTGATATTGTTATGACTGACATAATGTGCTTCAGACTCCAAATTAGAATTTATTCACATCTTTGTTTCAGTCAGAGGTAGAAAAAAATAAGTAGTGTAATAGATCATTTTATAAGCCTGCTTGAAATAAACTAATGGTGCAGTCCTCACTGTTATGTGGTAAAATACATCATACCTGTGATAGGTAAAATCTATTCTTGCTTATCTTCTGATTTGGCAAGTAAAGTTTTTTTCCCTCACATGGAGAGCCTGTTTCAATTTCAGTGAAGAAAATTTGATGCACACACCATGCAGAATTTGTTATTAAATGTTGATACTGCAGCATTTTTCTGCTTTATGCTATACCAAAGCAGTAGAAATGTTGCACGAGATTCAGACATTAGCTTGACTAGTTTTAATGTTGGGACAGATCTGTTACTCCTTTCCTTTAACTGTAGACTTATAATCTGTCCTTGGATAAGCTGGGAAATGTTCAATTGTCTTTTTTATTTTATTAAAAGTCTACTTACTTAAAATGTAAATATTCTTAGGAAGTTCCCAAAGACTCAATACTTGTTGAAACACAGAAGTAAATTTCAGAGGTAAAGGCAAAAACTTGAGAAACTTTTTCATTTCTCAAGTTTCCATTTTCAGTGCATAAAAACAAATGTGCATATTTTTCAAAGATAAGTATATTCTTGGGCAGACTTTTTTTCTGGTTTCTTCTTTTAACAGTAATTTTAGCCCCAGAGGAAAATACACCAATTTCAAGTTCTGAATATATACTTTATAGTTTATATTAGAATACTGTACATTGAGTTCTATAAGCTAGCAGTCATGTTGTATGAATATAATGAAACGATGACCTCTCCATTTAACTTCTTATATGGTACTTTTCTCTATGAATATAGATCCCTTCTTTCTACATCGTGATATATTTTGTTTATTTTAATGTCTTCCTTTCACATACTGTTCTAGAATTAAAATACTGATTTGTGGCTGAAAAAGGAGGTAGTGGTGTTTCTCTAATTTTTTGCTGTGCAAAAGCATCTATTTCCCTCTGTCTAGGTATTTGATAGCGTTTTTTATAATACCAGGTCTTGGAGGCAACATTATTGTCAGCCCTGAAGATGCTGGATGTTGGGAAATGGCCAATTTTTTCTCTCTGTTCCCAAGAGGAGCTCAAGTTAATTCGTCAAGCCTGTGTATTTGGCAGTGCTGGTAATGAAGTGTTGTATGCAACTGAAAATGATGAGGTAATTGTCCAAGAGTGTGTATGAACATGGCATGTTTAATCACTTATGTATCAAGTTATTCTGCAAGCCAGTACTATGATAGTATACCTAGAGAAAGTTTCATGCAAAATTGTCTGATTATTTTGTTTGCTACTAAAACATTTTGAGTTTAAATTAATGGTTTCCTATCACAATCAGAGGATAAGGAGAAGATGGAGTTTGACATTTCTTGCAAGTGCATAGTGACAGAATGAGACATAAACTGGCAGATGGGAAATTCTGATTCAGTACTAGAAAATAAAAATTACCATAAGAGGGGTTAAATCCTGGAGGGGTTGTGGAATTTTTTTTCTTGGAGATGTTCAAGAATTGACTGGACACGGCCTTGAGTCAACTGATCTGTTTAGGTCTTTGTTGAACATGGTGGGTGGACTAAGTGACCTTTGGAGGAGGCTCCATTCCAACCTAAATTATAAGTCTGTGATTCTTTTATAACAGGTTTTTGTGCTTGGCATGAACTGCAGTGGGTGTTTGGGAACAGGAGACATGCAGAGTACTATTGAGCCAAAGAGGTTAGATTCCCTATGTGGCAAAAAGATAGCCTGTCTGAGTTATGGAAGTGGCCCTCATGTTGTTCTTGCTACAGAAGGTAAAGTATTATCTGAATATTGCTTTTTCTGATAGTCCACTTTAATTCATTCAGCAGGTGTGAAAGTCTGTACTGGTAACATAGGGAGAGAATTGTGAAAGGTATTCTGAGCTGTTAAGTCCAACATATTTTCATTGGTGAATATGACATGTCAGCTAGCTTTGTTCGTAGCTTGTTATCTTCAAAAGTTTTTCAAGCTCTACTTTGATCTTGTAACTACTTGAGGATGGGGTTTCTTTCACTTTTCAGTTAAGTTTGGAACTTCCGATTGCTTTTGGAATGCATTAGTGGCAATATTATGCCCATATGTTCTTGTGCCAACACTGTTGTTTAGCTAAAATTCATCTTTTCTCTCCAGTACCTACTTTTGGATGTGCTTTTAAGACCTGTTATATTGCCTCCCAGCATTTTGTTTCCTGCATTGACACTCTATTATCCACATCGTGGTAGTGGCTCCTCTGTTCATAATTAAGTACATTTTTGTCAAAGACAAATTATTAATATTGTGTTCCCAGTGAGGTTCTGCTAGAGCCTGCCTGATGATATTCACATTTGTCTCTCTTTCTACATTAATAGAAGTGTTTTTGAGTAGTCTAGATTAGATGACTAAAAGTAGGTGAGGGGAATGATGCTGTTAATGTATTCTTTATATTCAATTATGTTTCACTATTTTCTCTAGTCCTCATGGCAGATCATTTTGCATCCTTTTTTATATATGTGTCTGTATTATTCTGAGCTCTGTTGCTAGCAGTTCTCACTGATACACTCATACTTCTTGCCCAGATGATGAAGTATTGCAAAAGAGCAGGTTCAGAACTGATCCCTGATCATTTTTACCCATAACTCCATTCACATGAATCACTTCTATTCAACATAGCCTTTTTTAACCTACATTTCAGAGAACCATTATGTGTTTCACAATTATTGTGTTAATTATTGTCGTTTCCAGTATGTTTCTGTGTGGCTGTTTCACTGAAATTTGTATTCACATGGTCAAACAAAGAAAATGTTGTTGACTTTTTACAGGATAAAGTGATTAGATTTAGCCAGTTATTATAGAGAAATACAGGACATGAATAGTATGTTTAAATAATAAGTAAATAATATAATTTTTATTAATAAATAGTAATAGGTTTTTCTTACAAGCATCCTCATGCATATTGTAAGCTTGCTATTTGAATTTTCCAAAGTGGGAAACAGTGCCAGGGCATAGACAAGAAACTTTGATTGTCAGTAACAAAGAAATTGAAATGGGAACTTTTATTTTCTGTATTGCACCATCCCTTTTCTTGTAGCAGTGTTTTCCTTTACTATGATTATGGTGATACTATCCTTTTGCATTTGTGTTTGACGCTGTGTGAAGGTAGCACTGATATGTCCATGGGCTGAAGAGCCCCAAAGGCCATATATATATTTATACACTTAAATATGTATATTGTTATTGACTTTGACTTTTCAGTTTGTAGTTTTACATTGTGTACTTACTGGAAAAATAGAGATTTTTAAACCAGCTCTTTGCATTTTTGTTGTAGAAGGAGAAGTGTATACATGGGGCCACAATGCTTATAGTCAGCTGGGCAATGGTACAACAAATCACGGTTTCGTTCCCTGTCAAGTCTCTACTAACTTGGTGAACAAGAAAGTTATTGAAGTTGCCTGTGGCTCTCATCATTCTATGGTGTTAACATCTGATGGAGAGGTGAGAATAGCGGGAGTAAATACCTATTTTCTCGTAATGAAACTCACATATTTGAGAAACAGGAAAACATTCTGCACCTAGAGCATTAAAGCTTGCTTTTTGCTGTCTTCACTGTGCTGATGCAACACAAATGTTTGATAAAAATTGATTTAAAGTGCACGGGGAATATTGGGTTTTGTGCCACATCTTCTTGTAATACCAAATTATGATTTCTTTTTAGAAGGAAGCCAGTTCCTTCCTATGTTGCATTCTACTGTAAATGCTTAATGGCATTAAAGCTGACATTAATGTAAATTACGTTCATATAAGGAATTCTACTTGCCAAAGTAAAAAGTTTCCTGTCATGTACTCTGAGGTGCTGTTTGTGCCAGTTAGATGGAGAGGTGAGAATAGTTCTGGAAAACCTAATCGTAATGAAACTCACATATTTGAGAAACAGGAAAACATTCTGCACCTAGAGCATTAAAGCTTGCTTTTTGCTGTCTTCACTGTGCTGATGCAACACAAATGTTTGATAAAAATTGATTTAAAGTGCACGGGGAATATTGGGTTTTGTGCCACATCTTCTTGTAATACCAAATTATGATTTCTTTGTAGAAGGAAGCCAGTTCCTTTTATGTTGCATTCTACTGTAAATGCTTAATGGCATTAAAGCTGACATTAATGTAAATTACGTTCATATAAGGAATTCTACTTGCCAAAGTAAAAAGTTTCCTGTCATGTACTCTGAGGTGCTGTTTGTGCCAGTTAGCCATTCTGCTTTGGGTTCTGGAAAACTAGAAATGGATTGTTCCAGCATTAATGCAGCTGTCATGTTGCCTCTTACCTTTGAGTGGAGGAACATAAAAGAATGGGATATATAAATATTTAGATTGGCGTATTTTTGTTAGAAACTATTGAATTGTAAAGCTAGGTATCTTCCTAGTAATTTCCTAGTACTAGAACACATCCACTTGACCTTAAAATACCGGTTTTTATGCATATCGCTTTTATCTCTCTTGAATATGTACTTTGAACTGTACATTATATAGCTGTCTTTTATGACAATTGTCTTGCAACAGGTATACACGTGGGGTTATAATAACTCAGGCCAGGTTGGATCTGGTTCAACAGCTAATCAACCAATTCCTCGAAGAGTTACTAGCTGCCTACAAAATAAAATAGTTGTTAATATAGCTTGTGGACAGATGTGTTCCATGGCTGTGGTGGAAAATGGAGAGGTAAGAAATTTGAAGTGAATTTTTGGGCTGAATTTTATTTTATGTTATAATTTGGCATGTAGATAACTTTGAACTTGGTAGTAATGAGCTACTTCTCAGAAAAGTATACCTTTCCAGACTCCCTCAAGTCTACCTGCTTGTACTTCTCCTAAAAATCTTTGTCATGAATTGTCCTGCACATTCCAACATACTTAAACACATCTTCCTATCCATGCTGATTGTGGTTTCTTCTTTAGAGAGGAGGTAGAGTGAAACAGGTAAAATTGTTCACTAACATTTGGTTTAAGGCTTTTCAGTTTCTGTACTTTCTCATAAAATTTAGAAGCTGTTATTTTATATCAACTATTGAAGTTGGCTTTGAGCTGTAGGAGATCAAGTATCAGATTTCAAGTTTAATTAAAAATACAGTTCTAAAGTAAAAATAGCATTGTGAAGGTCAGATTTTTATACATTCTGGGATTAAATCCTATTGAATATATATGTGTGTATACTTAGCATTTCATGCCAGCTGCATTTTCTTATATGCAAAAGTAACTAAGTTTATATCACTGATTTACTGATTTTTAGAGCCGATATTATATTCTAGTAAAAATTAAGGTGCTGATTAATACATTTATCCTACTGTTGTCTTTAGCATTTGTAGACAAATTATTGTCTATACTAGAATCTTAAGTATGGAGTGTGATAATAATTAGTGAATGGTATTTTACTTTTCAGTGCTCATATACACACACCTTATTTCAAGAGAAAACAAAGAAAATAAAAGTATATTGGGTATATTTGTTGTACTGCAGTACCCCTTGTGTCTCTGTCATACTTTTTTATTCTCCTTGCAAAGATACAAAGAGGCTGTAGAGTTATTGTTTTTTCAGTTCATGTGAGCTGAAGATTTTGGACAGTCTACATCCTCTCTAGCTCCATTTCTCCAAGCATTTCAGTTTAAAACTAAGTAGCTAGTGATTGTTTGCAGTAGAACATATGTCACTGAAATTATCAGAGCTCAGTATTTTCCCTTTTTTTTATGTTCAGGGTAAAGCTGCCTACTCAAACAGTTGTGCAAGCTTCCAGTTTATACTTGTTTTCATGTGTTTTCTTTTCTGTTAGAGGATTTTGGAATGAGAAATTAGGTCTGTGAAAAAGGGAAGTATTATGCTGAATTTGCTCTGTGCTAGCAGTCAGGCATATGAATCACTTGTTTTCTGTTCTTCTTATTAGAATATTGTAGTCTTACGTAATCTAACTCTTAAAGAGCAAAGTGAATGTGGAAGTTGAGAATTCTACGTGAGTTGGTATTTTAAAGAGAAATGGCATCCAAAATTTGCAGTGCAGAAAAACATGTATATGTGTATATATGTGTGCTTATATAGGTATGTATATGTGTGTATGTCTGTGTATCTACATGTAAAGTACAGATTCTGAAATGTGGGGAGAGAAATATTGAAGAAAATTATTGTTATTCAGACTCTGAAATAAGTTATATTGCTTTCAAAAGAAGGAGATAGTAGCAAACAGGTAAAAATCCCTGTCTCTCTTCTGAGGTCTATGTCTGGGGTTACAATGGGAATGGCCAGCTTGGACTGGGCAGCAGTGGCAACCAGCCAACACCGTGCCGAATCGCAGCTTTGCAAGGCATTCGTGTGCAGCGGGTACGTGTGTGATGCTCCATGGCAAACCCTTTATGAACCACTGAAAGTATCCTAAAGGCATATGCTACATTTTAAGTACATAGTCCTCTCTCTCTCTGTTTGAAGTGCCATTTATCAGAATAAAAAAACATGTATCCTAAGAGTCTTTCTAGGATATCCCATTCTTCTTTAACTCCTGCCTTCATTTCTGGAAAATTGCTGCAGTTTAGCATTTTGTTTGTCTTGCAGACTGAATTTCAGTTTTAGAAATGCAGTCCAGCCACAGTGACTAACTGGTGTTTGGAGTGAACAAATTGTCTCGAACTGCTTTTGGTCAATAGTTGGCATGATTTCATGGTTAGTCTTGGTCTTTGGAGGTTATTACACTGTACCAAATAGCTGGGCTGCCATCAGTGTAACTAGCAAACTGGTAACTTCTTTTAACTGATAAGAAATATTTAAAGTATCTACAGAATTGGTACTGAAAGTTTTTAATTGATTTAAGCAAAATAGAGGATACTGTTTGTTAGAAAACAGTGGTTTTGAAGATAGCGAAAATTTGCAAGTGTTTTGAACTTTGGATCATATTTATTGCTTTTGCTCAGGGAAATTAGGGATTTTTTAGATGCAAGTAATGTAATAAAGTGAGTATTATGTTCCCCTGTATTTATTCTCCTATTTAGAGAGTGAGTGCTCCAGTAAGTTTGGCTTAGATCCTATTTCCATCCACTTCATTTGCTTGATATTGATTAGTACCATGTTGAAGACCTCCAATCAGTAAATAAATCAAGGATTTACTTCATTTAAAGCACATCACATGCTCCATGTGTGTCAGTGGACTAAATGTACTTGCAGTATATATGCTTTGCAGATTATATAAAGATACCTGGGCTAGTTTTGAACAATGTAAATTGGTTCTTGATAGCCATCTAGCTTTACTAAGTTACATTAACTCAATCAGAGCAAGACTGTTGCTGCTAATGTTGCCACTGTGTATCTGTTTGTATGTGGGGCATGTGCTGCATATGTAGATTGTAAAGTGGATATTTGAGCAGCCTTATGTGAGGTACCTGAGAGGGCAGCTCAGCAGGACGGCGTGGGTTTCTACAAGAGGTTATGAGCTCACACAGTTGTGTGCTGCCATCAAGATGGAGAGTTTTATGTCCTCCCTCTCTTTCCTGGCTGATTGCTCTGGTTGCTTACCTTGTGTGGGCACCAGTGGTCCTCAGACCCTACTGTGAGAGGTTTTTTTCCAGTAATGTAAGTTCATAGGATCACAGAATGGTTTGGGCCATAAGGGACCTTAAAAGTCATCTAGTTCCAACCCCCCTGCTATGGACAGGTACACCTTCCACTGGACAGGTTGCTCAGGGCCCCATCCAACCTGGCCTTGAACACTTTTAGGGTTGGGGTATTATCTCAGCAGAGGGTCCAGTGAGCATTAGAGCGGGCACAGGGAGGGGGTAGTTTTGTGTGGCTGGAAGTCAGGGATGAGAGGACCAGACAGGGAGACCTCAGCTGTTTTTACAGTGGTAAGCTATTCACACTGGAGCAGTTGCCCATAAAGCAAGGTCAGTGCAAGACAGACAGTGTTTATTTTTCTGCATATTTTTTGTATTTGTCACATAGCTTTCCTTATTTCTCAATTTCCAGCTTTTTTTTTTTTCTTTTGCTCTGCTCTTGAGATTATCTATCAGGATGTCTCATTGGTGTATTTTTTCCTCAAAGTGACCTGATCTACTTTCCTTTCCTTTTAAATAAACTTATCTCTATTTGTAATTTTTACACTGGTATAGTATCGATAGCATTAACCTATAGCATAACATATATCTGTCTGTATTAACTTACTGTTACATAAAAATGAGATTTTTTTTTTCTCTTTATTATTCCTTGTAGGTTGCCTGTGGCCATGCACATACATTAGTGCTAACAGATGAAGGTCAGATATATGCCTGGGGATCCAATTCATATGGCCAGTTAGGTACTGGGAATAAAAGTAACCAGTCTTACCCTACAACAGTTGTTGTGGATAAGGACAGGTAATACTTATAGTCCTGCAGTCAGACATTAGTTGACATACTCTCAGAAGAGCTACAGAAAATTGTGGTATTTTTAATCTATTTTTGGAAGAAGTAGCCTGTAATTTTTTTGCAATGGTTCATCTGCTCAATGTGAACAGAATTTTCACTGAAAGTTCTTGAATCTGCCCCATAACCATCCTTGTGAAAGAAAAACTGGATATTCTGAGTCTGAATATGCTATTTTCTGCTCTGGCTCACACTGTACTTAATAGGCCCTAATTGCAGTTTCCCTTCAGTGGTGTAGTTTCATGGTTTGAAGTCAATGATAAAAGTTTTATTGTCTCTGAATGTAAATTGTGTTTTAATATGCTACTTTGAAAAGTGCGCAGAAAAAATGAAGAGTGGACATCTGCAATTGTTATGTGTTGTTACTGCTATTATATCTGGCTCATTATCCAGGAGAGAGAGAAAGGGAGGAGTGCTTAGATTTTTGCAAGCTAAATATTTTCCTTTAAGTCCTTGACAAGTAGCAGGGCAGTTATTTCTATTGCTGTTGTAAAACCTTGTATGTATATGGCCAGAAATCTTAGTCTGTTCTAGACTGAGGTCTTGATTTTGGCCTCCTGTTGTGAATAATAAGACAAGTGAGATGTCCCTCCTAACATTGTGTCTGTGTGCGTTATTGTAAGGAAGTGGCATCTCCACTCTGGTGATGAGACATGGCCTGATCTTGAACATTGCTATTTCTTTGTGTGTGTTTATGTTTTTGCTTAAAATGTAACTGATTTTTTTTTTCCAGACACTTTGTCAGCAATTAAAATGTTACAATAATTTAGTACAAGTTTTAGTGCTGTATGCTGCCTTTCTCTTTTGTTGGCCAGAATATGCATTCTTAGTGTCAGTGAGAATATTGCCTCACTAAAGCCTGCAAGATTTGTGCATGCAGCTTTAAACAAGTTGTTTCCCAGCCATTTTCCCCAGGCAGCTGGGAAAACAAGTAAACAAGCAATAGTTCAGACTGCAGAACAGTGGATTGTGTAATGTTGTCCACAGTGGGAGTTTTGAAGTCCTAAATCAACCTTAGGATTAGAGAGATAGCCCAGCTAAAAGACACTCAGAAACAGCTGGTAAGTGCTGTTTGGTTCTAATTTTTAATTTTCAAAATGAAAATCCATTAAACATAAGTAATAATAATTATATGAGTAACGACACTTCAGTATTAAAAATTAAAAATTAAAAGAAGTATATTTAAATTGTTAGTTTATAACTGTTGCCAATAAGCAAGGCAGAAAAAAAGGTTTTCATTAACTTTCAATTATAAGCCAAAATGCAAATTTTTTTATTTTTTTTCTTTAAATGCCTCCTCGTTTCCTTCTTAATCTTCTCCAAGTATTTGTTCTCTACAGCTTAATGCAGGCACTCACCTCACTGCCCAGCACCACTGAGGACATTCAGAGACCTGAAACTCATCGTAGCTTTGCCTGAGGGAGCCAAGGGGGTCAGCAGAGCATATCCTGCAGCAGATACACAGCTCTGCTGCAACAGTGTCTGCTCGCTCCCAAGTTGCTTTTCCACAGAGACACTGAGTGCACGCTATTTGAAGAAACATTAATAGCCCTTTTAATTTTGCTGTGTCTGATCAGAAAATGTTCTTGCTTACATGCATGCTTAAAAATACATTTTGCACCAGAGAAAGAGAGGAGAAAGTAGTGTATTTACTGCATTTTGTTCTTAAGAGAGTGACTTGCTCTAATTTCTTTGTTTGCTTGTAAATTCAGAGTTATAGAGATTGCAGCCTGCCACTCTGCTAACACATCAGCTGCCAAGACCCAGAGTGGCCAGGTGTACATGTGGGGCCAGTGCCGAGGGCAGTCCGTGACCTTCCCCCACCTCACTCACTTTGCCTGCACTGACGATGTGTTTGCTTGCTTTGCTACCCCTGCTGTTATGTGGCGTCTGCTGTCAGTAGGTGAGCTTAAATATTTTTTGTTCTGACATCTTCTAAATAAAATCATTAGTTCATAAAACAATTGCATGTAATTGAAGCCTAAACTTAGTTTCTTGCAAAAATTTATACTGGAAAGCATAATCATAATCACAGATTACATATGTGTAAATGGAATTGTAAAAAATTGCTTAAGCCTGATGGCAGAGCTAAATAACTGTCTGTTTTATTGATGTGGTTCATTTCTAAGGGGAAATGCCTTAGGTTTGAGGAGGGGTGGGTGTATAACCTCTATGTGTTACTGTCCAATGGTGTGGGTGGAGAAGCCGAGTTTGAATTTGGAGATTTGAGGAAGCCATGCAGAACTCTGAGGAATGCTGAAGCTTTCTTTGATGCCTGTAAGTAGACTACTAAGAGGTACTACTAATGGGACCCAAATTCCCATTTTCAGAATTAACCACAGGCACTTAGAGTCTCATCACAAGTAATCATGACCTGGGCTTCTGAAGAGACCAGTTGCTGGATCGCAGATATTTGATTAACATTAAGGTCTGTCTTGCTGGCCTTGACTAGAAAGAGTTAAGTATATACCACTGTCTAACAGAAAGCTCATTCTTCAGCTACAGTTCAATCTTGTAATGGTTGCTAATAAAGTTTTGCTGACCTAATCAAAGATTAGGTTGTCTATGGGTGTCATCTGGGAGCTTAAGCTAAAAGCTAGAATGCAGCAATTTTTTAATTTGTAATTTGAACTGTACTGAGTCCATCATGCTTCATCCCATTTCTGTAATGCCTTCATTATTGCTCTTGTGTTGCTGTATGGCACCTTGGGAGTAATTTTTTACTGTAGCAGCTGCCCATTTTTTGGGGAGTTTTTTTGACCTTGATGTCTTGGTCACTTTGAAAATAACACTAAAACACTGTAATAACATTCTGCCAAAGCATAAGGTGAAATCTTACAGGAGGAAAAGGTTACTTTACTTTTAAACAAAACTAGTTTCAGATGCACTTTTAAATTTGTGGCACACATTCTCATATGTGCCAAATGGTCTGTCCAGCATCCCGGCACTAAAATGTGTATTCAGGTGATCTGAGGGTTCCTTGTGATGACACAGGATAAAGGATGCTGGCTATCAGGCCCTTTTCATGTCTCCTGAATTCCTTTTAGTTAGTGACTCTTTGCTGGTTTTGGATGTGCCTTTTTGCATGCTCTGGGAGCTGAGAGTGACTAACCTCTTCATCCGGTCCCCCCTTGGCAAGTTGTCAGGACTGACTCACTGTTGTTTGTCATCTGATCTATGCGTGGTGAGAATCCTCAGGCAGCTGCATCCTAGGATCTTAAATTTGCTGAACTAGGTGCCATGGACATCTGCCATGCTTACAGCCCGTCTGTGTCTGTTTTATTCTGGTGCTTCCACACCCAGGCATTCCCATCCACCCCCTGTTTGTGGCAGTTCTAACATTTCTAATGCAGTTCTTAGCACTGACTGTTTTCTTGGCTTTGTGCCTTGTCAGTGTGAACGGCCTCTTCGTTTCCTTCCTCTGGCTCCCCCTTAGCTGCTGTAACAAATAAAAGCATCTGTTTTCCCTCTAAGAATTTCAAAGCTGAAAATCTTACTCAGTTTTCCTCTGCTGGCTGTAGAAGTCATCTGGAGATGTGTGTCGGTGGACATCCGGATTGCCACTTAACTTTGAAGGAGAGCTTCAGCTTTGCATTAGTGCTTAAAATGATTACTTGTTTGGATAGCAGAGGTCTGAATAAATAAACCACATGTTGTACAAAATAAGAACTAACAAAGCATTTTACAGTATCACTGTTTCAGAAGGATATTTTATTTTATCACTACACTGGATTTCTCTCCCCCACCTGCTCCAATCATTTTACCTGTAAGCCACCGCAGTTCGATAATATTGCCCTAATTGGGTATAGCTGAACATAAGTGACATCCTCTAAATTAAATGAAAAATGATTGTGCTAAACAAAGTGTAACCGTATCAAAGTGTGTGTGTGTATGTGCTAAGTTTTTTCTAGAGCTTGTGGAGAAGGTCTTTCCATTTCCAGCAGAATACTATTTTGATTTCTAGTTTGGTAGGTTAGAGGACCTAGCATTTATGTAATTTTCTGTAGAGAACAACTAATTACTGACTCACAAGATCTGTATAAACCCATAATATGTATTTATATGGTAAGAAGACAAAATGTTTTCAGGATTAAGAATGAGGTTTGGGGGATGGGTTGTTGATTTTTTTTTTCAGTAGTATTAAAGAGGATAGTTCTCTGATACTGCCAAATATGATGGAGATCTGGATCAGTTCAGGAGGTAAAAGTTTGTATGCAGACAGTGGATGATTTTTCAAAGCTGTCACATGCTGAGTGGGATATACATACAAATATACATAAGACACACAGGAGTATGCAGACGTTCACACAGAGTGCTTCTAGCACTATTAAATCTAGGGAAAACTACTCTTTTTGAATAGGCTTGGTTGGTCTAAATACCAACTTAGTGTTGGGATTTACTTTTAGGGATATTGTACTGGGCAGTTTCACTGCAATCCATGTGTTGTGTATGCAATAGATTTATTTTTGCTATAAGATAATGTCTCCTTGTGGGAGCATTTTAGAAAACTGTATTGTGATTATTTTATTGACCTTTTGGGTATTTTATAATAAGTAACAATTTTAATTTGGAATAATTTACTCAGTAATGGCTGATAACATTTTTCTATCAAATGCAGCAGTAAACTCCTGGGACTGTTAACTTTTTTTTCTGGCATTATATAGATGAGTTAGAGGAATGGAACTTACAGGTTTTTAAATAGAGATGTTTACTTGGATTAGGAAACTAGTAGGGACTGAAGAAAGCTGCCCTTTCTTTGCTTTTCTGGAACTCATAGAGAACACATCATCTGATGGGGTTTTTTACTAGCCTTAAGGAGATGTCATATTTATTAAAAGTGTTAATTGCTGACAGATACCCATGATGTTGTAATGGGAGATACGTGTAGTGATTACTACTTACTATTAAGTCCCCTTTTTATTCTAGAGCCTGATGACCACCTAACAGTAGCCCAGTCACTAAAAAAGGAATTTGACAACCCTGAAACTGCAGACCTGAAGTTTCTAGTGGATGGAAAATACATTCATGTTCATAAAGTTCTTCTCAAAATTAGGTAAGGCACAAACTGTATAAACTATATAAACCAAACTGTGTAGCGTAGTCCACTGTGCTGAGTAATTACTGCAAAAAATTCTTGACTTATTTTTACAAACTCTCTTTTCTCTCAGCCATGGGATTCACCTGCTATCCTTCACTGTTAGTCTTTTTTCCTCATTTCATCGCTCCTTTTGATTATCAAACATGCTGCTTTACTACTAGTTTTTTCATCACTTCTCTCCATCTGACATTTATCCTCTGTGCTACCTAAATAGCCTTGACCTTGATTTCCAATAACCTTTTTCTACTGAGGAAAAGGCTCACTTCCTTCTGCTGTCTTTTCAGGAGTTTGAATCAGTTTTTCCTCCTTTATATGCTTGGCTTCCTCCAGTGAAACGACTTGAGGGTTTTGTGTTTATACTTGCCTTTCTTTCCTTCCACAGGACCCTTCAGTTGTTTCAACAATTTCTGTAGGTGCTGTTCAGATTATCTTTTTTTTCCCCCTTTTTTATCAAATTTCTCATTCTGCTTTTTTCAAACAGTCTGACTTTTAAAATGGCTTCTCTTTTGGTTTTTCAGCTTTACAGTGAGACAACATACACAGATCTACAGAGTAATCATGTTGTTATAAACATGCAGAGATTAGTTTGCTACTGCTGAAACAGTTTCTGCTGGGATATTCTAGAGACACTGCTTTAGATCTCTTCTGCCTTGCTAATTACTTCTGCTTCATCCTCCTCATTGTTACAATATTTTTTTCTCTTTGCTATCTTCTTTCTCAAAGTGCTTGGCTATCTCATCCTGCTTATCACCAGTTTTACCTTCCTACTTTTGCTCCTGAGTCCTCTTAGTGATTTCTTGTATATTACTGCGTAAAATTAAAATTCCCTGTCAATTCTTGCCTGTCCTTTTTTTGGTCTTTTCTGCTCTCCTCTTACTACTCCAATTACCTGTATTACTATTTTCTTCCCTTTACTGGATTCACTGCTTGTACATTACATTCGTGCCTATAGTCCACCCTCTTTGTTTGGAATGCCATGTGTCCTCCATCAGGTACCTCGGCAAATCTCATGTATCCTCGAAATGTTCCTGAGGTTCTTTTTTGTGATAATCTGACTATATGTAACTTTCCCTTATTTCCTTTTTCTTGCTCTACTTTTCTCAGACTATATGGCATTCTGTGAAGGAAATGTGTCTAATTCTAAAATGAATTTAAATATATGGGATTATCAAAATAATATGGAGGAATAATAAAGCATCAGGCACAGTCTGTAAAATTAATATTTTCTTTAAGTCTCAGATGCAACTGGATCAGAGGATAATGTATTTAAAATGGTATTTTGCAATATTTGGCCTGTTCAGAGCATTGTCATGAATGCAGTGCTGGTAAAGTTCCTCTTCATTATCCAGTCATTTCTGTACTACTTTAGAGGAATTTTTTCCATCTTGTTCTATTCCTGTTCTTGAACTAGATCCAACTGTTGGTGGTTCTTGGCTTGCAGTGGAGGAGAAATGTCAGGGAATGTCCCACTCAGTGAGAGGCAGCCCAAGCCACAGAAACAGATACATTATGAGCATGTGGGTGGGATTCATCAGCTCTGCATTTAGCCAGCCAAAATTTGGTGTCTGGTCTGTCTCCACTGAGAGATAGTGAGAGGGAGACAGACACTCCAAAGGATGAGTCACTCCAAGATACTTTGCAGACCAGAGGATGTGTACTAACCAATTTTTATTTATTTACTTATTAATCTTTAAGGGAGCAATGTGCACCACCTTCTCTCTGACTTCCATGTGGTGCCATTGGAGCAACAGACTATTCCCAAGGCCTGTTCCACGCTGGATGGATAGCATGGTCACCACTACTTAACATGAGGCCCTGGGAAGCAAAACAGTGGGGTTTGGTCTGCCTCTCCCAATGCCAGAATGTGGTAAAAGACATGCCAGAAGCTAGATAATGACTTCTTATTTCTTTATGATTTTGACTTGAGGTTCCTTTTATTTTATTAGAAGTCCCAAAATACTAAGAAAATAATTTCTTTCAATAACCAGTAAAATCAAATGTGAAGAAGTTAAGTGATAAGTTAAATAATTATTGTTCATTTGTATTTAAGTGATACTGTATTTGTTGTAGTTTTGTCCCAGGGACACTAAAAGAAAACCATCCTACCTTTTATAGAAAAGTTTTAGTAAAAGAAGAGAAAATTCAGATGTGGGAGAGTTCTAAATTAGTGTAGTATAAAAAAGTCTGATTAAATTGTGGTTGTTATAGGAAAGGTTATCAGAGGTGGTGATGTTCATTTACCTCAACAAAAAATTTTGAAAACAATGCATGTATTAGGATGTTTTTTAAGGAACAGTAAGTTACAGTACATTGTAAATTACTGTGAACTGTATGTTGCAGATTACAGCTATCAAAGGTAGTGCTTTGTCCTTGTTTGTATCTGTCACAAAGTATTCAGACTTAGAAGAAAAAGGTGATGAAAGATCTGAGTGAGAGTGTCTCCAAATAATTTAATCCTTGAACATAATGTTTAATGCTAAATTGTGTATGGACTCTGGAATAAATGATATCTAAAATTGTTAATAATTTCCCTCTTCATTAGCTCATGTTGGAGAAATCGGGGTCAAATCTCAGAATTGTGTAAATTAATCTGTTATCTGTTATGAGCCAGGTAATAAAATTCATAGTTAATGTATAATGTGTTTAAGAAAATGGCATAAAAACACATGGGTCATCCTTGTAGATATTATAAGTAGAAATAGGGCCTACCATGAAATATTAATAACAGAATTAAAAATCTGAATTGTGTATATCAGGCTTATTAGCCTTATAAGGCTTAAAGAAATTAACATGTTCAAACCAAGAAATCATGTAGCTAGAGTTTATGCTTGTGTATTTTGTCTGTTATGACTGATTTTTTTACCAACTTCTTGCCTTTTTTTTGCCGACTTCTTTACCAACTTCTTTACTAACATCTTTCAAGCTTAACTCTTTACAGTATGCAATCTCTGATTGTGTTTTGTAGGTGTGAACATTTTCGCTCCACACTGAATAGTGATGATGAAATTATAGAAATGAGTGAATTTTCTTATCCTGTTTACCGAGCCTTCCTGGAGTACCTGTACACAGACAACATTAGGCTCCCTCCCGAAGATGCAATAGGTATTTGGCATAAATGGAAATAACTCTAGGTTACTGTTTCTGAAAAGTTCAAGCTCTGTATCCTTATAGGGTGAGGAAAGCAGGGCTTGTTAATTTTAATTTTATTAGCACTTAAATCTCGACTTTGGCACGTGCCAGGAAGAAGGGATGCAATAGCAGAAAACATGCCCAAGGAGAATGAGCAGTGGGGATGCAATAAGATCAGAGATGCAAAATATTCACTAAGGACTCATTGTTTCTCCTATTAAGAACTGGTTTTTTCCCTTAAAAAGGCACAAATTCCATCTTAAAACTCTTCTGTTTGAGTATCTGTGGTGATTTGATCATGAATGAAAAGGGAGCTGTTCCCCAGATGAATTTAAGAGGATGTAAGTCAGTAATTGATGCCTAGAATGAGATGCAATACAGTGAACAGGAAAACAAGAAAACAGAACACTTGCATAGTAATAAAATGGTTCCTTTTTTGATATGTCTATAGAGGACCTTAAAAAATGCATCTAGGGAAAAAAATATAACAGGTTTTTGATTATTTCAGTCTAAAATAATATGGTAATTGATTAACTTAATGAATTTTCCACAGGGCTACTAGATTTGGCAACACTGTATAGAGAAAACAGATTGAAAAAGCTTTGCCAGCAAACGATCAAACAAGGCATTTGTGAAGAGAATGCCATTGCTCTTCTTTCTGCTGCTGTCAAATACGAAGCTCAGGTAAGAATTTCTCTTCAGGCAAGCAGTTGTTTTCTGAGAAATGAAGCTGCTTAATATAAACATAGCTGCATTTCATTGATGAGTCATGATTACTGTAATTTCCCTTTCTGCCTTCCCAGATGTTTGTTTTCTCCTTTTTAAACTATAAAAAACCCAAAAAAGCCTCCCAAGAAAACAAAAAAACAGCAACAAAAAAACCAACCAACCAACCAGGTACTAGTGTTTTCTTTCTGGCCTCCTGACTTGCACCTGTGAGTCAGGGTTCTTAATCTGCTTCCTGGTATGTCAGGGCATGGCATGCAAATTTCTCACTGCCTTTGGATTTTGCACTGCCTTTCACTCCTCAAGTTCTACAGCTGATCGTTCTGTCTGCCAGTGTCTGGTACAGTCATTGTGGTACTGCCTTTTACAGGCACTGAGAGTATTTACCTGTAAAGTCCCTCCTTATTTAAACTTGTGCTTAAATAAAGTGCTTTTGCAGTACTGTTTACAGTGAATTGTGCTGACATACAACAAATTACCTATTGTTGTTACTCTCCCCATATCCTGTCATCTGGTCTGCCCTTGGCTCTGGAATGTGTCACTAGCACTCAACTTGTTATCAGTGCACTGCAAGCACTTTTTGTTGTAAACAAAAGCTTTCAAAGATGTATTCCTTTTCTCAACTTTTTAGTGCTATGCTGATTGTGGAAATAATGATGTGGTGGGTTTTATTATTCAAAAGGTCTGCTTATGTATTTTAGACTTAGGAGACATTGTTATGAATGAACGTGTTGTTTGAGAAGTCCTCATCTTTCTTTTAAGGGCTCATTCTGCTTTACAGGAATAAAATTGATATAGCCAAACAGAAGATTGGCTATTAGAAGAGTCAGAATATGTAGCTGGTTACAATGTTTTTATTTTAAAAAATACTTGGGTTTTTGCCTTTGCCTGGCTGTGAAATGTAGGATGAAGTTTTAAAAGAGGAGAGGCTAGAAGCATAACATGGTGGATCAATATACCTATACCTTCCAGGTATAGGAAACAAATAGAAAGAAGAAACTGAAACAAAAACTGAGTTAAGAATGTTCCAGTAGTCAGTGCTGTATGGTGACTAGAGGAGGTGAATTTGTGTAGGAGTTGCAAAGAGGAGGCCAGAAGTCAGTGAGTTCTGTAAATTGAAAGAGGGGATAACAACAGGTTAGGAGATAATAAGATTGTCAGTTGCATTTGTAACCAAGGTATCAGTAACAGAGAGCATGAGCAACTGAGGCAAAGAGTTGTACTTTCAGAGTACTGTGCTGGTACAAGCCCAGCATATCAGGGAAGACTGTACAGGAAGGCATGACCCAATGATGTGGTTCTCTTAACAGCAGACTTGTCATTAAAACTTTACCCTGGAGTTTCTCCTGTTATAAGCTTTTCAACAGTTTCAAACATCTTTGAAGCAGAAATATTTTCAGTTGTCCTGTATCAGCTGAAGTAGTTAAGGAGTAGTTAAAGACATATTTAGGTGTATTGTGAAGTAGTAAAACTAGCCTGGACAGAATTCTAGAGTTTATAACAGCTGAAACACAAGAAAAGGGATTGGCTAGATAACTAAATATATGTTATCCTCCTCTTCCTTCTATGGTTCAGTGTTTTACTCTTTCAAAACATGTAATATTTTACACGATTGTCAGATGATGAATTAGTTCCCCTGCTCTGGCTGCAGCATGGGCCAAACTCAGAAGTGCGTTGTTGCCCTCCTCCCTCCAGCCACAACTCAGAAAGGGCTGTGGTAGAACTGCTTTGGGGAAGTGCAGCAAAGATTCTCTTATCAAAGACATGGAATAGCCTCTACCTAAGGAATCATGGACAAAGCCAGGATTTTTTACTGTACTACATTAGTAATAGTAACTCCTGGTTTGAGAACCATGTGCAGTGTATCAAGACTTCAGTAGAAAACTGTCAAAAGAAGAATTATGAAAGAGGCCTAATATCTTAGAGGTTTGAAAATACAGAATTCAATTTTTTGTCAAAAATGTGAACACTGCAAGTGAAAGATTATAGCGCTGTGTCACATGCCTTTAACATAGCAAATTAAATGAAGACTGACTTAAAATTTAAGATGAATGAAAATACTTTGTTCTATCATCAGAAAATACAAAGAGTTGCTGCTACAAGTTATTTTAAAGCATATTTCTAATATACTCTGCAGCAAATTTTAATTATTCATTTTCTATACAACAGAATAAAGATACAGTATTTCTTGAAACTGCAAAAGTAGTGACCAGAATTTTTTATCATCTATGGTCCTCTTCATATCAGCACCAGAAAAGGCAGCTGCTGTTCATTTCAGTTAGCATAAAAGTTCACACACTGACTGTAAAGCAACTGAGGTTCTGGCAGTACCATTCAGGTCTGCTGGCATTGCCTTTGATCTTCTACATTTTTTGTTACCTCTGTGGTTTTTTGCTGCTTCTTCTGCTCTCATTCCTTTTCTTACTTTTCCAGTACTTGTTGGTGAGAGATCCAATTGACTTCCTGTGCATACTTGTTATACCTTATTTCTTGAAGGATATTTTGTGCTTCTGTTAAACCTTTAGTTACATCTTGACAGGGGAAATAGACTTGAAACATGGAATCTAAGGAAAAGGTTTCAAAGGGAAAATGCACAAGTATTCTGCTGAGTATCTTTGTACTATTAATCTCCAGGGGCTGCAATGTTAGTGTAGTTAACATAGAATCAAATTGGCATAGGTTAAAATACCTCTTTTTGCTGTAACCCTTGAGGAGTTCATAGCTTATGGATCATACTGCCAATTTAGATTTGCCTTGCTGCTGGCTCCAGCTCTGCTTCCTGCAGAAGGTAATTCATTTTGCTTCACAGCAAGTTGTTGCATAGGAACCAACTAAAGGAGGCTGATCCAGTGCATGGAGAGAAGGATTGCCACTGTCGTGAGGAGTTTGAGTGGGCAAAGTTCGCTGCATGAAATCATGGTTGTATGGCTTAATGGCTTGTACCTAACCTGTGCTGAACATCTGAGCATCCTGTTTCAGCCTGACCAGGACAAGCCAGAACCTTTTTTGCTGTCTAGGAATCCCAGTGGATGGGGGATACAATTCCTAGGTTTGCCACAAAAGACGTGTATCCTAATATCCAGTTTGTGTTCAGTGAGCATCATCAAATATTGCATCATATTTTGCTTTTATTTGCAGCAAGACTAGAATATCTGCTATTTTTTAAAGGACCACTACTGAATTCAGGGCAGGAAGGAAAAGAAAGGAGTTATTGATGGTCTAGTAGTTCTATGTGGGAAAAACTGATGGTTTCACTTACTGGTAACTTTTCTAATGACCTCAGTAAATGTGATGGAGTTCTTGATTTTATTTAGGTGGCTATTCTTGTTTTCTCAAAGGGGGTTTGTTGAATAATTTCTCTGAACAAATTTCATCCTATCATTTGTGATTTCATCAAACAGATTAGAAAAGGGGTTGGTATGAACAGTCTGGTATGTTCTCTGCTAATTAAATGACAGTTTTTGAAACAAATAATAATAATAATAATATTTTTTTATCAGTCATTCATATTACAAATTATCTCAATTTGTTCCTAGGACTTGGAAGAATTTTGCTTCAGATTTTGCATAAACCATTTAACTGTTGTTACACAAACTCAAGGCTTTGCAGAAATGGACCACGACCTCCTGAAAAACTTCATTAGCAAAGCAAGCAGAGTGGGAGCATTCCGAAATTGAGGTCTGACTACCACCAAGCTGAAGAGTGTGTTCTCTTCCCTCCTGGAAACACTTCTTTGGAGAACTTCTCCATGGTCAGAATGTGCAGTGGTTTGGAAAGAAAGTCTCAGTGTCCATCAGCTTAAGAAATGTGTAAAAGTCCACTAACATGCAGGTTTTGTAAAGATGGCTACAGCATAGATGTGTGGTAACTGTTCATTGCCAACAGCCATGAGATTTTAACCCAAAAATCTAATGCAGAAACTACTCTTTCCCACTCAAAGTCAAGCAAACGAATCTATCGTTATCTGCTCTGTCTGGTTTGATTTAATTATTTTTTTTTAAACAATGTGCATTTTGATTTTATGGGACAGTAACCTGTTTGCTGCTAAAACTTTCATAGTGTACTTTTAAAAGTAAGTTAATGTGTCATAGTGGGCTTCTTTTTGTCTGGTTTATCATCCAGTGAAGATCCAAACTTGTTTTTCTGAACATATGATAAAGTAATATAAATACTTTAGCATGAGAGGCTTTCTGACTGGCAGGAGGATATATCTCAGTTGCTGTTTATTTGGAGTTTATTTATGAGGAGCTTCAGCAGGATATTACAGCTTTGAGTTTCCAGCATTTATGTCCACTGTTTAGGCAGAATGAAAAGAATCTCCCTTTCCATTACACTGAACACAGTTCTTGGCACTCTAGTAGGCCAGGAAGGGGCCAGGAAGCATTCACTATATTTGTCTGGATGTGAATTCTCGTGCTATGAGTTTTACTACCAAGAAAATAATTTAGTTGCAAACCCAAACAAAATTTCAAGAAAAGGAGTTCTGCTTGAGGTTTATTTACACGTGTCTTGCTATCTGTCCTGAGATAGGCCTTCTTCAGAAAAACTGAGGAAAAGGTGGTTTTGAAGTGGTAACATGGGCCTTACAATCAAATCCTAAGAGTGAAACTCACAGTAGTTTCCACATGGCAATAAAGACACCTTGTCCAAATACATTGTTTCAAATTCTCCTTTGGTCAGTGCTGTGAGGTGACCATACCACTTAGCTAACAGGTCTGTTTAGGAGAGAGGAGTTGCCCTCTGGACATGCCTCTCTCCCATCACTGATGAGCAGTGGCTGAGGTAGAGTAGATGCTTATTTTCTAACTGACTGAAGTGAGTTAAGATGAAAACCCCACTCAGTGCTGCACAGAGGAAGGTTTGCCCCATTACAAAAGATGTGAAGCTTATGGAGCATTTTCTTTAATGTTCCAAGAGGTAACTCTGAATTAACCCTGAGCATTTATTTCTCTTAAAATTTTGACTGAGTGAAGTGACTTCAAGTGCCTTTTGCAGTATTTTACAAATGGAGAAGACAAGAAGCTGGATGACTAGGCTCAGTACACTAATACAGTCATGTGACCTTCCTGCAGATCACTGCTGTTCCACTGAATCCTTCAATGACTTTTTATAATCCTCAGATGTGGTTTCTAAGAAACTAATTCTCTTAAATGATCACATCCTCATTTCTAAAGTAGAAATAACTGTTCTTTACTGTATTGGAGGCTCATTTCTCAAACAATCCTGTTCTTTGAGGAGCAGTAGGAAAAGGAGCAGCACATACTCCAGAAGAAAAGATGAGAAGTAATGAGTATTGCCCCTCTTCACATCAGACCTTGTGGGTGTTGAGTTGGAAGGGTGAAGCATGCAGACAGCAGGATTTACTTATGAAGAGGGCGATGATCAAATATTTTTGAAAATGTTGTGGTAAATATTTACTTGTGTTTGAGACATTTGCCTCAGACTTTCACTAGAAATATATTGGATCACCTACAGCTAACAAGCAAATTCTGCCACCCCCTCTGTGACTAGTACAACTCCCTCCAGCAGGGTAAGTCCATACTTCAGCAGTTGTGTCTGTATTTTGTATTCAAACAGAAGTGCTCAAAACCTTTCCAGTACATCCTTTGCAGTTTCATCAAAACCACAACTTTGCTGGGGGAAGAGATCAGTTTTGCTAAGTTTGTGTTGAAAAGCACTTGATGCCAGTACACAAATAGAGGCTAATGCAGACAGTAAAACAGTATCATGGTAGGGCACAACTTTACTGCAAACCTTGTGTGCTATAGCCCAGCACTGATCATACCAAAGTATACACACAAGGGATCCTGTGTAAGCCAAGGCTGTATATCCCTGGTTAAGCCTGGGACAGCTGAAGTTTCCCCTTTTCAGTTCTGGGCATATGAACTGCCAGACTCACCTCCTAGCACTTCCTTAGCTGTAGCAGCACACAGAATGAGGGTGTACTACCACAGCCCAGCCTTCGGGCAGCAGCTTGTACCAGACCCTGTTCCATACAGATGGCATTATGATAAAACACAGCCAGTCTACTGGGAACTGGAACCAGCTGGGCAACCATGCCTCTGGTAATGGCCTTTCTGTGGTCACTCCAGCCTTCCTAAGACATGTACTATAAAAGGTCTCTGCAGATGTTTCTGTTGCTTTACTTAAAGAAACAAACCAAAACTGTAAATATGAAATTATGGGGTTTTTGACTCAACATCAAATAAAAAACATTCTCTGGCTCCCTGGAGATACTACTCCATGGAATGATAGTGCTGGAGAGGGATACCACCCTCCTGCATTGACTCAAGTTCATAACACAGTAGTTGAACACTTACGGCAATCAAAATGACATGCTACTTGAAACAAGGCATTTTTAGCTTAATATAAACAATAGTGCCATTTTTTCCAATTTATTTTCCTTCCTGCTCCTAATTTCCAAACGACTGTACACATTAAAGCCCAGATGCAATTTCAAAGTAATTGACAAAGTCTGTAATCTTGAGAAAAAGCATCTCTGGACTGAATGAGGGTGAAAGATTCAATGTGTCAGTGTTGCCGTTTATACATAACATCTGTATCATGTGACCTGAATGTGATAGTGTTACATCCCTAGAGACAGTTATTTATTTAATTTTTTAACTTTTGTTGCATGCACTTTCTTGGGCACTTAAAGCTCAATGTTTAAAAAAACATACTGGCTTAGGTGGTTAAATGTGGATGGAGGTATGTAAATATGTGCTTGAAACCTAACCATGGGACATTTCGGAAGAAAGTAAGGATGCATTTTACCATTGTGAGATAGTCTGCAACAAACTTGTGTTTGTGGATCTTGCTGGGTAAATTACGTAATACAATTAAGTATTGTTCTGTTTTAGGACGCCACAGACAAAAGGTATTTATTAAAGAGTGAAAATATGGTCAAGCATAAACTGTGTCTGGGATTTAAATAAAGAGCAGTGTTCCACTTAGCAGAAAGGGAGTCAAATGGAATTTGAAAGAATAAGAAATTACAGAGGGAGGGTCATTTAAAGGGTCTCCTAAGTTACTGAAGCTACAAGCCAGCACTGCATTGTCATATAGTAGTAGCCAGCTGTAGAGTTTTGTTACAATGCCTGATAACTATGTAAACTGCTGTTTTTATGTGATCTGAACAATTTCCATGGGCTTTCCTTGTAAAACAAAGCATTTACTTACCCCATAGAGGCAGGACTCATTGTCCAAAGGAGAGCAATGGAGATGGTGAAGGGCCTTGAGGGGAAGCTGTATGAGGAGCGGCTGAGGCCACTTGGTCTGTTCAGCCTGGAGGAGACTGAGGGGAGACCTCATTGCAGTTACAACTTCCTCATGAGAGGAAGAGGAGGGGCAGGCACTGATCTCTTCTCTGTGGTGACCAGTGACAGAACCTGAGGGAATGGTCTGAAGTTGTGTCAGGGGAGGTTTAGGTTGGATATTAGAAAAACATTCCTCACCCAGAGGGTGGCTGGGCACTGGAACAGGCTCCCCAGGGAAGTGGTCACAGCACCAAGCCTGACAGAGTTCAAGAAGCATTTGGACAATACTCCTGGGCCCATGGTGTGACTCTTGGAGATGGTCCAGTGCAGGGCCAGGAGTTGGACTCGATCCTTTGGGTCCCTTCCAACTCAGCATATTCTGTGATTCTGTAATGATGTAGAAAGTTTACAGCCTGAATCTAAATATATGGTTTGAATTTTTGTTTCTTTATAAACTTACCTGGTTTAATAGATCATTAATAAAAATGCCATAATATTTAAAAGAGTATGAGTGGGATTTTTTCTATTCTTTTCAGTAGAAATGAAGAAAGTTTGATGCTTGTAGACTAAGTTGACTACGTAGTTAATTAAACCAGATAAGATTTCACAGAGGTACCTTAAAGGCTATTTGTGTTCTTCAGGAAATCATTATCACGAGATAACACATTTGTAAACTGGATAATTTATGCAAGTGTATTCCACCTTCCAAAGAAATTAATGCCCTAGTGACTTAATGATTAATAAAATGGTCCTCAGAACACTAATCATTGTTTCTTAAGCAAATGCACATTATGACTAGCTTGTTACAATTTAAAATATTTCAGCTGGTACTTTGTACTGGTATCACACCACCATCACCTTCTCCAGCCACTCCTGTACTTGAAAATGTGCAGTTTTACACATTCCCATGGCTATTCCTGCACCTGTGAGGAACTTGCTCTTTACTACAGCCTTTCTGGACTAGCACTGCCTAAGCACAAAATTCTTCACTTGCAAGTCAAATGCAGTGAGGAAAAAATAAGTTCCTGTGACACATAAGAAAAAACAGCATTCATTTGGAAACAGTGGACAACAGGAAGAGATGAAGGTATAGAACAGCAAATGAAGAGGCTGGGAATCAGCTCATCAGTCTTCAGATGACTACACAGCCAAGCCAATAGATTAAACTCCTTTAAGCATCAATGGACAGAAACAAGCCTTTCCAAGATTCAATTCACCTGATCTCATCTTACATGTAAGTTTTAGGCAGGGACATATTTTCTCCAGAAATTTATGTTTCTCCACAGCGATTATCATTCAACCAGTGGTGCAACACTTACCGTTAGGCACCTAAAATGCCCATCACATTTTTTGTCCAACTCTTCTGCTGTGAATCCTAATTTTCTTTTTTCCTAGAACACAGTTGCAATATTCCAAGCCATTTTTAGTACAAGGTCTTGCTCTGAGAAAAGTGCTGTCAAATGGTAAGATTTCCATATATCTGATAAAAAGCCATTAGTTTCAACATATGCTTATTTGCATACATATCTGTTTAAAAAAAGACTGAAAATGCTTTTTTTTGAGAGGGCAGGAACTGGCAAGCTAGCCAGTGCACTTTGTGCCCTAAGCATTGTCCTGAACTCTGATGCTATAAACAGCCCTGCAGGCTCAGCAGTGTCATGAGTCACAAGCACCTCTGGACTCTAAAAAGGCAGGGACAGGGAGCCTGCGAGGCTGATGTGCCCACAGCCAGACACCAAAGCCACGGTGGTTGACACTGGAGCTTGGTACCCTGGCTATTTCCAGCAGTTTTGAGAACAAAGGAATTGCTTATGAAAAGCAGGGTGGTGAAATCATAGAATATGCTGAGTGGGAAGGGACCCATTATGATCATTGAGTCCAACTCCAGGAACTGCATAGGACACCCCAAGAGTCACACCATGTGCCAGAAAGTGTTATCCAAATGCTTCTTGGACTCTGGCAGGCTTGGTGCCATGACCAATTCCCTGGGGAGCCTGTTCCAGTGCCCAGCCGCTTTCTGGGTGAAGAATCTTTTCCTGCTATCCAACCTAAACCCTCCTCAACTCATGATGGGAACGCTTCTAGATGCAGACATCAACCTCCTGAAGGACCACGCAAGGGCCATGACAATGACCCAGATGCTACAGGCCTGCATCTGCCAGCATTACCAACAGTGACCCTGCTACAAGGTCTGGTGAGACTATTTCCAGAACATCCCATGGAAGCCTCTGAAGGTAACCACAAGCCCAAACATGCAACTCTTTGGACCTCTGCACCCAAACATAATCACTGGAGATGGAGTGACCTCTGCTTGTCTCAGCTGCAGAGTCATGGTGGGATACAGGAGGACATCATCACCATATGAAGTCACCTTCCCATCTAGTAAAAGAAAACTACTGACTATAAATCTTTTAAAAGCTATTTTATTTATCTTGAAAGGAGAGAAACTGATTAGTTGTATAAAATATTATCATACTTTTCATGTAAAGCCTTCAGTCTGTTTGAACAAAAAAATACATTGTCACAGTAAAGAAATAATGAATCTGTTTAGGTACTGGACTCTGTATTCTTCCCCTCACCAAAGGAAGAACCCTGACTACTGTAACAGAGCTTAAGTCAGTGTACCCCAATGCTAAGATACATTCTTTCTGTAAAACTCTGCAAAAAGTGAGAAAATAAACATAAGGTACTCTTAAAACTTCTGTACATTTTTCAGGAAGAACGCTGAAGCTGTACTGAGTCTAAAAAACCCCTCGATATTATTTTAAAATTCATTTACACATCAGTGTGCTGCTCGTAGAATTTTTAGTAGCTCTAGGATTAGCTTCGAATAGATCTTTAAAAAAATCCTACTGTAAGTACTCTAAGGTCAGCTAAACAACCTGTAAATAAGCTACTTGGAGAAGATGTTGGTTTAGAACGTTTGTGTCATGAACACCATGCTTTTCTACTGTAACTGTTTAATTTAAGTAGCTGCAAAAGCTAAATTCCATAAAAATCGGTCATTTTAAAGCAAGACATTTGCTTATATTTAAATCTACTGGAAGTAAAAAATGTGCTTTTGTTATGTGTATTTTACAAAGCTTAGTCATTGAAAGAAAAATTCCAGTATCTGAATCAGAAACTTACAAATACAAAAGATGACAAAAAGTTGAGTTGAGTTTTTTTTTTTTTTTTTGCTAATTGCAACCATTCACAAATTGCCCAATTAACTGCCTTTTCATTAAAATAGGGCAGATTGATTTTCCCAACATGGGTTCACCACATTCAGCTTTTGTGCAGGCTGCAGTAAGGCCAACAGGAGATGTCCTGTGCTTTTAGAGTTCAGGCTACTCTCACCTGGAACCCAAATGAAGTCACTCAGCCTTCAGCTGCTTTTCAAGCTGTTTTGCTTGGCTACAGTTAGGTAAAAATTTGAGAAAAATCAAGAAAATTCTACATTATTAGAATTTTGAATTCTTATGTGTACCAGGTGAGGTTTAGGTTTGTTTGTTTGTTTTTTCTTTTGAGATTTTCCAAGATAAGAAAGTGCACATCAATTACTCTGCATATGGGAAGAGGCTTCAGCTTCTGGGAAGATTCTCTGTAGGATTCTGGGATGAATCTCTGTGGGAATCATATTTTGTGAACTTCAAACTGATGGAGAGTCTAACTGCCCTCTGAAATTACACTGGAAAACTGCAAAATGCCAAGGACTGGTTTCAGTACTGCGTAATGATTTCACTTTGAACTCAGGCTGTACTTCTGAGGCGAGGCCCACACTCCGCAAGGCCTACGACTGCTGTCCAGTTTAAGTTAACGGGAACTTGATGCGCTAGTTACGTACAGAGACAGAAATCTTTGCAGTATCTGGCCCCTCATTTTAAAAATTTGCAAGTAATGAAAATCTAAAAATCAAATCTAAGAAACAAAATTAGTGCACTTCATATCATACGAGCTAACATTTCATCTTTAGGCAGAAAGAATTCAATCCAAGGAGACTGAATTGGCTTATATCAGTAACTCTGCAACAGGAAATTCAGAAACCTTGCAACTCTGTTTTTAAAACCCTCAAAAATATATATAAATTAAATTCAGTGGCTTATATTGTATATATGCTACATCATAAGGTAAAGGTATCATGAAAAACATTTAACAATTTAAGAAGTACAAATGCTTTCAAACTAGCAGTTTGGAATAAAAAGCAACTAAAAATGCAACTCTATTAATGAAGGCTGTAAGACAAAAACAATCTAAGAGGGCCAGCAGTGCAGTCCCTGGTCCTGAGAAGAATCTCACTTTTCTTCGTTGGCTAAGGTATCATTTCCATCATTCAGCTTCTGCTTTTGCATTCTTGTTCGAGTAGATGCTAGAAAAAAAACCCAAAACCAAAAAGAATGAAATGAAATAATTTTCTTCATAATTACTTTGGACTGATTATTGTAAAAATTTGTAATGACAGATGGAATAGAAGTACACTAATCTGAATTCTAAATAAACCAAATCCCTCATTATAAAATAAGCACCTAATTCTGCATTGCTTTGGCAATTCTTGCTAAATCTTACACATCTTAGAAAATTTCTTCCACCTGTTTACTCAAGTTCTCATTGTTTCTGTACCCTCACTGTGTCCATTTGCATCCTTGAGGTGGGCAGATGGTCTGTATCACACAGGGAATCTTGCTTTGTTGCCAGGCAGATGCTGTGGGCTGAGCAGTGCCCACATCCCAAAGCCAGCTGGCCAGGAAATGCCTTTTCCCCTCAGTGACACACACTAACACCACTGGACATGAGACAGAACTCTCCTTAACCTCTGACACAAGTAAACACTGAAATATTTCCCCTACCTTAAAATAAAGGAGAGGTGCCCAGATTCACACTCATACCTATCTTGATGAGCAAGGTAAGAGTTTTTAATGGGCAAATCCTGCTCAGCTGCAGAGCTCAGATTCCACTAGACAGTGAGAATGCCTGGCCAGACCAAGTGTGCTCCTTCTCGGGAGCAGAAAATACATGTGGGGATGGGGTTGATTTGCTTTCCCTGAGCTAGATCTGAGTTTCATTTGAAAAAACAGAAAACTGATCCCATAAAATCTGAAAGAAATGCTAATCCACAGTAGAAGAAAAAGCAGTCGGACATTTTAGTATAAAAGACAGCAAAGCAACAAACAAAACTACATGAAGCATTTTCCTGTGTACGTAAATTTCCATTTTGTAATCTGCATTTTTAAAAAACCCAAGCAAGTTACCCAAATGACATCAGTGTTGAACAACATTTTCATCTGAGTGGGCCCAAACTGTTCTATCCAAGGCACTCACTGCTGTGCAGTTTATGAGGAAAATAATACTTACTCATTTCTGCAAGCTTTTGTTGGAACTTGGACTCCTGGGGTAGGTGTTTGCTGCAGACAGAAACCACGATTAAGTCAATAAAAATACCTCTTTATCCTTGTAACCTAAACTTTAAATTAAGGTTAGTTCATTTCAGTGTTATTGCCTTCTCTTACACACGCTGAATAAATCCTTCACTTCTGACATCAAAGCGTCTAATTGAGAAGCATGATGCTACCATCTCATTTAATACAGTTCCTGAAGTTCATAAATTAACACAAGTCAGGATATCGGGAAGGAGTTAGGATGGAAGGCCCCAAGAACTAAATATATGTAAGATTACTGAAAAGCCAAGGACAGTCTCACCTTCCATCTGCCTCGTCTTGCCCCTCTATATCAAAGCGCAGCCTCTTCAGTGGCTTCGGAGCAGCACTTACTTCTGCGCTGCGCTTCAGCTGGCCGTCACTGTTGCACAACATCTGGTTTATTTTTTGAAACTTTTCAGAAGTCTGAAGTGACAAGAAAATGAGAGAAATAATTGTCAATGAATCCTGAAATGATTCCAACTTTCCAGATTATCCACTAAAAAAATTAGGAGTTCTAAAGCTCTGTGGAGTTTTAAGAACCCTGGCTTCTGCCACAGCAACTTAAAATAAACTGCAACACATTTTAAAAGTGTATCTGGATACTTGGAAGGAGTTAAAAGAACTTTCCTGTAATTACTACATTTAATTAGACACACTCACTGGCCAGTTCCAGAGATGTGAGCAGGTTGTCTCATTCCTCCAAAAGTTACACGCATTTAAGACCAGACATTAAACATGTTAAAACTCACCCCAAACGATTCTCCAATTGACACCAAAATTCTGCCAAATGAAGAAGAGAAGATTAAGCTACATTTAACAATCACAGAAGCATCCACTAATTTGCAGAGCTTAGCACGAAGCATTAACACGGTTCCTTCTCTCTCTGCATTAACAGTGCAAACTCATACTGTGCTTAACTGCAGTGAGATATTTTTCTCTGGGCCAGTGAATGCTGAATCACCAGATCAACTGTATCACACAGACAGAAATGAAACTGTGGCTTAAAAGAACCAGAGAACCCCGTAGTCTGTCCCTTATCACCAGGAAGACCCTTCTGTGCTGGGTACCCAGACAATCATTCTTTCATCTTTACCTTTAAGTGTTTGCTAATCAAAACCATGCAGGACTTCAACCTGAAATACACAGTAACATTTAAACTTTGGTACACAGTGGGCCAGATGCACTGGGACTCACTTGATCCTAGTTTGAAAAGCCACTGGAAAACTGGCACATTTGCTGTCATCCTCACCCACTAAGAACTACTGACCAACACTTTGAAATGTTCTGTTCAGCCAACTAAATAAACATTTTGTTCCAAAAAAGTATTTTCCCTTTGAACAAGCTTACAAAGCTCATCTGTTTTTCAGGAGTGTGATCCAGAGTCAAAGCCAACAACATTTAAGCAACTAGGTCAGGAAATTCCTCTCTGGGGGCGTAAAAAAAAAAGGGAAAAAACAATCAACAAAAACCTCCTTGAGCACAACAGAAAAGCACTCAAAAATGAATAAAGGTTTCAAATAGGGGACACAAACTTTTAACCAGAAAAGATATAACAGCCACAGACTACTGAGAAAACAGACTGCAGTTTTCTGATTTGCTTCCACTAAAATTCCCCGAGTACCTTTAATTTAGTCAAAGAAATGCTTGTCAACAACCTACCTTGACCTTGGAGTCATCTTTGTGGGTGACTGAAATCCATCAGAGAATTTGTATGGGCTCTTCAAAGGTGAGATGTAGATGTTATTGCCAGCAGGGACACGCCGAGGAGAGTTGGAAAACTGGTAAGGGCTGCGAGGAATGTGTGGGATGGGTGACAGAGTAGGAGGCTATAAGAGAAATAAAATAATCATAAGATTTTATTGTCCATATATTTCTAGTCCATTGAATAATGAACAGAGTTAATAGCTTACCCTGTTGGAAGCATACTGCAAAATGTTTGTTTTCAGCTTCTGCATAAACACTAAGTTGTAAAAGACTATAATGGAGTCATATTGTTCTTCCCGGATAAGAACACGTTTAAAAGTCTACATAGGGTGAGAAAATCATACACAAGTTAAAAAAAAAAAGGAATGAAAATTTTACATTTGACAAACTTATAAAACCATTCATAAAGTCTGTGTTAGATAATAGCTAGGATGGCATGTGGACTGTGTGCAAGCCATTGTACCTACTATTCAGAACTGTTCTAAACTGTTAGGGTTTTTTTCCAAACATGTATGAACACCAGTAGAAGCATCTACTTCATTAGCTGGCACAGTCCCTTAGTGCGAACACAGTTCTAACATTTTCCAAATTTAAGCTCCTTTTGCTTTCACGCACACATGTGTCAAAACGTCTAGACTACTGTGCATGCTGTGGAAGGCTAAAAAAACTCATTACTGACCTGATGTGGATAAAATAGTTCTATAGGCTTGGAGACAAAGTCTGGAGTTTAGCCAAGATCCACAAATACACTATGAGAAACTCTGCTACTCAAAGGATGCCTACAGTTCCTTTAACTGGTGAGGATTTTTCTATTGATTTAATTATTGTGTTGTGCAAAAATTTCAGTACATGAAAGCTCCTATGAAGAAAGAAACTTCTTAATGTTAGAATTAAGCCTGCAACTTTAATTCATTCTCAGTTGTTTGATATATAAGCATACATCTCTATTTCATATCAAACCGTATTTCTATTGAAAGCTTCTGTAGAAAGTTATCTGCTTCTCTTCCCTTAATGCTCCATGGGAAGTTAGATAACTCCTAAAGGAACTTGTGTTATTTTTGAAAATCCTATTAGCTCTACACATAAATCTTTCATCTAGTCTCCAAATAAAATCATAAACCATTATTTAGTATCTTTAAAAAAATGGAATGAAGTTTAATTTATGCAATAAATCTCTAAAAAATCTTTAAAAAAGATATTTAGTATTAGAGTCCATTTTCTCCTCCACAAAATGGAGATGCAGTGAAGCAGAAGTTTCTTTTGTATGTTCAAGTGTAGTTTGTTTTATTTTGATTTCAGAGAGAAAGAATTAGTTTATAACATTTTTATGGAGGAGTAACTTTTAAGAACTTCCATACCTCTTGATTTGTGTTGCAAAGCTCCTTGTATGCAGAAACTATTATTTTAAATCGAAGATCTATATTCTTTACTTTGCATATGCCATACATGGAACACATCATGATCTATTAAAGAAACAAGACAAGACAACTGAAAATGCAGAAAATGAAATCAGCTTCGTCATTTCAAGTTAAGAAATAAGCTTCCTGTTACTGTTAGTGTTCTGTAAACTAGCCTGCAATTCAACTTCATAAGAACTCCCAGAACGTAAGTCAACTACTGTTACCTCTATTTCTGTATGACAATCAACTAACTAGAGCTGATAGTATCTTCTAAAACTCATTTCACACATCGTAATTTTAGAGTAGAATAACAAAACATTTATCAGCCACCCATGTGGTCTTCCCAAAGAAAATCATTACTTTTTTATGCAAATTATTAGAAATTGTGGTGTGTCTTCATTATTTTGAAAATAGATGAAAATGGTATTTGACAATGCCATAGTGAGTAACTGCCAGTGCTTAAAAAACTGAGATGAGAGACTTCAGTCTAAACTAAGTTCTCCTCTCAGTGATCAACAGAAAAATAAAAACTCAAGAGTACAATTTCTGATGGCTAAAGAATGTCTAAGAAACATTTTGTTCAGGAGAGTTTTTTAAGCTTTTCGAAACTTTTTTGTTCATGTTACCTGGTCCAAGTGCCTGTCTCTCATTAGCTCATACTCATTTTGCAGTGTGTACTGGAAGAGGGTCCAGATCAAGGGTTCCAGGTCAGGATGTTCGGAGAGAAGCTGAAGGAACAGCGTATGTAGCCGACGATAAGCCAGAAGATACACTTTAGAAACAGAGAGGACAAATAAACTGGAATTGTAATAACAGGGGCATACAAAAGAAGAATGCAATGGAGGATCGACAGCAATTGAATGTTTGCTGTCTCCAACTACAAAAACTATGAGACATCAAATGAAGGTAGTAAAAGCCAGTTTTAAAATAAATGGAAAAGATTCTTCATACAAGAGACAGCGGACATATGGAAGGCCACACCAAACAATGCTGCACATGCATGTCTATGTCAATTCAAAAAGAGCCTGAACAAGCATTTGGAACATGAATCTGCTGAGAGTTACTAATCCGACACAATGCAAAAGGTTCAGAAAAAGACCCGAGCTGGACAAAGTCAAAGCTTGGGAAAGCATTCAGGGGAAGCACCGTCCATGCTTGCCCAGTTCTTTAGCTTCCCAGGATACCTATTTACGGTCACTGCTGGGAAAAGAAGAACCCTCCATCTGAGCCCATACAGACATTCTTACAGTCAGTAGGTAAGTTTTCAGTTCAAACTCCCAGCGTGCAGAGCGCACCCATTAACCTGCTGGCAGCATTTTACAGTTTCCTCTAGAGGGTCTGCACACTGTTCACTACAGATTCTACAATAATCTTTTAAGAAATCTTGAGCACCAAAATGGATAAATAACATGAGATAACTGCAAATGTCAGCACATACAGAAGTAACAAACCTTTTTTGTAGAACAGAGAGAGGGAGGTAGATTTTTGTGGTTTCTGTGTTTGCGGAGTCGCACCAGATTGAGCATCTGGAGTGGAATTAGCACTTGGAGGAGGTCCAGATGCTTTCTTCTTAGGAGATCTTACAGGAGAAAGGTAGCTGGAGATTCAACATATATTAAGCACTTAATATTACAGGATAAAAGAACAATTTTATACGAATAATACTTGCAGGAACTCTTCCTTAAGAAATTAATTGCTATTGCAACCTGTTATCCTCAATACCTGATAGAGGGACTTATTTATTCCTAGGCAAACGAGATAACAGTTTGCAGTTACAGGTTTGATGGATCTTAGAAAAACAGATTTCAGCATTTGATTTAAATTTATACGAGTAATTAACATCTGCAAATACGACAGTTTAACAAAACCTAAGTACCAAGCCTAACAAGTAGGAAAACAGAATAGAGGTGAATTTTAAGAGTGATGTTAACTTCACATTTTCCTAGACTTCAGGCATGCATGTCACTTACAGGTCTGCAGCAGTGTGATTATGTTGCGAAGGTGTACTGGGAGTAGAAGTGGTCTCAGGCTGATCAGTTTGGCCTTCTCGTTCTTTTGACTGCTTGATAAGATCAAACAGAGGCGACCCCTAGAAAAATTACAGGAAGATTACATTGTACTAAGAATAGACAACCACTTTAAATGGATTTTGTTCCCTCTTCTCCAAAAAAATCCACCAAAATATGATCCTCAATAGAAGATTAAAGTGTTGAAGTACTTCAGAACACTCATATTTTGCCAGATGACTTTTAACTATTAAATACACCAAGCACATTTTTTCTTGTTTCATCAGCAGTCCATTAGATATAGGCTAACTGCAGATTTGAGACACAGTTGTATTCTAGAATCCCTTACTACTTCCTATTAAATAGCCATTCCTGAAAAGAAGACCAAACAATACAAGAAAGTACATAAAATGTCGCATTTCAAAAATAACAAAAAAACCCCAACACAAAAAAAAACCAAACCAACCAACCAAACAGAAAACAATCAAAGGAAATCGCAACCCATTGGTGACTGAAAGTTATTGCTGTACCTGCTGTCAATCTATTTCTGCTACAACATCTACCCAATATTTTGCATATGATAATATACAAACCATGGTCATAACTCATTTAACTGCACTGGAGACTTTAGTCTCTGCTGTATCATGTTGCAGAGCCACCTCTGGCAAGAGTTTAAGTGATTCTGGATTCATTAAGTCTCTGCCCTCATGGTCAAAAACAAAAAACATTTTGACTTGAGGTTAATTATCAATACTTTAGGCAAGGCAGTTGGAATACATTGGAAACTAAGAGCTTGAAGTAGAAAGTGACGCAGAGAGAATGTAAGAGGAATGGAAAGGTTCTGGGTAAAGCAACATCAGCACTTCTGCTGACGTTAGTAATAAACAGCAGTCTTGCAGAAACAAAATCTCAGGCTGCTTGTGTGTCATGCACAGAGTAGAATTATGCTGAGACAAGAAGACTGCATGGGAAAATATTTTGGGACCGGATTTATAATTAATTTTGAAAACACAGGGTTGCTGGCTTCTAGGTTGTTTTGTTTTCTTCAAACAGAAGACTCATCCTTGAGCACAATGTTGCCTCTCAAAAGTGCAGTATCAGAACTCCTGAAGCAACAGAGGAACATTTGATTAGCAAATATCTGCCTTCTTGCGGGGGAAGCAGTGTCCATAGTACCAACTGAGGACGAAGTGGGCAAAACCAAACATTCAGCATTTTCCTGAAATGATCTCCCCAAAAGACAGTAGTAAAATCAGTCAGCTCATTGCTTTGTACACAACACATCATGAGATGGTCTATGTATGGTCTGTTTGAACCTACAAATGCACATTATTAATACTAAAATGTGATGGCACAGATGATAAATCTGTAGCTACAAACAAGAGCACAGCACGCATCTAAAGTATGCAGCACCACCTGGCTAAGGCAGTAAGACATGGCCTAGTAAAACGAGACTAGATTTTTGAGAATTAAAACTAGCATTAAGACATTCCTCATTTAGACTTATTTCTAAAAAAACACTTTTCTTCTGAAGTGCATCAAATAAAAATTTAGAGGAACAAGATGAGAGTGATGAGATTTACAATTTTTCACACTGTGCAATTTTTAAATTACGATTTTGGCAATACTGGAGGTGTTTCATCCATAACATAAAAAATATCAGTTGCTGATTCATAACCACATAGTTATTTCTGTACCGTTTCTCCACCAGTTCAGCTCTTGGGCTGGTTTGCATAATTTTCCCCTGCATTTAGTAGTGCACACACTCCTCACTTGTTTCTCTCAGCATTGCACTTGCTGCAAGCACAGACACATTACCTTCTCCATTTCTCATTCTTCTGGTCTCTTCCTCTTTATTATTCCCACCATTCACTATGCTCCGAAGAATCCAAGCTTCTTTCCCAGAGCAATCATTAAATTATTGATGAGATATCTTGACTAAGAGTGAACCCTGCTTCATTCATTTCATATTTTAGCTATTTATGACTGGGAAAGTATTGTTTTTAATGAAACATCAGTAGGAGGAAAAAGGGTTGATAAAGGGGAATGAGAGGTCTAGGAATAGAAGCAAAAATTATTATTTTTGAGTTAGCACTTGAGACCAGCAGTTCCAGGTCCTTTCTCACCCCTGGTATAATTTTCACTATTCCAAGTGTGATTTCATTAGATAAAGTGAGGAGGCACAGCAGCTTGCTACCAATGGAAGAGATCTGCTTATTTTTTCATAATTTCCACTCCTCCTCTTCTACCTGCCAGCCTTGACAATCAGTTGACCTCAATGTAAGTGGAGCTGATGCACTAAGCCAGCAGAAAATTAACAGAGAAAGCAAACCCAGATTTAGGTCCACTTCGCAGAGAATCACAAGCAGAGCCAGAATAATCAGTAAGAACAGACAAGGCAGCAAAGCACAAAAGAGCAGAGAACAAAGTACAAGATTTCCTGCATTTACTGACAACAACCTGTTCCATAAACTGATCGGCAAGTGAAATTTATCTGACAGGAATATAGAAAACCTACTGCTGCTTTCCATCAGTTAGATGAGCCACAGTCAGCAAAGGGATAACATCTACTTATAGAGACCCAATAGCAAGATGCAGTGAGTCCAATATTTTTTGGCTCCCACAAATACTAATTGACATTGTAGTTAAAAACATGGCAAGATAAACAGGATGTTGCAACCCAGCCGGCCCCAGCAGCACAGAGGTGCCAGCATCAGTAATGGAAGGATGTGAGACAGCCTGATTCAACACATGCCCTTGGGCAAACCACAGTTGTGTCACCTACACCGACTGCACAGCCTTTGTTAGCCCTTTGGCTGCATGAGCAGGAAGAGGGCATTTAGTTTTCAGACCTGGTGAAATTTCTGTTTCGTTTCCACCTTCCTCTCACACTTTAGATGCAGCCCTCTGTGTTCTTTCCCAGGGGAGCCCTACCACTCTCGATGGTACCTTTCCAAATGCATGGTCAGGTAGTTGGATGAATAGGAGCTACACTGATAAGACTGGTGCCTCACAAAAAAAGTGTGTGCCATAATGTAGAATTACGTAGAGACAAGTTTTCTCAAATGCAACTACCCCCCATCCTGAGAAACTGATGGGTTTAATTACAGCCTTGTCTCCTTTCTTTATGAGTAAATACTCATGGAAAATAATTCTGTTTAGTGAATTCAAAGCACACTGTGCAGCCTGCAGGGAGTTTTCAAGCTCACCAGGGCAAACTTCAGCTTTAGTTCCACTATTTGATATTCAACACTCAAATGAACAAAGTATAACATCATTAACCAGGCAATTACCAGTCCTCTAAGTAATAGTCACAAAGAACTTTAACCCCCAGGTCCAGCTTAATCGAACAGGAATGTTTATTGGGAACTTGTTTCTAAAGTGATGTTATTCATGCTATCTTGTACAAATTTTATATTGCTTTTTATAGTAGCTTTTAAGCAGCACTTGAGGTGAATAGGTCACTTCCAATGCGTTCCTTTCACATGAAAGCAGATTTGCAGTTTTTACTTTAATTTAATGCTCAGTAAGTGATTAATGTTACTAGATGCAGCCACAGAATAAATTTCACTAATTAAGCAAAATGCTGCTTTTCATTTGAGACTTCCCTGTGATGGCTACAGAAACCCCCTTTTATTAGTGTAAAAAAAGGAGAAAGCAATGAAGCCTTAAAATTTCTCAGGGTCAAAAGGTCACTGGTATCAGAATGAAGAATAAGACTGAAATTTGACTCACTCTCCTCTCACACTACCCAGGGCTAACTAAATCCCCAACGCTGTATCTGTGAATTAAGTGGGGTTTTGTTAAGTGAAGCTTTGTAGGATGCTTCCCTGCAGCAACACCTCCATCACAGGCATCTGCAGTGATTTTTCCCCATCTGAAAGCTCCTTTCATGGACAAAACAGGCAGAATTTCTTGTTGGCTAATCTTTATTTGGCTACAGTGAAACTACAGGACACACAGGTGCTTCCCAGCTTCCCAATCTTTGTATTGGCTCTATCTCAACAACATGTTTAACTAGACTTTGGTTTCCATGAAAAGATTAAACAAAAGACCTACATCCTTAAATATGGGGAAGAGCTACCCTAGGGTTTGGGTGTACTCCACTGACCATAGAGAAAGACCCCGAGCAGCTTTAAGCAGTGCTATTAGCACTCACAGATTTTTAAAAATTGCTTTTGTCTTTGTTTTCTACAAGTTTTATATTTTTATTCTTTATAATAATTTCCTAATACATTTCCAGTTTCTAGTTATCTGTTCACAATAAATTTTAATGCAGTGTTTAGCACTTAACTATGCATATATCTTAATGCCAAGGTCCCTTGGGTGTTTTTTTATTTATTTTTGGGGGGATTTATTTTGGTTTTCAAATTATTGAATCAGTCAATACAATACATAACGTTAAACAATTTTCTTCCTCATAATGTACTAAAAGATGGCTGTGATTTACAGGGCAAAACAAAGCCAGTTTAGAACTGACAGCTTTGGAATGGAAGTGCAAGGACTGGATCAGCACAAGCTATTGCCAACCCTCTTCCTCACGAGAGAATTGCATGCCCAGAAAGTTGACTTTTGCTTGCAACTTTTGAAAGTTGCCTTTTCAGAAGTTTCACATGATAATTAGTTATCAGAATTCTGAAATAATTTAGGCCTGCCAAAGCAAAGTACACCTCACAGTCTAAGCTGAAACAGTACTGACCATGAAAAAACCAGTAATATTAAGGATCGTGTCCTAATTTCACACATATAAGTTGTGTTACATAAATTATGTTCCCATTGGGGCTTCTACTTACAAAATTTATAAAGAAAAACATTAAAAATTACAGTGTTAATGATTTAATTCATATAAGAATACAGACAGATCTGCTTTTAACTCCTTACAGCATGTGCATGTTTAATACAAGTCCTTACTCATATCCAGCATTTAAGATGAAGTAATAGGGTTATTAAGCTTTGTGAGGATCTTCTTTTATCTAGTGATAAAGAAGTTAAATCTCTCCAGTCAGAGAAGGAAAGCCAGGCCGCCACAGTCTGGGTATGAATCTTAAAGTTTTGTTGCTTTAAATGATGCTGCAAATCCACTCTCCTCAGAGTTTTGTGATAACCTACTCTTCCTCAAAAGTCTCTGGAGAGACCTGGTAAATCTTGTTGGAAATAAAACATTATTTCAGAAAACAAATACCATAGTTTTCAACCCCTCCACTCCCAAAATTACTCTTTACCAAATGAAGACTGATTAGCCAATTCTTTATGTTTTACAGGGTCTCTTAACAAAGGTCCATGGGATGACCTCATTGCACAAGAGTGATAAAAGAGCATCATTAAAGTATCCTTCCTAGCAAAGGAGAAGAATGTCTGTGAAAACAGTTTTTAAATTTTAAATATAAAGATGATAGACCTTCTCTGTTAACATAGTGACTGATACTATTGGTTATGTTCAAAACTATTACACAGACCAGTGATAACACTCAGCAAACAGGGAAATTTCTGACAGAGTTATTGCTTTATAGCTCTGTGTCCTAGTTAGGACAACTGAGACCAGTTCATCAGGGTATGGGTGTAACCCAAAACTGTGTATTCTATAGCCTTCCATGCCATTTCCCAGAAACTGTTATCAATGAACCATTTACACCATCTGCCCATAGAGCCTGACTCCTCAGGCTACAAACTAGGTGTTAAGAGGCCTGTGAGATAGGAGGATGCTCCTGTCCTCACACCCTTTGTGGAACTCCCCGCCCTGAGGGAAGTGCTGAGCATTCCTGCCTGAACTGCAGGATATATAATCTTGGAGTCTTGGAACATTTTGAACCACTCTGTGGGATCCAGAGAAGGACTGCGGCTCATCGCTCTCAAACAGACTTGGATCACCACCCTATACTGGACTCCAATCACCACTTTGACCAGACTGCAACAGCTCTCCCCCCAGCATCTCACTGCAATCACCACTTTTGACTAGACTGCAACAGCTCTCCCACCAGCAGGTTCTTCCCCTCTCCCTTTACTTTGGACTCAAGCGGGGCCCAAGGAACACCACGTTGTTCATGCCCCAGGGTACTGGGTTATACATTTGGGTTTTGTGGGTTAAGACCAATTGTTTGTTTGTATGATTGTACTTACTGTATTATTTTAGTAAATTGTTATTCTGACTTATAATCTCTCCTTTGAGTTGAGTTCATTTCCCCTGCTGGTTAACTCTTAAACCAGCACACTCTGCAACCAATTACCAGTTGAAGGGAGAAATGAACCCTGGTCATCAGGAATGCTCCTGTTTGCCAAGCCTGTGAGATTAACTTTTTAAAAATCGGTTTGAAAGGTGTTTTGAAAGACAGTCTACAAGCAGAACTACAAATTTATAGAACTGGGGTTTTTTAACTATGCAGGATGACCCTGAGCAGGCTGCAGTCAGGTCTTGCACCACTTCCTTCAAGAGGTTTTTCTGCTCAACTCACACAACTGCACATGCAGGTACACAAATCAAAACAGAATACAATAACCCTTGCCATGTATTTTTTTGCTGAGCATTATCCAAGAAAATATCATTTTAGGCTTATCTACCACACATTTTCTCCCCAAAGCAATTGCTGTGAGCACCTTCCAGATGAATCTGTGGTCTGTACTGGCAGTGCAGCTGCAGAAACAATCTCTATCTGAAGTAATTAGCAACTGTATTACCTATCCCCCCAGAGCAACCAGGCTTCAATATGACTCATTCTTGGTCAAATACTTTTCAAGATTTTTAGGCAAAAGCCAAAGGTCTCAAAGACAACTGAATGGATACCAGTTTCCCCCCACTTTCTGGATAGAAATTGTGTACACTAAACTAAAATGCACCTGATCTGAACCATGTGACTTGCAAATGACAATATATCAGTCAGTAACAACACATTCTGCCAAAGATCTTGAGGTTGAGAACTATAGCAACAACTTTAAACTGTGAAAACACTACAGAGTATAAATATCTTCAACACAGGAAATAGAGAAGAGTTGCTTTAAGGGACCATTATGTTAACTGACATCACAAAGTATTAGATCATTTCTATAGTTATTTTTATATATGAAAAATTATTACACTCAGGAGCAAAACAGCACTCAAGCACTTATTTTCTTCAGAGGAACTTTTGGGTCACAAAATGCCTATCTCAGTAAAGAGAATTTATTTAGGTAATTACTATTGTAACAATCAAACAAGCTGTTACAATACCACATCACGTTTTACATCAGTTTCATTTCTAACTGACTTACACAGACCCAGTTCCCAGAACAATTAAGACAGGTTCTGGGAAATATTTCTGCAAGTACAAGTGGAAACATGACAATGAGGTGTCTCCGAGACTTTTGTTTAAAGCCAGTAATTCAGTTTCAAGTCTTGTGTTCTTTCCAGTTTCTCATTAACTGTACAAATTTAGGTACAAAGCGCCCCAAACAATTCTTTTACAACCTAAATGTGGTAAGTGTTCTAGGAAACTTCGTAGACAGCAGTTTTTGAAAGAGCAGGACAGTACCTTTTACCAACATAATCAAGGAGTCAACGAATTAGGAATTGAACAGAAAAGGATATAATAGATAATCTGCAGCAGATTGGAATAAGCTACATGCACAGAAAGACCTATTCTCTAGAAAAAGTAATATTAGCTAGGGGAAGGTATATGTCCTGAAATGATTAAGAGCAGACTACTCTATGATTATTTAAAAGCAAAAATAACCATAAATATCTTGCAACATGCTTCATATAATCTAAAATAGAAAAATAGCACAAAGAAATTGGAGTTGCAAAACCAACATGCCATGTTTTATACCAAAGCATGGCAACACAAGCGTGAAAACCATTTTATGTGATGGATTTATCAACCACTTCTAGAAAACATTACAATGTGAAGAAAATTACACAAAACAAAGAAGAAGGAAAAAACTGAAGTTGTAACAAAAATCAGAGTCATAACATTTTGGGCACATCCTTTGAGAAGGGTTTTGGTCTTAATTTGAGCCAGTACTTCCATGACTACCATTATGGAATATCTCAAGCTCAGTTAGTCTCAGTTAGTATTAGCTCAAGGCAGACAAGACCTGGCAGTCATCCTGCTGCGCTTGGCTTTCAAAGCAGAAGCATATGCAGACCTTCTGAGTGCACAGTTGGCAGAATTTAAGATGCCTCCATTTAAACATTTCTGCCTTACAAGCAGTTATTTAACAATCAGTCAAAATGCAGTATAATAGAGGTAAGGAAGCTGCACTGGAAATCAAATTAACAAGAGAAGGTTAAAAAAAGTCTTGGGCTATTATTTAGAGTTCATTAAAAAAACATTCTTTCCAATGGAAAAGAAATAGTGGAATTCTGACAGTGTGAAACAGAATAGTAAAAAAAAACACTCAAAACACCCCAAACTTTCCAACAACTTGTCTGAACAGACCTGAAACAAAAACTTGGAAAGCACTGACACCTATATTTTTTGATGTTATGCCTATTTCATACTTACTTTTTAGTAATTTTATACATCTAGTATTTCAACAATTACAAAGTATTTTCCCTACTGTTTTCTCTCAAAGTGTTACAACTAATTCTGAGGCAGATCATAGAATGAGTTAGGATGAAAGGGATCTTAAAGATCATCTAGTTGGACCCCCTGCCAGAGGCAGCGATACCTTCCACTAGACCAGGTTGCTCAAAGTCCTATCCAACCTGGCCTTGAACATTTCCAGGTATGGGACACTCACAGCTTCTCTGGACAACCTGTGCCAGTGTCCTACCAGTCTCACAGTGAAGAATTTCTTCCTAATATCTAATCTAAACCTGTCCTCTGTTTAAGGCCATTCCCTCTTGTCCTCTCACTGCATGCCCTCGTAAAAAAGCGTAAAAGATATTAACAGTGCTTTCTACTAAAAAAGAAAAAAAGAAAGAAAAAATGCCCTTCTCCACTTCCCACCACTCCTCTCAAAGGCAGTTTCACCAATCTACAGCATTAGTTGGCTTCCACAAGTACAAACTATAAATTTGTATAACCATATGAGAAACAATTAAAGAATTAGTAAGTCAGCATTAACTTTGCATAGATCTGAAGCAGAACAAAAAATGTAATTAATATTATCAAACATGAAGAGTATCCCTTAGTAAATGATGGGAGTCAGAAGATACTTATACCAGAACATGTGGTGTGTCCACAGAGTTATTCTAGGATACTTTAAATAGACTAAAGAAAACTTAAAAGAATGCAATATATCTGCTTTAATTTTTTTCTAACACCAAAAATGTAGCTGAACTAGCAAAGAAGGGCAAAAACAATAATAAGGGGCAAAAAACTCTAAACAATTTATTTGTGTGTGTGTATGTGGTAAACTTGGACGACAGTAACATCTGCAAGAAGCTTGAGCTCATGTTTCCACTAATAAGACCACTACTATTTTTCAGAACATAATGTAAGATGTGATATTCAGTGCCTTTTCTCATGGTCACATATGAGAATCTTTTTTGAAGATTGATCAGTGATGGCTAGCTCAGGCTTTGGAAAAACAACACTGAAAGGTGTAACCCTTCCCTCTTAGATATTTAGAGCAGAATCATGCAGGAAATTATAGAATAGAATGGTTAAGGTTGGAAAGGATCACAGTGGGGCACCTGGTCCAACCTCCCTGCTCAAGCAGGGTGTTTAAAATTCAGCGCGTTTCCATTTGGATGACTTCACAGTGATGCCTTAAGGTCCATTAAGTTTTTTGATTTTTCTAATTTTTATAAGTTTTATAAGTAGTTATATAGCAGAAGTAGATTTAGAAGCAGTAGCATTTCATTCCTTTACCCTTAGCACAGAAACTCTCCAACCCTATTACCCCATTCTACGCTCCCCATATCAATTCTACCCCTGAATTCCAGTAGAAATGTTTAGTCTCTCTTTAAGACAGGCCTATTCTGCTTAGAGAACACTTGTACCTTGGCCTAAACCGCAGAGTACAGTCAAACTCTGGGTAACTGTGTGACCCCTGTACCCCGAAGAATATGAAGACTGATGAAGAGAGGGTCTCAGAGACCCCAGCCCCAATTCCCAAGGGGTGTGACTGAGGGTGGTCCAGGGCAAAAGCCAGAGGGAGGATAAAACCTCGGATTGGACAAGCAGTATTAGAAATTGTAACATCTGTACAGAGGGACTTGCATGTGTGTCTTGTAACCTTATGCCTGGGCACAAATTAAAACCCTTCCCTTATCTCACCTTCAAAACTAAATTGTCTTGGAGTTTTTTTCTCCCTGAATTTTCTTTTAGGCATCACAGGGATCTAGGAAGGCAACAATAATCATCTTCAAGTTTTAAAATCAAGAGCTATAAAAAGACAAAGATCATGTTTGGGTTTGTTTTCTGAAACACCACATACCAGATCCCCCACTTGACATCTGAATAGCACTGACGCAAAAACTTCTCTCCCTTTAGGAAGCCCTTGTGCTACACGTCTGTGCAGTGAGGGACCCATGCTCAGCATCCCATCTGCAGTCCTTTGCCCACCCATTCTGCAACCTGAAGGTAAAACTTGGTTTGGAGGCTATAAACACAAGCCACGCTGGCCAAGAAACACACACCCTGTGTGCTTTAGCAACTGGGGACTAAAAAGCAAAAGCTTGCCCAGCTGAAGCACAGGCATGTGGATCTTGGGCCTTCATAAAGAGGAAGACAAGTCTTCTTTTAAAATGACAAAATTTCAAAAGTAACATATCCTAAAAAAATGTCAAAGTTTTGAGAACGCTTTTGATGCCTTTTTTTTTTGGTGCTCAGATACTCCTGTGTGTAGGGAAATCAAGAAATTTGCATGGCCTCTGCTCTCTCCTTCCTCTGTGCAACACTTGCTCCTTGACCATTTATCTTTTGGTTGTACTTCCATTGGCATATAATTAAAAACTGCAACATGTAAAAAAAGAACATATGAGACTGTCCCTGAAGTAATAACTCAGTGACATTAGGGAATATATGAAGAGCGCCTATCAAAAAAGCAGTAAAACAGACTTAGCTGACAAGGTCCATTCAAGTACTAAATGATCAAAACCTATGTTTCTCCTGATCTCATTAAATTACAAATACACTGCTGGAAAACACAAATCAGAAAGGTGAAATACTTCAGTAGCAATGTGCTTTTCTATTAAAGTTTTGCATTTTTATGATGAGAAACTCTCAAGTCACTTGTAAACAAAGCAAACCCCAAGTTCAATTTTTCTGGGAAAATCGTCACGCTCTATCCTATTTTGAGAAAATTCAAGTCTTTTGATTCTAGTTTTTCTTCCTGAAATTTAAGGAAAACTTATTTAGGTTATAGACATTTTTCTTTTACTTCAGTTGGCCTTTTTGGAAGAAATTTCATTGAAACATATTCCCACAGAAACCCTACATTTTGTCAGCATGTTTTCCAACAAAAGAATTTCAAACTCTTTCTGCTAGTACTGCCAATCTGGTTGTGGTATCTCTTATGGAAATTTCAAAACACAAACTCGCTGATCAGTGTTTTAAAAAGCCTCATGCTCATTTTAAAACTTGATCACTACACGAACTGTCATTGTGCATGATTTAATTGAAATACCTGATCTCTGTTTTACTGAAGTTACATACGACCACATTAAATTGTTACTGTTTATTTCCTATGGTTTAAGCAAATGCAGGAAGGTTGGGATGGCTTGGAAGCCACAGAATTTTAAACTACCAGGTTTACAGAAACCCCCCAAAATGTTTCCCTTTAGCTCTCCAATTCCAAACTGTGTGTAAAGGTCACACCTTACATAGACAATGATGCAATTTGAAGTTAGTTGAATTTTGAAGCTTCTCCTATCTGCTCTAGAAAACACAAACCTGAACAGCAGCTCATCTATTTCTGCAAAACCTTTCACATACTTTCTACTTGATATTTCCTGCCATCAGCATACAGAGCAATACTGAAGCTTAGCCTACTTGAACTGTATGGACATGGAGTTAAACCTACCTCTTGCAGGCATGAGGACTTCAGCTACACCTACATCCGGAGCCCAGCTATGGCTAAAGTAACTCAAACTGCATTCTGATTGACTGGTCTGGGCAGGAATAACAGTGCAGATGCACTGCATGGTCAGGTAGATTAAATAAACAGTTTCCAATCCCAGTTACAGCTCTCCAAAACCTGTCTTCCTCCCATCATTTTCAATAAGCTGAAAATAATTTTTAAGAAAGGATGGGGTACAGGAATAGAGAGTTCACTTAAAATTGACTTTTTTTTTATCATCTCTACTATAGAGGGAAGCTCCAAAATGATTATCTCAAAAGAAGCAAAACTCCTATGAGATTAAAAAGTCACAGCTCTCATAGATTTATGTTGCATTTTAATAAGGAAGATCTGCCTGCCTCAGAAAATATAAAGAATAAAAAGAAGACTTGAAAACACAAGCTGATCTTGAAACTACACCACATTGCTTCTAGTAAGAAAACAAACCATTTTCATACTGACTTAGGTATATATATTAAGTTGTTCTGTGTACCTATACACTTTTGACACCTCAGAGAAAGATAGACAAAGAACATGCAAATACCTGTCAAATTTAAAGGAGTTACTTTAATTTGCAAGCACTTTTACTCTGCTGTCTTCACTTTCACTGTAAAGAAAATGCACATTTCTGCTATTAGTTAGTTCGTGTGGGATCTGTTACGGGTAGCTCCACTGACTTCACCACAAATGTACTGATATCAAACAAAACCCAAAGTGTGCCCACAAGCACAGCCAAACAGCAGCCAGAAGCCTTACATATAAACATATGTTTGTATGCCGCTGTTTAAAAAAAGATCATACAAGGCACCTCAGCTAAGATACAACAATCCCGTAGTTCTGCTATGTAGACTTCTCTATTTTGCTTTTTAACTTAAGTATCTTACAAGTGCCTCATTAATCATTCAGCAGGCATTTTCTGTAGCTACTCTAAAGCACATAAACCAATTACTAAGCCACAGCAAAAACAAAACAGGTTTTACCATTCACTTCCAATGAAGTAAGAGGCTGCTAATTAATACATTTCTGAGGTCAGACCCACAAATGACTATTTCAACCTGAATCTATCTCCCTGACTCTCTATTTTGTCTATTTTAACTGCAGGTGAAATGAGGTATCTGTAGCATATTTGTGTGTGATTTTCCAACTCTCTAGACTGGTTGGCAGTCTTTAGACCATAGCATGACAAGAAAAATGGAAACCAATACCAGCAGTGAAGCCAGTTGGCCCAAAGCACCCTGAAGTCAGTAAGAAAACTAACAGCATCTTCAATTCACTGGATATTTGCCTTACAAAGCTGACATCCTTTATCACCTCTATTAATCTTAAATAGGAAAGCATGACTATGCATACTGTGTCTGTATTACCACTCATTTTTATCCTCCTTTGTGGAAAAATCAATTAGGTGTATATTGCTCTCTTTTATTACATTATAAATACCACTATTTCAAACTACTTATATGAAAATAAATTACAGGGTAGTAGACCAGAAGCATAGATCTCACTCTTGAGCTTAGATGAGCCTTTTAAACCTCACACAGCCAAACACTAAGTTAATGTCTGGCCAAGGGTCAAAACAATACAGATTTTAAAGCCTCAAAGTTGAACTTTGCTACAACACTTCCAGCACCGTTTCCCTGTGGCTTAAATCAGTCAAAGTGCACTGGCGCTTCTCTAAGTTAGACATCTGCACTTTCTGCTTCATCCCTTGCTTCACCGTTAGCACAGCTATGACTTCAAATTATGTATATTTTAGGATTAGTTTTAAACCAAACAGTTTTTCTCATTCATGTATATGCATATATACACACAGCACAAGGGAAGAAGCACAGAGGCTTAAACGGACAGCGGTAGGATTACTTCAAGCAACAGCCCACATTCAAACTGTTTAAGTCAACCATAAAAACTGTATCAGAACCCAATGGATTACAAAAGTACAGAGAAATTTAAGGTAATATTTGTAAGCAGAAGTAGGACCTTTGTGATCTTTCCACAACAATCGGTACCTGATCCACTCACTCTTATCCCTTGCCCCCTCATTGAAGATTTTCTTTTTTTCTTTCAGAGACGATGTAAGTGATAACTACTGAAACTTAAAGCTAATGACTTTCAATACTACTGCTTCTACCTCAGATTTTAAAGACTTGCATAGCCAAAAATTAACCTTTTCCAGCTATAGCACTGAACCACTAAACCACCATAGATAACAGCTGAGAAAGTTCAACAAAACCCAGAGACTTGAGTAAGGAGTGTGCAGGACAGTGTATGCTGCTCAACACTACCTGGATCTTCCTCTACCACCATCACTGGAAGTATCCTGTAGGAGCCAAATACTATTGCATGGATATCTCACCGGGAACTGCAGCATAAAGCTTCTGGTTTTCATGTAGTACCTCCTTCTGAGGCTAAATATATTATCACAGAATCATGAAATGGTTTGGGTTGGAAGGGATCTTAAAGATCATCTAGTTCTAACCCCCTCACCAGAGGCAGGGACACCTTTGACTAGACCAGGTAGCTCAAAGCCCCATCCCACCCAGGGCTTGAATATTTTCAGAGATGGAGTATCTTGTTTCAGAGGATTCATTCTCTTACCGCAAAAGATGAGAATCCCTCATAACAAAGACACTTGCTCAGGGCATGGGATGTGGGTTCCAGCCTCCCCTCTCCTGCCAGGGTCAAACCAATGTCTCCCAGAGAGACACCTTGCCGCTTCCAGGAAGATTATTAACACAGATTCAAGTAAAAATGGATCATTTATGACAAATGTTTTGCATTTGAAAACATCACTCAATTCCTCCAAGATTGCAGCAGACAATTTTAAATTATCACATGAGAAGCAAGTCCTTTGTCCATTGTCAATTGACATTTCCTTTCTTACCTTCTAGGTATTAGCTGATGGCCACACCGAAAACGCAACTGCTAAATGTGATCAACAATGTAATAAAATAGTTCATAAAGTCCTGAATTGGTTTCATAAAATTACAGGATATGGGCTGGAAGAAAAGAGCAGCTATAGGGGAAAGTGAGCTGAAGTATTTCTAAATGCTGTTTACCAGTACTAATGATATGCTACGTAATCATTTAAGTGATCTTATCATGCAGAATTTAAAAAGGTTATTTGCTGACTTACAGATTTAGAAAGTAATAGTTCTTCACATTAATCAAACCTAAGTTCTGCTTCTTGGCAGCAGTTCTCCCCTGACAAGCATTTTCATGTCAGTATTTATCTAAACTAATTAGTTTACCAGCTTGAACAATTCTTTTGAAACATTTTTCCCCCCTTAACTTCTTACATTCTGCTTTTTTGAAGGAAACCAAATTAATACCATAGATTTTTTTGTTTTTTAAACAATATTAACTCATAAATCTTATTGAATGACTATGGCAAATTCTTTCAATGGCTTCATAATGTTATCCTTTATAAGAAAGAGAATAGGAGTGTGACTGTGGGCTTTGTGCTGCCTCTGGCAAGTAGAGGTCAAAATCCTCTGTACAAATTCAGAGGCCTCCACGTGGCCAAAACTGAAAGAGGTTGCACGCATTGGATGCAGTGGTTGCAAGTAATTTGTCATGAAAGTAAAATATACCCTCAAGAACTATGTGAAGTAACACCAGTAATCCTGACATTGAATCAGACTACCTTAATCATAGCCAGAGAATACATGTTGGGCAAAAACTTAGGTTAAAAATCTGAAAAATAACAAGTAATTGCCTTAGAACTACACAAATTGCAAATGTCTTTCTTACGAGATCTGTTATCACGACCATTTCACCCTGTATCTTTTGGAACAGTTTCCTAAATAATTAATGAGGCTTATTCCTTCCTATCATTCCTAGTATTTGCTTAATATAGCAACTGATTTTTAAATTTATTTTTTCTTAAGAGAGTCACGTTTTATACTTGAAAGGTATTTTGAGTAAAAATTTGTGGTCATCCACAGATTAAAGCTCAAAAAGATTTCTTGTTATCTAGCCTCTACTAGCCCCTACTGTAAGATCAACTAGACTTATTTATATGTCACAATCACCTGATGTCTAACATACATTTCTAAGGCATGATGCCATGTTGCCTTTTCTCCAGGTAATACACTGCAGTGTACATAAAGAAGTTATGCACTATAAAGTGTAACTCTGAACATCACCTCAGGATGTGTCTGGATACTTGTTATAAATTCTCCAGGTCACTGTCCCTAACAAATCTCTGTACAATGTCTACTACACATACTGTAGGACCTCTATGCTATACGGCAGCAGAACCATTTCCAATCATCTCTCAAGAGTTTCTTATCTTGCCAAGTGGGCTTATTAAGATGCAATGGAAATGATGATTTTGTTCATCCTGCAAAGCAAATTTTCCCTTAAAATGAGACCACAAAAAGGGTCAGAGGTTTAAATCAACAGCTCCTAACACACACATGCACAGCACACACTGTTCATAGCTACAGAAAATGAAGAATTTAAAGCTGAGGTGCAGGGGTGAGTAAGCAGGTGTGCCATTTCTTAGATGTTCTTGCTGCATGTATTAGAGGCAGGTGGGGGCCACCCTTTTCAATATATCAGATAACAAATCAACACGTTGACAATATCTTATGCAATTATTGTTTCCTCTGGATATCTTTATAACTGCATTCTCAGAAAAATTTGCTTTGCACATCAAAATATTTGAGAATGTAAGCAAAAACTGCTCCTGGGACTTTCCATGAGTTACACAAAAAATGTAAATCCAGAACCTTCATTCAAGAATTTATCAGTCGTGTCACTGCCACTTTGTCAGTGGCCTAAAGTGCCGCTGTAACTGGTCCTGTGTATTTACAGTGCAAACAACCAATCTGCATATTCCATGACAACGTTTACATAATTCTAGGTAACCCTAACGTGTTCATTAGCATTAACTGGACCTTTGAGCTTCTTGTAAAAAAGCTTCTTTTGCTATTAGACATAGCATTTTTCTATTAGTGCTATCATGGATACTATTTTCGAAATTGCGGTATTATACTTTAAAAAATTAATCCCCTATTTTCAATCTGTCTCAACTCTTGTGGGTAACAAACCAAATAATGCCAAGAGCAAGCTCTAAAATGTAAGCAAAGGGTACCTATATTTTCTGAAATACTCTAAAAATATCTTCAGAACTTCTATGACAAACTCCAGCACACAGTTCTGCACTTTTCTCCATCACTGTGCATGGAAAGCTTTTTCCAAAACTCTTCTCCAACAAACTTTTACACAAAATCAAAAGAAAACAAGAAAAAAAATGTCAAATTAATAGTAATTTTAAAGGTTCTCTTATTTTCTCATTCTCTTAAGTTGTTCCTCCATAAGTTTGAGTAATTAGAAAGCCTCTAGCAGACCTGTGAATATTCTGAAAGATACTATTATGTTAAGGGATACTGCAATGACTAACACAGTCCCAACAGCAACACTTTAGGTTTGTATTTCAAAGGAGAAGGTTTTACACCAGAAGCAGCAGAATATTCTTATTTGTCTCTTAGTTGCCTAAAAATTATTAATCAACACGTTGGTTTTCCTTTCTGCCTGTATCAGTTTTTACATATTATTCCTTAAGTCAAAACATGTTCTCTCTAGTCCACTTCTCTTTATACTACTAGGTACATCATGGACAGTATAGGAAACAGCCAGGAAGGGACTTCATTTAACTAACTGAAGTGGTTCAAAGAAACTGCTTGCGTACACACAGATATACAATAAATACTGTGAAGAAGTGTTTCAGAACTAGAATTTGACTAAAAGTGGCATTTCTTAGAGTATGATTGTCATATTCACATATTTTTAAGAACAAAGAACCAAAGCAAACTATTGTTCTCAGGTTCAAAATACCTTTCCTGTATGTATGTTTGGGTTTTAAAATCCCTCCATCAACTCAAGAGTAGAGAGGAAAAGAAAGGACTCTAGCAAACTGAAAACTCATACAAAAGGAGAGAAATTGTTTCCTTTTTCTACAAGCAGGAGAGGAGCAGTTGTATTATCTCCTATAAAGGAAATTGCAACAATTCTGAAGAGAAAAAAGAGCATTTCCAACAGGCAAGAATGAAGAACTCTAGAGTTTTATTCTGAGCTTCATTTTCCCTTTTTAAGCAATTACACAACCTAATAGACTACAGCCCAAATACTTTCACTTCTCTTGCCTTTTTTTTTTTAATACTTGGAAGATTTTTTGGTTGCTGTGTATTAGGAAGTAAAAGAAGAACTAATTGAGAAAACTGGCTCTAGAAGGTCAAACTTTCAGTGGAAAAAATGTTTACGGTTTTCTTTCAATTTTTACTTGTAATTTGAACGTCTCTTAATTGATCCTTTTGCTTGGCTGGAAGCTAATCTAAAAAGACAAAATTTTAATCTTTCTACATTTTCACCACATTCACTACCTTAACATCCTATTTAATAAAGGGTTCTCCATCCAAGGACTTCAAACTATATTTAGCAATTACCCAGTGTGGAAGTGAATGAACTCTTATAGGGAGGGAAGTTAGAGCACAAAGTCACAGAAAACTTTGCCAGGATTGGAACAGAAAATTTGTAGCACAGCCAGAAAGAGACTTCCTGGTTCCCAGCTCTACTTCTCAATCGTAACAATTTTTTTTCTGTACATACACATGTTCAAAGAGGAACTCCAGTAAATAGACAAGAAATGCCTAAACCCATAAAAATGACTAGATAAATAACAACTTAGAGCAAAGAAAATACTGTCCTGCCACAGTTTGTCTTCACTGCAACAGATAGCACAAGTTCTTCTGCATAAGCTTGCTTAAGCAAAGTATGAACAAATGCCTGCAACATGACACAGATGTGTCTCTGAAAGCAGTAACATTAGTTACTGAATAATGGAGTTACATAGAGCATTTTGTGCATCATTTAACAGTGCATACTCTGGCCTTGGAAACACTGTAGAAATTTATTACAACACTATTAATGTTGCAGTTGGTCTTATTCCTCTAAAGAGCTTTTAGTAGTAGCATCAGCACAGACTAAATACAGTACATAAGACAAGTTCAAAATTTCTTTCACCTTTGACTACAACTTCTGTTTCAGAAGCACCCACCAGAACTGAAGGTGAGGAACATACCACCAGAGGAACACCCAACACTGGTCAGCACAACTCCAAAGGCTTGGAAAACCTTCCAATATTTGGAAGCCTTCCAATATTTTATTTCAGTGAAATATTTCTTTACCATTCAAATTAGACTTCTGAATTTAAGGGATCCTGCCCCCATGTCATAAATGAAAGCAAGTATTCAACTATGTGGCATCCAGTGGTACCAGGAAGGAGCAGTGTCCTACAGCCACTCTACTAGCACACTGCTAGGGTTATAAGTGCTTTTCCTTCCGACCCCCTGTTCAATGCTGGAATAAGTTTGCCACACAAATCCAAGATCACTTAAGGGTGTAAATAGTCCTAGATACCTCAACTCAGATATCTAAACTCATATAAGCAGACTTAAGTGGTAACTGGTTGAAGCAGTGCATGAAATCTTTTGCTGCTGAAGTTAGAGATGATTTCAAGAATCTCATCAGCTCTTGCCTTTAAGGAGTCCATGCTCACTCTGTCTTTGGTGCCTCTTCAAGAGCCAGAGGAAGCCTGTTAATGGAAATGCAGGCTTTGCTCATCTAGCACTAGCAACAAATGACAGGTCCTAACTCATTCCTGCCTGACGCAGAAAGGTAGAGAGACTTACATATGCGTTTCCCTGCAGCAAAAGCATTGTTTCCTTCGGAGAAAAAACCCCCCTCAGCATACAGGGTCCTCCCTGCAGCTGCTTCCTCCTGCCTACCTCCCTCCCCATCCCAAAGGAAAATTGCTTTTGGTGAAGGAGCATAAGCAAGGTCATTACCATGTCAATTCTTTCTCCATAATAACTGATAAACTTCTTTAAAAATTTTTAAAGCACTGGGGTCTACTAAACTGTTTTCTGAACCTGTCAGCACAAAGCTCAACATCTTAGAACAAGATCCAGCGAACAGGGAGTGTGCAATGAAGTTTTGCCCCTGCTCATGCTGGAGCCTGGCCAGAAGGGAGGCTACTCCTGACTCCCAGCAGCTGCCAGAGCACTAGTACAGGCTTTTCAGCTTGGAGAAGCTCACACAAATTTAAACACTTCTTGGTAACAATCAGCTACATCTAAATTAAGAAAAAGGATACACAATTTGCCTTTGCCATTCACACTTTTACACTAAAATAACTCAGCCTGCACGCTCAGTCATAACCCTTCCTTGCTGAAACATGAAAGCAATGAAAAACCGGTCAACTTGGGGTTTTCAAATTTTCATCCAAAGGTGGAGAAATCCTGCATCTGAATGGTATTTCTGGACATATACAAATATGACTTAGCTCTTCAATTAATACCAAGTGCATGTACTGTACTACACCAAAAGGGTACAGGGGCCATAGAGTCACAAAGACAACAAAAGTATACACACGATACTCTAAAATAGAGATATGAGTAGTATCCACATATGTAACAGGAGCAACAACACAGGCCATAGCAAGGCAGGGGGTCCAATGGATGAAGCAAAGGCTGAGGATGCCCCTTCACAACTGCTTTAAAGCACATTTACCATGGTAAAATGGACAGTGCCTCTGATCAGATGTCCCACCCTACCTCTGTGCACCCACACCTTCGCCCAAATGCCAAAATCAAGTACTGATCGATGAGAGACATACTCATTTCCACTAGTTTCTCTCTCTAGACGTGAATTATTGCTTGAGGCTTTGACATGTGACATCAAATTTCTGTACTTCATGGATTTTCATTCCAGTAACTGAGCCTGCCCCGCATTGTTTTGCTGTATAAAGGAAGTAAAACTGAGATCAGAGCTCCCACAGCCTGATGCAGAACTTTTGCAAGAAAACCCCTCTCTCACCATGCAAGGTTGCCAGGAACTGAAACAAAATTTAATGTGCTTTTTTGAGTAAAGTCAGGTAAGACAAACTTTATGCTAAGGTACAAGTTAAATTGGACACATGAGAGACTCTGCCAAGCTCACATTTTCATTTCTGGCTGACTTAGAAGTGCAAAATGCACTATGCTTTATGATTAAGCATGAATTTCAAAAATAGTCAAGAAGGTTTCTTGTGGTTATAGCCTATTGAACTTAAACTGCTTGATTTCAACTCAAAATCAAGGTGAAAATGTTTAACAAAAAACTATAAAGCAAACTTGAAATAAAATAAGAACCACTTTTTCATGTTTCTGAATTTTGTCTGACATGGCTTACATCAAGAAATCGTGCCAAAATCCTGTGAAGCGCTATTATTTACTCTTCTTCACAGCACACTATAAAGGTTCTGCCCAGAGCCTTGCTTAGGTACAACTGATTAAAATCTACTTCAAAAGAACCATGCCACCCAGCCAGATATGAAGAGATTTGTTATTCTAAGACTTAGAAATAGACTGGTTTTGATGCCAGAAGTGAGTCTATCCAAGCTACTGTTAAATAAATGAGTCTGTCTAAACTGAGATTTACCTCATATCTGCCCCAAAGGCAATAAGAGATGGGTTTTTTTTATATTTACTTAACAATATAATTAGTTATAACATGTTTTTGTTTCATTAATCAGTGACTAATGGGACTGTTTTGTGCATATGCGATAACAGGCCCCTTTAAATCACCAGAAACAATTGCACAGTACACTACGCATTTTGCTGTATTAATTCTGTGCTTACATATTGAAGAAAATGCTTTCCGCATCACAATATTTCAAAAAAACCCTGAAGTGTATTTTTTTTTTTAAAGACCCACCTTTCTGGCTAGCAATAAAGCTTGGGGTGTGCTTTCTAACATGGAACAAGTTAAAAATTTCTCCTCCCACTGAAACACATCTCAGTCCTGGGAATATCCAAGAGCAATCCTCTCTCAGTTATTATTTGGTAAAATTATTTAATTATCTAACAATGTTACTTTGTCCCTCCTGAGCTTAGTATTGAGGGAATTTAGATAGAACCACTCAGCTGATTCCTGGTGATTAATGTGTTCTCTATTACAAGGAAAGATATCTAACAAAAATCATAATGCTAATTCAATCCTGTATAAAATCCCACAATTACTATTATCTCCAAAGAAAAACAGGAACTTTAAGGCATGAGGGTTATTCAGGCACTGCAAAGTCTTCTCATGACTAAAGAAAAAGATTTTTCAGGCCCTGGCAACATTGACAAAGGACTTTTCAGGAAGCATGGAAAGAGTTAAGAGGCAGCTGGAGCACTCTGCTGGTGACCATTTGCACGCCTGCAAGCTACAGTCTGCAAGGTACAGCAGAGACGTTATCAGATTAGGGGAAGGCAAACAAACCAAACTGAAACCATTCTTCAGCGCCCAGCCTCTTCTTCCTGTGATGTCATGCTACAAATTGCCTGAGCGCTCTGCTCTCCTCTCCAGAAGGAGCTGGGCTGCAGGAGGGCTGCCGAGGGCTGTGGGCTGCAGGAACAAACACGCTCTGGAATTCGGTTTCTGCCCTGGCAAGCAGCTCCCTTCTGCTTCTGCTTCCTGCCCCATGGGGCCAGCCAGCAAGCTGAAAAACTTGTTGTACAGAAAGAAGGCTGAGGGAGAAATGCAAGTGCCCACATTGTGGCGTCCAGGAAATCGTTTCGCAAGGCACATACTCCCAGTACATTCGGATGGACAAGGCTTTGCCGTCACGATCTGCAGCCGGGAGTAAGGCAGAAAGCCCTACAATGGCTTCATTGAATCGAGGTGGGAAATGGAACTAAGCAAGCTTTGAGGTGATCTCATCTGCCACAGATGATGCCTTTTCTGACTTTTGTCGACTGGCTATGTGATTACAAATAGCACTCGGAAGAAAAGAGTGACCTTCTGGTGATTTCTGCTGGAGATGTACTCCCCTGCCACAGAGCTCGCCTTTCTTCCCTGAAGCTTCACAGCACAACAAATTTGCCAAAATACACTGTTCAAAATACATCTGATCTGCGAGTTCTTCTGGAATTTCAAAAAAGTTGCAATAAAAATACCAGAGAAACCTCCAAATCACAGGAATTTTAAACGTACCATTATAATGGTAAGCTCTAATTGTTCCACTGAGGACTCCTTTAAATATACTTTGTATGGGTGTATCTTTAGCATGGTGTTTGTTCTCGGCCTCATAGCAAACTGTGTGGCTATCTACATTTTCACTTGTACCTTAAAAGTGCGAAATGAAACTACAACTTACATGCTTAATTTAGCCATATCGGATCTGCTTTTCGTGTTTACATTACCCTTCAGGATTTATTACTTTGTAACCAGAAACTGGCCATTTGGAGACATTCTTTGCAAGATTTCTGTCACCCTCTTTTATACAAATATGTATGGGAGCATTTTATTTCTGACGTGCATAAGTGTAGATCGCTTTTTAGCTATCGTACACCCCTTCCGATCTAAGACTCTTCGAACCAAGAGGAATGCAAAAATTGTCTGTGTTGCAGTGTGGATAATTGTGTTAGCAGGCAGCACACCAGCAAGCTTTTTCCAGTCTACAAACTGCCATAACAATACTGCACAAAGGACATGCTTTGAGAACTTTTCGGAGGACACGTGGAAAACCTACCTATCTCGGATTGTCATCTTCATTGAAACAGTTGGGTTTTTTATTCCACTCATCTTGAATGTTACCTGCTCCACTATGGTCCTACGGACTTTGAATAAGCCGCTTACATTAAGCCGGAATAAATTAAGCAAGAAAAAGGTACTCAAAATGATTGTTGTCCATTTGGTGATATTCTGCTTCTGCTTTGTGCCTTATAACATTACCTTAATACTTTACTCCCTTATGAGAACACAGACCTGGATTAATTGCTCAGTGGTAACTGCAGTCAGGACTATGTACCCCATCACTCTGTGCATCGCCGTTTCAAACTGCTGTTTTGACCCTATAGTCTACTACTTCACATCAGATACAATCCAAAATTCGATAAAAAAGAACCGGTCCACAAGAACACGTGACGTCAGATTCTCTGAAAGGCCAGTTTCAGAAAACTTCATTCAACACAGCCTTCAGACCATAAAAATGAAAATATTTGACAGTGATTCTACAATATAAACTATATTAAAAGACTACTGGGACTAAACTGGAATTAGAAGCCCGCACATTTCTTCAGCTGTGGACATATGTTCCGATATGTAAATGTTATGCTTCCTTCACATCTGAAAAGTTTATTACAAGGCTGTAAAAGTGTTAAGCATAATAGCACACGGGAAAAGTATTTTAAGAATTTACGTCAAAGGTCTGTTCTGACAGATTGTATGTTAGGAATGAACTTTTAGGTTTGGATTAGGTTAACCAAAGTCCAAAGACTGTTTGTCAAGTCAAACACAAATAAAAAAATAGGTTGGTTTTCTTTCCTGAAGTTAAAACAATTGCTCATTTTTAATAATGCTATCAGTTTCCAAGTTACTGAGGATGGGGGTGAAGCTGCCTACTTTACGCTACAGGATCCAGTCACTCAGGAAAATTGCCCCATATTGTCATATCACTTCATAAGCTACTGTGCCTGCTCCAAGGTTTCCTCTTTTCTCTCTCTCTCCCTCTTACTCCTTCCCCTCCTTCTTTTTCCCTCCACCTTCCTTCTTAGGGAACACTGTGTTCATAGGAGCCTTCGATCCATGGGTTATAAGAACTTTGTTTCTCCTAGGTTTATCTTATTAAAATATATGCTATCTCCACAAGTCTGGCCCCCATGAAGTAATTAAGTCTTCTGGTAGTTTAGAGCATTCGGAAATTACTTAGACAGACTGGTTTTTCTTCTCACCTCTGTCTCAGATGCCTCTGTAATTAAAACAAAGTAATTTCTGATGACTGAAGTTAGTGCTTCAGGTACAGTAACACTGTATTAAACTCTTTTGTGAGAAGTTCTCCAACTCAACATGACTTTTGAGGAAAATAACATCCTCCAAATAAGTTAATTCAATCCAAAGTAGTAGTTTCTTAGAAAAAGATGACTTTTGCCAACTAGAAATGAACATGTGCATCAACTCAAATATTTCTTCCAGAAAACTATTCAGTGTCCCCTAAAGAAATTCAAGACACTCTGATTTTGAGTGCAACTTCCTCTCAATTTTCATGTCCTAGAAATAATTTTAACATAAGCATTTAAAATTTCAAATGCTATTTTCTTTCAAACTTCAAAAAGTAATAAAAATCAGTACTTGGGGCTACGTGCTGGCAAAATTAACCAAGACATTTTGAGAGGTCAACGCTATGTAAAAGGAGGAATCTACATATATTAATGTTACAAACAAGAATACATAGACAAAAGTGCTTTAAAACATCCTGCTTTATACGTTTCCCAGCTCTAGAACACTGTGTACATTTTCCTCAAAATTAATTTAACATCACTGTAAAATAAAAAAATTTTAAAAGGTAAAAGTAATTGTTGTTTTTTCCTCCTCAAAAACAATGGAGTCAAGAATAAGAACTGAGTTTACATGAATTGGCACTTCAGATTTAGGACAGTCAGTTGCAACACAGATACAGCACTGAGGCATTTTTACTTCAGGGCTGTATACAGAAGCACGAATCAATGTTGGAGAAAAGGCATATTGAGCTGTCAGAGTATATCATATGTTATCTGGCTGAGTTTACTTCCCTTTGCAAAGCTTTTGTTAATTCTTACAACTCAACAGTACATTGCCTCCTACGACTGGGTGACTGAGTTACTGAAAGACTGCCAGAAAGTAATGTTGATTGAATTTTAAATTTAAGAGCATTTTCAATCTTTATCCATACAACTTATAAAAGGAAAAGTCAAATAGTATGAGCTTAAGCTACAAACATATCACAGATATAAACATCTGCATAATATCTGAAAATAAGCAATTATCTTTGTTGGGAATCCTAAACTCTTCTAAGATTCATATCCGACTTCAGAAAAACACACAAAAGTCCCAGCATAGAGAAGAAATTCTGGACATTTTCCATATGCCACTGACAAATCCAAAGTTCAAAACCAGATATGCATCTCTAACATCTCAGTGAATCCCTCTCTAAAGAGCCTGTTTAATACTAGACTCCCTTTTAAAGACTGTGAGACAAAAGCCTTTAAATTACATACTGGGCTATGTTTCTAGGCTACTACTCTCACGGAGCTTGTCAAAGTTGTTACTCAGTTTGAGTGACAACTTGTTCAGCAACATCTCTGCACTACAGCAGTGAGCACCCCGGAGCCTCACCCTGGTAAAGAGAAGCTACTCAGTCTGAGATTACACAACTGCAGGGGGGGGGGGAAATAAAGAAAAAAAAATCACTGACTTACAAGCAGAACAAGCAGATAAAGTCACATGCATGAGTACTCCCCTTTAAACCAGACTTCCTTGGTGTATTAGCTTGAGTAGGCTGGAGAAGAGCAGACAGGAGGTCTTTCTGCTTTGCACTTACTCTCCAGGGCAGAAGCTTCTGCTTTTTGCAACAGCACAGTGCCACACAATACAATAGCTTTCCAACCAGCTAATAGCTTGATATCCCAAAACTATTTGAGGAAACTTTGTATTTTTTATTATTAAACTTACTTCACTCTTCCACAGGGGTGTGTGTGGGAGAACCAAATACCCTAACAAAAAAACAACACAGTCAAAAAACCATCATCTGTAATTTTGAGAATCAGGTCATTACTTGAAAAATTCCTGATCTGACTGATTTAGAAGAGGAGTGAATCTGTACCTCCCACAACAAGCTGATATAAAGCCAAGGTACCAGCTATTCAGGACTGGATGAGATTTTCTCCACCTTTTCTGGTTCTGCAACAAGATTATCCTGGAGAGTTGTGGATGGAGCAATGTTTTCACTGGTACATTCCTGAACAGATGCACTCCCTCCCTGTGCTCCTGCCTTTGATACCAACTCTCATGTCTCTCTGGTAAGGTCTTACGCTAAAATTTAAATTTAAAACCTAGATGAGGAGTTATGATCCTAATTCATGCCAAGAGCTCTCAAATAAAAAAGGCTTATATTGTCAGAGCTCCTGAGGATCTGAATGTGTTGCAACCAGTACTTCCTAAAAGTGAATTATTTTTACTCATATGCCTACACAGGGGGCATTAGGAGTTCAGTTCTAGAATCAAAACTTAAAAAAACTGTTCTTTGCAGTCTGGTTTCTTCATCTACAGAGTGCAAAAAATGCACACTTACTATAAAACTAAAAGTAAAGGAAATTTAGTTGATTTCAAGCATGTTTTTGATCTAAATCAAGGCAGGCAGACATTGATAACTAGATAATTAACCAGCAGTTTCAAAAGACAAGGAAAAAGAAACAAACTTATGATAAACACCTCAGATTCATCTCAACATATCATTGCTTCAAAAATCAAAAGATGTCCTCCCATTTTATACTTTCTATATTCAGCTTGAAATTTTAACTTCTGGTTTTTTCAGGAACAGAATACAAGTCAATTTTTTTTTCCCCCTTAGTATACATGTCTCGGATATTTAAAGAAATAACAATACCAAGTCAAACACATTTTCATACTTTTCATCCAAAAGTGTGTAAAAAAACCCACGGAAGATACTGTAGACAGATAAGGAATTCTTAACTGGAATCAACCTCCAAGTTTTCATTTCTTAAGGAGGTAACCTCAGACATAGAAATGCAAAGATTGAGAAAGACCTTTTGAGACCAGGTAGAAGATAAGAATGGCTATACTGGGTCAGATCCCAAACATTCAGCTAATCTACAGTCTTGCCTCCAACAGCAGCCAAGGTTGGATGCCTGGGGAAGAAGATAACAGTAGGAGAGGCACACAAGACTTTCTCAAGTGTGTCCCGGTCATATCTCAGGACTTTTGGGATCGGATGTATTTGTGTGTTCAGCAACATTAAAAATTTCTCTTCTGTGAGCTTCTCCTGTCTTCCTTCAAACGTGTGTAAAGTTTTTAACATTCACAGCAGTAAAAAGTTCACATTGCATATGTGTGGAGGGGGAATAAAACTAAGAAATGCAAACATCGTTTTGTTTCAAATCCACTAGTTTCATTACTGCCCCCTCACTTCTTTTGAAAGAGCCAGAGAGTACTAGATTGTCATTCAGTCTTTCCATATCACTCTTGATTAGTTGGTCTTCCACCATCTCTTGCAAATGAGAGAGTCATTTTCACTTGTAATTTCAAGCATCATCATCACCAAAGATGAAACTTTTAGAAATACACAAAGAATTCAGCTAAAATTACAGAGAACCCCGTGAGGTTCACTTTGAGACTGGTAATTTGAAAATCCCACGCAAGCACATTATCCTCTAGCCTTATTTATTCTTTCAAGTTATTTTCTAGGAGTTTTATCAATGAAGAGCAATTTGTTCATACTTTTCCAGCAGTAAATGTAATATTATAAGGTTCTTGCACCTAGGTAGACCTGTAAATCCTGACAGGTTCCCTTTTTTGCCAGACTAGGATAATTAAGACTTCTGGGTTTCTGGCATTTGAGCGTCACTGACAAAATGAAAGAGGATATGTTTCAAAAGCTAAGGCAAAATGTAAATCAGAATTATTCTAAATCTAGAAGATATAAATGTCTGGGCTGCATCGGTTATCCAATTACCAGAATGTTGAAAACATTGTATAAACACAACTGCCACTGCATTAGTACATTTACAGAATGCATTTAAGATGAATGCAAATTCAGAAAGCCAAGCTTGCACAGTCTAATACTTCTGCAAGAAGTTGGATGGAGAAGTTTGTTCTACTTGTCTAATTCTGTTTTCACACTGAAGCCTTTTGCATTTATTGCCTCCCCCCCATCCAGTTCCTGTTATACAGCTGTTTATAAAGTAAGCCCAGTTTTTCCCGTAAGAAAACTGAACTTACCACAAAATTAAACCAAACAAAATTAACCCTTCACACATCTTCTGGACTTTTATAAAACCTACCATTTTGTTGGAAAACTAAAAATTCCAGAGCTGAGAATTTAGATTTTAAATAACTCTTTTTTTCTATTTAAGAAACAGTCTCCCACTCTAGTTCTAGCAAAACTAAAAGCTGTCCTGCACTAAGACAGAAAAGTTCTCTACAGTTTAAACTTGAGAATCAAGTCACAAGCAATGACAAAGGAAGGCCTTCAGCAAGAAGTTCTTATCCTTTTACGATGAGATAAAAAGAATATTTTTCCACATACACAGCTTTAAGATTTGCCCTAACTCTACCTTTTTTAATCAGTGAGTTCCTGCCATAAAGAACAAAATTCTTAATTAACAATGCTAGCAACAGGAGGCACTCAAAATTAACGCCATTATCTTGGGAATAATATTAAGTCTATTTTAAATGAAAACAACTGTGGCTATGTTAAGTCCTCTGCTTTTCAGATGAATTCTGCAAATACTGCTGCTTTATAAAAGGAAGTCAGTTTGACAGATCAGTTGCAAGTTTTCACTCTTCTGTAAAATCATGCAACATAATAAGATCTAATAATTTTTTGAAGTTTGTCCTGGCAAGCACTTTCTAAAAGCAATTGTTTAAGTAATAAAAAATGAAGACATTCCTGGTCACCTAAGGAGTGATACTGGATTACAAAAAATTTACCATTCATCAGCAGCATCAAGAATTACACTTTACTAAAGTTGAAACCATCTATAAAAAAATCTTTGATGCTCTTATAAAGTAATGAAAAAAGTACCCAAGACATTGCAGATATTTCTTAATGGAGACATTTGTTAAGTATACAGCAAAGCATGGGAAAAAATGAGAATACAGATGGTGAAGCAAGTACCAAAATATCTGCCTTTTCAGCCCTAAGAAAAAACATGTTTCATTAATGAAATCAAATCTGAAAACTGCTGGTCTACTTGTTTGCTTGAATTATTTCACACTTCTTACGTGTGAAACAAAGTTTACCACATATACTGCACGCTCACGTTGTATTTCACATGCTCCCATGGGTGGTAAAATCAGCACCTTCTGCTATCCAGATAAGATCTGTGAGCTCCTCTGAGCTGCTGGAGGGTGCAACAGACACAGATGGAGCATGCCAAGCACAGGCTCTGGTCTGGGTAGGCTAACTCCCGAAAGGAAAGGACAGGGTGCTGACAGGCCGAGTGCTTACCCAAGCCCAGTTTAGACTAGGCAGAGTCTGTGTGAACCTCGAGTCTCTGCTCAGGGGTTCAGGAGAACACCTGGTACACAGGTCCCAAGATTAGTGGCTCCATACTCAGCTGTACCATGGGCACTTATCAGCCTGTGTCTGACCAATTCTGACATGCAATTCCAACACAAATGAAAAGCTTCAACAAAACCCAGAGGGATTACCTTTCCAGAGGATGGTGAACACTATGCCTACTTAACAGCTGTGAATAGGGGGATCCACATCCCTGACAAGGACTTTTTATTACAGGAAAGTTACCGTAAGACACATACTCAAGTGATACAAATATGTAACTGAAATACTATGTATTCATATCATATAAAAGCAGGTACAAAAGAACTTTTTCAGCCTACAAAAAACCACTTCAAAACAAACCCCACGCATTTATGCATGCAATAACTTAAAGAAAGTGCAGCAAGCAGAGAGACAAAACCTCCCTTCCAATATCATATAATTTGACAGTTTGAATTTGACATGATACTGTTATCCCCTTAAGAGCTTGAAAATTGAGCATATAGCTGGGAAAAAAAACAAACCTTCACATTAGAATGTGTGTTTGGCACCTACTTTGCTTCTTAACAGAAGCTAACTTTATCTTCTGTAGAAAGGTTAGCAAGGAAATGGCCCAAATGACACAGCAATAAGGATAGAAAGAGCAATAAAAACTTATGACAGTTATCAGAACTGTGGCTCAGATAAAACAAGCAAGACCCAAAAAACCACCAAAAACCCAAACAAAACAAAGCTTCATTCTATTCATTTCACCAGTTTTGTTGCACTACAGAGATTTATAAAAGTACAAAGTTGGAGAGCATAATCCCACACAAGGAAGAAGCAGTAGGGATACGACCTCAGAATTTAACCCAAGCATGGTTTACTTTTGTATTTAAGAAGACAGATACATCAAATTTGCCGCAATTCAACAAGATTTTACAAAACAAAAGGACTGCAAATATATGTCTCTGAATTCTATCATATTCTTCCCTCATGGGCAACCTTTAAATGTTCCTACAAAGCATTTACAATGCAGATATTACAATGTTGCAAGATGAAAAGCTGAAGTTTAAACTACCTAGAAACATAGTAGGACTAAAATGAAAGTCCTACCACCATGGTATGACCACTAAAACATTGGACAATATAAAAAAATACCAACTTGTATTCCAAGTATTCCCAGAAAGCTATTTCACTATTTCCTGTTAAAATGTTACTTATAATCAGGGCAACCTTAAGGAAAAAAAAACCTATCATATTAACACAGAGTTATTTCTCTGACTAACTCTGTACTTGGGACTGGTGTAGAGACAGGCAAGATACCTTTATACTGCACCAAGAGAGTTGGCAGCTCCACTGAGTACAGCCTATCAACCCCAGTTCCCTGTTACAGCTGTAAATCTATAACCAGAGAGATCCTAACACAGACTCTGCTTCTGTACTTACACTGGTAACTATACACGACCTCTGTGTGAACAGAAAACACAACAGTGACTATAGGCAAGATATATAGCATAAGTAGCCACCTAAAGCAAAACTGGGCATAATTACACAACTGCCTTGCTTATGTCCCCTTCATGTTGAAAGGAAGGGGAAAATGCAGTTGTGATGACTAGAATTAAGCATGTGACTCACTTCTACTAACCTTAACAGACAAACATTATAGATCTAGTTTAGGTTTGTCATTGAGACAGATGCTCTTTACAGTTAGGGAAAGTGAATAGTCCCATTGTAGAATATCTGTTTAAAATAAATAGAATGAATTGCTTTCTGGAAGTGCAGCTCTGTCTAAAGCATAGAGGGAGACTAAATATCTAAGCTACTGAAGTAGGACTCATATTCCCCTAATAAGAGAAACTCTAAAGCAGTAGATGAAGCAGAGAGAAACTTAAGTTCCTAATCAAAAAAGGCATCTAAATTTCACAGAATGAAATCTCCACATAGTTGCTGTCTCTTAGGTAATCTTTTTGGTCATGTTTGTACTTGAGTTAAAAAAGCATCTTAAGGGTTGGGCTGACTTGGTATACCTGCAACAGATAAACCCACTAACACTGTGCTAATGTAACCCATCTCTTACAGTCCTAGTGAGTGTTGTGTACACTATGTGAGTGTCTACTGAGAAGCAAACACACTGTCAACAGAGACAAAAGCAGGAAACACAGGACCTCGGCTTTAAGTGTTCTGGTTTCTCTTCCACTAGCCTAGAGGATTTGCTTGGACGGTAACACCCAAGCATGAATAACAGCTTGAGTCATCTTGATGATAAACAGGAGTGGCAGGGAAGATTTTCAAAGTGATGGTACAGACAGTGAAATCTAAAGTTCCCTGTTCTTCCTGATTTTTCAATTTGCCTTCAGCTGTTCAGGCAGATAAAAGTTTCAAGCCTCAAAAGCACAGCACGATTTCTATAAAAGGAAACTCTTCAGGAGTACTAGAAAGGCATGAGAGAAACACTCTTACACATTTTAAGTATTTATTAAAGTGTGTATACATATATATATGCTCAAAATAAAAAAGCATATAAACATAAATATATATATATTTATATTACACTACATGGTATATTCACAAATACCCAAAAACCAATCATCTTACAGACTTTCTAAGAATGTGCCCTATATGATGAAGGCAAAATCATAGAAGGTTTTCCAGCCACAGCTGCGATAACTGAGATGTCATAACCTTAAAAACATTTTTAAAAGCACATGCAGCAGAACTAGTATGATCCTTTAGCACTATCACGCCGAGCAGCAGTGGTGGTAGTGACCTCCCTCTCATCCCACATGCTTCTGAAACACATTCATGATGCAAGCAGAAATATATTTAGTATGTATGTACAGACAGAAAACCTCAAATATGTTCTCAGTTCCTTTTTGCATGTTGAAGCTGCACTCTCCTAATGTAACTTTGTTGAAAGGAGCACAGTGAGCACATGAAAAGCCATCATTTGGTGGCCCTTAGCATGTTTCATCTCTTGCAAAAAAACCCCTAGAAAATATTATATATTATCATCCATTGCAACTTCCAAGTTGAGACAGGATACTAGGTGCCCAAAATTCAGAAGACCACTGGAACTGAGTCATGTCTGCAAGAGCAATCTGTTGTCTGCAATTCCTGAGGTGCCTGTCTTTACACCAGTGAAGCTCCCTAAGTAGTTTGCACCCTGACAGTGAGCGTGCTTGCAAATGTTGTCATTCTGGATATGCCGAGCACTGTTTTTGTGCTTAAGGCTGTCCCTCATTCACAAATTGGATATTCCTATATCTGAGGAAAGGCAAAATTTAGTAGGTATGAAAGGAACAGACTAGCTTTTCCAAGAGAAGACAGCTGCTATGCAGAAACATGTACGAGTCCTGGAGCCTAGAGGAAAGACAGTGCAGGAACACATGACTCATTTGCCAGCACTGCAGTCACTCATGTGGTTGAACCCATGGCTGCATCTGTGGTTGGCAACACGAGCCACAGCATGTCCTAAGGCCTCAAGGGCAAGTGGCAAAGCACAGCTTGCACCCACATGCACCGCCACTAAACATTCACCATTGCTAATCCATACCAGCAGCTGAAAATAGTCCCTGAGCTGCATTATGCCCCAAATCTTGCCTAGGCATTGTCCAGAGGAGAGCTGACAAATGCCAAAACAGGCCAGGGAACACAATACCAATGAAACATCACTGATGACATGGTAATCACTGATGTGGGGCAATATTCAAGCCCAAACTATTGTCTCTTTAAAGTCGGTTGCACAGACTCAGCCCCAAACACCTAGTCCTGGCCACATGACCTTACTTGGCTGTCTATCAACAAGATTTTAGACTCATTCTTTTAATACAACAGTAAACAGCTTATTCAGTAACCTAATGTATAAAATGTTGACAGTATGACCATTCCTATTTCTTCCTGTTTTAAAAAGAATTACATAAAATGTTGAAATCAAAGAGGTCTTCAAACTGCATGCAGACACCTATCTCTAGAAGAGCTGTAGGACTTCAGACAAACCCTACAGAAATCTGAGAAGCATACACACCACAAGAAAATGTACTAACTCCCTTTCCTAGATGCTCAATTCCTCCTTACAAGTAGCACAGAAACATAACTTGAAATTGTACACTGCAGCCAGCGAAATAGGCACTAAGTACTCAGGTACAGCGAGCTCCACAATAACTGTGTCTTGTACAACCAAACACTAGGAAGCTGCCTGTACTATACCAAAGTACCAAGGAGTACTTGCTGACCTGTAATTGCTCATAGCTTTACCTGACCTGGATTTAACATTTGTTACACAAATCTTAAACATACCTATTTAATATTTTTCTCCTTACTGCATGATCAAAGTCAGTCTGCCGTTATTTCAGCTCAGTGAGTTTGTCATATAAATGTAATAATGTATTCTTTAGGAATACACAGTTTTCATCAGGATGGCATTTCTGCCGCAATGAGCTGCATCATTTAAAACCAACAGAAGTCTTGTGGGATGAGATATAAACATTAACTACATAGTTAGTTGACAAATACTTATTGCAAACACTGAGTTATGTTAAATCAAATATACGTGATAAAACAGTACTGCAGATTTCATGGCAAATGTTGGACTGACAGTAGAAATCACAGAAAAGAAGTAGCTAATAAAGGAGAAGCATCATGGAGCACAGGTTAGGCAATGCTACGTGGAAAAAGTTATAAATAAAGCAAAGCACACTTGTCTACTGCTGATCATATTTTAACCATTAAGAGAAGTAACTTCAGAGAGCCATTTTCATCTTGCATCAGTCAGTAAAACGCCAAAACACATTACAACTCTAAATCGCAACATATGTCAATACTGATGTTCGTTCTTCCTTTTAAAAATACAAACACTAATTAGGACAGCAAGTGTTAAAGACCAATACAGCCAAAGAAGGCTACAGTATGAACAGCTGCAGTGCAATGCACTGACTTAGTTCAACATCTGTTTGTTACTCACACAAAAACAAACATCAAAAGATAGCAGACTAAATCAAGCTGCAAATGAAATCCCTTTTGCCTGCCACAGTGGACCTTCGTGCTCTGTTCTGGGCTGTTGTGGGCTTGCAGAAGGTGGTGCAGCTGACCTCATCCCTGTTAACAGCAAAAGCTACCACATAATCTTCTAAAACTGCAATCCTATGAGGAATACCCCTTGACTCCTAGCACTCATGTAGATGAGTTAACAAGTTAACATTCTGCCATCTGTAGAGCCTAACAAAAAAAGTGTGGAGTGCTTCTTTCTCTAATCCCCCTTACTGGGTTGGCATAAATTACCTTATCTTTAGACAAGGCTGCAGTTTGCCTGCAACTCCAGTGCAGAAGAACAAGACCCTTTCACTACCCCAGTACTGGGCAGCTGAACCCTGACAGAGCAGAAGGGCTTTCCATATCTTGTGTTGGGCCCACCAAAAGCTGGCTTGCAGAGAAAGTATTCTGTAGCATGGCCCAAATTATTTTAAGTATGCCAAGCGTGATGATTTAGAACATGTGCATGCTCCACACTCTCCACTTACTGAACATGTGAAAGGGCATTTGCAGGAAGAACATTCTCTAAGCAGCAGCATGAAAAATTTAACACCCTGCTTGTTCCTCCCCATTCAGAGCTTGTGAGCAGAATGGAAGCAGAGAGGAAGGGAAATACAACTAGATTGCTTTGCAGATACAGATAACAAAAATCACAGGTGTTTACTTTCTTGAAGGACACAGCAAAAACCCAAAAAAACCCCAAACCCAAACTTAAGTCACACTGAAACAAATGCATTTCAGATATTATAGACATTTCACTCAAAATAGACTGAAAAATTATAGACTTTGTGTTTGATTTGCTTGCACCGAAAAACAGCTCTTCCTTGTTTATTCCCAACACAGTGTAGCAAACAGCAACACTTTAGTCAAAGATGTGACACAGCAGTTGACAGGGCTTTCTCTAAGGGAAATTCAGATATTCTGGAATTTGTTCACACAATCTTGAGATATTCAAAACAATTACTTTTTTGGCTGGCCAAAAGAGAATTTGACAGAATGATGGAAAAGGCTGAGCATGAGCTTCCAGGCTGGCAGGTAACGATGCCGAAAAACTTGGTATGAAGAACTGCTCAGAGACCTTGTATCTTTAAGCAGCAAAGGCATTTATTTGCAGCATTGGGAGCGAGGCAGGTTGTCCTGCACAAACTCGCTCAAAGGCACCACACAAAATCAAGGTTTTTATGCAGTCTTACATATATGATTACTTGCATATTCATATGATTGCAACACCTACTATACATATTAATGATAGGCGGAGTCTAGGCAGAGCTTAAGGCAGTGCTTCTCTTGGCACTGAATTTCAGGGGTACATCTGGCCTTCAGCCTCAAGTTGGGGGTCTTTTTCTCATCTTTCCCATTCTGACCTTCTTACCTTTCCATTGTTCTTGCCCTAACTACTGAAGCTTGCAGAAAGTCTTGGCTCCAAGCCTTTTTCTTCTATTCAAATGTCTACCTTATCCTAATTTATTATCCCTAGGTTCATTGTATAGCATTCTTCTAGGTTTAGGTCCAGTGAACAGAACAGAAGGGCTCTTTGGTAGCACAGGCAGAGCAGGTGTTGGGGGGGGGCTTTTAACTCTTTTAGGGCTGGCTCTTGTTTCAGTAATGAGCTATCCCTTTCACGGGAAACAGATTTCAATTATGGCAGGGTTTAAATCATATTTATAGAAATATGATAAAAATGAGCAAAGGCTATCATCATCTTTGAGTCTAAAGTAACTTCAGTTCCCTATATTTAAAGTTATGAAATCAAAATAACTAGCACAAATGTTCTACAGTAAAGAAATAATACTGTACAGTATATTTCTATTTTGCAACTAAAAGTTATGCAGCATTATCAACATATTCTTAACTGATCTCCACATAATCTGTCTTTGGAAGCATCAAAAACTCACTGGTAAATATCTGAGTGGGTAAATGGGGCTTCTCCTTTTCAATAAAAGGTTCAATAAAAATTTAAGGAAAAGGAAGTACTTTTCACATGATTTAGTCAATATGTATTTGCCCCGTTTTAAAATCAAGAATTATTGAGAAGAACCTTCAGCAGTTTTTCACCCTTTATTTTGTCTGGCCACGCTTTTTTCTTTTTTTTTTTTAGTTAAAAGAAAGGATGACCTAGAAAAGTTTTATTTCCTTCCTAAAGCACAGACGGCCAAGTCAGCTAGCTATGCAAAAGCAATAAACATATTCATAATGACTAGCTAAGGAGTAATATATTATCTTCAGATACCAGTAAGAAATCTCACATTCATTTGATACAGCTTTCAAAGTCAGCTAAAGGTCAGATGCACTTAAGACTTTTCTTCAGGGAAATTATGCAAGGCATTTTTCCTCACAAAAGCTCTGTGACAAGTAAAACTACAATAAATTCAAGCTATTCTGTATTAAAATGCTCAGTCCTTTTAAATCTCTATTGAAGTCCTGCTTCCTAAAGCAGTCAGGAGAATGAGGAAAGACTGGATAAAACCAGACCTGACTCTCCAAAAAACAGACAAGCCTTGTAATGAAATGCACTACCTGGGGGGGGGGGCAAGAACAAAACAAAAACACATGGTAAATAAGTAGGGTTATTTACCCTACTTATCAGAGCTGCATTATGCAAATATTTGTAAATAAATATTTTTCAATAGTTTCTATTCTTATTTACCAAGCTAGATTTTTTTTTTGCATAAGCTTTACTCATTCCATGCTTTTCATTTTAACACTTAAAAAAATACATTCTCTAACCATACAAGCAAACTTGAACCTTCTTGACGATTCCATCTTCCTCGGACTATCATTGTTTAAAATTAACCCAAAGCAATCAGTTACAGTGAGACATTCTTTATAAGTAAGAAGGCATGTGACTTTTCTCTCCTCCTTTATCAAATGTTTGGAGGTTAAGAGGTATTTACTGGTATGAACTACACTTCTCTAACTGCCTACCCATTCTTGAGGGAATTGCTAATTAAGCAGACACTTGTAAACCTTGTACACCACTAGATGGAAACAATATCCAGGTAAAGAACTGCAGAAGAATACAGTAAACCATTCCTTTTTTCACTAGTTGAGCCTTTCTGGGACACCTCAACAGCCTCATAAGTCAACCACAGCAGCATTCTCTCCTGTTTCTAATAGGTTAAGTGTTTCCAGACAAAACCAGTCAATATTTAGATGAGAGGAAGGGGTGGATTTTCTGCCCTAGAGGACTCATGGCTCTCCGTTTCTATGTGGGGCCTCAGTTCCTTTGCTGCAGGGACCCAGAGACTCAGTAAGACATTTTAGCACAGATAACATTTCACTACTACTCCTCTCCTGAGCCACCACTAAACACTCTGCTGTTCACAATTCACAGCCCTTCCCTCATGGGTAGCCAAAGGAGGCAGTGGAGGACAGCACTGAACCTTGGGGTGCCTGTCCTGGCTGCCACAGCTGGCTTCAGCTTTTGAGGAAAACCTACTGTGCCCTCTAGTGCCAAGCCCCCAACAATAGGAGACATTGTCCTGAGCTTGGGGAGACCCAGGTGAGACATGACATGTAGGTCAGTGAAGCAGTAGGGCCCTTGGATGCATGTCTTGCACATTCCTTTTTATTCCCTCCACTAGGCTCCACTCCACATATTTTGCTAGCACTAGGTGATCATTATAGGTCCCTTCCAACTGAACTATTCCATGCTACTAACACTCAAATCAGCTCTATAAGCCACCCCCACCCCAAAACAGTACCAAACATACACCTCTAGAAGCTCAGGAAGAGAGATCCAATACATTAAAGCAAAGCACTGCAAGTTTCTTAAAATACTGTCTGCCTCTTAAAATACTGCCTCCTTCTCCATTTCTGTAGGTTGTGATAAAAAGAATTCAAGGGCTTTCAGGTCATCTTATTCAAAAAAGAGCGAAACCACTAAGAAATTTCCACAGCAATGCAGAGGCAATGTGCATTTCCCAAGACATCAAACATACAAAAATGTTAAAAGGGAAAAATTTACACTCTGGTACAGCAGCTGTAGCACTGCACTAGAAATCCTGGGGTGCATACAGTGTTGTGGTGATGAGCGTGGAGCTGGAGACACAAGTCTTGGCTCCCCCAGTGAAAAGGTCACTTTTACAACAGGGCATATTCAAAGAGCCACGTGTGGCCACTGACTTTGTCAGCAAGGAAAATCGAGTAGCAAGGGCTGGTAGGCAAAAGGTGGTCCACTAGATTCACTCTGAATCAAGTCAATTAGTTCCATACTACCCTGAGGTCAGCATGCTTCTCCTGGGCTAGATGGGGCTCTCACTGCTCAGGCCAACAACACTCCTTGAATCCGGGAGTATAACCCCACTGCCTGGTAAAGTATCACCCATACTAGAAAACTGTTAACTTTACACTCTCAAGTCATACACAAACCAAACACAGATTACCCTGAAAACTCACTTCATGATTAAACTATTCCATTAGCTATGGCATACCATATTTTTAAACTTTCCAGAACTAGAAGATATGAGATGGGCTCTTAAATGGTTGCATTATGTCTCTCTGATCAAAATTACCAGTCTCTATAGTCTCATGTTTTGTGGCATAAATAGCATATTTCTAGTTTATAAGTAACAAATAATAAAAAGAACAATATTTGATTTACTGAAATCCAGCCAAAAAAACCCAACCTTCCAGCACTTTACTGTAACGGTATCCAAAAATACCAAAGTGACTGAAGCACAAAGGACAGTGCAAAACAATATTTTAAGTACTATTAACAAACACATCAGACGCCCAGAACTAAGGCCCTTTTGCCAAGTAGGAATAGCAACTGGGTAAAAATTAACTTTCAAATAAAAGCATAGAATTTATTGCCTTGACTTTGGTACAAAAACACTGTTTAAGGTTATTTGGCCTTATAATCCATGTCAGACTAGTAAGATGATGTTGGCTTACAATCACATAAATCAGCAGAGTTATGTTGACTCCTTCCTCTGATATACTCCTTTTTTCCCAAAACCTGAAGACATGGCAAAACTGATCCTGTTTTCCTCTTGTAATTTATTTTTCTAGAAATAAATCTCAACAAGACCACAACCTTAATTTTATAGAGTTGAGTGTGATTTCTTTTTTCAAGGTATGCATATTATACAAGGGCAAATACTACTTTAAAGTATTACTTACAGATTGCCAAGCAAGAGACTCCATAATTCGATGTTCACAGCGTTCTAGATGCTTTATCATTTCCCGTGTTAGGCTTGGCTCTGCTCTAATAAAGCTTTCGATCACCTTGTAGAAGTCAAAAGCTTTTAAATCAAATACATTAAGAATCCATGGGAAAGACAAGTCTGTTTCAGCACTGGTACCATCACTTTGTGAAGCATTTCCTGAAGGGAAAATGGACTAAAATTATCACGAGTATTAAATTCTTTCACTTTTAATGTTTTTTCCTTTTTTGCATTTATTGAATCATTGCTAGTTCAGACATTTCTGTGAGTTGGTTTTTTGTTTCTTTTTGCTATTTACTCTATTTTATATATTAGAACAGATGGCAATAATTATCAATAAATAACAATGCTATTTAGGACCTTAGATTTAACTTACTGCCATATGTAGCCATGACAACCTCAACAGCACACGCCAGCAGAGATGTGTGGAAGATGTTATCATTCAGAAGTGTGCTAAAGAGAAAGGAAGTTATTAGTACTTGTCCTAAGGCTAAAATAGCACACTTCAATAACAAGTTAGGGGCAAGTACCTGAAATTCTGCACTGAGAGGCGCTCTTCCTCCTGAAATATATAAACCAGGCCAAACTGGTGAATATTCTTAGTATTTCTAAATGCACTGAGTACTAAGCTACCAGCGTTAAACTTACCGACTTCAGCATAGACTCCATTACTCTGTAATAGAGACGTACTCCAAGCTTGTATCTCTGTTAGAAGAAGAAAATCAAGAGTATTACAAGAAGTTTTAACGGACTACAACAGGCAGATTCTTGTGTTTTAACAGTGCAGAACATGTCCAGTTTTTGACAGAGCCACTATAAAGAAGGGATGCCCCAGTTCCATTTGCCAATAAGACTGCAGATGCTTCAAAGTACTAAGGCGTGTGATTACCCCAACCACGTGAAAACTTAACCAAGTGTAATAACATAAACTGTGTCCATGTTGATTCACTGCTAACAGGATAAAAAGCAGGGTTGACAGACAGGAAGGAGACTGTCAAATACAAACTTGGTTGGATTTATTTTCCAAAATCCTTGTTGAAAGCACAGCTGCCCTACTGATTTTATAAGGAAGTGAGTCACCTTTTGCTGTTTTAGGCCAAGTTACCTTAACGAATGCCAACAGATGTTTCACTAAATGTATTTTGCCCAGCAATTTTCCCATTCTTCAATAAAGGATTTCCAACATATTTCCACCTGGTTCATATTGCTCCTTATATATTTAGAGGAATTTAAATATCTTTACAGTGCTTCAGAAAAAAATACTCATCAATTTGAAAAGAATACTGTTACTTTTTATCATTAGTGATCTGCGTTGAATGAGGACAGCCATTAATGCAGGTCTCACATTAGCTGGTACTAACAGTGTTCAAATGAGTAACCCTCAATGCAAATGCTACTTACCTGTGAGCCAATTTCAGCCCATCCCTGTCCAACTGCTTCAGCAAATTTCTTTTTGAAGATGTGGTCAAGACTTTCTACTCTTTTCAGGATACCATCGTGAGGGTTCACTGTGCAATTCTAATAAAGTACATGCAGCAGAGTAGGGAAGGAAAGGTAAAGGAAAGACATTTTACTTCAAAGTAATTTTAATGATTTAATCCTGCTTTACTTTGTAATACCTCTCAATCAGCTTGCCAGCATAAATAAAAGTGGAGTATTTGAAAGAAAAGAGTACATCATCTTCTCTCCTTTTTAAACCCACTTCTTCTTCCATGCAGTATGGACATAAATTAATTTTAATATTTAGTGCAGTAACAAAAATAAAAAAGCACTTATAAGGTTCCAGTACACATCAGTTAGAAGTGCTTTCTAAAACAAGTAACTACATGTAAATCATTCCAATTAAAGTGTACTTCTTCAAAAACTGGTTGTTATTAAAGGAGCTTCCAAAATACGTGCATAAGATCTACAGGTGTATATTTTAGTTGAGTGGTAATTCCAAGAATCTTTCACAAAGCTTCCTTGTAGTAACTTACATTAAAATATGTGATGAGAGTATCTGATGGTTTATCAGGTGCTGAGTTTAAAATCATAATCAGTTGCTGAATGTTATTCATTGCCGCTCTGGAAAAATACAATAAAATGCATACTAAACATTAGGGTTGGCATGACGGTTTGCAGAAACTGAACAGCAATTCTACCAAAAAAAAAAAATTATTTTAGTTCTCACTCCAGTTATCAAACAACCTGCTAGGGAAAACTGTTGCACTGTGTTAACTATTGTGAATTCTAATAATGTTTTTAATCCAATAATTTAATTGTTTACTTATGGATTGCAATAATTTTAATAACCAAAAGAATTAGTGTACGCATTTCTCTCTTAACACCTAAGAAACAGTTTGATTCTTCTATGGTATTGTTACTTTCTGAACTTTTCATTCTGGTTTTTGGTGGAGTTGTGTGTTTGCCTGTTTTAAATTTCTGTCATTTAACCTCAATTTGGCTCACATCACCAGACAAATAAATGTAAAAGGAAGAAAAATGTGTTCAAACATTATTATTGTAGCGGTGCAAAGATGTAATTTTCCTTAATCTATTTTCAGAAGGTTTTGGTAAAATTACTTCTGTCAGAAATCTACTAATGATAAGGAAAAACATAAGGACAGTGGAAAAAAATAAAAACACACAACTGATTCTCATTATGCTTTGAACTAGTACTTACACTGATTTTTTTTATGTTACTTTCTATATAAATGACCTGATACAAATCCACTGATAAAAACTACTAGATTCTCTCCAGTTTTAGGGGGCTTTAAAGCAGATCTTAAGTGTCTAAGTTCAGAAATATGACACCATAAGAAGAATCAAATTAATAAGTATGGTGCTTTCAGGATATCCTATGGGGGTTCTGTTTAATCAGGGAGAGTTAATGATACACCTTCCACTTTATGCTGGTGATCTAATATTTGCTGCCATCTACTGACACTTCTGTGGTTTTATGAAAAACAGTTACTACAGCCCAAAATCAGTGCTGGTGAATAGGCCTTCATGTGAATTGCCTTAAATGGCAACAGTTATGGAAAACTCGGAGCAAAGCCCAAGTGTGGATGGGGAGAATCTAAATATCTCACTAGTCCTTCTCTCAGATCAAAGTCAGTTTAGCATATTTCAAATTCTTAACAATGCAGAAACTTCATACTCTGGACTTTCTTCGTGTCAAGAACTTCCTTTCATGTCAAGAACTTTAATGATGCATCTTTCACAGTATTAGAGGGCTTTAATTCTACTGTAATTGAAAAGTGTCAATGTCTATCTATAATTGTCAAAAATGGGATTTGTTGCTGTCAATGACCATCTTATTAGTCATAGGTGGTCTAGTTCCTGACATCACACATTCGGTCTGGGAACCAAAAGGCAAACTGATTCCTTTGTGGCTAAAAACCATCACTGGCAGTTAAAGATTTGAAGCATAAAACTAAAAGGGACCACAAGGCAATCAAATAAAGCCTTTCGCAGTTTGAGGCAATTAGAAGTTCTTCTATATACTGATAAATAGTTATCTCAGCTCATGTCTCCTTTTATTATTTTTATGAAGGAGCTTTTCAGAACTTTGCTGCTCTTTTGGCTAGAAAACAGTTTCTGCAAATGGCATCAAGCAGATTTATAGTGGATGCACAAGCCCTGAGCCTAATTTATTCTTTTCCAAGCAATTTCCACTGCAGAAGTATTATTAATAAAAACAAAAATTATTTTACTTATTTGAAAAAACTGAAATAATAATAAAGGGTACAGTATTTTAACTTCTCTATAGCATGTTAAAATGAAAGGAATTTATACATCAAGCGCAGAACAAAAATTCACTGTTTGATTTCCTTAAACCTGACACCTTAAGAATGACTACCTGTGAGGACACTTCTCTGCCTACATAGCACATGGCATTGCCACCACACATCTGATTGGTTCTTGAGTGTTCGGGAATTTCTAAGCACAATCAGGCAAAAACACACTGATTTTGTCAAAAAATTATGTGGCACGAGGGAAAAATTGTACATGCAAATCTCCTTTCCTTTGGTTAACTGAATTCAAGTTTGCAGTTTTTCTGCATTTGATTACAGATCAAACAATCTCCAATTAATACTACATTTCTAACACATCTGTCCATTTTCCCAATTGAACGAAGTATGTTGGCACTCTGAAATGTTCATCTTCCCAATACAGGAAAAATATCAAAAGTAAGTACTCTGAAATGCTAAATCTTCCCATATAGAAAAAAATAATACTAAAAAGCCAAAGATTACAGAAGAAATGTGTGTGCATAAACAGTTTGGTATCACAAAAGGAAGCCAGAAAATAGAGAGCTAGGGTAAAACACCTTAAAAGAAAAACTCATACCGAACAGGAGTCTGTGGAAGTATAGGACTAATTTCCTCCTCTGGACTGTTTTTCAGTGGTGTCCTCTCCAACTGTGAGCTACAGAAATGGAAAACAAACTTATGCAGAACTAATGTAATCCAAAACCCAATGTTTTCTATAACAAGTTATTGATCCAAAGAGGCAACTGTGGAACATATTTTTAGAAGATCTAGATGTCCAACCACTCCAGTTGTTTAAGCAATGTAATTTAAATTCCCAAGTATATCTGTATATATGCTTTAAGCAGGATGTTAGCCTAGATGACCTCCAAAGTTTTCCTCTTTTTCCTTTTCTAGAATTCTATTTACAAACAGCTTAATTTATACATAGAGATGATATTACTTCCTTTTTAATTCAATTTTAAATGAGTGTATTTTCCTAGTATATATTCAGGCTCACACAGTGAGCTCACATCGAATTATGGAAATGTTGAACTGTTAGGAATCACTGGAATTTAGCTGTATAACTAAAAAAGAAATCAAACAGAATCATAGAATACTTCTGGTTGGAAGGGTCATCTAGTTCAACCTCCTGCAATGAGCAGGGACATCTTCAACTAAATCAGGTTACTTAACCTCACCTTGAATGTTTCCAGGGTTGGGCATCCACTACCTCTCTATGCAACCTGTGCCAGTGTTTCACTACCCTCATAATAAAACACTTTTTCCTTCTATCTAGTCTAAACCTACCCCCTTTCAGTTTAAAACTATCACCTCTTGTCCTATTACAACTATTAGGCTCTGCTAAAAGAAGTCTGTCCCCACCTTTATTGTAAGTCCCCTTCAGGTACTGGAATTCTGCTCTAAGGTCTCCCTGGAGCCTCCTTTTCCCTAGGCAGCAAAACCCCAACTCTCTCAGCCATCCTCCATAAGGAGAGGTGCTCCAGCCCTCTGATCATTTTCATGGCCCTCCTCTGAGCTCACCCCAACAGCTCCAGGGAGTGTGCCTGGGCGCACACTGTTTATTCTGCTAAATCATCTGTCCCATGCAAACTACCATTTCCCAATTTGTGGATACAGGTCAGAAGTCAGAAAGGGCTCAAGGTCACTCCCAGTAGGTAGTTTCCAAATGCCACCATCCATTTCCAGGAAGGAGAATGTGGACAGTGAGGTCCCAGGCCATTTCACGCCAGTTGGCTCCAGAGCCATAACATTGCCTCTGGTACATCTAACCAACAAGCATGACATGGCTTCTGACTCCTCCTTACAATTCCTCAGCTCTCCCTGGATGACAGGGCCTTGCATACAGTAAGAGTTAGAGCAGAGTTTCTAAATCATTTTATGGTAGAGTCACAGGCAGATGTTTTTTAATTATTTAAGTGATAATGTAAAGCAAGGTTGGTTATGCCAGAAATACCTTAGTTGAATGACAAATGTAGAAGGTCAACAGGACACAGAGATCTCCGTTTATAACACAAGGGGGCAGAAAGCAACACAAGTTCAAATTTTCTATTATAAAGTGAAAGCAGTAAAAAGAAATATTACCATGCTACGACATCAGGCTGTAGAGTTTCATCGTGATTCAGAAATAATCTTGCATCTATATCTTTGTTTTTGAGATAGAGCTCGTCATACTGTTTCAAGATAACTTCAACCTCAAAAAAAATTGGAAAAACCCCAAATTTATTTTATAGGAACAAGTTTGACAATTTATTGAAAAATATGTTAGTCTTACCTCATAAATACAACACTGAAATGCTAAGAGAATGCCCTTGTAGCTCACAAAGTTAGTTCTTATACAACAATTGAAACACACCCAGAGGAAAATGATTGTTTATAAGAGAAAACAATCCAAGATCTTTTGGAAGAAACGTAGGTCTTGACAGGGTAGAAGACCTAAAAATAGCTATAATGGGAAACAGATCTGCAAACCTTTCCTTCCAGAAAAGAGGGGTGTCTCCAGGAGCAGGAAATATGAAACGCTTGTTCTTAGAACAGCTGTTGGACAATCAGTTTGGTCCATCTCTGATGGTTTGGAGATGGAGGCCAATGCTCAAACTCAAACATTCTTGTTCTAAGATATTCCCCATTTCATACTAATATATTTGTAGTGGTGTAGTTCTTAAGAGATGTGCCTATTTCTGCAAAAATACAGACATTTCAAATCCACTTTTTTGTTCTTTAAATAACTGTTAAAAGTTCCTTAGTTGATTAGATCCCAGAGTGATATGACTTCATGTTGCTAGGAAAAGTTGGTTGGATTTTTTGGATGGTGTGATTTTTTTGGGGTTTTTTTTTGTGGTTTTGTTTGTTTATTTTTAATTATTATTATTTTTATTTTTTAATTGATTAGCATTAACTTGAAGTCTGCATTTTTTCTTTAATCTAGGCCTCCACTTCAAATCTGCTGCTGTGCTCCTGTGGAAGTAGGCAGCCACCTCAATTATCTGTTCCCTGAGCCCTTAAACATATTAAATGATGCTGTGCTCTGGCAAATTCCTGTTAGAAAAACAGGCAACAGTGCATATGAACCAAATTAGTCCCCTCTCAGCCCCAAGAGAGAGAGAAAGCTGCAAGTATCTCCTACACAGCTTTGCTCCTCACCCTCTCCTTTTACCTTCACCAATTGGGTTTGTTCCAAACCGATATCACAGTTAAAATTTTGAGATGAGGACCACTAAAAAAGATTATATTTCAATTTTCATTATCACTATCTTTTGTATTTAAAAAGTTAACTTTATTTTTATTATTTTCCTAATGGTTTATGCATTCTTTTTATCTAAAATATTTCAGTATTTCATAAACTTCTAGAAAAAACAGCAGCTCTTCGACAAAATGGCTGTACTGGGATAACTGGGAAGAAACCTTCAGTCAAAAATAAGAGTTCTGCATGAATCTATTCAACAGTGCATAAAGCCTGACCAACAAACACTAAAGACAAAATACTAAAGACAAATGAAATACCAACATTAAGCCTCAAAGGCTTTTCTTGCTTTGGAAGTAATATTAAAATTTATCAAAAGTTCAGTGTTTTTGTTATGAAAATGAAAGTGAATTTAAATGTGCCACATTACTAGCTATTGTACAGATGATGTCAGCTATGGGGATGGTTAACTGGATTACGCATATGAACCAAATATCTCTGAAATACAGCTGCAACCTTCTGCTTTGCCACTCAAGGTGCTCAAGTTTCAGGAGCAAGGATAATGTGACTGGATTTTCCTTCAAATGCATTGTTTTATAAAATTTTCACCAGCAGAGCCTTAATACTTTTGACACTATGCTTAAATTGAGCACCCTTGGATGAAAATCCTCTGATTTGAGAACAAGCTGTTTAATGACCTTTGCCTGGAAGTTCATACGGGGTTTCCCAGCTATATATACACACACAAATTAAAAAGTCTAAACAGGCTACTGATACCCTGAAATTAATTTAGGAAGAGATTAAGATCTTCAGTGGGTCTTGTACTTCGTTCCCCACCGAACACACTATGAAACTGAACAGAAGATACACCTTGCTGAACCCTGCAGACTTAGCAGTCTGATAAGCTTCAGAGTTGCTTGTTTTCAGGTTACCACATCTATTGGTGACACACACCTAGACCTACTCTTTCAAGAACGATGAAAGGAAAACACATTGCAAGAAGTTACCTATTACGGTGCACTCTTGGATGCAATTGTATAGAGGTAATCTGCATCCAGGCTACAGCTCGGCAAGATGAAAATAATTCTGCATGGACACAGCAGGCCAAACTCTGCCAAGTTGTGAAACCGAGCCTAACCTTTTAGATATCTTTCCAACATCACTACAGTAACATGTCTCATTTATATTTAAATTTAGGTATGTAATTTAAGACTGTTTGCATTTACAGAGTGACTTCAGAAACCTAATATTGTAATAGTTGTGTTTTAGATAACAGCCTTACCGAGATCATGGATATACAATGCTTATGTCATGTTTTGCTTTGAGCAAAAGCACTGGTTTAGCCTCAGGAGATTCATTTCATGGCTAGGCTTCGCGAACGAAGATTTGGGAAGGCTCTATCCACATTTGCTACAGGCACGCTGGTGGCTAATGAGGCCAATACGTGACAGACAAATCCGATTGCAAAAGGCACAGCAGAAAGACTCCTTAGATGGTGTATTCTGCAATACACGGTTCTTTCTGCGTTGCCTTTTCTCCTCGAGGGAGATCCTGCGTGTGTTCTCAAAGGAGACAGCTGTGTTATAGATGGTGTGTCTCCAGGCCTCCCGATTTGAGGCCAGAATAGACCAGTTATGGTGATCAATATGGCCAAGGCTGAGATGTTGTTTCAGGGAGTCCTTGTATCTTTTCTTCGGGGCTCCTCTCATGCGGCAGCCAGTGGCAAGTTCACCGTAAAGCATATTAAATTCAAATATAACAGCTAAACATACTTCATGAATACTGGAATCCCTGCTAAGCCACATTCCTAAAAAACAACGCATTTTGCTAGATGATTTTAGAATAACCTATTAGAACTTCATCAACGTGTAAAGGGAATCTTAAGCAATCTGGCATAAGTAAAGAACTGTTGTTGGTATTGGGTTTGTGTGGCCAGGTTCTGGTAGCAGGGGCGCTACAGGGATGGCTTCTGTGAGAAGCTGTCAGAAGTTTCCCCCATGTCCAGCAGAGCCAACACCAGATGGTTCCAGGACGAATCCACCACCGAGCCAATTAGGAATGGAGAGAACATCTCTCTGATATCATATTTAAGAAGGAAAAAAAGTTATTGGGCAGATGTAATTGCAGCCAGAGAAGAGAAGAGTGATAATGTGTGAGAGGAACAATTTTGCAGACATCAAGGTCAGTGGAGAAGGAGGTGGAGGAGGTGCTCCAGACACCGGAGCAGAGGTTCCCCTGCAGCCTGTGGTACAGACCATGGCGAAGCAGCTGTGCCCCTGCAGCCCATGAAGGACCATGGAGATGCAGGGATCCACCTGCAGCCTGTGGTGGAGACCCACACCGGAGCAGGTAGACGCCTGAAAGAGGGCTATGAAACCATGGGCAGTCCATGCTAGAGCAGGCAGAGACCTGCAGATCCATGGAGAGAGGAGCCTACACTGGAGCAGGTTTCCTGGTAGGAATTTTGTTGGTAATAAATTCAACGAATATCCCCAAGTTCAGTCTGTTTTGTTTGTGATAGTATTCAGTGAGTGATCTCTCCCTCATCCTTTTCTAAACTCATCAACCTTTTGTTATATTTTCTCTCCTCTGTCCAGTTGAGGAGAGGAATGACAGAGGAGCTTCGGTGGACATCCGGCATCCAGCCAGGGTCAAACCACCACACTGTCTTAAATTCCTCCACTTACCTCTGGTAGTCCATTTGAAGCTACAATACCAGCAGAATTCAAGAAAGGAATAAAGCTTGTGAGATACACATTTTTGACCTAATAAAAAGAAAAAATGTAATATTAGCAATGTACAGAGTCAGCCATGCACACACTGCTTTCGCACCTTGAAATCAAGAAACTGAGACATTTCTGTAATGTACTGTGTTTCGTTTTCAATAAAGCAAGAATGAAACTCCTTATATATCCAAAACACAGTGATATATAAGCATGTAGCAAATACTCCACTGCTTGAGCTTTCAGTGACTAAACTGGGAAAGAACTGCACTCTTCCTAGCCCTCTCATATTTCTACTTCCATCATCCATCTGGGTATTCAAAAATCAGTCCTTTGACAGGAACAGATTTATCAGCCAAGGAAAAAGGGAATGGGGTTTTTTAAGATCCCCCCCAGAAGCAATGTGCTTGTTGCATACATTTTCTCCTCATGGGATGCAGCTCTGAAACCCCATCAGAGCAGCCCTCATTTACATGTTACACGCCATGATGAGCCTATAACTACATATTGCATTCTTCACAGTTTCCGTGGCAAAGTTATCATCCATACCAAAAAGCTTGTTTTGGGGTTTTTTGTTTGCTTTTTTTTTTAAGCTACTTACTAGAGAAAGTATTGAATGGTAGAATACTTTCACTATTGAACTAGAGAGAATAGTTAAGCTGGCATGAGTATTGACATTTAAAACAAGACTATTTAAATAAATACATATTTCAGGTGGGGTTTAGCAGCAAGACCTATGAGACATTAAAATGCAGGCATTACCTCATCTAAATTACAATCATGCTCTTTACAAAGGATTTCAATAATCTTTGTATCGGTATCAAGTTGCTTTGCTGTACGTGTACTCCTGTTCTGACCTCTTCTTGGAGTTCGAGCTGAACCATTAACAGTCACCGCAGTCATAGCAGACTCTGGAAAGATATTCAGAACCATCACAAGGTTAGAGTCATCTTAAGAAAAAAGATATTTAAATTATTAAACCAAAAATTACATTTTCAGGTTTTCCTCTTAAAAATGTCTTCTTTTTTATCTGTTCAGCTGTGTAAGAAACCTTAATTACAGAAAACCTATACAAAAATAAAGTTAATTTTTAAATTCCTGTATCTGTATTTGACATTTTGTTTTTAAACAGCTATTCTACACAGAATGTAACAGCACTTCTTGTAAGTAGTTTTGAATGAGCACGTGTTTTGCAAAACTGGGAAAGCCTTATTTTTTCACAGATGAGTAACTGTTTTTTCTATTTTTACAGAAGTGTAAAGCAGGAAGCTGAAAGATGAACTTCACTCTACATGTCTGAAGGTTAATAAATCAATGCAGGACTTAAGTGCTGGTGGGAACCTGGAATATGGCCCTGCAGGAAATTTCTCCTTTCCCCAAATACCCCCAAACAAACAAGTTCATCTTGAAGAAGATATCAAAAAAACATAATACATTGAGTTAAAAATACTTCATTTTATTAAGCTCAAAGTGGATGGCTTCAATACTGTCACCTTGAAATACGTGAATTATATTAATAATGTACATTACTATAATTAAATATTGCTGGTTTAAACCTGGCACACTAATCAGCATGCTGTTCTCATCTGTAACTTCATTTATATTTGACAACTTTTCTCAGAAACTCTGACAAACTACACTGCTGGGGTGGTTGCATCTTAATCCCCTCAGCCTCAGTCAGCTCATAAAGCTTGACATCATTCAGCACAGGAAGCTTCTTGGTCACGACGATTTGAACAATACATTGTGTTATTTGCTAAAAGAATGAAGAGCTGTTTGATAGTTACAATATCATACACAGCTTCACATCAGAAATCTAATGCTACGTACTTAAGACAGGGATACTCATATCTGAAATTTAGTCTCAAGTGGCAGCATTTTTTTTCAGGATATGATGCACAGAACCAAACTGTTTCTAACAATGAGCTCCTAAATCAGTGTGAATACAGAGCTCAAAAACAGGTAATTTCAATTCAGTGTTTTTTGAAAAATCTCTGCTTAATAATATCTGAAATAAGCAGTCTGTCCTATTAGAAAGGACAAATTTAAATTCAAAACAGTACTGAAGGAGGGCAGTGATTTGCTTGTCCCAAGCCTGCTCTTTCCCACCCTTTACACTGGCATTACAATAAAAGCAAGGTTATTTGTTCTCATCTGCAACAAATGATTACTAGGTCAGATAAATACCCACCAAAACATGGAATTTAAAGAATATAGCAGTGACTATATCATCTATTCTATGACATTATAACCCAAGCGGATGTTTAGTTGTGAAACAAAGAAATTAGGCTAAAAATACTAAGGTCACATCCCAACTCAGCAGAGGATTAACTCATTATCAATTACCTAGCTTGTTGAAGAAAATAGTTAACTGAAATATAATTCTACTTTTGAAAGTTGCCATAAATGTTTACTTTCTCTGCCTTTTTAGTGAGGTTTCTCAAGTTTTAGGTATAAAAACTGAATGCACAAAAACTTACTGCTGAAGTTTTTATAGTTTCTATAGTGAAAACCCATTATATTTTTAGTCAAAATAGTGACACTCACTAATAACAAAGGGGTTGTAATAAAAGCAAACCTATCTACATGTTATCTCTACTGTTTTGAGCTTCTATCCACCACATATTTGTTTTAAATGTCTGTATAGTCCAGTATCTTGTACATTTCTGCTGTCCTCATACTGTTATACATCAATGAACTAAGAGAGCAATAGCATCATCATTTCCTTTTGTAACTCAAAATAAACCTAAATAATAGTTCTCAGTTATAATCTAACCAGAACCTGAATTCTTTTACCAAATTAAAAGTGCTGTTTTAACAAGTCCCTAAACAATTTGCATGGGCAAAGGACACAGTAAATGGAAGGCAGGGAAAAAAAATTAAGTACCTTGCCACATTCAGATAATTGAATTCAAGTTCGCTATCATCTAAATTGAACTAAAGCATAAAAAATCCATTTTAATAAGCTTAAAAAGTTTTATTATGTTAATTAGCAATGTTAGCATGACTAATAGAACTTTAATCAATTTAATTTCTACTTTAGTGCACAAAAAACTAAACTCCTTACTGTATGGTTCCTTGAGCATAGCAGGTGGTGACAGTTTGATAAAATAATCTAAGACACACAGCAGCAACTGGAAGGAAATCACCAGGTCATCCTCCACTTGCAACACTTTACCTGCAAATATTTAAAAGGGTGAAGAAAAACTTTGTGAAATGTTTGACTTAATTTTAGAGGTAATTCTGAAAAACAAAGGTTTTGAAGTTCATATAATAAAACACTACCATTAGAATTCATAAAGCATCACATAGGATGCCAGTGTTCTTTAAAGGCTATCGATTTTACAAGTCATGGCTCTAGAGAGGTTTGTTGCTTTAGAGATAGCAACATACAGAAACATATACACAAACTTATTGTGCACAAAACTCCTGCCCTCAGTACTCCCTCCTGATTTCTTTTTCATTTTATTGTAGTGTTGTAATGCTGTAGGTACTTACATGTACCTCTTATTTCTGTGTAGTTCCTCCTCCCTTTCTTTTTTGTGCTCTTATGCAAGCTTTGTGGAAGCTGTTAAATATTCAGAAAGCAGGAGCTGCTATTATACAGCAGAGACATTCAAAACATGCTAAGACACTGTATGCTCAGCCAGTCAAATACATATGAAATTACTTAAGTCACACAAACATTAGCATGAAGAGCACTTTTAAAGCATTATTCCACATTACTCCGTATGCCAGAGAAGATCTCCAAGAGAGCACGCATTGCCACGAAAAATTTGGAAAGCCAATAACGACTCAAAACAGCTACAGATCCCTATTTGTGCTCCAATTTTTGTATTTATTTTTGTATTTATTTATTTATTTTGTATTTATTTTCTATCAGAACTAGCAAGCATCACCCAGGCTCTCCTGCAACTATATGCTGATAAATTTTAGTTTTCTTTGTTCTCAAGAAAAGGCAGGCTAGAAAAACTTTTTTGCGTTTTGCTTTATGCTAATGTTTGGAGAATTCTAGTGAAAAAGCTCCATGAAACTCAGCTGATCCAAGACCGATTTTGATATCAGAGATGTGTACACTCTGCTGGGAACATACACCTTGAGTAAGCAACAATTAAGATATATGAGTCATTCCCTTTTGCAGGAGTAGTACAATGAGACAGGACTTCACAGACTACTGCAATTGTTTTATCACTCCACTTTAACTTACGCCTTTTCAAGAAAGACTCATAGTATTCAAAGGATGTGATTTCAGGGACTTATTATGATATCTTATTATTAAATTTATTTTTATGTATATTATATATAAATATATATGTTATAAACATATATCATTATAATTTATATTTATTTAATATATAATTAGATATATAAAATATAAAAAATCTGCCAGTCTTTTCAGTTAATCATCCATTATTAAAATACTGGCAGTTTATAAAGCACCTCAGAATAGAGTCAACCAACCTTTAAAGTAAAAGGAAAAAAAAATCTTAGAAATCTTAAATACACATATTTCTATACAGAATGTAATACCAGTGACAACAATAACCAAATTGCATTAAAAAAAAAGTACTTACAAAAGCCAGGCAATCAAAACATTCTGAGCTTGTATGATGTATATTTGTAATAAGGATGCTAGTCTCATACTGGACATGTAAAAGAAACTCACTTCAACAATATTCATCCAAATAACTGTCTTTCAATCGAAACTCACCTTTTGCCAGCAAAAAAGTAATCCAGTAATTTTTTAGGACTAATACAGAACTGAGTTCAGCAGATATCCTGTAGAGAGACAAAAATACTTTGCATAGACAGCTCTGTAATAATCTAAACTATAATTTCTGAAAACATGCTTCAGTTTATGGAATTATTTAAGACAACAGGCAACATTTCCCATGTAGTTAAGTTTAGTAAAAATCTCATTCTGTTTCCTATGTAATTATGACCACACATCTGAAAAAATTAAGTCTGTAGAGCCATTCAAGAATCATGAAATATCAGTATCATCCTTGGAAAAGACAGTAAACGTAGGCAATTCACTTAACTGTTACAAGCTGTTTTCTCTTGTGTCTTTGACTAATGTCCTATTCTCCAGTCACAGCATGAACTCAAGCTCATTTTGGAGTTGCTAAGACATCTTTTAGTACACTTATTTCTTGCTGTGATTAGGAAGTTCACTCTCCAAATGTTTATTTCTACCATGTAAAGACATATGCCATTGGATAGCGATCCTTCATGAAGGATATATATAATAAATATAGCTATATAATTTTGGAGTCTCTCATCATCTCATTAAAATTTGAAGTCCCCACTAAGGCTAAACACATGACATACTACAACTTAAGTCAGTCTTGAAGGGTTAAAAGATAAAATGCTGTCATGTTTTATATCTTTACAAACACAATTTAGGAAAATCAAAAACTTACTCAGTACTAGGTTGTTCCAGATAAATAAGGCCACAAGTCCTATAAAATAAAAATAAATTCACGTTTTTGAACACTTTTCTGAAAGTGAACTCTGCAGTATCTTTGACTTCAATGTATTAAAAAGTACACCAGTTCACAAAACATTCTTCTAACTTAAAAAAAAAAAAAATATGCTGGCTATCAGAGAACAGATTAACAACAGATAAACTACAGGTCTGCCATAGCTGAAATTATGTTGTCGCTTGCATACTTAGGTCAAAGCTTAAACAGCAGAATAATTTTACCTTGCTATAACAAAATCTGTTCTTTTCTTCCAGAAAGACAAGATTTGTACATACATTGTTACTCAGTGTTTCATACAACACAGCAAAGTGTGCTACAGCTGCATAGAACATTATAAAAGGGCATTTTAAAATCTTTAGTGTTTCTGCAGTGTCACTGCAAGTCTTGTGGTATAAGGCTGCTTCCCAATTATTCTAGGTACATGATTTCAAGAAATAAATTTGGTTTATTCAAAAACAAATGAGGCAAACAAAAATTAAGACAAATCCTGCTTGAAAAAATTGTTATTGCAATACAAGGTTCAAAAAAGTAAGCAAAGTTAGAGGAGGGACAAAAAACCAGAACATGCCTGTGTATATCTGCAATGACACTTATAGCCCAGAAAAGACTTGCAATTAATAAAAACAAATTATTTACAACTTTCACAGAATTTCACAGTTTTAAGGCAACTATAAACTGTACAGAAGTATTGCCATATACATATTGCCCAGAATAACAGTAAGTGTGATTGGTTGGACTTCGAAAAGACAAATAAAGCTTATATCACATTTATGCCTTCATTCTATAAACTACCAAGAGGTCACCTACTACCCCTTTCAAGGGTCATTTAAGGGATATTTTGTGATTTTGGAGGAAAACTGTCAAATAAAAAAAATATTAGATAGTAAACCAATCCTCTTATACATCTGTAAAAAACTCAAAGTGAGTAGCAATCACTTGTCATGCTACTCTTACTACTGTTTGTGCTGCAACAAGTGGATTGTTTAACAAAGCATTGTAATAGTTATGGAGTAAAACATAAGATGTGTTTATTCAATGCATGTTAACAGTTCCATTTCACTGTTCTGTAAATATTAGTACGCAGAGTTTAAGTGGACTCCTGTAATACACAGTTTGAAAAATTCAAATCCTTAATTGTTGACAGGTATAAAGAAATCATAATTTCAAAATGAAAAAATGTACTCTACCTTTCAAACTTGTGGTATAGTGCAACTAATACATCATATTTCTTTTTCAGCCTTGATACAGTGCTATCAACTTTAGTGCTTACAGTATCCATGTTAACATCCACCTCTTTCAGAAACTGAAAAAACGTGCATACACTGAAAAAAAGGAAAAAATGACAGCTTATCACAACTCTGAGAATGAGTATCCTGAAATAGCTCTTAAAAAAAAATAAAACACAAGCCCACCAAAACTCATTGCCTCACTTCACTAGACTCCAGCATACTTTTACTACTACTACTACTATTCTTATTCTCGGTGACAGAGAACTTTGCCTTGGGAAACACTACTTGTTTACTTCAAGCCCCACCTTTACATTTTCCAGATATAGGAATACTGTTCAACCAGCTAACAGAAGTATGTCACAGTATGGGCACCACTACAGAAGGAAAATTTTCTTGGCTAGCACAGATACCATCTTTGGAAGTCAGAATTTGCTAACTAGACACATCTTTTTCTTATTCTGCCAGTAAAACCACAAGTATCCAACAAACATATCTCAACTCTTCTGTTCTACTTTAGAAATGCTCTTACTACTCCAAGAACATGAACCTTGGTTCCATCCATTCTAAATAAAGACCTTGGAGTGAAAACTGAGATGAATGCATTGAACTATATGGAATTTCAAGTCTTGCAACAGGTATTGGGGCAAGGACATTCCCACCCTTTGGAAATGCTATTACACAGGGGACCAAAGTTCTCCCTGCTCATCCATGTAATATGATGGGTCATCAAGGGAGCACTTTGTTGCTATGTTCATAAGCAAAATGAGCAGATTGCTAAAAATCAAAGAGGAGGAAGCTATCAAATATATTCAACTATTTCAACTGTATCAAATACATTTTGATCCTTTATCAGAATATAGTATTCTGAGAGACTTTTTGATCTTTGTCAGATTAAAGAAACAATATAAAACCAGACAGAAGCTCATTTAAGAACTCTTTTACCATGGAATAAAAAAATCTTTTCAACATATCTGTGTGGCTCTAAAGGATAAGATGACTGGTAGAAATCTCTGCCAGTTGACCCTATAGCTGACAAAAAGCCCAGGGTTAACAAGACTGATGAATCTAACACAAGGTATGCCTATTGCTGTTGCCACCTAAATTTACTTTAAAAGCAGATATTGTCCTACAATTTTAGTTTCTCACTCATGAACTTAGTCAATATAAAATATAACAGTAACCTTCCCCTTTAAAAGGTGTGTACAAAAGTACAAAATTTAGACTGGCATTAAAATGTTTTAAAAAGAGCAGCATGCTTGGAAACCATCTGAAGAGTAACTTTTTTTTCCACTGTTTGATTTAGCCTAAGCCTAACATTGGGAAAAAGGTTTTATAGAAAATCTTGATACAGGGGAAGAAAGGGACATGTCTTAAGTGCAATTTACACCAATTAAAACTGCTGAATACCTTAGGTTGAGCAAGAACAAGAATTAGTCATACAATGAGTCATACAATCAAAGCTAACCACAGCTGAATCAAACAAGTATCACTGCTCCCTCAAACTAAAATATGATAGCAAGACTTCCAGTTTACCAAAACATTCAGAATTCTTATAAATAACCTTCACTGTAAAATCAACTAGCCTGATATGCACAAAGATTCGCAATGCTTTAAAAATATTTTCTTTACAAAAATGTTGATGAGTTAATTTTGAAATCTAAATTTACATACTTAAATTCACTTACCTCATGCTTATACTTTTCAGAAGCTCAGTGAAAGTGAATGTCACTTCATCCAGATCAATTGCTACAATAAAGATACACACTCCCCATGTTTCCTTTTTCTTTTTGCTACAAGCCTTTTAGAAAAGAGAGGAAACCATTTTCATTATTCAATAAAAATGGGTAATATATGGAAAGCATTAATTTGTCCAAACATTATCAGAAATGGTTAAACAAAACATCCTCAAACATTTGACTATGATAGCTAGTTATCTGATAATGGAAAATGATTACAAGTTTTACAATATACATGAAAGACCAAACACTTCAACGCTTATTCCTACAGCACAAGATCAATTTAACTCATACAATTCACCAAAGCTCCGAAATACAACCTTTGGTTCCATGGAACATTTACACAAAGCAGAAGCCATGATCGTCTTTTTTTAAAGTTACCATATTTGACCTTAATAAGACATCGAAGGTTAAGGAATCAGAAGCCAAGTCATAGAATAGTAAATAAAATCTTTACAATGACAGGCAAGAAACACTCATAACTGGGTACAGCTGTGTCTCAACCACTTATTCCTGCTGAGCCGCAAATCCATCTCTCCGTTCAGTAAAGCACGGTAGCAACAAACAGTTACAGGCATTTTCCTACCATACATCTACAGTTAAGGTCTTCTGCTACTTAGAAGGTGCAAGTTATAACCAATCATCTTTCCTCAAAAGAAGCCAATACACAATGACAGACATGCCACCCACATGGAGGAGAACTCTTGATGGTTCAACAAGCCACTCACTATTTTGCCAGTGTCAAAACTCCAGGGGAGCCAATCGTATGACACAAATTCACAGCTTGTTTACAGTTAAAGCCAGATGATTCATCCCAGATGGACTTGAATGTGTGGGAATGAACTCAAGACAAATTCACAGCCACATTAATTTCTGAGCGTTTTCTTCTTGACCAATCTGACTCAAGATCTTTGCTGTAGCATCACTACAGAAAACGGGCGCGGCACCACTCAACATCTGCCTTTGGCTGTCATTCAGTTTCAGTAAGATGACTTGCAGTGACCTTAATTCAATTCATCACAAAGCAAAGCCTACCTACCAACTGCTAGCCCAAAGCTTATTTAACACCTACTAGTCTACATAGATTTTTCTTTTTTTTTTCTTTTATTATCTTTTATTTAGGACTCTAAGGACCCAACACTGTAATTTCAGAAAATGTAGGTCAGTTCAGCTGAATCAATATACAACTCTTACAAACTCTTTCAAAATATTCATTTCTCATTCTGGACTTACTATTATTTGATCTTTAGTTTAAATCTAGTGAAAACAAACTAGATGAGTCACAGGTTTAAAATGCTCATGCAACTGAACTCCTGTGAAATGGGATTCTTGCCTCTCTTCTTTTCAGATGTAGTTGCAAGATGTTAAAGGCACTAACAGAAATAACTTCTGTTCTCCGGCGTTAAACTAGTAACAAGGAGGAGATGGTCACAGGAAGTCTCAGTTCTAGTACACAGTTAGAGATGTTTTACTATTCTGCCAACACTGGTAACAATTTTGATGATAGCCTACAAAAGTGATCCAGGAATAGAAACTTCAAACGATGCTGAGTGTAAAAAGTCAAGAGAAACGTACATAAGAAATATGCAAACACAGAAGGGTACTTGAATCGAATGGGATATAGAATGTCTACCTGTCAAGCACCTGATTTTTGAAGAAAACGATGTGGAACTTGGCTTACTAAAATCTCAGCTAATATGTCCCAATCAATGTAGAGACCTAGCTTGACGGTACAAGAAACATTCACAGGTAGTTGTTCGATAGTCCAGAGGAGGCCACGAAGATGATCAGAGGGCTGGAGCACCTCTCCTATGAACACAGGCTTAGAGAATTCGGGCTGTTCAGTCTGGAGAAGAGAAGGCTCTGGGGAGACCTTACAGAAGCCTTCCAGGGGCTACAAGAGAGCTGGAGAGGGTCTTTTTACAAGGGCATGTAGTGATAGTACAAGGGGGAATGGCTTCAAACTGAAAAAGGGAAGGTTTAGATTAGATATTAGGAAGAAGTTCTTTACTGTGAGGGTGATGAGACACTGGCACAGCTTGCCCAGGGAAGCTGTAGATGCCCAATCCTGGAAGTGTTCCAGGCCAGGTTGGGTGGGGCTTTGAGCAACCTGGTCTAGTGGAAGGTGTCCATGTCCTTGCCCCTGCCCATGGCATGAGGGTTGAAACAAGATGACCTTTAAAGGTCCCTTCAATCCCAAACCATTTTATGATTCTGTATGTTTATGATTACAGTGGGTGGAAGATGACTGGGGAAAAGACTCAAGAAGCACTTACAATAGAAAACTGATCAGAATTAAAATCTGCAGGAAAAATATTCCAGGAAAAAAAATTTCTGAAAGTGAATATTATACCCATTGTCTACAGATAAGAAGTTCTGTGTAAAGATGGTTTTTCAGCCATACCACTTTTAAATTTTTATTGAATATTGTCTGGGATGTAAGATTAATCTAAACTGTTGAAAACCGAGTAAATTAAAATGTAATACTATCTAAAAGTAATGGAGGTCAATGGAAAGTATTGAACTGAGGAAATTAGTTCAACTGATACGGTAAGTTCCCATTACACTTTTGCATGTAGCAAGACTGGAAGACATCCATCTTTACCCAGGATGGGTAGAAGATGAGTAAAAAAAGAAACAGTGTGCCAGACACCTGAGCTTTTAAAGTGCAAGGGCACAACACATACAAGCAATGCATCTGTTGCTAAGATACTGAATATCATCAACAAGAGGCCATGGTGATGATTTATGTTTGCTTTGGGACTTTCAGTAGCTCTTCGTTTTTTGTTTAACAACAGAGGATCCTAAAATATCTGCAATTTTGCTCATCCATCCAACACTTCAGTGGATTCAGGTTCAGTTTAGCTGCAGTTCTATAAATAAGAGACAAAAGGTCTAAACAGAAAATACTTTATTATCTCACATGTTTCATGCTTTTGCCAAAACCAAGAAGCCTCTGCATCTTTTAACATGAGGATGAGATGGCTTGCTAATTACAATGTTCTCTTTTTAATAAGAAACCACAACCAAAAGGAACTGATTTAATTTAAATGCAAAATTTTATGAATTGGGGACATCTGATCTGCTGATCAATAACTCTTTGGTCTATATAGAGCAATCTTGTTATATTTAAGAATTCATTTTTTCATTCCTTGGCTTAAGCTACAGTTCACCTTTTAAGTTTTCTTCACTAAAAACAGTTCAACTCTTGTTGAATCAAGTGCTCTGCAGTATCTGCATACCAGTGTAAATCACCAGTTGGAGAGAATTTCAGAATGTAAGATTAGTAATTAGAAACAAGGAAAGATGACTGAAACATCTTTAGATGCTAGAAACTTTCTGGGGAAAAAAAAAGGCAGCAAAAATACATTAATGACCACAGGCTTGAATTATAACACAGAAGCAAATTAGTACAGTACTTGGAGAAAAAAATTCATGGACAAAGAAAGTTAAACTAGGAAGGACTAACTATGCAGACCGCAGATCTTTCACCATGAGAATTTTTTAACAGCAGGTCAGACAAACACTTGATAAAAATGGCTCAGGAATTCATGAGTCTGAACAGCTGAGCAGTAGCAGAACAGTGACCCACATTTCCAAAACAGAGTTACAAACAGCAAACAAAAAAATGGAGCTCCTACCCATGCAGTATATATTAGAGCAAACTGGGCTGATGAGGTTGAAGCACACCAGACCCTATGTCTCAAGGTCCTTGGCAGACTCCAATTTCTATCAATTTCCTAAACCACTTCAATTTTCTTTGCAGAAGTTTGGTTCCAATTTAGTCAGCATGTCATCTGTTCCTCACACTGGTTCTTTGCAATATATTCAGCAACAATTCACTCAAGGCTTTTTTTCTGCTTATATCACCCAGTATTCTACTTTAGATTCTCATTTTATTGTTCTCTACCAAAATATACAGTATCAGAACATAACAAACGCCCTGAGCTTTTTCATAGCAGTATTAGTCTGGCTTCCTGGACCTCTTCTAGTATTTCTTACACCAACAATCACATGCTGCTCACCAAAGTACATTAGTAATTCCACTAAATCTATCCACTCCATCTAGAATTTACGGGCATTATTGGTTCAGAATATGAATTTCAGGAGAGTTACAAAAAATTAAAATACAAGAGAAGCAAGTATCAGAGCCAACTTTTAAGCCAACAACTGCCAGTGTGCAAGAGTTTTGAAATTAAGACAGTAAAAACTACAATCAAGCTACTTAGGTAAATCCACACTGCAGTTTAAAACCAAGCTACTTAGGTAGCTTGGTTTAGTAAAGAAGAGAAATGATAGAGACAACAGAAGTATTTGTATGACACTAATGTAAAAGCTCTTACTTAGATAAACACTTCCATGTGTACAATAAACTTGTGTGGGAGTTCACCAGATATAAAAAGAATTTAAAAAGAAAACACCTTTCTGATCACACGTCAGATACCTTCACTCCACACACCAAGAGTGCTGATTCAGTACGATATCTCTGGAATCAGCATTTGGGATTTTGTCTAAGAGATTTTGAGTTACAATTTTATTGTAAGAGTGTCATTAAACTTTGGATGTCACAGAGGAAACCTTTAATGCTCTCCCTCTACAAAGGAAAACACCACCATATTTAACAGGCAGCTGTAGTGACTTGAACAATCCCCCTCTGCAGATCTAGTTTTTACAATTACAAGTCAGCCACATTTTCCAGAAAGATTGTTACCATCTCTCTCATCACCCTTCTCCTCCTTCACACCTCTCACAGGAGTTCAGTCTGTTTCAAGGACCCAAGGCCCAGTTGCAAGAGAGTGCAGCTGTGTATCCTTGACTCACACACTGCGGAAACAGATAAGTTGACAGGAGTGCAAGGAAAGCTACAGTGCACAGCTGTGCAAGATAAGAAAGCTGAAATTTCAAAGAGAAGTAGCATCACTAGTAGCTCAAATATTCAAAAGAAAAAATATCAGTGTGGAAAGGTGTGACATCCTGAAGGGAAAAAAAGCAGTGTGTCAGCCAGTTTTGGTGGTGCCAGTGGCTCCAGTGGGCATTGGCATTCATTCCAGGGAGCAGCAGATACCAAACTTTCTCCTTCCTGACTGATGCCTCCTGGTCAGCAAAGTGTCTCACCAAAGTGCAGGTACATTTAGGCTGATACATCACTACAGTATAGCAATCTTTTGTGCACCTGCCAAAAATAATGGTTTTATACTTTTAAGATGCATGTACCTGGTTGAAGAGTCTCTGCACATGGTTACATGTACCCTAAGTGACTCCAAAAGGACAGCATTAGAAAATGTTTTCACTTTAAGTCACTAAATATTCACTGAGCAAGGATACAGCAGATGTTCAGACTATGTCCACACCCACATTTGCACTCCAAATCTCTGCCAGTTACCACAGTACCTAAGGTCTGGGCCGTGCTGCTTCCTAGTTAGCACTGCAAGTCCCCTCCACACCCTCAGAGGCTTGGCAGGCACAGTTCTGAGATCAACCATAAAGAACAAGGCCAGGGAAGGTAATGTTTCAGGTCTTTGTGCGTTGTAAATGGCTTGAGTGCGGGATCATTAAGTGCTACCTCTGTTTCCATCAGTGGCCTGATGATTTAAGCTTCTTCAAGTAAAACCAACTACAACGTTAAACAGAAGTGTTCTGGTAGGTATTTGTCTCAACTAGTGGCCTGCCATTTCCCCTTTTGCTTAAGAACAGAAAGTTGCTACACAAGCAGCTTCTGTTCCAGTGCAGAACTGATTAGTACTGACCCCTACTGATTAAAACATGCAGCTGGTGCTTGCAGGACAACAGTCCCTCCAACATATCACCTCCACCAGAGGAGGGAAAGGAGTAGGCATTTAAATACAGCCTCCTCCCGAATCCCTGCATCTTGAACTAGTGTCACCCTGAGAAGCCAGGCTCACCACGATAACAGCTTGACCTGAAAAGTGCAGCAACAATTAGCCAGGCTGTTACTTTGTTTGATTTCACTGTCAAGTGAAGTCTGTTCTCAGCTAGAAGTAGCAGCTCCAGTGCCTTCCAGGTCCCCACAGAGGCACACACTTGTGAGCTTATTCATTTCAACACTTTGCTGATACATCTGAAAGTTTGAGGAAAAGGACTTGGATTGAAACACAATATAATGTAGATTTTTTTTTTTCCTATACATTGAAAGGCCCTTAGCAATTGGTCTTATGACAACAAATATTAGCTATAAATCATAATGAAGGTCTGGTCCTTGTCCTGTTATGAATAGGTAAAGGAAGTCATCTTCAGGTGCTGAAGGGTTTTGAGTATCCTGTATCTTATCTGGCTAGCTCTAGGTAAAACAAATTAGTGAAAATCGGTGCAAACAAAACTTGGCCTGTAAGTGAAATTTGTAGGATTATGCTGAAATCTGTCTTGCTTTTTTCCCCTCAAGAGAACTGACTACTCCTGTTTTCATTCATATACGGGAGCTAGACTATGCATTTTGGGAAATGCTTCCTGTGAACACCTATGGCCAGAAAAGTGCCTGTTACTGAAAGAGCTGTACAGTCTCTCTCCCGTGCTGTTACTAAACTTGGTTGCAAAACTCAAAAGCAATAAGAGTTGGTAAACCCACACTGCAGTTTAAAAGCTACAGACAACCAGGTAGTAGTAGTGACAAACTACTTTACATTCAGGATGGCAGAGCACTGGAACAGGTTGCCCAGGGAGATTGTGGAGTCTCCCTATCTGGCAATGTTCAAAACGTACCTGGACATGTTCCTGTGTAACCTGCACTGGGTGACCCTGCAGGGGCATTGGATTAGATGATCTCCAGAGGTCCCTTCCAACCATAACTATAGTGTGGTAGCCCTGGCAGGTCAGCTCAAGTTGCAGAAGAGTAAGCAGAAGTGCAACATATATATAAATGCAAGTCCACACAGCAAGTTATACCACAGTTAGGTATTACAAACCTAAGACGTGTTTGTATAACAAGCTTCTGACATGATTTAATTGTATTACAGCTGTTCTCTGGGTCAGCTTCTTGACACAGCAGTGATACTGAGAAGTAAAAGCAAAAAATCACAAAAAGGCCTAACATTTTATTAATTTCTTTACACATGCCCAGCTACTAATTTCGAATGGAAATACCTCAATGGTAGGTACATACAGGTTATCATTACGCAGTAGGAAAAAAAAAGAGTTTAACATTCCTTTCTTCACACTAGTCTTCTCCAGATCCTTTCTGCAGCCTCATAAAGGAGGCAGCAGGAAAGATACAGAGAAACAACAAGATGAGCTGTATAAAGCTGACCAAGACATATTTGAAATAACTTACACTTTGAATATTTAGTTGATCACGTGGTGTTTTTTCCTACTGTGATTTATTAGTCATCTGAAAGAATTCTTTAGCCCATACCTTTATTGCAAAACATTAACAAGAAAGGGGAATCTGTGGAAGCCAGTTTATATAGACACGAATATGGCAATACCCAACTTTGTTTTTTTCCAAGTGAAGTTAGACTGAAGTCACACTGCACAAGCTTTGGTTGTGAGACACTTGGGCCCCGGTGCAGCAAAGTAATGGCTCAATATCATCTGAACCGGGGCACAGGACAGACACTACCACAGAGCAATGCCATGAGCAGCAGGTACTTACCAGAGCTCCATCCACTGCGGATAGGCTCTCATACGTCTTCCACGCTTTCTCCCTCACGCTCTCCGGCACTTTCAGGGCATCACAGAGCACGACGAAGTCAGCCTCTCCGATCTCGAGCCTAGGAAAAGCATCAGACATCGCCAGCGGGGACTCGGTGCGGCGGACCGGCCGCACACCGGAGCGACGAGGGACCTCACACCACCCGCTGCCGGAGCCGCCCCGGGGTGACACCGCCCCACCCGGCGGCACAGCCCGGGAGAGGGCACAGCCCGGACCCCCGGGTGCCGAGAGCCCCGGGGCGGCCCACCCGCCCCCCCAGCCGTCCCGCCGCAGCGGCTCCCGGCCCGGGCGGCGCTTACCGGGGAGCGGCGGGCGGCGCGGAGCCTCCGTCGGGGCTGGTGCGCTGGCTCCTGGCGGCGCCTGCCCTGCGCGAGGGCTTGGGCGGCATCGCGGCTCCGGGCACCGCCACTGAAGGGGCCGCGTCTCCCGCTCCCGGCCCCCGCCGCCGCCCGAACTTCTGCGCCGTCACTTCCGGGCCGCGCCCCCGCCCCGCCCCCGGGACAGCGGGAAATGCGTGAGGGATAAGGGAGGCTTGGCCGGCCCGCCAGTGCCAGTCCCTCACACAACGACCACCGGGGCTGCCGGCGCTGGAGATTCGTTCGTGCCCCTCAGTCACCCCAGGGACGGCAGCCCAGCTGTGCCTGATACGTCTGGTACTCAACAAGCTGACGGGGCAGTCGATACATCTTTTCCGTGACATGGGAAGAACCACAGACCTGTATATAAAAATAACTAACTATACAGGTGCAGAGCAGGGCAGGAATTGCAGATTCATTATAAGCGTTGGTTCAATAAGGCCAAGTGCCCTGTTCTGCACTTTGGCCACGACAACCCCATGCAGCGCTACAGGCTGGGGGCAGAGTGGCTGGAGAGCTGCCCAGGAAAAGGACCTGTGGGTGCTGATCGACAGCTGCTGAATATGAGCCAGCAGTGTGCCCAGGAGTCCAGTGGCATTCTGACCTGTATCAGCAATAGTGTGGCCATCAGGACCAGGGAAGTGATTGTCCCCCTGTACTCAGCACTGGTGGGGTTACACTTTGAGTGCTGTGTCCAGTTCTGGGGCCCTCACTACGAGGAAGTCCAGAGAAGGGCAACGGATTTGGTGAAGGATCTGGAGCACAAGTCCTATGAAGAGTGTCTAAGGGAGCTGGGATTGTTTAGCCTGGAGAAGAGGAGGGTCAGGGGTGACTGTATCGCTCACTACAACTACCTGAAAGGAGGTCGTAGCCAGGTGTGGGTCAGCATCTTCTCCCAAGCAACTAGCAACAGAAGAAGAGGTCCTCAAGTTGTGCCAGGAGAGATTCAGGTTGGACATCAGGAAGAATTTCTTCACAGAAAGGGTTAAACATTGGGATGGGCTGCCCAGAGACGTAGTGGAGTCACCATCCCTGGAGGCATTTAAGGAAAAACTGGACGTGGCACAAGTGCCATGGTCTCGTAGACAAGGTGGTGATTAGTAAGAGGTTGCGCTCTGTGGTCTTAGAGGTCTTTTCCAACCTAAATCATTCTCTGATCTCTCAATCTAACATTCATCCAAGTCCTCACTGAAATGTTACTATAGCACTGTGCATTAAAATTGCGCTTAACATAAGACATTCAGTCTATGGGCATCCCCTGGATTTTAAGCCAATGAGATTCAAATCCCCAGTGCCCTGATTCACAGATCTTAAAAATCGACTTTGTTGTCTGCAGTTGCATACCCATGTTTAGATGGCAGATCACTGTTGTAAACAAGCACGTTTATTTTCAGATTTGTATAATGACAACTTCTTAGACAAAGGAAAAATATTTGTACATAGAGATTCTTACTACATGCACATATTTATCTGTTGCCTGTAAAGCAACTAGTTTTAGTGAGATTGCTGTCAAAACTCTGGATTTAAAAAAAACAAAACTGAACAAAACCCAAGATGAGTGTTACTATGGTATACAGTTGAAATTCACTAGAATTTTTAAGATTCATACATTTTGTTAATTTTTTCAGGTTTTTCCTTTATATTCATTAACTTAAAACAGGAGAACAGACTGGTTGTCTGCTATATAATTAGAATTAAACCAATTACAGAAAAAATGGGATTTCTGGAGCAAATCAATGTACATAAATTCGAAACTAAATTTTTGAGTTGTAGACTGCCTTGGGATTTAGACATTCTGTATTATGATCCTAGTACAACTGTGGCAATACATTTTTCCTGCTTCTAAGCATATTTAAATACTTCTTGTAATCAGATGATATCAGATGCTTTGGAAGGTTCGGAGTCTAGGACTGCCTGTCATCTACAATTGAATCACAGACAATTAGACAGATTTACCAGCTTGGAAAAGTAAGCTAAACCACAGGTGAGTCCATAGCCTTCTCCTCACAACTGGCTTTAAGAGGACGAAAGAATTTTAAGGGAGAGCAAAGCATCTCAGAAAACTTGGTCATAGCCAGTGGAGACCATCCCAGCTGTCAGCAAAAAGGAAATACACCCTCCTGGGTCACTTCCCTCACAGCTGCTTTAACATGCTGTTAGAGCCAGGCCCTGGATCATCCAAATGATAGGCAAAAAATTTGTCTCTTGGCCCTCTGTGTCTTGCTCTTTTCAAGGAGTTCACAAACCAGCCTCAGTGTGAATACTAATTTTCTAAAATTGTTAGTATGCCAAGCACCTTCTCAAGTCAAATTTTATGCACTTTTTCATCAAGCAAGGCTCTTAGGGCTCCCCTCCATGAGCAGGTATAACCAAAATATAATCTCAGAATACTTAAAGTTACAACTAGAGGGAGAAGAAGGGAGGCAGCAGATGAATCGAGCAACAATAACCTTAAACTGTCCATCCTGGAGTCTCAGATGTAGAAACTACATCAGAACTGCAGTAAGAAGAAACAAAATGTATGTATATACTTCCAAAGAAAGGCATTTGCTTGTGTAAAAACATATGTAAAGTTCTGCACTTTTCCCCCGCCTTGTTAGAGGCACTGATTTGAATGTTTTAATCCTGTATTTTAAAACTTCTTCTTTTAAATGGAACCTTTAGACTTTTCAATAAAATGACAAAGGAAAGAAGAAAATCAGCTCTGAGTGGGAAAAAGAAAAAAACAGGAAACACTGCAAGGTCAAATAAAGTATTAATGATCATTTTCTCATTTGACTTGACAATATCTAAATGTTTATTCTAAACATCTCGCTACAACTGCCTTTAAAGTATAGGTCAGAGGCAGCTGGAAGTCTGTGAAACATCGCCCTGTCAGGCAGTCCTGACACATTGTTTCCAGCTGCTACAAAACCTTAGGTAATTTTATTATCTTAGTTTTTTCATTTAAAACTGTTGCTATTAGTTTCATGGTAATTGCCGGTGGGAATAGAAGCCATGATTTCACTGCAAATGAAACCAAGCCTAGAAGCTTGCTACTCCTTTAGTTTTCATAAAAATGAAATATTTGTGAGAAGAAAACTTGATTTAAGTACACCTCATGGTCTACCAAGACTAGCTGCTTACTCCTACATTATCACGGACCTCCATCACTTAAGTTGTTACAATTACAGTAAAATCAGTTCTTCTGGATATTAGTGCAACTACTAAATATTTGCAGAATTTTTTCTTGAATAAAGCTCATAGGCTATAAAATTCATGGATTATAGATGTCTGCTTGAATCACACCATTTCCCTGTCTGTAACAGGCAGAATTAACCAGGGAGGGGACATAGCCTCTCCAGGTCAGCCTTTTCAGAGCAGCAGCCTCTAGCCCCCTGCCATTAGTGTCACCTGGAGACCAGCTGTCCCTCTCAAAGCCCCAGCACAAGTGCTAACAGGAGCGACAGACGTGCTCCAGCTCCCTGCAGGCCAACTTTGCTCCACCTGCTGCCCTGTAGGCCCCAGGCCTTAAGAACAACTTCCCTGGGGCAGCACCTGGTGCAACAGACAGACCTACGTGCTGGTCTTGCTTCAGGAGTGCCTCAGGGACACTCTCAGGCCATGGTTTGAACAGGCCTTTTCCACTCCCCAGCATCACCTTTCTTGGTAATGCTGCCTTGAGATTACAGTGGCATCAGCTCTGCCCTGGAAGCTGGAAATGGTTTACTGGTGTAAGCCTAGACACATTCTGCCCTGGAGGATGCAGGGCATCCTGCGTCCTCTCTGCAGGGCAGTTCATTCTGGTTGGTACTGCCAACTGGTAATGAAATAAAGGTCAGCAAACAAACCACAACCTTCTTATTGCTTGCGATTATACTGTCACAATGACCCCATTATGATCCCTCCCCTTCCGTCCTGCTCAGTTCCAGGTTCTGCTTCCTCTCAAGATGCTCCGGCAAGGGAACACCCTGTCCTGCTGCTGGTGGTCTCCCCAGTGAGGATGTTTCCCATGCCACCACTTCCAAGATTTCCTAAGCCCACAAGAAGCAGAATGCACTCTGCTGGAAGTAGGTTTCAGGAATCAAATTAATCTTAACCAACAACCTGAAACCCAGTTGAAAATTAGCAACCGTAGCCTGTAGTGAACAGACACAGGCATTTCTCTGAACTAAACCAACCCATGATCTTGGTTTTTCCAAGTGTGCCCAAGCTAATAACATTCTTTACTAAGCCATGGCAGTGAAACACCCTAATTAGGTGAAAACATTTGTGTATAGCATTCCAGAAAAACTCATAGTATGACAACAATACTATAGGCTCTATGTTGCTTCCTCCATAGCAGTAAAATATCCTCCTACAACTAGAACATGCAATGTCAGTGAGAATGCAGCTCCAATCTCTCTAAACCACAAGCTTCTGCTAACACTGACATGTCAGACTTCCATCCTCCCACCCAACCAGTACGAACAGAAGTAGGTGCACACCTTGCCAGACGTCAGCTGGCATAGCTGAATTCTTGCATTTTCTGTCTTGCAGGCCTTAAGTATTTTTTTCATGCCAAAACTTGCCCCATGCATCTTTACTAAAGCTGCAAGGCTTCAGCTAGAGGAGGGAGGACTCGGAGCTTTCATCACGGTCTGCAAGCCCAGATCATACACATCGACTGGTCACAACAGCCCTACACAGGCAAAGACCAGCTGAATTTCATGAGGGTGTTTGGGACCCGGGAGAGACCAACACACCGCCCTCCAACAAATAAACACGGACGCATAGGTTAGTGATTTTGCTACATCAGTGACAAAGTGTGTCTCAGCATTAGGATTAATTTTCTTTCTTATAAGGAGTTTTAAAAATATTTGCAAAGATAATTGTCCAATGAAGTAATTTTTATACTAACCCTTTTCTGGAATTCATTGGGCTAGAAACATGGTTTTCTTCAGAACAGCACAGCTATGTTTGTTTATTAGACTCTTAACTATTATTATACTTGTATTTATTATATTTATTTATTTAAAAATAAAAAAAGCCCAAGCATCTCCTAGTTCTTTCCATGGATTCATGTCCCATGCTTCATGGACTTTGTCTATGAGGGCAGAAGTTCCAGCACGAGCTTTCGCTGCACTCTGGGTGTTTTAGGTCATCTTCCCATACAAACTGCCTGGCATTTAATATGGCATTAGTACATGCTGGGAGCTTTCCCTCAGTACACACAAGTTTCTCCCTCCTTCCCCATGCTTATTTTCCCACCACTGACCAAAGTAAATTTCCTTCCACCATCCAACAGGCTCAAAAGCTATAAGGGACACAGGCATGTGGCATGATCTTAGAAACCGCCTGTCTGTAAGAACAAATCTACTTTCCCCCTGCTCCACCACCCTTTCATTAGTGTCATTTGCTGGTGACACACCACAGATCACCACGTTTGGCTGTTGAGTTTTATTTTGAAAACAAGCTAAAGACAACGCAAAGTTTGCTTAAAAATTAACAAGTTTCATGCTTAACTTATGGAAAATAGGAGCAGTACACTCATGAAAAGGTAGTAAACATCCTTAAAAGTGCTTCAGTGTGAATCTTGTGTCATACAGGGCTCCAAAGAATGCACCAATAACCTTGTCCTGACATAGACTTGACCTCTGTTGCAAGCACACAACTGCAACATCCTGAATGTCTGCACCTAAAGTTTTCCCAGCAGGTTTCCCAGCTTGCTTGCATCTATACTTAAGTGCAGCTATATAAATATAATTTATACGTGAGCATATAACCTATATGTACGTGAGGCTTTATTTGATGCTCATGACTTCCATGCACCATCAAGAATGGATTAAAAAAGTCTGGCTTTTGGAAAACAGCAGTTATACTTTTCATTTTACATATAATGCACTTACACTGTAAATCAAGCCACACGCAGATGAAGAAAGAAAAGTATTGTGTATTTAGGAAGCTTCCTTTAAAACAAATTATTTTATCTCAAACCAAACATTCACAATAGCAGGAAGCTGGATGATAGCATGTTTATAATTGTATAATAGCTCCAAAAACAGTAAAGCATCCTCCCACTATATTAAGAAAAGATCCTTTAAAAGATGAAAAATAAGATTAGTACAAAGCCTCTTAACTGAATTAACCTAAGACAAATGATTTGGTCACCTATGGTGCATATTATTTAAAAATAGGTTTAAACTATTTTTTTTTTTGCAAATCCTCTATTCAACAGTCCTACTTTCCTGATGAATTTGGTCAGAAGACAAATCAGTTCCCATATCATGGAAGCTCATAAGTGGATTTGGGGGAGATTTTCCAGCCTTGTTTTTGAGTGTTACTCCCTTTTTTCATGTCCTGTATTTTCACAACCACCTTCAAAACAGCAGGTACTATGCTATATCTTATTCTGCACTCTCCCCTACAAACGTTGCTGTTACAAAGATCCCAATCATATTTTAAAAAAACCAACAAAACCAGTCCTGCTTTAAGAACGGTAGTTTTTAAGTGTAGTAAATGGCACAATGCAGAATGGCGCCATTGGTATTTGAGTGAGCTCCAGAATAACCGGCAAAGCTCAGGGGCACAGGCTGGCAGAAATGCCATGAAGGTGAACAAAGGGAATGGCAAAGTCCTTCATGTAGTGAACGTTCCTGGCTCTCAGCCGGGTCAGCCTGACTCACGGCACACTCTGGATGATGCCTGTCATTTGACAAATATGACAGGGATTTCAGACATGAACAAAATGCTAAGTCAGCTTTGGGTCTCCATTCTGATCATATGTATTGTGAAAATACCAACCCAGAATTTAGGCAAGCAGCACAATATTACCTTTAAATGAAAAAGGAACAGAAAAACATGCTTCTCTTTTCGTATTTAATTTCTTAGCCGTCACCTATTCTATCTTTACAAACAGCACTTCAACTAAAAAGCATTAATTTTAATTGTAGTCCCCTCCTCTAAAAAAACACCCCAGTAATAGCAGAAAAAAACACAAGGCTTTTAGACAAACAGGTTTATAAGGTTTATTTTCCATTGCACATACATGGATTATATACAAGTTAGTAACATAAGTTACCTCTTAATTTTCTAAAAGATTGTTACAGCAAACACTTGCCATTTCAAAACATCAAGTCAGAAATCAATCTAAAAAGGTAAATATGACAATATTTTAAAACAAAAACAAATTGCACTTGGTTAGGGAGAGTCAAATACAGGTTTGTCTATATGCTGTAACAAACTATATAGCAGGTAATATTACAGTTAGAAGTAGCTCTTGCAGTCCATTTGTACATTAATAATTCTTTTCAATTTTACTTATTTAAAAACTGGTGGATATTTCAAAGACTTCCTCCTCTTCCTAGTATTCAAGATTCATCACGTGAAATGTACTAGCAACTAAGTCTTTATACAATTGCTATTCAAATATAAGAACACCACACCTGAAAATAAGGAAAAAACTAAAACATATTGATTTTACATGTATCATGAGATGAAAAGTATGGAAGGTGTTCAGCAAGAAAGCTCTGTCCACTACTTACATAAAAGAAGATTTTAAAAAATAATCACTGCACACAATACAAAGGGTGGGGTCATACTGTAATTTTTAAGTCTCCTGTAACAGTAATATTCCTCATTACTGTTCACAGATGAGCGTTTCCATAGCAAACCTGTTCTCAAAGTGTCGAATCTTTCGGCAATTGGCGGCTTCACGCTTCTGAATTCCTGTGGTATTAGTAAACAACAACAGAGGGGAAACAGAAGAGGGGTGAGGTACATCAGAGATATAATGGTTTAACATTTGCTGTGATAAGATGTCACCAGAAACCGAACTATCCCCTTTTAACCCACCCCTCAGAGAAACACACACCGGCACACATTCAGACGTAGAGAATCAATAAGCAAGCAACAATCCTGAAGGTGTGGTGAACCAAACTGCAGTACCCAACCTGCCCAAATCCTACCCTGGTTAGTTTTTAACTCAGATCAGTTCCCAATCTCTCTCTCTCTGCATCTGTAAAAATGCTTGTGGGAATGTGAGAGAGGGAACAGCAAAGGAATAAACAGCTATAGGCAAAAGAGAGTGGACTTGTAGTATTTAAACATTATCTTGGAATTGTACAAAGAATTTAACTAAATTTTAGGCAAAACAATGCTCACTGTCAACCTATGCTCATCATTTATTACTTCAGAATAAACATACTGAGCTTTTGCTATGAAGACTTTTTCATTTTCAAATGTTTTTCTAAATTGTTTTCATAAAATATATTTCTTCTCCTTGTTTTCCCAAGCAGTCAGGTCCAACAATATGACTAAAGCAATCAAACTGCTTTGGTGTACACCTGCCCACCACACACTCACTAACAACAACAGCAACCAAAAAAACCCCAAACAATCAAATAGCAGAAAAAACAACCAAAAAGCAAATCTGAGTAACATTTAAATGCAAATTTTAAGGCAATATTTAATAGCTTGTTAAGACTCTTCCAAATAATGTTTTTCAAACATTTTCCATGAAGAAGTACCAACCACTACCATTTTCTTGTGAAGATAACTCTTATTCACATTTCACTGGTGCAAACAGGAAACCATGGAACAATTTTTAATGACAGGAAAAACCTGCAATTCTGTACTTGGACTACAAGGCTATAGCTTCTCACATACTAGAGGGTCTTTCTTTGATTTTGGGTGGGGGTGGGTCAAGAAACAAGATTAAAGAAGAGTATGAATGAAAGGCTGAACTCCAGAAAACAAGCCTGTGCGCACACACACACTTTGGCACCCCCGGCTCACTGGTGCCTTGAGCACTTTTGTGCAATGAAGTGACTTATTTCCATACCTACACAAGAAAATATCAGCTCTACTTAGTCCCACATAGCAATTACTGCAATAAGCAACCCTTGCTTTAATTAGAGTCACTCCTTTCAACAAAATCAAGCCTACTTACTGAACTCAAACATCACTGAACATTTTGCCAACACACAAGACTGCAGGAGGAACACTTACCTTTCATGGCTTCTTTGCGCTGTAGTTTATAGGTTTCCTTGCCACGGCAGAGGCGGTAAATAAAGAATCCCAGCTGATCCACGTTTTCAATGCGATCAGTAACGATCATCTGTTCATGAATCAAATAGGACTGAGGCAAGTATGTTCCAGCCTGTTGAACAAAAATATAACAGCTCTGTCAAAATCCATCTCTTCATGGTTTAAGTACACAAGAAACACTTTGTAATGTTTTTCTTTAACATGGCTGTGACATATCTTCTTTGAATTCTTTCAAAAGATCTATTACCCATGCAATTTTATTCTAAATGTGCAAGCTTCACTACACTACAGAAATACATAATGATTATATTCAAAAAAGTCACAAAACTTCCATCGATGCATACATCCACCGCCCTCCTGTCACAGTGACATCAGCCTTCACCAGGCCTTCTTCCAGGTGTGCCTATTGTCGGCAGGTTTTCTCAGTCCAGGTATCCTCCAAAGTTTCACAGATCAGTCCTGCACTTATCATCCAAAGTTTTCAGTTAATATGTAATGGCCCAACAGACCTCAGTGGGAATGACTCCTAGGTAGGAGCTGGCAGAAGCATGATCTACACGCAGAGACTCTTGCTGACGAAGCAGCCCAGCTATGGTGTACTCCAGCTGCAGTCTATGGGGTTGGGAAGCCTTGAACTTATTCATAGCATGGGTCACAATTCTCAAGCCAAACCCTAGATGAGACCATCTAGCCACGTAAGTTATTATGGTGACTCCCAGAATAGTTTATTTGGAAAGGTATTAGAAAGCCATGGTGATACATCAGGTGTTTCATGGCAATACACTAAAAAAGGGAAGAGCCATGACGACACGCAAAGGCTTCTCAACCTTTTTCTAATGCCTTCTGTGTTATTTTGCATCAGATGAAATGATGGAGGAATCCTGCTCTGTGCACAGCTCACTGTACACAGCTGAAGATGCACAGACTTAGCTACCAGCCAATTTCTTAATACTACCACTGGTAACTAATCATCAAATTTTAAAAATATTATTTCATTTAAGAAATCCTGTTAGAGTGGTTCTAATTTATAGCACTAGAGAAGGTGTTCCTTGCTTTCTAAAAATAGAGTGACTGCTTATTGTGAAAACATATTCAGCTTCTGTGGCAAAAGATGGTTCTATGTTTTATTGACAATAAACAACTTGAAATTTCCATTGCAAAACAAGAATATCTTGTCAGCCCCAGTGACATGTTGAGAACATCATTAAAGGCTATTCTCCTCAGTAAATAAAGGACTGCATAAAATTCACTTTAAATTACAAATATTTTCTTCAGCACACATTGAGGAAAACAACAGCAATTTTTTTTCTTTAAATAAGAGCTTAGAAAATGTCATTCCCCCAAATTATCCCAATCATTATTTTTTAATAATTAAATCACTGTAAATTCCTGTATCTTAACTCCTGGTCTCTCGACTTTCAGGAGAGCCCTAAGGGAGCTCCAGAGCAAAGCAGCAGCACAGGGCACTGGCAGAGTGCGCAGCAGTGCTGAAGACTTGGGGGACAGCCTGGAGGGACACTCCTGGGCTCATGCCCTCCGAATCACAGGATTCCCCCAGCCATGTCCCAAACCAGGAGGAGAGGAAGCTCAGTGCAGGAATTTCCTCTGCCCAGCTACCGCAGAAGCAATTATCCAGCACTGGGATCCAGCACAGCCGCAAATATCGTCATCTTTGAGACATCCTGTGCGTCGTGTACAGTTAAAATTAGCCAGTTGGCTCAACAACGGGAACAAGGTGGATGAGCAAATATACCTGGGTTTCAGCCTCGTTTCCCAAAGAAAGCAGGCCTTTCATGTCTGCACATTCAAGTAAACTGTATCAATATATAGAAATGTGGCTCGGAAAGCTAAAATTACAGTTTTTCTTAAAAAACAAACCAGCCCAGAGAACCTCCATTTTCATAAAATGCCCTCTGCATGTAGTCACAGCTCATTTTAATGAAAGTAGCACATCAATTTCATACATTTTTTCCTGGTGCAACCAGTGTCACTGCAGGACAGTTTTTGCTCACTTTGTGCATCGGCAGCGTAGCTTCCCAAATTTCAGTTACAAAACACTTAGCCTGATTTTCTGCGACATCTAATGCCCACAGCTTTTTGTTAATACAATGAGAATTAAACAGATGTCTCATAAAATTAGGGCACTCATTGTTGGGGACACTGATCAAAACAGTTTGCTTTTGCACAGATTTTCAGTTAAATGCATGATGCCTTGTAAACCAAGCATATTTGATTTGGTACTAAAGACAAAGTAGGAAACTAAGAAAAACTAAAAAAAAATACGGGGTCACTGAGTTTTACAGACACCACATTATTCTTACATACAGGAAATGAAAGTGTGGTTAAATAGCCAATCTCAAAATAGGCAGCAAAAAAGCAGCAGAGGACTTACTTGTGAAGTAATTTTTCACATGGAATTTATTTATATATACAAACTACTCAGAAACGGCTAAAATGGTTCCTGGAGTCCTAATTCCAAAGCCTTTTTTGAAAGATGCAAACCCAAAGATGATGTAACAGTTCTAAATTTAAAAAGCCCAGTAAAATAAAATTTAAAACACTCTCCCCAAATCTTAAGACACAAGTTAATCAGCTCTCTTCCCCATCTGAACTGTTTTGCTGTTCTGTGAAGAAACCAGAAGGCTCAAAACCAAGGTAAATACTATTTAAATTTGCATTAAAAGCATACATACGTAAAAGTTAAAAAAACAAAGAAAAATTCATATTAAGTTAGTAAGAAACCCTATTAGATTATCTGCTTTGGCCTCCCTAATTTCACAGGCCATTATGTTTCACCCTGTTACCATGACTAACAGAACAGTGTGTCCCTTTGATGGTGACAAGTGAGGCAGCAGCAGCACTGTAAGTCCAGCAGTAGTGTTCGATTATCAAACCCTGCCGGGAAGTGTTTAGGAACTCCCACAACGTTATACTGAAAACTCATGTTTGGTTGTTCAGCAATTGTGGCATCTCAGTCTTTCGCATGGTCTTTGTTTTTAAGGACAACAAATCTCGTTCTGAAGGTCTAGTGCTCACGGAACCAGGAATACGGCCTCTTGTTTAGACTGTCTTTGCTAATCATACAACCCACATCCTGATCGCTCCTACAAAACCTCCCTGCAAACAGGAAGATCCATCTTAAGGCTGCTGGAAGTCTCATGAATTTCCATCACACCTAAGTGCCACATCCAATTTCCCTGTGCATACACAGGAGATCCAATATGCCTCACGTACATCACCCTCAAGCCACTGGATCAAAGTAGGGACCAATCCTAGGGACCAGTTCTTTAAACAAGGCCCATCTTAAAAGAATTTCCCAGTCATCTGCTTCATTCCTCTCATCTAACCAGTCTTAGTCCAGCACATACATGCTCTGTAGAAATTTTAGTCACAATAGATTGTAAATTAAAAAATACACAGATTACTATCAAATAATCCAGGTATACCACATTTACACAATTTTGTCAGCCAAATTTACAGCATCAAAAAATAAAATCACATTTGTTTGCCTTCCTCTGAATTAATAATTCTTTCATGATTGTAGATCGTTAACTAAGTAGGTTATAGACTCTTTTTCTCTTTGCAAAGATCTCTAGTGATCAGTTAACTTTCTAACATATGCGCCTTGTGCAAATGTCAGAGTTCTGCAGAAGGAAAAAATAAAAAGGAAAACATCTACTTTTTTCCTGTCTTAAGAACAAATTACTTATATTACTAACTTATAACTATACCTTGATATTGATGAGCAGCTCCAGGAAATTTTTTGGTGGCATAACAACTGAAGTGTTCAGAGGAATCACATAGCACTTATCCAGGCTAAGGTCAAGATAGGCAGTGAGTCTCTGTTGAGAAATATTTATTTTAATCAAAATAACAAGAACATCAAAATATTGACATACAGACCTTGTTGAAATACTGTTGTCTCATGCAGTTCTTCAAATTATTGTTTTGTTCACTATAAAGTCTGTCCAACAACTCCAATCTGAGAGTAGGTAAATGCATAATTATAAGACAGCCTTGATGAGAGTTTGTATCTACAACAGGAATTTGGGTAAGGCAGCAGGCGACGAGTAGCTCAAATGCACTACAGCAATGAAACTACAAAAGTGTAGCTGAACTGTTACAGAAATAAGTACAGTATTTATTTATTGCTAGTGCCTGTATTTTGAAACAACAGGGCAAAAGCCTTGCTCCAATCTCCCTGCTTTTATATTTTGTTATAGTCTAAAGGTGCCATTGTGAACAAAACACAGAAAGAAAAAAATACCATTACAGATAATGTATCAAAAGTCCTTTTATTTTCAAAAATACAACTGACTTGATGGGTTAATGAATTATTAACTTTATATAGTACCTGAACTGCAATTTTTGCCATTATTTGATAAAAAGCTGAGGGAATTATCCTGATGAATCCTGTAGCTCTGTTCACTGAGCTGTGTTTCACTGCACCTGTTCTTGCTAAAGAAGACATTATATCTAGCTGCTGAAAGCTCTGAGGCTGGGGATGTATATAAAATACTGAGCACCAAGAGCCCAACAGTCAAAATAGTACAAAACAGCAATCATACGTGCAACTAATCTCATTACATGGAAGCAAGTGTTGTACCTATGGCAAATGACCATAACAGCAAGGCCTTTATCTTACGGAATCAAAAAGTAAATTTCTAGTATTATATTGTTCTTATTCACTTCTTGGATGCTGCTTTTTTTTTTATTATCCAGTTTTCCCTCTTTATAGTCTTTGTGCTAACTCTTAACAGATGCTCCCTAAATATATTCAAATACTTTTAATTACATAGCTCGAGCAAGCAATGTTTTCCTCTAAATCTGGTTATGAATATTTGATAGATAGCGCTTGTTTTGCCTGAAAAACTTTAAACTCGGAAGTTTGCATTAAAAAAAAAAAATAGGACACTTCCCTATTCTTCTTTTTCAGCCTTGCTAAAAAAGCTGTTCAGCAACGTCTTCAAATGTTCACAGAAATTTAGCTTCCTGAAAACCAGGTGTATATTTCATTGCCATGTATCAGCTCCAATCATGTGGATACAGAAAAGGAGGGCTTCTAATTGTTTCACAGCTGCTGTTAATACTAAGAGCTGTAGGCCTGTCAACTGCCTTAACAAAAATTTATTACCATCATTCCTATCAATCAAAGTTATTTCTTCAAAAATGGAAGAAACAGCTAAAAGTGCTTTGATACTCTAGTTCAGTGCCTCTAGGAATCATAGTAGCCTGTGGTGCACAAAGAAATTAAACTTTGGCTAGGCTTCCTGTGGCATCTGGAAAATGAGCCCTCTTCCACGGTCGGTCAACTTGTCATTTCCTTCCCTTTCTGCTGCTGCTTTGGGGTTTTGAGCCATGCTAAGAGAGCACCTCTGGGGGTGCTTGAACACACCTCATGACATGAGATGCAATCAGCCCCTGCAAGCTGACCTCAAAGCTATGACAGCCCTTTCCAAACTTCCCTCGGAACCACAGCAGTTGGTCAAATTCTGGCCCAGTGGACTTCACCAAGCAAGAAGTATATTCTCTTTACTTCCTCATACTAAAGAAAGGAAATAGGTCTAAGACTTTTCCCATTCTTAAAAACAAATGATGGTTTAGAAACTACCTCATGATGATTGAATAATGCTGTACTTTGTATGCCCAGTTAATAATTGCTTGCAGCCTGCTGCTGATCAAAATATTTCTGCTGCCTCCTCCACCCTTCATTTTCCCCAACCACAATAATTAGGGAGTACATTTATCAGGATGACTGAGGGGCAACATTTTTCAAGTTTTAAATGCTTTAAACTTCTTCAAAAATATTTCTTACCCGGTGGAAGTCATGGACTATATCAGCAGGATCACTATCAGCAAATTCAGGGACTGGCACACTGATAAACTCAACATCTTCTTCCTCCAGGATCTGAATATTTTGCTCAATCGTGTGGTAGTGAGCACGCTGAGCCTCTGCCCCAGCCTCAGGTAAACTTAAGCCATCTTCAATGTACTTTATTCCGCAGAAATACACATCACCCTGCTAAAAATAGTTAACAACCCAGCAACAAAAGCATCAGTAACCTAGAAGATTAAAATTAATATATTCAAAGCACTGTGGAGAAAAAAAACTTGTTGGAGTAAATGAAATTTTTTCCTTTTAATTTGATTCGTACACCAAAGTAGGAGCCAGTTGCTATCTACAACGGGACCATGGCTAAAACTTTGATTGTACTCAATCTAAACAGAGTTCTTCCCTTGAATTCAAGGAAAACAGGATCCCATAAGCAGGTTCTTAAAATCTAGTCTTACATGTGTTTTTAGAAAGACAATGAAGTTCCTACATCTATATCCATATTATTAAATTATGATCTAACTGTACAATTTAAAACTGGTCATCCAAATCACCTTTAAAAAGCAAGTCTAACTCTAAATTTAGTCCTGCTTGCAGCAGAGGGTTGAACCAGATTACTTCAAGACTTTTCTGCCAATCTCAATTATACTGTGAAGTTGCTTAGTTTTACAAGACTTCAAAAGTTTTGGAAGAAAGTTTCCAAAATAATTTTTTAACAATTTTAAAAGACAAAACGGTAATAAAAAGAAATTAACACAACCAATTTGTGTCTTTCTGTCACAGTACACGTGGCAAGTTGTCTAAGAGAAGTGTAACATAAAGTCCTGAGTCAGAGGAAGTCATATACCAAAATTATAGGCCAGATAGTTTTAGAAATATGCAACTTATGCATATGCACATGCCATCAATTTAAAGTTTTGCATTAAAAACATGTCTTCAGTGCAATGTTAGCTCAATTCCTGAGTGCTTCCTTCAACTCAGATCTGACTCACAGACAAGTACCACAGGTTTCAATTAAACAGTACTTTCAATTTCATCTTACTGGCATGTGAAAGGTGGAGCAGCCAAGTGCATTAGAAATGCAGCACACTTTCAGCTACTCACCTTCTTAATCCACCAAGATACACTATGCTGTTTAGGCATCATTTGCAACACCACCGCTCCTCTGTAAATTTGGTTAATGTGATAGCCAAAGAGACTACAAACTGCAAATTCAGCTAGAATTTCTCAAGTTTAATCGCTTTGCCTTCCAGACAGCAGCTACTAAAACGGGGAAAAAACAACCATCCTGGTATTAGGGACAAGAACAAGAATTTCTATCTTATGTGCACTACCAGTGGGCTAGAGGGATTCATGTTTTGCTTACGCTCTCCCTTTTTGACTCTATGATCTTGCAATCCCAGCAGTTTCTGAAGCGGGGAGGGTGTGCTCACGCCACTTGGGCAACAGCCCAGTACATCCAGCACTGCCCACTGGCAACTGCCTGCAAGGGAGACAATGTTTAACTCAGATCTCCCATGTTTTAGGTAAATGCTCCATTTCCCTGGCACCACTGCCTTCACAGGGCTCCTCTTGCAGCAGTGCCATTTGTTAGAAGACGGAAAATACATTTTGTTAGAGATCTAATCTTGTCAGCGCGGATTCAACTTGACAGAGCATGTTTAACCACGCTGACTGCGATTTTCCCAAGTCCCCTGCAGGGCCCATATTTCTTTTCCCTGTGGAGGCTAGGGAAGAGGAGAGTCACTGTACTGCTTTGATAAGCAGTCCCTTTCCTGTGCATTAGCAGTACCACATGTGTAAGGAAACCTGGAATCAAACAAAGGCTTTCAAGGGGTTAAACCACCTCCAACATTTGGCACTGCAACAGAGGAATGAGAGCAGATGAAAATATGGGACACCACTGGGGTTCACAAACCCAAGTCCTATTTAGATACAATCTTTTCTCTGCAAAGTAAGGTTTTCAAAAATGCTGCTCCCTTTCATTTGTCAGCTTCACTTCCACCCTCCTCTGCTGATTGGTAACTTCAGAGCAGGCCTTATCCCTGGCCTTTAGAAAAGTTGAAGTTTTGGAAAGAGAAAAAGGTTTTGTTCCTTTGGTTAGTCTGCTGCTCCTCTTCTAAATGTAATGCAGAAAAACAGTCTGTTACTCTACTTTCCACAGAGGAAAACACAACCCTCTCATTACAAGTATGTGACTTACCTGGAATGCAAAATATTTGTACAGATAGGCACCACCCAGGATCACACCAGCCAGCATAAAGGCCAATCCAAAGCACATGCACCAGCACCAGGCCCTCCTCTGCCCAACAGGCACAGCATCCTCAGGGTCCTGCAAGGTATCAGAGAGGGACCTTCAACACACTGTTCCCAAGACAGGTATGAGAGCAGATGCTTCAGGCCCAGCAAGTACAAACACTGCATCCACCAGAAAAGGCTGTATGTACTTTATCAAAATTGTTTGGAAATTTATTGTATTTGGCAAAGTTTAAAACAGGTCTATCTGAGTTGAGGTTTAGTAAAACTTGTACTATCAGTCACTTTTAATGCTATTGTGACTAAATCAGCAGACTAAAGAGAAAAATAAAACAAAATCTCCCCAGATACCTAATAACACACAGTGAGCCAGCTATTTCACAGACCGTAGACAGAAAAATATCCATTCTCAGGCAACCTCCACGCAACAACAGCAGAGTGAGGAAGTCAATTCAGAAAGGTCAGATTCTTTTTTACCTCAGTATATGCAATTTAAATTAACCTGAAGAACCAACAAAATATCAAAAGTAATAAGAGCAGCAGAATACATCCTTTCCTATGTTGTTCTGTCAGGTCGAAAGAGGCTTTACCACAGCTCGGCTGGCAGAATGGTAAAAATGGGAATGAAAAAAACATGCTTTGTAAGCTGTTGTTAAAGAAGCTTTCTGCTCTAAGACAGCATTTGCCATGCCTCTATCTTCTGTTTGTGTAATACTAAAGGAATGACAGGACGTTTCCCCTTTGGGGCACTAGTTTGCATAACCATGCAGTCCCCATAGGCATCCTAAGCAATAAACTGCTGCTTGCAAAATCTTTCCTCTATCAGCCACATTACAATGTTCTTTTCTCCTCCAAGTGTCTGCATAACTCACACCCAAATTAAAAAGAAAAAAAAATAAAATCCAACTTTGATTCACCCTGTTCCAAGCCATGATAATCCTGGGAAAATATCTGAATTCAAATAAATACAAAGAAATTCATTACATCTTTGCAACCAAAAAACAGTAGCATAGAATGATGATCAGGGCAAAATCATTATGACCGAATGAATAAAAAACATCAAACCAGAAAACTGAGGAAGAGTATGAGCTTGAGAAGGCTTAGCTATGGTTGTTAGCCAGCGTTCTGTCTCATGGTTTTGGGGTTTTTGCAGTATTTGCTAATTTGGATGATTTCCCACTTGAACAAAGTTGTGAATGTAGTCCTCATGCTGTCTTGGTTCAGTTAGGAAGTAATTCCCCTTATCTGAGGACACCAAATGGAGAGAGGACCCCTCCTGTAAATGGTGGGAGAAGGTGGCACTTCCTAAGAATGACTCATCCCAGCTATCCTAGAGAGGAAGAAGTGGGAGGTACTTACTTCTTTTCACTGATTATAGAGGGAAATTCCTTGGTTAACAAATTAGATACCTAATTCATATGCAGCTAAAACTAAGTGATGTGAAACCCACCTTTACAGTACACTGCAATTATCTTTTATACCAAAGTGGCAATGCAGCTTCTTTGCCAAGCAATGGCTGCCCAAATCTGATTAAGAAATATTTAGAGTCAAACTGAAGATATTTCACAGATTTTGTTTTACGTTACCTTGCTAACTACAGCAGTAAATCAGACTGTGAAACCTCCATCTTTGGAGGTTTTCAAGACTCAACCAGAGAAAGCCATGGCTAATCTTGCTTTGGCAACCATCCTGTTTCTAAAGGGAGGCTGGAGCAGATGACTTCCAGAGGCCACTTCCAACCAACATTTCTGGGATACATTACAAGACAAAGTGAGATTGGTAAGAAAACATTTGCTGTTGACTGAAAAGGGAGAATGTAAAGACAAGTAACAACTCTTTATAGGTTTTACAAGATTTCTAGCTACCTGATTTTTAACCTGGTTGTTTGCAAAGACTGAGAACAGGACATAATACCCATGCTAATCTAATTAACTCTCAGGTCAGGTTGAGAGTCACTGTGGATTCTTCTATAAATCATCTCAATTATAAATCTAAACCAGGTAAATCAAGGATTTTTATGTTGCCCTGTATCATTAGGTAACTATTTCCCTAGATACTTCAAAGTTTAAAGGACACTCCATTGAAACTTTTTAAAATAGCTGTCATTTAAACCACTGTAAGTTAATGTCAGAAAAAGGGATAGCAAACTGACTGTGGGATACAATGTCAAAATATTCCCTAAAACTGAGTATAAAGATTATCTTTATTCTTTCTCAGTACTGCTTTTATCCCACACACCTTTTTTATCTCCAAGCAGAATTATCCACTAGCGGAATAACTGCCTTTTCCATTTTTACATTATTTTGTAAGTTCAGAAACAATAACAAACATGCATTTGGGAAATGGTGCAGAAGGCATACACAGTGTGAGCACCTACCTGGAAATTGGGATTAATGATAGATTAATTTTACAGAGGCCAAAAATAATCAGAAAAACAAGGTAACATTTACATTTCACCACGCCAGAAGAAACCTGAAGGACAAGTTTATCAGTATTCCAATGTAAATAATTTTGCTTTGATATATAAGATGACAGGTGTAAATAACAGGTTTAATACAACTCTCTTATCCTTTACCAGCAGCTAAATGTTATCATTATTATTTCTGAAAGAATCCCTAGCGGTGGCACGTCAATCTATTTTGTATTTGTAGTTGCCTATTGCACTGATTTGTCTCCAGCCTACTGAAAACAGTTCATGGAATTTAGAACAAGAGTTCAAGCCCAGTTTAGGCTCTTGCTTAGGAGAATACATAAGAGCACAGCACCTCATTACGGAGAAAAACTAAAACTGACAACACTGAAAACATTTTATGCTACTGAAAGAGAACATAGGATTGATTTCCTAATCTGAAAACTAAGTATATTATCAAGCAGTTTAAGACCAGCTTAAATTAAAATATTATAAATAACCTACTGAAGCTAAATTATACTCATATTAGTAGCTGCACCATGGCTAAGCTCTCTAAGCTTTTGTATTCTTGCCATGACAGCTTAGTTTGGGCTGTATTGACCCAAAAGAATAATCTGTCCCTTGCTATATAAATCTGACACTCTGCACTGCAAGAGAACAAAGTGCAATGGATGCTCACCCTCCTTCCAGGTAACTCATGTTCTGAAAGAAAACACATTAAGTGAAAGCAGATTCCCAGTAAGAGGGACAGTGCTGAATTAGCACTTCTCCCCACATGGTTACAACTGTCATAGAGCACAACGTGACATTGCAGCCTCACTGGCTAACTTTTCTCTAGGCCAGCTTTTCACTGACAGAGGAATCTGACAAAAGAAAGCCTCATGTACTTGAGGTGAAGACTGACCTCTAAAAATATGCCTCGCTACTTTTATAAGCAGCAATAATTAATCATTACTGTTATGGTCCTTTTCTTTCCCCTCTTCTGCTTCATTCCTGCCCTGTGTACTTTCAGCTCCCTCCTGAATCCTCAGTCTCAAGATGATGCCACAGAACTCATCTTTTCTGATGCAAAATGCCTTAGGAGAAACTGGATGCAAGCCCAAAACTGGCTTGTTTCCCTTGATGAGCTGATTGTTCTAATTGGAAAACATTTGATTAGCCTATTTCCCATGGACAAGACATGAAACAGAAGCATCTCTCTGCCACTTGATCACTAAATACTACAGTGTTAAAATTAAATGGTTCAGAACTTCCCAAACTCAGTAGCTTCAAGCTCTGCAGGAACAATTTTCCTGCAGATAGAAAATCAGAAGTATTAAATTCTGTATTATTTGAGACTAGCAAGATTCATATCTAGAGTCTTCTCAGAAGGAAGTTACTGTAGTTTTCAGTACAGATCCCTTCATCAATGACCACAGTAGGTAATGTCAAGCTGCTCTGTCTTGTTGCTGAAACCATTAAACACTTTGCAGATGGACAGATGATACCATAAACTATTTACCAAAGCACTACTCAACTATAGAGAGTTCTTCACAAGAACATCTTTAAGATAATTAGCATTAAGTGTTCTGCAGTAAGTTAAAAGAAAAAAAATTAATACCCCCCCTTAAACATGCAAACATTAGCAGTTATTAATGGCTACTGGCCATATATGCTCTTGCTCTTTGCAGTTCAATTTTAATGCTACTTTTTTCTTCGTTAAATAAATTCTGAATTTCAGAATGACCAAATTCATGTTTGGGGTAGTACGACAAATTTATTCTAAGAAGCACCAATACTGAGCCACAAATATGTATAATTAGACTTGGTAATTACTTAGATTTTCCCCTTGTGGCTTTTTCTACATAGTGGAATATAATTGTTTTAACATTACAAAAGTAAAGCAGTCTAAAAACTTACAAGGCATATCTCTAGTTCATATTAAAATGAGTGAGATTATCAGACCTTGTTCCTTTGCAGAAATTAAGGACACATCAATGATAAGATAAAAAAACCAATTATGAATCAGCTAGGTAAGAATTCACCTAAACCAGATATGATGGATAATATGTTGCGGAAAGACCAGAATACTGTATGATTGCTGAACAGCTATGCAAAAGATAATGTCCCAAATTTAAAAATAGATAAGATAGCAATAAAAATAATTTTGTGAGGGGGAAATGTCTTTGAGAACCAACACACAGTCTTTGATCCACAGAGAAACCAGATGCAGAGTATCACTATTACATAGTGATTATGCTGGCTACAGCATAATACACAAAATGTTCATAATTATGCATGTGAGAATAACATCTTTTTTTTAATATATATATATATGTATATATATATGTATGTATATATATATATAAACACACATATAAAAGCTTACAGTTAATGTGGGTAAAACTGCCTAGAAGCTGTTCAGTTTTCTTTTGAGGTCCTTTGTGTGCCACTTAGCTCACATGGATTGACAGAATACAGTGGAACGGACTGAGCTTCCTAAAACCAAATATTTACCAACTGCAGCTTTAATTAGTGGAACAGGAAAAGGGAAGTTAATGATGACTCCCTAAAAGTGTTTTTTAATGAAAGTCTTGAAAGAAAATATTGCCCAATGGCTGTATAAACTGAGTGCTGTTGGTCAGGCTCGCCTCCTGACTTGTAAATCTGACATCTGTAGAAAAGACAGTCCATTTAAAATGAACTTAATTATGGAAGAGCTCTGCATTCCTACGATGGCATTCCTGCCTGAAGACTGCACTAAGCCTGGTATTCTATTTATTACTTGTTGCAGATGGGAAATTAAGGTGGGCTTTTGCAAGACTCCTCACTTGGCAGATGCGGCAAATCTGGAAGGCCATAGTAGTGATCTGCCTCTCAAGCAGTAATTTTATGCTTACTAATAAAATCAAATTTAAATTCTAAGTATAATGATCTTTTAACTTGCCATTTGGAAAAAAATACTCTACACACAATAGATGGTTCAGAGATTTCTCGCTTATCTGGCAAACAAGCTATGCTTGTTTATGTGCAGTTGAGATCTGAACACTGCAACCCTTCTGTGGCAGCACTGCCAGTTCCTCTTCTGTCACAATGGACAGGGACTTGTCCATCTGGCCAAAGGCTCTCTGTCTGAAGAACAGCATGAAAACCAGACCTTAGTTCTACTGCTGTTTGCTGTAGTCACGTAGCCTGAAAAACCAAGGATATTAATTAGAATTACCTATTAGGCAGTTCATACTATTAACCTCTTCCTGTATTTCTAGTATCTGTATATGGTCTTTGAAATAATATTGTAAATACAAAATCTGTATTATAGCACTAGAATATCCAGAAGTGAGAAGAAAGTACATTCCAAGAGCTTTACCAAGTTCAAAGTCCAAGGTCATTTTCATATTACTTGAATGCTACTTTTCATCAAATGATGGGGGAGTTTTATGAAAAATGAGGTATCTGTCAAATGACTCATTTCATGGTTCAAACATCATAACTATAACAGAATAAAAACATTAGTATAAGCAGCAGCCAGCTCAAAATCATCTTAGAAGGGGAATCAGCGCTGATGAGTTGGAATGGAGCTGCAGCTGCATTTATTGGGAAAGACAGAGGTGAAGGGAGAACAAAAATCAGAATGCATGCAAGAGAAGGGGAGGAGGAAATAAAACTAGAGAGAAACATGGTGGAAAATGAAGAGTTCAATTTCTCTGCAGGAAGTAAAGGAAAATTACAACTGTAAAGTGAATGTAAAGGACATGAATCAGCAGTTCACCCACAGCCATGTGATAGAGGGACAACCAAAGAAATGTGTCCTGAAGAGTAATCCTGCAACTGAGTTATCCTGATTTACCTAAACACTGCCTTCATTTCTGACAAAAGAGACTGCAAAACTTGATGGCAGCCAACAATTAAAGAGGATGGGTAAAGAAGGAAGAAACCTGGAACTATTTATACTGCTGCTTTGGTTAAACTTTGGAGTAGCGCTAAGAGTAGTCATTGTTAGCTTTGGTCTTACACAAACTAGAAAGTGGCAGGGGGAGGGGAAGGAAGGCAGAGTGTGTGTGACATGCCCAGACACACTTAAATGGCCTGAAAGTTCTGTCCCTGTAGACCAGGCAAGGACTTTCTTCATGCACATGCACAACTTTTGGCTACATCCTTGAACCAGGCTGTCTACAACGACCGTACAACCAAACACACACACTGTATTTTACTGTTTTTTCCAAACTGTGTTCCCCTAGATTGTTCCTCTTCTCTGTCCAGTTCCAAGATCCACCAACTTCCTTCTCTTGCCACCAAACCTAGTGGTTTCAAGTCTTCCTATAACTTCCTCCTTGTCCTGTGTCTATGCCTCTTGTATCTTTCCCCACCCCAAAGCAGAGTTCTCCAGTCTCTGCCATGTGCTGAGTAACTGGGCACACCTTGTTTCCCTTTCCTCCTTTCATCACTGCCACAAGATAAACCATTCACCACATCAGTGTGCTATGCTCTGGTGAAGAGGAGCTGGGCTGTGGCCACAGAAGTGCTCTGTACTTTGACCTGCTGCACCAGCCAGCACTCCTGTGTCTCTTTACTATAAATGCTCAGGGGCCAGGACTGCCCTCTTTTTTTTCTGTACAGAGATTAGTACAACAGGATTTTAATACCCCCTTACACTCCTTCTGAACATGAGGAAACACTTTTTTTACTGTGAGTGTTACCAAATGCTCACACACAACATAGAGTGTTACACAAATGCTCAAATGTTACCACAATCACCCAGGGAGTTTGTGGAGTTTTCATCCTTGGAGATATTCAGAAGCTGATGGGACCAAAGATGGTCCCAAGCAACCAGCTCCAAGTGGCCCTGCTAGGTGGGGGGGGACAGGTGACCTCCAGAGGCCACTTCCAATGCCAGCCATTCTGTGACACATATCTATAGTTTTTAAGTAACACTCACACCATACAGGGTAAGGATTAATAAACAACCTTAACCACTGGCTTCATTAAAGAAAAAATACCCTCCAGGACTGCTGTGTCTGTGCTAGACAAGCAATAAAGCTCCCCATATGCTTAATTTTCTTTGCTTTGGGGTTTTATCATTCTTCTGCCATTTCCCCACCCCCCCATATGAAACTTCAACAAAACCTACATTTGGAAAATGTCTTGTCTTTAAGTGTCTGGATGCTGAACACAAAAGTTCTTGTGCCACTGACAGTCAGAGAAATCCACAATTGCCACTGCCCCATACTGAATATAAAGAGTTTTCATAAGCTTGGCTAATGAAGAGGTGGTGGAAGTCACGTTTATTTATATGATATAATAATGTTGCTGAATTTATCTATACATTTTCATTAACTAGGATGCTGGAAATTTGTTCTGCATTCCATACCTATTTTTCTCAAGTATTTTAAAAAAAGAGAAGAGTTCTGGTGCAAGTTTGCAAGTCATAGACCAAAGCATGCAGGTGAAAGCTTGCACACATATCTGGCAAGAGGTGCCTGAGGGATGTTTATTTGTTTTAAACAAAAACCCTCAAACCAAAGAGGTCATATGGGACATTTTTCAGAATGCATTTTGCTTTCAGAAAACAAAATCACTACACTCTTTACGGTTACAGCATGTCAAACACGGCATTTCATTTAACTGTCCAAGTCTGAAAAACACTTCATTTTTAAACATCGCAAAAACAAACCCTTTCCCCACTTGCATTCTTTGACTTACAACTGACTTACATTCTCCTGTTCTTATAAAAACTACACTAAATCAATCTATAACTTTAATGCAGTATTGTTCTCATCTTTATCCTGAATTAATCAATGTTTGAAAACAGGAACTTAGAAGGCTCCTATTGCACTTAAAATGGATCAATACTAAATTATCTCTTTGACCTTGATTGTTCTAGTTCCTGTCTCTTCCTTATCCTGCTCACTTCTTTTATCTGAAATTTCTCTGCTTTTTTCCTACAACTGCCTGAATCTCAGACATCAGTGTGATAGAACACCATGTGGATTTAACCTAGATTTCTCTCAAGGCTATTTTCCCAAGCGGCATTGGCTCTTTCACCCAAGAGATCTCATTAGCATGCACATATGCGCCACTGAGCCTCAGAATTTAATAACTCTATTCCCAGTTCAGCCACAGATGGTATGTCATCTCAAGCAAGTTACAAATGCTGTGTCTCAGTTTCTCTTAAAAGCAGAATCCAGCATCACAGAAACCACTTGTGAGGTTCGTAGCCCAGCCTCTTCCTCTAAAGGAGGGTGGACTCTGAAGCCCATGCAGGTTGCTCAGAGCTCTTGTCCAGCCAAGATCTGAAAACCTCCTAGGCTGACACTTCAAAGTTTCTGTGGGTAACCTCCTCAGAAGCATTCGGTTCTCCTCAGACTGAAAAGTATTTTGCTTATACCAGTTAGAGGCTCTCCTTTTTCAATTATATGACCACTGTTTTTTCAGTCACCTCTCCAGGTGTTGGGAGGCTGCTGTGCCATCCCCCCTGCAGCAGTTTCATCTCCAGGTTGAACAAGCCCCATTCCCTTGGCCACTCCTCACAGGGCATACGCTCGACCCTCTGACCATCGTGGTGGCCCCTTCTGGACTCGCACCAGTTTGTGACTGTCTTTTTTGGATCAGAAAGCTCTCAGCCTTCAAAGATGCCAATGACTTGTGCCCAGCTGATGGTCCACCAAAAGCCCTGGGTCTTTCTCGAGCTTCCCAGCCAGGTGGTCCCCTGCCTGTCCTGATGGAGAGAACGAGTCTGCTCCAGGTAGAGGACTCTGCATTTGCATTTCTTATTTCTGAAACTCAGAGATTTTGTTCAGCCCATTACTGTAGCCTATTGGTGTTCTTCTGAATGGGAGCCCCATCTTCAAATAAATATACCCTGCTAATACATATATTAGTGAATTAAGATGCATAGTACCTGTACGGCAAGCAGAGTTCTCTGAGTGGAAACCATTCTACATGCAAATACAGAATAGCATTTAATTGTAGCACTTACGAGTATCAGCACAGAAGAGCCGATCTTGAAAGGCTTATATTTAATTATGCCCTCTTTCTAGGAAAAACTGTTGTAACCAACTAAAGGGCTTCACTGCAGTTAGACTATTCAAAGCCTGAGGTGGAGCATACACTCCAGTGCCGAGCTGCATCACACTCTGCAGAATCACAGATCCTGGCCATTGTTCAAACACCTCACCAAGAGAACTTCACAAAACTCAAACTCTAGGCAAGATAACTCATCACCTTCTGCAGCAATCTCAAAAGGTTGTGTTTGGCCTCCCACCCTGCACAGGGTACTGCATTTTCAAATGCATAAGTGCAAGGGTTTTCTATTTCTATGTAGACTTTATCTTTAAAATAAATAAATAAATAAATAGATAAATAGGCCTTGGTGATTCAGCAACTATATGAGATCCACCCCAGAGATCACAGACTCCTCTCAGTTATGATCTCCCCAGCATATTCTTTTTCCATAGTCATTCCACTGTTTCATTCTACCCTCAAAGGAGCAGAAAGCTGCCATCAAAAGCAGCTGTTTGCTGAACCCTCAAAAGAAGATAACCACAAATTAACCCAGGATTTGCATTCAAGGAACTCTACTCTTAAAATGCCTGTAGGTTTTATTTTTATGTGTGTGCATATATATATATATATATCTCACATACTTAATAATATATAAATCTTACAAAAATATTTGTATACACATACTGACACTATTATATGGAAAGGACAAACCAGATATCAATTTATTTTTTCCACAATCTCTAAAATAACTGTTGGGCAAATATTACTTTGCCATTTTTTGATGGTGAATTTTGCTTGTAGATGACACTTGGATCACTCAGAAAGGACCTACGTTTCTCTGTACGTCCATTGTTGTCCAAACCCTACTTAGGCCACGTCATGTCTGCCACAAAACCATTTCTGACTTCACTGCAGAGCTTAATCTCGTTAATTATCTCATTCCTTTGGTTTACCACATCTGTAAAATTAGGACAGATATCCAAGTTTTATAAATTAGCATGCTTTTCATCTGTAGATTCAAAGTAATTTCCACTGAGGATAAAAAGCAGTACATAAATAGTAAGAAAATGAATGTTGTATTATACATACAGATCAGGAGAGTAAAAGCAGATAATACTAACCTTTGTCAGCATAAGGGGGGGTGGGGAGAAAAAACAGGGGGAAAAAAAGGAATCTGTGCAACAGCTAACAAAACATATAATTACTTATCCCAGCTGTAGTTATGTTTTAAATATGTCATAATGTTTTTGGAAGCACAGAATAGAGAACATTTAAAATTACTAGGACTTAAAAATGCAGTATTTGCTTTTGAAGATATTTCCTGAGAGTCATAGAGAAGACTATTTTCTTTGTATGTAAGCTATTTGGTGCCTGTAGCTAGTGGCTACTGGATAGAAAATATGTATAATGCCAACAAATATTCCAAAACTGCAACTGCAGAAGAATTAACTAAAACATTACTGGAGGTAAGTATGCTTACCATTGTCATACTGTCCCCAAAAGACCTTTAGCATCAACATTTATTAAAATGCTGATAAGAAAAAAAAGGGAAAAACCCCATGCAAATAACAAAAAATATAATTTGAGTACTAATCTAACAAAACTGTTAGATTACACTGGCAACTACAAATGTTTCACTAAAACACTTAACAGGAAAACAACATATACAGATTATATTTTGAAATTAAACTTTTCTTGAAATAGATGTTCATATTTTGGATTAAATATTCATTATAATGGAAGGAGTCTAAATCATTTCCCTTGAAAATACTGTTGATTCCAAGAAAATTTTCTTTCAAATGTTTTTCACAGAAAAGCTCAGCACTTCATTTTGACCCACATCTTCAGAAATTAACTAATTTAATTTGAGCTTTACCACCGAATAGAACTTTGGTTCCAACAGCCACTTAAGGGGTATTCTTCACACTACTACACAATGTTAATATCCAAACTAGTTTCTTGGAGCTTATCAGAAAGACAAGAGTATTGCAATACAGAAAGACAGGAGTGAACATAAGAGGAGTAATTATGGCATTTACTATAACATTACAGTGCACGGTAGTTTTTCTAAATATCACACTATATAAAGCTTCATCTAATTACAGACTTTTCCACATGACAATGTTAAGGGGAAAAAAAGTTCTCCAAATGCATTTTTAGGGCAATGGGCCTCAGCCAAGTCAAACTTTGTTAATCTGGAAAGAGAAACTATTTAGAACTGCATAAAGTATTTGTGTTGTCTCTATAGTCATCCCTGCACTGAATTCACAGGAGCTGTAAGGTACAGCCATCAGCTCCTGCTCAGTCAGCCAAAAACGCAAATGATACAAATAACTGACGCAGCAGTTATCACAAAGGTCTAGTATTAAATATCATTCTTCTGGGAAATGGTTGTATTTCTCAACCAAGGCTTTGTATTTGTTATTCAGGTCAGGAAGTTATGAGAAACAGAAAAGGAAGTGAGATACAGAGCACTGACAGAACTCCTCTGTCCTACAGGTTCATTTCCACTGCTGGGGGAATGGGGGATGGCACAAGCTCTTCCAGATCACTTTTTGAACTTCTTAGCTTCTAATCCCAAATTCCGAAACTCACTTAAAAATAGCAAGAGATCGTCAGAGGAGCACCACAAACCTTTAAAGATCTTGTTTTTTAGTATCTCTCAATGGCTGACAACCTCTAAGGAATAGTTCTAAGAGCCAAATATCTCAAGATCACAGTTACCTTTATTATCAGGAAGCTGTACTACTTAACCAGTAGCACCATGTAAAAGGAGATGCAGGCAATGACATCAACCACAAGGCTTCTTTTCTTATGAAGAGTTCCTCATTAACAACACAAATTTTGTTCAATAAACTCAATTTACCCTAATTTATGTTTGCAGGTATGTAAAAAGTCAAATGAAGGAACAGAACCCTGGGTATCCTTGTGCCTGAAACTGGAAGGTTTTTTCATCTCTGGTTTGATGGGTTTCCATTAAAATCTTAGCAACGTCTGGAAGGAAAAGGGGGAGAGAATTCAGTTTGTTAGGATTTTTTACTTCTGGTCCTCCTTTAAATAATCCACAATGCTCTGACATATAGCAGAAGCTGGTTAGTTTAATGACCTAGTTGCATCACAGAAAATACACGAAAATACAAAGACTGCTCTTTCCCCAATGGCGACTGGTGAAAGGCCTATAGAAAATTTGGCTACAGGAAGCCTATAAGGGGAATAAGGAAGCTCCTCCAAGAAAAAAAGAAACAAAAAACCAAAAAAACCCCCAACCCTTAACCATTTAACTACAGACACATCCCACTGCTTTTCTGACAGCAAACTAATAAGGAAATGACTATTTATTTATGTGTGTGTACTAACATCTGTAACATATAAATATGTTATATAGTACTTACATATAAACTGTAAAGTTAACATCCTTATTTCAGAAACATCTAATACTAATTACATAAAATCTAAGGAGTTTTCTGCATAGCAAAATAGTGCTTATGAGTTGCTCAACATATTTCCCAGGTGGATCCCCTCACTCTGTGTTAAAAATGCCTATTTTAGTACGCTTCAGGAAAGACTAAGCTAAAGTGAAAAAAAAGATTAATTTTAAAGGTTGGAGTAATAATGTTCTCATAAGGAATAAATGCAAAAAGCTGCTGCTTTTAAAATTCTTAATATTTACACTTTCACATTGAACTCTCTGCAGATAGAGTTATCCAAAGGTCAGCTACAGTACATACGGGTGAATCCGAAGCTTCCCTGCCCAAAGCTGTATGCAGTAAAGATGCACTGCATTGAGCGCCCCAAGGAAAAAATACAGTTTCAAAATGTTGCCACCTACTCCAAACACAGAAGGGAGCAACAGCCTGAGAGCTATTGAGGGCACAAAGATCTTCAAGGAGGGCTTAATCTATTGAATGGACTCTGCAAAATGTCTGATGATTTCAACTATGCTCAGAACCATCTTTGGCTCTCCAAAGATCTATTGTAGGGAGAAATGTTAAAATACCACACATTGTTTGTTTGTTGGGAAACTGGGTCATAAAATACCCTACTGTAAAGACAATGAGCAAAGTGGAAAATTAAATGTGGCCTGAGAACCTTCACTAAGAGTATTCTGTATTTTGGTCAAGAACTGTGGCATAGAACTACCATCCCAATGTCAGTGAGTTTTAATGGCTGCCTACAGTAAGTATGGAGACGCTTTCACAACACACCATGTAATACTGATGATTTATGCAGAGACAGGATTAGCACTCTTGATTTTTAAACACCTCTTAAAGTAACATACTCCAGTGCATAAGACCATTGCCTTCTGCAAAAGCTTTTTTTAAGCTGTTTTCCCATGACACATCCTCTACTCTTCTTGCATCTTCTTCTCTTACCTTCCCTAATTTATTTCCTATTAGTATCTGCATCAGAGGTTACTGGGCGAATTTTGGCAAGATCAGAGTATTTCTATGCTACATTCATCAGCATATTTTGGCTGCAAGCACTCTTTAATAAGTCTTGGAAGATTATGTATTTGAGAGTAATTCTGTGATGGCAGAGTTGCAGTCTTCAAGACATGGTGGTGGGAAAAGCAGCAGAAAGAGACTCTCAAAGAACTAGCTCAAAAGCTCGTTCCATTAATTTTTATTTTCTGGACATTTCAGAGCATTTTTCTGTTTTCACTAATATCAACTGGTTTACTAAGATCTCTTGCTCAAATCTTTGGTAAGTTTTTGATAATAAAACTCTGAATGTACAATTCTGCTGATCCTCTTCCACTCTTACGGTTTTCCCTTTCCTTCAGTCCAGAATGCCTCACAGGACTGTCTTCATAAAAGAAAGCTTCATAAAATGTTGTTATATTTTTCATGTTTACAGTTGCAATCCAAATCTATTTATTTTCCTACAGAAACAATGTAGGAGAGGGAAAAACAAACGTCCCATATATGCTGTTTTGGAGATGTGACTTTTTCAATCCACTAGAATTCACTCTTCCAATATACATTTCCACACTGCCTTCAAACCTCACTTTTCCAGCAATGAAGTGATATGAATAATACATCTGTCAGATGTAGTTTATTTCTCCCCTTTCCTCCAAAGAACTGCATAGGCAGCTGAAGTTGTGGAGCGGCAGAGGCAAGATCTGTTTCTAATGCAATTATATTAGAGAAGGCAAAGTCCAAAGAGTGTATCTTGCACTTACCTCAAAGGTATCAAGTTTTACAAGGGCACTCAGTTCCTTTTTTTTCCCCCCAAGATCTGAGAATAAACTACCAGAGTTGAAGAACCATATACCTCTAGAGCTACATGACATAATTTGTTTCACTATTGTTAATCCTGCATGGATTGCACAGCCTTTTTTACTGAACTACAGATGACACTACTGTACTCAGATACACTTTTATTTATGCTCCAAAACACATAATCTAAAAAAAAACCTTAGTCAAGAGAATTTTGCAAACTGGTAGGTGTGGGTCTGCAGTTCTGCAGAGAAAAGACAGAAATGTGTCAAGGAGAATGTCAAAGACTCAATGTCCCTTAGAGCATTCATCTGCTTTTCGAATTTTCATCTGTGTTGAGCATCCACTCCTAGCATTCTATTTTAGGACTGGTTTAAGCTTTGTTAAGGCACGTTCATCCCCTGACAAGAGTACAAGAACTTTTAAGTAGCTACCGTGAGACCAGACCACCTCTTGACCTGGTTAATAAATGTTTACAAGTCTCATTTCTAGGCAAGGAAAGCAGTACTGAGACCCGGGCAAAGTTAAGGCAGATCCTGTACCTCATCCTCAGCTGCAAAAATTTACAGCTCTGAGTTAAGGAAATCATATTCAAATGACATGCTTCCATCAGTATCTGGACAGGGTCAGCAGGATTTGTTCCCTAGTGTACAATTAGCCAGATGTATTTTGTTTGTTTAGCAGTAGGAAAAACAAGCCCAATTTGGTAGGCTGTCTGGAAACAAACATCATCCAGGGCAGGTCTGGATTCCCAGATAGTATGAAAACCCCATGTTCTGAAAAATGTAGCTTGTTTCTCCCTTACGTGCTTGGTGTTAAACTGACCACCAAACTTGGGGTCAGGAACTCTACAGCTCAATCTGGGCTCAGGGAAGCCATGACTTTCTAGAGAATGGCACTCCTGCTACGAACAGGGACCACTTAACAGATTTCCCATAATTGCAGGCAATTTGAGTAACAATACTGTCCAATCTGTTGTGGCACACTGTTTTATTAAGTCTCACTTAAATACTTTGGTCAGAATTTTATTTGTAAGTGCAGTATGTTCAGTAGAGGTGTGAAATTTAACCACTTGCTGTACTAGGAAGATGTCACTAGAAACTCCTTGGTGGTTCCCCTTGGCCTTGAAATGACAACGGATTCTGCAGGTGAAGAACCTGGCCCCACAAAAATCACAGAAAAACCTGCACGAGGGTACAACTTCATACTACAAATTGTCTTCCTAGGTAGAAGTTCATCATGAAGATTTAGGAAATTAATAAACACCGTTGCTTTTGCAGAGCAAATCTGGTAATTTACAGGCCTGATGCACAAGAAATTGTGAAAGCAAATGAAAACATCAAGACATGCTGTTTATGTGCAACTGGCCATTTTTTATGTTTTCATTCACTTTTCAAAGAGCTTAAAGCAAAGTACACTACTCCTAATTAAGGAGTAGTTTTGATTACCAGAGCATAAAAACTGCAACGAAACCCCTTTATATTCTAGGCATTTTTGCACTTCAAAAACTTTAAAAGCCGCTGCTGTTTTGTGCTTTGTTGCTGTTTGCAGAGGGGAGGCGAAAGCAGCGCCTGGAGTTTAGGTGCTGTTTTGGGGCGGGGGGAGGCAGCTCTTTGTTCCTTTATTTAAGCCAGCGCAAGTTCCGAGGCGAAGTTCTCGGTATCGCACAACCACTAGGCTCTGCGAACACGCTGCGGCACAAGCACGGCCAAACCCCCAACTTCACCCTGGCCAAGCGCTCCCTCGCTCCGAAGCATTTGGGGCCCGGGAGCAAGCTCGCAGCCCGTCGGGCTGAGCCGTGCGGCCGGGGGGGATCGCACGCGGTGGTAAGACCAGGCACGATGCGCCTTCTCCGCGCAAACCAGCTCTCATCGCCGAGCCGAGCACCGCGAGGGGGCTGAGGTTGCGGGCGGGCAGCCGGGCTTGGGGCAGCCGGCCCTAAAACCCGAGCTGGCCGCGGTCCATGCGCTGTCGGAGCTAACAACAACAACAAAAAAAATTTAACCCGAACTACCACAGAGATCCCCAGAGTCAGGAGAAGCGGAGCTGCAAAGCTCGTTCCTTGTCAGCCATTTTAGAAGCGTGAGCCGAGCGGGGCGCACCGCAGCGCAGCTTTCCCCGCTGGCCCGCCCGCGGTTCGCCGCCGCGGGCAAGGGGCGTACAAAGAGCAGCATGGTCTCCGCCGCGCTCCCCTCCCCGGGCGGCCCCGCGGAGCGGAGCAGAGCGCCCGGTACCAACAGCAGCCGGGCCGGGCCCGGCGCCTCGGTCCCCCCGCCGCCCTCACCTTGCTGTCCGGCGGCAGGATCAGCACCTGGCTGTTCTCCTCCTCCTTCTTCGCAGCCTCCTTCTGCGCCAACGCGGAGTTGAACGACACCTTCACCATGGCCGGTTCTCAGCGCTCTGCGCGCAGGAGAAAGAGGACGAGAAGCAGCCCGGACCGGCGGAGCCTCGCAGGCTGTCTCCTGCCTCGCCGACCCCCCGCTGCCGCCTCTCAGCGACTGCCACCCCCGTCCCCTCGTCAGGCGGCGGAGGAGGTGGAGGAGAAGGAGAGGAGGAGGCGGTGCCTGACGAGGAGGACGAACAGAGGGGAGGTGGTGGCAGCGGGGCCTCGCCCTCTGCCCGCCCCGCCCCGCTCGGCCCGGCCCGGCCCGACCCGACCCGGTGCGGCGCGGTGAAGGGGTCCTGGTTGGGAGGGTGTGTGCTGCCGCTGCTGGTCGGTAGCCGAGGGCAGCGGGGCCGCCGCTCAGCGGGTGCCTGGCCGTGCCCCGGGCGGCATCGCCCTGGCCTCGGCGGGGAGCCCCGCGGGGGTCCGGCCGCCCAGCCCCCATCTGGCTCCTCTGCAAGGCCTGGGGGCCGGCCCGCGGCTCGCCCCGGGCCGACACGCTGCCAGCCTTGCGCTTCCCGAGGCATGGGCGGCGCAAGCAGTTCGGTTCACCTACTGCAGTGCCAGCATTTCTCTGGTTGCCATTTTAATTTGATTTTTGTTAAAATGTTTGGGTCTCGTGTTCGGGAAGAAAATCCCCGAAATGCTATATAGGCAGCGTCGAGGTGAAGTCCAGCAGCTGTTAAACTCCTCGGGAAGAATACGAGGAGCAACGGGGAAGTGGAGATGTGACCTTCCCTCTTCCTCTAAGGTGCAGTGGGTGTTAGAAGTCCAGTGAACCCAGCACACCATCCTAATAGGGTGCTCTACAGTAAAATTCTGTGATGCACCTATGCGAATTTACATTGTGGGGATGATTGTAGGCTGCTCTGAGAAGGATTTCATTTTGGTGACTCACCTGGGTACAGTTGATTTCCTGGCAAGAGCTTAGCAGAGTAATGTTTCTATCGCTCTTAGTGAGATACCTGGCAAGCAAAATGCAGTCCTTGAATTCAGCGGGTGCTCTGCTGCTGACTTGGGCAAAATCTGGTCTTTCTCCCTAGAGCATTAGATGGCACCAGGACTGAATTGTCCTTATGCTGTGTGCCTGGTCATCTGTGTCCTTTAAAATTGTTGACAGAAAAGCAAACAACCTGCATCATGCTATCATCCTAAAGTATTTAAAGAACTATGGATCATTTAGTTATTTTTCTTATAAAGATATAAAATCCACAAAGCAAACCATGGTAATTTTACATGACCTCAAGATAAAACAGCTGATCATACAGCTTGCACCCAAGACTGCAAATTGCCCCAGGTATTCCAAAATTCAGTCTAACTGCCTTAAAATCCAAGAGAGGTTAACTGAATCATTTGCAGATATTTCACTGAAGTGTAAAAAGTTATGGGCGCCGAGGAAGACAAAACACAGAGATTTCTCTAGGCACTTTCCAACCATATTTGGTATGACCTTGGAGGTTTTACTTTAATAGGAACTTTCACTGAAAGTATTTGAGCATCCTACATGAAAACGATAAAGTACTTTAATAAAGCTATCATAAGCTACACTTTCCCAGACTACTACTATGGATTTTAATTTTTTTTTTATAAGTGGGACTTTATTGTCCCACTCCCAGATTGAGAAAAGCACCAGGTGACACCTCTGTTCCCATTTCAAAGGGAATCCGTACAGGCGCACTGTGTATTCAGGACAATATTTAGTATGCAAAAGCTGCAGTTCAGAGTTTTGCTTTCCTTTGTTCTCCTTAATGACATCTTCAGATATTCTTCACAGAGAGATGGGTATGCAAAAGACGGTCAAGGCTAAGGCACGGCATCTTATTATCTGTGTCAAAGTACATCTGACTCTTTCCCCGGGCAGCATACACTTATCTTTCCAGATCAAATATGCTCTGTCTGCTTCTTGAATCATGTTTACAAACCATGGCAGCTTACTGAAGCTGGATTAGAGCAGCACCCTTATGTGTTGCCACTTCTGACCTTTCTCTTAGTGAGAATTTAGGATATTAGGACTATTTCTATTAGAGCCCAGAGTAAGGATAAAGCACGAGGTGAATCTCTGTGCTTACTTCCAGACTGTGCTTTGCTTCTATGTGCTTGCTTTCAGACTGTGGTTTCACAGGCAGCTGAGCCGATTGGATGGCCCCATTCCTCCAAAAGGAAATCTTGTCTCACCTTCTTCGTCCTCTTGTCCTTAATCTTCCTCCTCACTCTTCATACTTTCCTCCTCCCAGCAGCAATTCCACTGATTGCCTGTGCTACATGTATGACCCCTGCATATCTAAGTTTTTCTGGGTTAGTTTTCTGCTTGGTTGGTAAGTTAATTCAGAGAGCTATAAGGACCAGCACCAGTATCAAGTGGGCCTGTGAGGCCAAGACGGGGAGGAGGGAGGAAGTGAGGAAGAAGATCTCCCCACTTCTGCATCGATAACTGTATTAAACCAGCCCATCACCTCTCTCAAAGCCACAGTGTCATTTTTTTCTCAGGCAAGTAGGTGAATCTCATTTTATATCGACATGACTTTCTCATTCCATCTCAGGTTTCTGCCTTTTTGTCTCACGTACAAGGCTTCATTTCCTTTAGTTCCCTGCCACATCATATATTGGATATCAGGACCCCCTCTAGGAAGAGATGACCTATGCTGTTTAGATGTGTCTGTTTATGTCCTTGGGCAGATGTTTTCCATTGTTTCAGCAGACACTAAAAAGTGGGCAACTCATTGATTCCTTGTTTACTCTGAGTGGAAAATAGCTATTACATCCATAGGACTGGGAGCTGCTTTCTCTTTCTGATGTCACTTAAAATGCCACAGTGCTTCAAGCAGTACCTCTGCTTGCCCATCTACAGTTCAAAATCACTCAGTGCTATCTCTTACACTGGGATTATATGATTTTAATGCCTGCACTAGACATCTTTGGATTCAAAGTTGTAAAACTGGGGGGGGGGCTGTTAAATATCGATTTTGTCTGCTAACAAAGGACGCTATTTTGACATAAGGAGAATGTAGTTATTTTTAAAGTTTCTTTTATAAAGCTTTTAAATGCAATTGAATGTGGAAAATTCCATATGGCATCATGGTGTTTTTTAATTGTTTCTGCTACTCCTTGTCTCTTGTTAACTGAATAACATTGTGATATGGTGTGTCTTAAGGTTTCCCTCAACCACTCTTCCCAGTTTTATGTCTCCCCCTATATATATTTATCTGTCTCTGTCTAACTATGTATATCATTCTCATTTCTTGGAGCAGGGGGAGGGAGGAGACAAGTGGAAGGTGTTTCTGTGACAGGCATTTTTTCAGCCTGCTTTCTTAGCTAGAAGTTGAAATCCATTTACACTGTTTCAAAGCTTTTCGCACCATGGCTAGCTCTTCCTCTCTGCCTTATTCTACCTTCCACCCCCTGCTTCTTCTCCACATGGCCCCCTCAGCTTCACCTGAAAGAAGTCTCATCTGCCAGATTCTTAGCCAAATGGCCCACAAAAAACTTGCTGTCACACCGTCCCTTTTATGCAATCCCTGAATTAATTCACAAGGACTTTACTAAGCGTAGACTTTAGATACATTAGAACACAGGTAAGACTAGTAGTTTTATTTGTATAATTCCAGTGACAAAAGCCTCTGTTGGGAATGTCATTTTTATCAGCAAAATGAATTTTTTTTCCATTGCTTAATGTGTTGATCTGGGAATTTTTTTCTGGATTGTTTGATTTGGTTAGATGGGGGAATATGCTTATAGCAGCATTTTTTAACTTTGTCCTCAGCTAAATCTGCTATCACCTCCAAGTCTACCTTTCCTTTAACAACTCAAAACAAAAAGAGTAGCCTAAATTCCGGAGGGCTAAAGCAGAAAACAAAAGATGGCACTTACTATTGTAAACAGAATAGGATAAGAAAGGAAACATATCAAAAGCCATTTGAGTCTGTTTATCAGCATCCATATTCTTCTAAATATCCCAGAGCTTGCTGAAGTTGGCAAACCAAACGGTGCATCAATCTTTGCCATTCTTTAGCTTGCAGATGGATGGGATTGCAGACTGTTGGTGTTTTCACAAAATTTGGGATCCAACCTTTGCAGCAGAATCTCCATTTTTTATTCATTTCTAGGCAGTACTGTAATCTAAATCTTAAGAATAACATAATTTTCACAGTCTGTCTAAAATATAGCCACTACAACAAAGCACGGAATAAGCCTGACAAGTTGGCTTGTGCCTCCTGGCACCTCAGTCATCCCTGCTGTAAATAAAGCCCTTTAGAGTGAGTAAGCTGTACCACAGCAATGAATTATGCCATAATCCAGCAAACTGCTTTGCATGGCCGGCTTCTGCACCTACATGGAACCCTGAGGTCCATCAAGACACAGCAGATTGCCTGACTGGGTCTGTAGTTTGTCTGGTGGGAAATTACCATATGCAATATGCAGAAATGTACCTATATGCACAGTACCCGGTTGCATGCTCTTAATTTCAAAGAATCATTTGCAACACGAACCAGAACCTCCCTCATTTGGAGGCAGTGAAAGGACTCTCATCCTCTTCCCTTAAAGCTGATCCTGTATGAGGGTTCAGTACAAATGTTTTTACTTCAGTCCTAACTGGGTGTCTTGTATTAAGTGCCAGACTCCAAGAAGGCAACCTTTGTATGAATTTATCAACACTTTATTTGCTCATTAAGCATCATGATTTAGCCAGTACTGAAGAAGACTCAAATTAAAGACTATTGCTGCCCTAGGGACTTTATAATCTAAATCAGATACAGAAAGAAAAACTTCTCAGGGAAGCTAAGGACACAGAATAACTTTGAAAGCTCACTCTCTTTTCCCTTAAGCTGTTTTCCTTCTTTCATTTCCGTTCACAGAAATAAAAAATGTGTGCAAGCCCTTGTCCTCTAGTATCCTAGCAGCTGCTTCCTTCTCCCTACCAGCCCAACACATGCCATTTACCCTTTTTTTATACATTAAATGTTGCAAGTATCTTTTGTCTTTTAGGATTTATTGAACTGACACTATCGCTCCTTTTCACTTTGTCCTTTAGCACTCAAGACTGCCAGAACTGTTGGATGCATGTGATTAATTTACCCCAGGACACCTGCTTTGGGAAGTTAAAGAGAAATTCAGCTTGCTCCATTACAATATATCCTAGCACAGAGTGTCACAGTCTCAATTTTCTATTTAGGCCTCAGGAGTTTTTTGTACTTGTCTTTTTGTCTCCTTTTCTGCTACCTCAAATGCAAACTTTCTCACTTGGCCTTCTAGGCCTTCCCTGGCCAGCACATGGCCTTGTCCATATTTGCCGTTGGATCTTGTGGCAGGTCCTACAGATCTGGTGGAAACTTTCTTTTCTTGGACCTTGGCTCACCCATACGTGGAAGGAGCTGTCCTGTCCATCAAAACCCATATACTGCTAAAACTATGTGTTTAGCCCAACAGAAGAGCCACATCTATGGCAGCTGGGACACTACAGATTTGTAAAGTTGCCCTTATCTCAAACTTCCCAGCCAGACCAACGGGATCTCACATATTTGCATTTGAAGCATTGTTCTCCCTTGGGGCAAATGATGTCTTTACAGAGGAGAAAAAGAAGCCACACCTGAAGCACTGAGTCAGTTGGATGGACCCACATGCTGTGAGACCCTACTACTACAGGTCCTCTGCAATTCCAGGACTCAGGATACAGCCTCCTGTGCACTGATGTACAGGTAAAATGACAGCCCTGCTGAGCGGAAGTGATAGACTGCTCGTCTCACTAGTACAAATCATCCTGTCATTGCTCTGCACCCTTGTTTTCACCCCTTTCCCTCCATTTGCTGTATATCGCTACGTTTCCATGGCTTTTCTGGACCTGTGATTGTCTTTTCATAGATGCAGTGGAAGTATGACCATGAACACAGTGCTTTTTGACACCATCTAACTAGCCCCTAGGCAATCCTATGGTACAAACCATTCCAATAGCATTCTTACTGTATATTTGAAGCAACAGGATGGTGGAATATCAGTGGTATGTGACTGGAACAAAATTCTCATTTACCAAATTTGTCAGAATTTCTATTAGCCAAGGTCTTTCATTTGTGTTTGGGTTTTTTTTCTTCCTAAAGCTTTTGTTGGCCTTGTCGATATTAAATCTCTTTTGTGTTTACCAGCATTTCACAAAGAAGGGAGGAACTGACCTTTCCAGCCTGATGCTGTAAGATTAATTCTACCTCGCAACTGGTGGGTTTTAGGATAAACTTCTGCAAAGCTGCAGGAGTTGCACAATACAAAGCACAAAAGGCTCTGTCCTGTTTAAACAAGTTTCGATATGGTTGGCTCTTAATGCTGCTCAAAGAACAGTAAACCATGTATTGTGTTGGAGGGTTAATTTCTCTGCTAGCTGTTCTGCCACACCTAAGACAAACCTTCCCCAACAGCAGGAGCTGAACCCAGATGTGCCTGCTTAAAACATCACCTGGTATCTTCAGGAGAAGTTTCAGGTTACACTGAACTTTGGACAACTGCATGTATCTGCTACAGTGACAGCCCTGTTGCTTCCTATGAGTCAGGCCTTGGTGTGGTCTGAGATCAGCTGGATCGAAGACTAAAATGCTTCTTTTTTTATTACTGTGCTTGCTTGGTGGATGAGCTCTCGCTGGATAAGCTCTGAGCCACTCTCTGCTCAGCTGCACCATCCCTGGAGCTGCCTCCAGGGAAGCAGCCAGAGGTGGCTGGTGGGGGAGGAAAGGGAAGGAGCACTTAAAGGGCTCTGGGCAGGCAGCAGCCACAGTCACTTTGCTTTGGATGTAATATGAAACCTCATTCTTAATGTCAGAAAACTGACATTGTCAGCCTGGCAGTGAAGACGTTGGGGATTGTGGATGTGCGTGCAAAAATGGCTGAGAGCTCTTGTTTATCAGGTCTTTTTTTTTTTTTTTTTTTTTTTTTTTGTTTTGGTGAGAGGAAGGGCATTCTGGAAAGATGGAGGGAGCAGCAACATAACTTAAGAGGGCCTGCAGGAGAATACTGGTATCAGAAAATGGGATCTGCCAGTTGTCCCATGGCAGTAATCAGAGGTATCCTTACTTTTGCATTTGAGATAAGTTTTTAAGCTGCTTGGACATTACTTTTCTACTCAATTTACAAACTTGTAAAACACCCCACCCCATTTTATATATATTTTAAAAACAACTATAAGTTCAATAAGGTCACTTGGCTTAATAAGAACAAGGAAAGATTTCTCCAGGAATGCTCAAAACGAGGGAGGTTTCCTTTATGATACTGTAGTTCTAGTAAAGCAGAGCAATAAGCATGCATCCCCAGCCTATGACTTGTTCACATCACACAGCCCAGACTTTCCACTATTGCTCAGGCGAGGCGAGGCAGGGTGGGGTGAGGCGAAGTGAGTTAAAACCACGGGTTATAATGACAGCAGAATTTGGAGTGGGCTGCATCATACTCCTTGTTAAGTACTGTCGCTGGGCCAAAGAAAGTTAGATATCTGTCAGTAATTAAAACCTGTTTTAAAATTTCCTTCAGGAAAATTTCCTAAAGGACCACCTTCTCAAATCCTGAATGGATTTGTGAAAATATGTTTAGTCTCCAGAAAACCTCAACTTTTGCTTGATTATAGAGACAAAAAATTAAATAACATGCAGTCTCTCTCCAACATTTTTCTCTTCAGGATTATTTAAAGCTACAGAGCAAACAAATCGAGTTTTCTTTATATTTTTGAGGCTGATTAGTGGGGTAGCGATATGATTACAAGGATGAAACACTGAAGAAGCTGAAAGAAATGAAAGAGATATTTCTTAGTTTCTCAGGAAATCCCTGTGGTTGGTTGTTATAATCTTCTCTATCCACTGTAATACAGCATTGATCGCACCAGCACAGGCTAAAACAAGCTGTGGCAATGTGACTACCTCCCTGTTCAGGGTGGCTCAGACTCTGCACTAGGGAGATAAATTATGCAGGAAAGATAAAGATAAGAGTAATTTGTAAAGAAATATCAAGACTCAAAGAGAAAACTGTAGTCTCAATCTAAGAAAAATTGTCAACTATCTCCTTTGGGAAGGCTTCAACACAAAAAAAAAAAAAAAAGAAAAAAAAGGAAAGAAGGATCTGTGTTCCTGCCTATGACTTCATCTGTAGTTACTGAAGTCAAGAGCAATATTCCCATTGAATGAAGATGTGCAATTATGAGTCTTGACTGCCTTAGAGGTAAATCAGCCATCTTCACTGTGCTAAAAAAGAGCTTACAATCCCCCTTTAAGATTAACGAAATGTACCAATGTACAAAAGTACCAAGAAACACCTGGCCATTTCTGGTAGCAACAATGAAGAATACAGAGTTTTTTGCACAAATTGCATGACTGAAATGATTGTCAAGAAGCCATCATCAATCAAAGGCATGGGTCAATGTTTTACATATGTTAGTTTTCCTTCAGTCTTCAATAACTCATAGCAGAAGAATTAGATTCCTAAATAATACTGCCCCTTCTGAATGGAAAGCATTTAAAAATATGTTAAAAATAGTGAATTTTATGAACAATTCATTCTTTACATAGATTGTAAATTGAAACATATTATTTAACTGTTCATCTGTGATCAAATCTGAGGCTACTTCATGCAGCTTGTCACAGAAGCCACAATAATCCTAATATGAAAACTGTGGGTTATTTCCACTGCCTTTTTTCTGGTAAGCCTGCCATTTGCTTTCAATAAAGAATTGCCTGAGTAAAGACAATAGAAGCAGGTCCTATATTTGAAAAACAAGAACAAACACAAACAAATACACAGGAATGACAGAGGAGCCAAAAATAAAATATCCAGAGAAAAAAGAGCAAGAGAAGTAGACAGTTTGATGAGACTGGGAGTGTGGAGATTAAGACAATTTCTGTGATAGTTTTAAACCCACATTAAGAAGAAAGTGATAAATATTTTATAAAAAAAAAAAAGCATAGGCATGTTTTGGTATATCATTCTTTTCTCAGTATGTACAGGGGTTATCACCTTGTTTCAGTTTAGGAGACCTAAAGAGGTGTCTTTCAGTCTGAAAACATCTTTTAATAAATCCCATTATCATATTTGCTAGACTGTGTTTTCTCCTCTGTCTTGTACAAGTCACAGACGAAGTTTGTGAGCCCTGCACTCATCCTCATGGTACCTCTGAGTTTTCTAAAGCAGTAACTTCTGAACACAGTTTCCATTTATTTCTTGAGTTTCAGGATGTGTTCTTGGCACAAGTGGGCAGAACTCTCTTGATTTTAGTAAATATTTAATAATGAAGGAGGAACAAAAAATAAAGAGGGTAGGAGGCCTTTTTCTTATGTTTTTTAGAACTACAGTCCCAGGCACTTTTCTAAGTGTATAGCAAACCAAAAATCCTAGATAGCAGGGCCCATTCATCCTCTCTGCTTGTTCTGTCAATACGGTTGGGACACATTCACACTCTGAATAATTCCTCTCCCAGACAGAAATAAAACCCCATAATAATAGTGGAGAAGTGGATATGAACCCAGCTCTGGAGTTAAGGAGGGAAGGGGGGGAGCCTGAATTGTAAAAAAAAAGAGCATCAAGTCCTTAGCATAACGAAATCAGGTTTAGCTAAGAGCAGGAAAAATGAGAGGAAAACAAATGCTTGCACTGGGTTGGAGGTTGGTGGCAAGGGAAAATGATATGGACAGAGACTCTTTGGCATGGGAAGAGAATTGAGATCCCAGCAGAAAAACTGGGCTACGCTGATGTGTGTATCTCAAGGTGGGAGTGATTGCAGTGCTTTTTCAGCAGGAGCAGGTGAAGAGGGTACACTGATTGACCAGCAGGGTCAATGTGTGAAACGAGAGGTGTAACATGGGGAGGTGTTTTGTATACAGTATGAAAGGTGGCTTTAAAAAGAAAAAATCCTGCAGATTCATAGAGTGAGGCAAAACAAATGAGGATTCCAGTTAAGCTGTGTGTTTCCAGGAATGAGCTCCTCTGGAGTCCCTTTGCATAAGTTCCCCCACATTGCCTTAAGGTGACTGGAGATAGGAACCTGGTGTCCTCAAAGGGCTCTTCAGTCACTGGTGTGGAAACAGTTGCCAGGCAGGCTCTCATGTGGGAAAGTTAATCCTAGCCACTTCCACAGCCACCACATAGACTTGCCTCCTGGCTGTCCATCTCCTCCAGGGAGCCATGTGCCACTTTGGAGAAGGGTGAGCAAGGACACACACTGCTAGGGCAGCACATCCTCATGGCCTGAACAGCAATTTTTTAATGAGTGATGGCAAGTTGTGTTCAATCTGTCCAGCACTTTGGGAGTGCCTTCATGCAGCAACAGAATGAACAGATGATGAAGAGACAGTTTACAGGGAGCAATTTCTCAGTTCCCCACCAAACCTCTAACCCTGCACATATGGCCTGTCCACCCATAGTCCAGTATGCCCCGTTTTTCTCTGTCTGCCAATGTAGAAGCATTAGTATCTTTCCAAGATTCTTTTACATTATTGTCACATAAGGTTTGTATATTTTTCTAATCTAACACTTTCAGTTTGGGTGTATACTTTCATTCTTACTAAAACGCATCCTGAACTGCACAGCTTCAAGCAGCTTCCTCTCCACCACAAAGCTACTACCAATACCTGGCGACACAGGATCTTTTTTGACACTGTGGTTATAACCACTGACTTTATCTGACAGGTTCATATCTGCCTCAAGAAGCACCGGCACCGGAGCAAGACTATGCTCTCAGTACCACCCCAAGCTGGCTGTCTGGATACAGGAAAGGCAGATCTGGCTGGGAACTTTTACTGCCAGGGTGTTCTACAGACAGAGGCTGTTCATTTTGGGGTGAAGCAGTAGAAACCTTTAGGGTGGTAGGTTTGAGTGGCCTGTTACAGTGTGGCTATGGCACTTCCATTGACCTAGGGCACAAAAGTCCTGTGTAGGAGCCCTTGAGGAGACACACTGTCAACCCAAAAGTTAATGAGAAGTCAAGGAAATAGTTTTTTGTTCTCTGTCCCTGCAGATTTTACTTCTCTGAGTATAATTTCATACTCAGGCAGGGAGAGTAGGCTTACACAAAATACGATTAACCATTAGAAATGGAGAAGAGCAATTAGGATCAATCAGAGTGCATCCATTTTTAGAAACCTGAGGCAAAGGACACAGGACACCATAGTGCTGTGTGCTGTACATACACAGGACAGAAGGTCTCTACCTCTCAGGACCAAGGAGTTAAGCTTAAAACTGAAGACAACAGACCAGAACAGACAAACCAGGAAAAGAACTCAGGAATCATGACAGACCTGCATGGCAGTTTCTGCACTGTTACCAACTCTTCTCATAAAGGATAGTTTTGAGAAGTGTAATTAAATACTTGAGGGACAGTGTAAGATGACCAGCTTACTGATGTTTCTGGAGAAAGCCTTCCTGTGAGAGAGATGTGGGAGGCAGAAAGCTTGAAGATCACTGTCTAACTGAGCCACAGCATTAGCAGATGCAGTGTGTACATTTGATATGGCTGCATAGAACTCTTAAACTGGCTTTTTGCTGGGCTCATCAGTTCAAATGATGAAAAAAGTCATTGGATAGAGAGAAGAGAGAGGAAAGAGAAAGAAGAAAAGCCACATCTGCTGTGTAATGAGAGCCATGCCATAGCCTGGGTAGCAATGTGGCAGCATATTGCAAGCACACACTACTCCCCACTTAGATGCAATCCTGTTTTATTCCTCTCTGGCTGAGATCAAGGCTGGATGGGGAGAGAGAAATGGACCTTTGCAGAAATGAAATGTCTTGCCTGTCTTGTGACCAGGCACATACACATGGGCCTGAGGGAACCTGAGGAACTGAATAGTGTCAGTCAACAAAATAGGATGTGCCAGTAAATTCCCCACTGGAACTGCTTTTATTCAATCCACTTCAGGTTCTTGTATGGAGCCCCTTGACTTGATGCTGAGTGGCTCTGTGGTAAATGAAGCATCTTGCATTTCCAACTTGGGACATGGTAGAAAGTAAACAAGTTTTCTACTTAGAAAAAAAAAATTAATCTTGTGCAGAAAGGAAGGACATTCTGAGCAGTTCTTTCACAACATCTCCAGGCAAAGAAGGGACCCGGTTTTGCCCCTTAGCACTTTTTCCCTCAGGGCTGAAAGCCAGCCTTGACCCATGGAAGTCCCCTTTATTCTCCAGCTGTTGATTAAGTTTCGACAGATTCTTCCCTCCTAGTTTTCTTGGGTGCCACAATTGGCAACTACACATTTATTGCCCACTTACTATGAAAAAGGCAAAGATTGGTCATGGTGGTGAGATCCTTGTGAGCCAGAGGTCATGTTTTGAAGTACAAAAGAAATAACAAAATATGTCTCCATAGCACATACAGAGTATGCAGACTTTTTGATTGTCCCAGATAGATCACCTTGAAGCAATTTCCTGATGCAAATTAGCTCCCCTTGAAACATCCCAGAAGAAATGCCAGTCTGCTGCAGGGAAACTGAAATACTTCTCATAGATGAAGAGTAATAATGAAATATGATCTGGAAAAAAAAAGTGATCTATAGGTGAGTTTCAGGAACCAGAAAAATGTGGCTTTAGAGAGAGGTTATAGATGAACTGATCATAGGAAGAAAAATTGTTGGTTTCTCAGATTTACTATCACAACGTGCTTTCTAAAAATGAGAGTTTAAATTGCACAGAGTATTATTTTGCAACTGTAATATGAATATGTAATATCATAATATCCAGAGTGATTCTGTAGCAGCATTCAAACATAAATGAGGGAAAGAATGATCCTGGAATAAGACCATAACCCTGAATAAATAAAAAAAAAAAGTAGCCTAGTTCCATATTTGCCAACAAGTTCCTTTATCTAGACTCCAGTGCTAATGGAATTTTTTCACTCTACGTATCTACCCTCATTGGTAACAGGCAATGTGTGGGGTAGTATGGGTTTCAGTGCTTGTCCCTCCTCTGTCCTTCCCTTTCCCTGTCATTGCTGCTGTTGTGATCCTGTGCCCGTTCAGATGGAGTGCAATTGGAACACACTGTAGAGCCGTCTTTTCCTATACACCTGAATTTTCTTCCAGTAAAAAACAGAATACAGGAAGGAGGGAAAATTGTACATTAGAACCTTATCCTCATATGTAGTTACAGCGTGGCCAGGGTACATTTTGGGTACTGAGGTCTCTTGTCCCACAATTTTAGATGCACCCAGAGCATTCAAATTTCCTGATATCAGAAATTAGGGATTAAACCGTGTTTCTTACTGCCCTCCTCTGTAAAACAGGAATAATACTTTATAGCAAAGCAAGGAATGCTGACAAAGTCAGCTTTTTTTTTCATGATCAGACAAGTGCACTGGGAGAATAATTATTTGTGTATAAGAACTTGATTTGCAGGTGGCTTCAAAATTATCCATGAAAGGCGGTGTTAATATATATATTCTGAATATCTGAATGTGAAATGGCTGCTGTTACAATTAAAAAGGCAAAGGAAGCCTATGGAAAATTGATAGGGAAACGCCTGGCTGAGATCTTAGTTAATTAAAGCATGTAATTTATTAAAACAACAAAACACAGTGAACTGATTCAAGACCATCTGTCTATGGTAATCCTATGTATATAGTCATAGTATTGCATCATTTGAGTGATAACCATAGTCGAGCAAACATTTTGAAAGAAAGATAAACCCATCAAGCGTAAGTTCAATGTGTGAGCACAGTGATGACCTTAGTCCTCAGCCAGGACTGGGCCTCTAGATCCTTTGACAATATTAAAAAGCAGCTATAAGGAAAGGGAATGAAAAGTAATTGAGGACTAAACAGCAGGTTTTAACATGGTTAAAACATATACATCCATGACTAATAAAACGCATATATTGACTTCTTAATTACTCAAGTTTTGCCCTGTTTAAACAGCATTTTGTTATTTTGAGTCTTCCTCCATAGACTTTTATCAGATGCAGAATGAACAGCAATCAAAATATGCACTAGAATGTTTTCCTTTGGGGGAGAAAAAGAAAAAAAAGCAGCAGAAGAGTGTCTTTCTCCTATGACAGTGTTTGAATTTTAATGTAAAATGCATTCTGAGCTAATCCTCCCTTACACAGGCTTGTTCTTCCATTGAAAGATAACAGGCTTTTAAATCTGCCAATGATGAGTTCAGATCTTTCTTTCTGGCTCTGCATTGCTTCTGCAATACTTGCTGGCACCACTGCTGCTTAGGGGAGCATGAGGAGTCTACCTTAATTTAAGGGTGAGCTGTAGAAACGGGAAATGCTGACAGTCAGGCCTCAAAGGTGAAGAAGGAACTGATGTTAAAACCATCTTTAAAAGAACAAAATGGATAGGCAAGAGTAGCAAATAATCAGGCTTTAAAGGAGATTCTTCCTATATACACAAATTCACATAAGCTGTATCCATGTTAGCAACTGCAAGATGTTAAGGCAATGCCTGTGCTAGCAAATGAAATATACTTATGATCCCACTGAGACTACCCATTTTGTTAAACTCTCTTGTCTCCCCGAAGAGGGTGGCTGCATCCAAACTGCATATTGCAAATGGTCCATAACTGATTACCACAGAGCATTCAGGACTGTGTGGGGAGGGGCTGCACACCCTAGCTCAAGTGTCGGGAGATCCTTCTGACAGGATCCCTTGCCAGGATCCTTCTTCCACTTTAATAGTCTGAATGCTCAAATTCTGGTTCTGAGGGGCATTTACTATTTCCTTCACCAGTGTAGGGAGAACAGTGCATTTGTCTAACATGAATAAATGAGCTGAAGTCAATAGAATAACTTATAATAATGAACTCATAGATCTAGTACATTGTACAATTTATGTAAAACTACAATATGATTAGTAATTATTACATCATCTGTCTCTGCATACTCATATGTATTTGCTCTGTGAAGCCACAGACCTCCGAATACTTGAGAAGGTCTGGTGGCTATTTATATGCATAGAGTTACTTGCATACTTAAGAGTTTGACATACTGTGGTCGAGACAAAGACAGACAGTAAAACCCTTGGGGAAGCACATTACAACATGTAGTTTATTTCTTCTGGCAACAGCAATTTATATTATATTTCTGTTAGTACTTCACTATGTCCTGATTCAGAAAATTGGTAATGTGAATGATTTGGTTTTTGGAGGAGGTAAGGCCCTCACCATAAGATAGGAGATGTATAGATTGTTGAAAGTAGCTGGAGCCCTACCAGAATTTTAAAGTTAGAACAGTTTCATTGTGTTTTTCTCCAATAGAGCCTTTGAATTCACCTAAGGGGAATAATATGTGCATAATATATTTTATAGTTTCTGCAAAGGACATATCAAACATGCAGTGACCTGCTAAGACCTAACCAATAGTGGGTTAAGGGTAAGATGAACAAGACCATGAGGAGTAAAATCTTCCTTATGCAAATTCAATGGATAAGTTTCATGAACATTCTCTTAAAATTAAGCCTTCTATGCATAGTTATCAACCCTCACTTCCTTGCCACACAGGATCTGGTTCTATAGTACAGGCCTGCAGCAAAAGAAGCAAAGCAACAGAGCAGGAAAGAGTGGGAGACAAAATTAGTATTTATTTTTTACTCACCTAAGTAATCAAGTATTTCCATATGCCACACAGCAAATGAAACCTGGTTTCTAACTCATTTTCATCTGATGGTGGATCTTCCACCATCTGATAGTGGTGTCACTTCTGATTAAAACTCTTTATGAGGTTGGGACATATAATATTGCACTCCTGTGTAGACTACTCTTGCCTAATGTGGCTTGGGTTGATGGTATACATTTTCTTCTGTATAAGGCTGTAGGCTTTCCCTCTGGTATATTCAACTGTCTGTTTTCATGATACATGTAGGGACCCAGTATGTTTGAAACTGCTGTCTTTGAGTAAAACTGGGCTCAGAATGGCCAGGGGTTGTTTGCAAGTGGAGGACAGACAGACACACAAGAGCACACATATGCTCAGAGCAAGACCGCATCATTGCAATTTCCACAGAAGCTAAAAATAAATAAACACAGAAGTCTGATTTTGCTGCACAATGTCTTCCTTAATTGTAAAAGTTCAGCTGGGCTAGAAACTGAGTTAACCACATTTTAATGCTAAGCATATCTGAACACTCATGCTACAAGCCTAAGGCAAGTGTGTTCTCAGAAAGTAGGCTCCACACCAGGCATTGAACGCAGCCACAACAAATCATCCTTTGCACAACTAGATCTTGAAACAGGGTGCAAAGACCATTTCCACACTGTGGCATTAGTGTGGAAAGAAGAAAATGCAGCCACCATCACAAATGAAGATATGGAAGCTCTGCTGCACCTCCTGTGATTCAGATCTGCTTCTTTCAGCCCCGCCAAGAAATTCAGGATGCCTCCTCTTCAGAAATCCCTGGCCACGTTACTGCAATACCTGCACTTCCCAAATTCTGTCAGAAAGTGCACGCATCCTATTTCCAGGTCTTGGCAGCATAAATCAAATGATTCTGTGAGGAATAATCTGGAGTCTAGGGTTCCTATGGCTCCATTACATACTCAACAATAGCTCAGCAGCAGATGCTGTTGATAGGAACTCGGTGTACGTACCGCACAGAGGAATTTTCACTGAAGCGAGTCGACTTCACTTTGAAGGAGGTTGGAAAGCTCATGTTGTTCATTGTGTGGGAGGGAAAAAAAGGTTCCCAGGTCTCTGCCACAGCTTCTACAAAATCACAGTGCATCTAAACTGCTCTGAGTGGATCCTATTGCCTGGGTGTCTGGGGTTCAGGGACAGAGTTACTTGTTTTGCTGTCCAAAGAGTGTGGATGACTTTGTAGATTGTAATCACTCAAACTGTATCCTGCTGCTCCTCAGGGGTGAAAGAGCTCTCCCTTCTGCTTGACTATTGGCCAACTGAAATCACTTTGTTTTGGGGAACAGAAAAGGGTCAGAGCTATGACCTAAGAAACAGATTTGTGAATCTCTTGGCTTATAAATTCCAGCAGAGAGAGGCTGGGCCCATTACGACAGCTGCCTGTAAAACCTGTGACCTGACAGCAAACAAAATGTCAAAGTCTTCTTAACAAAGGAATTGCTAGACTGATGCTCAAAGAGAGGAAGTTCTCAAGTAGGTATTTTGTCATTTAAGTGACATTCTTCTCTACTGAATGCAGGCTTCATCACAGCATTTCCTACTATTTTTGCCTAGCATCTGGATTCCTGCTGCTCCCCTCCAGGGGCTGGTGATACAGATTCTCCAAAAGCTTCAAGCCCATAATTAGATTGCTGCCTTAGTAAGCAGAATTTCCTGAAGGGGAAGCACATTGCACCACTGTTCCACAACCTGCCCAAGCTGCCAGCAAGAGCCAAGGAGAAAGCTGGTTCTTGGATCTACAAGGATCTGCAAACTCATTTGGCCCATAGTGCATAGCAGTAAAAGTTTGGCAGGGCTCTGACAGAGGAGTTGCATGTATTTAATAATGTGCTTTGGATAGCAAAGTCCAAGAAGAGCTGGGCTGCAATTTGGCAGGAAACTGAGCCAACCTAGCAGCTTGGTGTTCCCAACAGTCTGTGATCCTACTCCTACAGGAATCTTCTGCTCCTTCTTTGGAATTGCTTGGTGTGGTACTCCTCCGATCATGCCAGGTGACCAAGAATGGTCACCTGGCATGATCGGAGGAGCTCAGCTTCTAAGCCCAGTAGACCATTCACTTTTTTGCTGGCTATGTTTTCTTATGTGGTTAGTGAGACAAACTGACCCACTCTTAAACTAAGTGCAAGATGAATGCTGGAGTTGGTTCAAGGCAAGCATTAATGGCATGTGCCTGTGTGGGAGGAAATGCAGGAGAAAAAAAGATGAGCAGCCCCCTTTCCAGCAGCAACAAGCTTTTAAATTGCATTCAGCATCCCATGAAACCCCACCCATGGGCCTTGCTCATTGATGAGTCTTTTTTTTTTTTTTTTTTATAATTGCAAAACCCTACAACGGGTGATATGTAATGTATTTTGGAACTCAGTGTGCAGTTCAAACAAATTTATTTTACAGGAAGTATGGATGATGGCAACCCACTGGGAAGATAACAGCCTGAACTATACCTTGGAGTATGATTCCAACACAGCATAAGCTGCTCTAAGTTTGGGCTACTGCTGTCTGATTCCCCTTCTTCCTCACACATTTCTTTCTTTCCCACACGTTTTGCCTTGTGTCTTGCATAGCATTGGCACCAGAGGAACCAGAAGATGAACTAAGCTCAGGAAGCTGATCTAACTAGAATCTAGCCTGCCCTGAGTGAGTTTTTTCCCTCAAGAATCTATTTTCTGAATCAGACCACTACATAAGTCCATCTCATGCAAGGGAAAGGGTACAAATATTTATCTGATGGCATAAACAAAGGACAGAAGGATACTTTTGCCTTTTTAACAGCCTGTTATTTTTTTAATATGTGTGACAGGCATGTTTTCACACTTAGACACAAAGAACAAAAGAGGAAGATTCACAAGGGACTCAAGGTATTTTATGTCTAGGCAGGTACTCAAGGGCTGTAACTTATGACCTTGATTTAGGCATTTCTCTCCCCTTCCAGGAACAGAGGGAGTTAGACAGTGGTGCATCCTTTTCCTACCAATGAAACCTCTGAATGAGGGAGAGCAGCATCTGTTGAAATCAGCCAAAGGCAAAGACAAGGCAGAGGAGAGCTGAGATTCTTCCTGTTCTCAGATTTAGGCTTCTGCGTGTGTCAGGCTGGAATGTATTTTGATCCCTCCTTCCTTTCATTCATTTCTAGATTTAGGTAACTAGCTCTGCCCTAGGAAACAGATGTGTCTTGTTGAAAAGTGGCCTCCAAGGAGAATCTGCAGTGGTTTTAATATCCACCCAAAGAAAAAAGAGATCAGAGTTTTTCTCAGAGGGATGGTGTTCAAACTTGCAGTTCCCATCTTAAAGGGGATCTTCTTATGCCAGAAACAGGAGGCTAAGCTGCATGACCCCTCCCTCCTACAGTAGAGACCACTGGACAAAAAAAGCAATGAAGAATCACAAAGCTGGGAAAAGCACAAGCAATACTAGGAAGCCCATCTCTGTACCTTAATTGTAGAGGTGTTCCCCTGAGAGGTGGAGGTCTTGGGTGCCAGTCCTTGATTTCAGCAAAGATTACATTTTTTTCATCCAATGACTCCTTAAAGCAAAACATATAAGCAAATCCAGGGGCAGGGCTATAGGGAAGGTATTAATTCTCCTTACTCACTAAATTCTTTGATTTTTCAAAACACAAGACATTTGTACAGTTGCTAATAACATGATGTAACTGCCCAACAGCTCCAAGCAGGAGGGAGAATGAATGCTTTGTTATTCTAGGAAAATAGATGTGTATTTTTACTGTAGTCATAACAAAAGAGGCTTCAAGCATTCCTCTACATGGCAGTTGGGTTGTTTTTTTCATCATAGATATTCATCTGCCTGCAGTCTGTAATGTCTTTCTGTGTTCATATGTGATGCATTCTGACAGCTTTTCTACAGTTAAAATTTGATACTTCAAGAAATCCATTCACAGTCTGGCTTTGAATATAGCACGTGCAGTTACTTCAGCTTCCGCATCACTTTCCATTTTATTTTCAGCAAACTTGGGTTAGCATATTCCTCTAAATGTGTGAAACTTTGAATTGGAAAGGACTTGTTTCAATTCTCCTTCTTTTAACAGAAGTTTGTCATCTCTCCCAAAGATAGAGGAAATGGGGTTTGACTGAGAGTGAGATTCCCTTCCCACATACTGTTATTTCTAGAAAATTAGTGCATGTCAGGTGTTTAGAAGTGAACACATGTTGTTGTTCCACCAGGAGGTAGGATTGCCAGAGGTCACTCAGAAACTAAGGACATTGCTTGGCTTCTCCAGCTAACCTACCTCTGATGTTCAGATGTTGAAACAAACCACAGCATTTTGTTTTGATAAAAACAAGCCTTGAGGTAATTGGGCACATGAGATTAATACCAAATACTTGTATAAGGACTGCAACAAACAGACACCAAATCATATAAAAAAAAGCAAAACTAAAGTCTCTCTGCAAAAGTTTTAAGGTTTAAAGATTTTTATGTTTTAGGGGCAGAATTTGTCAAAGCCTGAAATGTTTTCTAATTGCTTATGTCTGAACAGAATTTCTATATTATTTCCTTGCATAAATAATCTTAGAAATCTATACTGAGTCCTCCTCAAAACTCTATAGTATTAGGCTACTATTTAATTCTTTATTTCTTTTCTTTCTTGGCACCTATGTGGAGGCCAGAAAGAGGAGCTGGGTAAGAAGGAGGATTATGGATTTAGGATTTTATCTCTGCAGAGTCTGGCATGGTCCTCTCTTGTAAGACTGCACCCTAGTACCTAGATTATCTGTTTTGGTGAGAGAGAGCCAACTGTTTGTCTAGGAAGATGACAGAACAAATGGCACATGTGAATTCACAAGGAAGGAGTTTTATGTGAGTGCCTAATAAGCAAGGGACAATTTTGCAAGGCAACTGATAGCCCGAGAGAAGTAGAAATCCCATAGGGATAGGATAGTCTTTTCACAGAGACAAAGACAAGCTTGTTTATTAAATACTTGTTTCCTGAAAAAGAAATGTTAACACTTATATTCCCACACAGGTAATGTGAATTAACAGAGAAAGAAGACCTAAAACAACACAAGACATGTGGCTACATGCAGAATGCAGGTCTGGAATACTCAACTTTATGTGTCTTGCTCGGGAGTCTGGAAGAATGTGTCACGGTTGTCTTTTGGCATGAGTTTATTTCCCATGAATCAAAGGTGAGAAGTGGGTGAGGCAAAAGGATAGATTGGTGCACACCCAAGGCTCACCCTGGTATACCAGAGACATGTGTTTGGACTTGGGACTACCATGGAGGCACTCCTGGGTTCTAGGGTTTATCCCATAAGATTCTTTGGTTTTGCTTACAGGTGCACACAACAGAAAGGTATAGTGAGTGCTGGCAGGGAGAGTACAGCATATTGCCATCTCCAGCACTAACTTTCTAATCTATACTGGTCACGCAGGGAGTTTGAGCTCTTGGATGAATGTGGAAGGACACTTTTCTGTGACAGTGGAATGGTGATATCAGAAGCAACTCAACTAGTTTATACAACTGCCCACGAATCTACAAGCATCCTGTCTGCATCCATGTTGGATGCAACTCCATCCTTATGGAAATGCTTAAGGAACAACAGAACTATATTATATTTTAAATATAATAAAAGTGTATAAATATAAAGTGTCACAGGTTGGAAGGCAGGGAATATAGAAGCACTTGGCTGTTATCAGCACTTAGAATAAATGTACTTGTGCAGTCCTTGCACAAATGTGTCCCTGAGTACTCTGCTCTGCAAGACTGGAATCTTCCAGGTAGTGTATACTCAGGCCACAATCTACCAAACAGCTTAAATATATTCTTAATTGCAAGCAATGAGTCCAAAGCCCAAAGTTAAACACAGGGAGAGGCATGCTATTGAACTGAGGGAAAAAGCCCTCAGCACTTCACAAGGGCAACCCTTAGCAAAACTGAACCTTAATTTTGTGAAGTACCATAATTGTTGATGTGTCTTTGAGGCTTGAATTTGGAAATGAGGGTGACTTATTTCAAGGTGTATGACTCAGGCCCTGAGCAATCAGAACAAAATCAGAGACAAGTGAGAATTAGAAAGCACAAGGGATACTGTGGGAGAAGAAGCAGACAACTGAGTAAGAGGGTTCCCTGGGGTGAACTCCTTACCACAGTAACTGCACATGCTTATAACTCACTGCTATGACATTCTTTTAATTGCCAATTTTATTACCAGATAATCTAAGTGTGATTTATGAAGCACCTGGAGACAAGAATTACATAGGATGCCAGTCTGGCCACATTCCCTCCTACTGTAGTGATGACATACCTCTTATTGGGATGGGGACAGGGTAGGGATTATGAAAGGAATTCAGTGAGGTTAAGAGAAATGACAACATGTAAATTATTCTCCTGTCATGGCACTTTTCAAGGTCTGTAAAGATGTGACAGATTGTGCTCGTTGCTTTTCATATTCTGTATTCCAGAGTGCATTTTGCATATATGCCTTATGTGCCCAAGTTCATGCCTACAAAGTGGCTCTTAACGAAGCATTTTCCAGTGCTAGTGTTGCCATATGTATAACATACGAAATTTTGACAAGCAGCTTGGAGCTGAGCAAGGTCCTGTGCCCTTACAAGGCACAAGAGATGAGTTCTGGCACAAGAAGTTTACATTAAACAGACAAAACCCCCAGGATGATTTCAAAATACATTGGATATCAGTGATACATTTATTTTAATCATGTATGAACTCTTGGCAGATTACTTTCATTGACTGTCACCTATCTAGCACAAGGTGGCATGGTAAGACTGCATGGCTTTTAGTGATCTCATGTCAGTACTGTGTTGCAGTTTGGGCTAAAAAGGAGAAATGACATGAGTAAACATGAACTATAGTTAGGATTTGTCTACTGGAGAGATGTTTGGTGTGAATTTATCACAGTAATCACAGAAATCATCATAGAAATCAGAATGGTTTGGACTGTTATGGACCTTAAAGACCATCTAGTTCCAACGCCCCTGCCATGATCAATGACATCTTCCACTGGATCAGGTGGCTCAGGGTCCCACCCTACCTGGCCTTTGAGATATGGTCTCTGATTCTGGAATGACAGTGCTGCTGAATGGCTTCATCCCTTTCGGAAGCAGATAAGGTGACTCTCTAATGAGCTCTCTCGGCCTGAAAGCATCCAGGTAAGTCACTAATGAAGAATGTGTGTCCAATGTGCTTTCAGTATCTATGCTTGTGGATGATCAAAACTATGGAAACAACTCTTCACTTGGCCCAACCACTAACTCTTGAACAACTCATTTACAGGCATAATAAATCTGCCAGTATTTAAATGAGAGTGGAGTTTCTTTCTACATTATATGCTAGTATCCAGATAAACAGCACAGTCCTGAAGCAGAGAACCATGAAAGGCCTGCTTCACACAGGACAGGCTACTACTGATTGTAATAGTCTTTCCCAGGCTTAATAGCTATGAACTCTCCCCTCAATTCACATGGAATCAACACTGTTAGTAGTTTGTTAGATTGCCGAATCTCCCATGGGATCCAGCTTGGCTGCTGAGTACAATTCTGTAATTGCTTTTGGAATAGTGTATCATACTGTTTTCTCAGCTGCCAACAAAAACTTGCCTCAGTTCTCCCAAGACTCATCTTTCATAAGGAGTTTTACCTCTGCCCATCTCCAACTGTTAGGAAAAAAAACCACTTTTTTTCTCCATTTTTGCTCTTGTAGGTTTCAAAATAAATCCTACATTTTATCTTCACCCTAGAACTCAGTCCTTAAAACTCATTTAAGCCAGGTACCTCCCTTTCTGGCTGCTGTTCTGCTCTTTCTGGATCTCAGGGCAGAAGCTGATGTCAGCTGCAGGTATTTGAAAACCTGTCTGGAACTTGCATTACTGTGAAGCAGGTGAAAGTCGGAGTAGCATCTTGGAGATCAGAAGATGAACTCACCCAGTTAAAAGACAGGTGACAGCTTTATCTTTAGCAGGCAACGGGGCACAATAAAAGGGTGAGTGAGATGTGGGAAGAGATTAATTCTAAGTAGATTACCACTCCTATCAGCCTAGCTGGAATTCAGCATGTGGGAGAGCAGGGACTGCTGCTGTCATCACTGCCCTTGGATTTTTTTGTGAGAGGAAGTAAACAACTCTGAATTTCAGCCTGGCTTCTACAGAAGCTTGTGTGGGTGTCCCAGTAGTTTTTGGTAAACAGGTTGCAGCAGGAGCCGCAAGGAAAATGAGATTTTTTTTTCCAAATAAACACATTTAACTTAATGAAGACTCAAAATTAATATGTGTTGGGGGGTTACCCCAGGAGTCTCATTATCCCTAATTGGATGTTTTATTTCATGAAGTAGTCAGCATTAACTTTTAGCTTGATGAGGGAAAAGATCTCATATTTAATTGCCCCCAAATTTTCCTTTATTCCTGGGAACACTTGGCAGGACTGTGAATATCTCTAGTGGCCAAATTGTCAAACAAGCTTTCCCTTTTCAAAGGACATTATTTTTTTTTCCCTTTTTCCCTCCCCTCACTATGCAGGGCCAGTTCTGATTCTCTTTCCCACTCAACGCCTCCTGCTTCATAGGCAGTACTGGTCCCCACAAGCCCTCCAGCAGACTGAAGGCCTGGACTGCTTTCTGCCTGGGTGACTTCCTGTCTTGAGGGCTCTGTGCCCAAATTTACACCAGCAGAAATCAGTGTAACTCAGTTTTAATATAGCTCAAAGCAGAGTTAATTCTGTTCTGGAACAGTCTGGAATGGTGCACCACACGCTAGTTTTGGCCATATGTACTAGTGTTTCACACTCCTTCCCCCCAAAAAAATAAGCTTTGGCTCACAGTATTATATATTTTTACCTCATCTTTAGTGTGTTCTAGAATTACACTGGCTAAGCAAAGCTACTTTCTTATTTTTTTATTTTCCTTTCTCATCTCATTCTAAAATCACTATCTAACATAAGTGAGCAAGGAAATAAAAATTTCTTTTTAAATAGCAATAAGAAATGGATGATTTATCAGAGGCATTTCAAACTATTAATTGTGTAAAGACAGCTTGACAAATAAGGGATGATTATTCTCATCTCCACAGACCAAAGTACAGCTGTGGAATCCTTCCAAGCAGTGCTCAAGATGTTTGATTTCTATTTTAGTTGATATTTGACAGAAAGGATTTTATTTTTACATTTTTTAGTGGAAGTGGAAATGAGAATTTGTTATGTCCTTTTCCTTCTTGCTCTCTTTGCTTATTCTCCTGCCTTTTTATTTGTAGTGATTGCACTATTTTATTACACATGGTCCTGCGAGCTTTCGGGACTTATGTATCTTCTGTAGTCAGTATTTTTCCTTATTATTTTAAGGTATGATATACCCAACACTTACCAACTGAACACTTGATGTGTGGTGTCTGGAATGTATAAATAAGAAGATATCTGAAAAGCACCGTAGCATGGAAAAGATACAGACTAACTGAAACACATATCTGCTTTGGGCTTCTTAGATGACTCTCTACAGCTCAACTTCCAAGTTCCAAAGTGATCCTCTAGTTCATGAAAAGTAAGGTAGGAACACCAGGAGTTAAGAAATCACAATAGTATGTTGGAAGAAAAGGCTTTGCACCAGAGGAAACCTAGGTCTGAATTGCACTTCATTTTTAGTAAGAGTAGCATCGCTCATTGCTCCCCTGGCCACATACTCCCTTATGTCTAGTGACCTAGCAATGGCCAGCCCTGAACTCAATGACTTCAACATGCTCATCTGACAGAAAACAAATCCACCAGAAAAATGATGGATTTCCATTGAACACATTTGCTCACTTGATTCATTCTGCAGTCTCACAGTCATTGGACCTCATAAAAGGGGGGAGCATGGCTGAAGAGACATGGGGAAGACTGCACTTTTCAGCACTAGCCCACAGTCGTACTAAATTAGTTGTAACTAAAACTGCACCCTGAAGGCATGGTTCTATATGATGAGGTTCGAGTTCACTCACTAACCCAGAAGGAAATGAACACCCTCTCCCAAATTAAATATTCCTCAGTCTTGTTATTGAGTTGACGTGGCTCATGGAAGCATATGGCAAACACCAAGGGGCTAAGAGAGAGTGAAAATCTGTGGCTGGGAGATGAGGAGTCAGCAACATCTCAGCTTCTCGGCATTGGTGAACTATTAGATCAGCTCAGCTGCTCATGGATCTGTCTAGAGGAGATCATCACTTCAAGGCCCATTCCAGAAGAGACAAGACTTAACTGAACAGGATAAAATAAGCTATTTTTGCTTGTGCTAGCAGGTTCTTAACAATATATTTAGTATACTACTGAAAAGACGATGTGAAATGAAAGAGCTCTGAAATGTCTAATAATCTCACTGTGGATGGAAAGATACATTTATGACCACATAATCTAAAATGTTCTCAGACTACTGAAAAAAATTAGGAACAATGCTTAGTTATTCAGGAGGGGCATGATCTTTAAAGAAGCAGATTTGGCTCAAAACCAACACAACTATGAAAAAAAGTTTACTCAGGGGAAAGAAGGCCAAAAGCACTAAAGAACTGAGGAAACAGAGGAACCAACACTGGAGAAACAGAGGCTCTGTTGTTTTATATGGGCAAGTGTTCCAGAAGTCTATTCAGCAAATTATCTACTCAGTCTTAAAGCAATCAGCCCATCAGGCAAGTTTGGGGCATGAGCCCATTTCACTCAGCCTTTCCCTTTGCCCTGAAGCAGATGACCCCTCTGACATACTCTGAATGACTTTCTATGTCTTGGCACAGGCAGGCATTCCTTGATGCCTCTGGTCTCACTCTATTCTCCCACACAGGGGCACAAGCACAATTAAGTCTCTGCCTATACCCCTGCACTTCCCAGCCATAGCTACATCCCCAGGACAAGGAAAAGGGAAGGACTTGGCAGTAGAAAGCAGACAGATGAACATGTTGCCTGGAAAAGGGGCAGAAAATTGAGAAGTTGGGAGAGAAGGGTGGCTGCTCCAGTGAAAGACTGGTGTTATTGGCCCGATGGGAGGGAACAAGCTCCTGGGCACAAGAAGAAGGAAAGATAAGCCTACAGGAACCTCCTATAACCAATATCCACACCTGTCAACTTTGGGGGTCCTATTAATGCTGCAAGCTTTTAGCTCTAGTGAAACTAGCATTATTGCCCTGAAATATATCAGAAGTACTTCAGATCTAAATAATTCAGATGTCAAAATGAGTATGAGGAAGAAAGTGATTTAGCGGAAGGATTGCTTTGTTTTCGAATTGCTATTTCTTTCTGTTTATGCACCCATACAGGCACTAACCAATCGGTGAACTGGATGCACAACCAGACAGCTCACTGATTACATCTTTCCCTGAACAAAAGTGAGGAAATATAGGAGAGAAAAAAACCAAGGAAGCAAAAGTTATTCAAAAGGCAGAACTATTTGATGAGATTTTATCCGCTGTGCAGTTTAAAGAGAATCCCCAAACTATTTACGATCAGAATGTTGGGAGTTGTGTATTGTAAATGAACTTTAAATAACTCCTGTTGGCAGAGTTTTCTTCTTGTCAGAGTTGCCAAATCTTATTGCTTTATCACAAATCTCATAATGTTGAGTTGCTTATTTAAACCACAATTCAAAGAAACACTGACTAATGAGTTTCTTGCCTTTTTTTTTTAATAAGTGTAAATTTCTCAGGAATATACTTGTTGTGAAAGGTAAAAGATAATCAGAGTAAATACCAGAACACTCAGGGATGTTATTGTTCATCTAGTGCTTTCTCTAATCAGGGGAGAAGAGAATTGCTGTTTACTGGCAGGCCTTGCAGCTGCCTGCTGACAGAGAAGGACACAGGGTCTGGGGGTCTCAGTTGTTCTGTGGCAGTGCTTGCCCCAGTTAATAAACCTTGGCCCCAGATTAGCTTTCTCTCCATACTTCCTCATTTGCCCTCCACCCTGGCCTCTCAGTGTCTTTTCACATTACTGAAACTTTCATGAATATATAAAATTCCACTGGCTTCAGCGTGACCCCACCCAGAACAAGAGGCCTATTTACAGCACCAGCCCATATACAGCACCATTAAAATCCCCCACAGTAAAACAATATTTTTTAACTCAACTGCTGGCAGGGTTGGGGGCAGGATCTGCGCCTGTTACTTGCCTCACCATTGTGTGTGGAGGTCTGTGATGGATGCCAAGCTGCCTTTAGCCTCCTCAGCCATACAGGTCTGCATGGGCAGTGTCAGATGGGTCCCTGCTGGCTTCGGTCACTCATGGGGCAGACAGCCCAGGTAAAGCCCTTGGCTTGGTCTCATTTAAAGCTTGGAGTTTTATTACATTTTCAGTATCAAGCACTTAACCTTCTTTGGCCATCAGTAAAGCACCATGTATAAATATGTAAAGTGGGAGTGCCAAGAGGGCAGACACAAGCCCTTCTCAGTGGTGCCATGCAATAGGACAAGAGGCAGTGGGCAGAAACTGATGCACAGGAATTTCTACCTGAACACGAGGAAGAACTTCTTTACTGTGTGGGTGACCATGCACTGGAACAGATTGCCCAGAGTGGTTGTGGAGTCTCCCTCACTGGAGATATTCAAGAATCTATATGCTCTAGGACGACCCTGTTTCAGAAGGGATGTTGGACCAGATGACCTGTGATCCCTTCTAACCTGGCCCGTTCTGTGATTCTGTGATTTCATCCTCCATCTGATCGAAGGCTCCTAGGGGATGTTTTGACACCAAGACACTCAGAAGTTGAGTTGAAATATCCAAGATGTAATTCAGTTGCATGCCCTTTCCTTGCAGCCTATTTTCTGTGTCTTTAGCATATGTCTGAGTCTCGTTTGGAGGCTCGTAGTGGAAACCCGGAGACTGGAAATGCACTCCAGTTGGCATGGTTGTAGCCACGTAGGGGTTGGCCTCTTCTCCCAGGCAATGACAGAATGACAGAACAATGTCCTACACTGTGCCAGGGGAAGTTTAGATTGGACATTAGGAAAAATTTCTTCACAGAAAGGGCGATTAGACATTGGAATGGGCTGCCCAAGGAGGTGGTGGAGTCACCGTCCCTGTAGGTGTTTAAGGGAAGACTGGACATGGCACTCAGTGCCGGTCTAGTTGACATGACAGCGTTCTGTCATAGGTTGGACTCGACCTCAGAGGTCTTTTTCAACCTAATTGATCCTGTGATTCCAAGAGCAACAAGCGCAGATCCTCGTGTAACGACCCGGCTGCAGGAGAGGGCGCTCACAGACGCTCATCTGGCCTCACCAAAGCAGATGCTACCTCCTCGCTCCTCACGCCCACGGCTCTCTACAAGACCAGCTCACCCTCGCAGGCCCTTCCCACCCGTCCCGTCCCGCCGCGCCTCACGGGCGCCACCGGCAAAGGGAGGAACCATCTCCCCCCACGGCCTCCCTGCGCATGCGCTGCGCCGTGCGGCTGCAGTTGGTCCCTCGGCCGGCGGGGGCGCTGCCGCGAGCCGCGGGGGGCGGGTGCCGCTCGGGTCCGCGCCCAGAGCGCGATGGCGGCGGCGGCGGCGGCGGGCGGCGGGGGCGGCGGGGAGCGGAGCAGCACCCGGGACCGGCTCCTGGCGGCACTGGAGGACCTCGAGCTCTTGGCCAGGTACCACGCTCGCCCGCCCGTCGGCCCCAGGTGGCGGCGGGGCACCGGGAGTGGGGCGAGGGCGGCCGGAGCCATGCGTGCGCGGAGCCTCCGGCGGGGGCGGCAGGAGGAGCGGGAGCCCCTGGGCTTGGGGTGGGAGGGGATCGGCGCGACCCGATCGCTGGCCCGGCTCGAGTACACGTTCTCCTGTTCTCCCGCCGTTCCCAGGCCCGTTCCCCCGGGAGAGGGGCTGGTCCTGCGCGGGGACACGGCCCGGCCCGGCTCTGCGCTGCTCCCCGCGCTCACCCCGGTGGGAAAGCGCCGGCGATGCTTCGTTTCATATTTTCAGAGAGAAGGGGAGGTTCCTTATTCTCCCACTTGTCGTTCTCTTTTGGTTGACACCTGCATTTCCTGTGAAATGCACCTTCATACACCGATTTTAGGCATTAGTCACTAAAAATTATGCTGAAGTCAGAAATGTGTAGATGGTGTTGCATGAAATGAGCTGTTCTGCTCATTGCCTGTATTAGTGTTAAATGACTCCGGTAGGCTGCAGGGCTCATCTTTGGAGTGTTATAAGTGCTCAGATTAGATACTTGGTCCATGCTCTTAAGGCCAGACTGGTAGCCCTTATCCAAGCTGTCCACCGTTGTTGCTGGCAGTGAAGTTCAACTAATTATTTTCCACCTCTCAAGGAGAGCAGGAGCTTAGGAAAACATTTTCAGAGGGAATAATACTATCCATATAGCTGGCTTGCTCTATGATTGCTACTAGTAGGACAAGGTATTGGCCAGTTGCCCTTGTTGTGTCTAGTTAGGTTTTATCCTCAGTCTTAGATTTTATTGTGATACAAGGGTTGCTGAAGAATATGTAGTTTTGGAAAAAACAAACACTTGTTCTTTATGTAAACTTTTTTTTAAATGTTGGAACTAATATTCTACCATAATGAATCCAGAGCAACCCTCAGCAGCATTTACTGAATCTTCCTGTTGATCAGCAAAGTGTTGCAGCACCCTGGAGCTAGGCCTTTCACAATCATAATATCGGTTTGGTGGTGGGGGCAAAAATAAAGCAACATGTCTAATCTGCGGCCTTCATATACTTTTGAATCTGTGTCTGTGCATGTCTGGCTAACACAGGGCAGAATTATAGTGCTCCATGACATCGGCCTTGATGGCAGTAGTTGACCTACCTGCAATAGATTTAATTTGGTACTACCCAGTATTGGCCAGGTAGAATAAAGCTTTAGTGACAATGGCAAGTTTCTTTAACCATCTAAAATCATTGTAGTGTTCAGGAATGAGCAAGAGACATAGACTAAGGTGCTATTTAGAGCTTTACTGGTGAGGGTTGTTTCAGACATTTTGAAAAGTACCTGTTTTCATTTTAAGGTTCTGGTCCCACTGCTGTATCAGTCATACATCCTACTGAGCTGCTGACAGTGGAGCAAGCAAAGAATCAGTCCTTCCAAGGACAGTGTCTTCAGATACAGAGTTACTCATGTATAGGGTTGAATTGCCATCCGTAGCCTTAAAAGCCAATTAACTTTGCTGAATTTACAGAAAATGCTTTTTTGTATTGTGGTCCCTCAGAGGTTCTTACTGGCTTTTCAGAACAGTGGCAAAGTAGCTGGCTACATGGAAGTGTGATCAAGAGGTTTGTTGGAGAAGCACTTCTAACCTAGCACTATTACCAGTTTTTTGGTATTTTTATGTGTTTGATACACAACTAATATACCATTGTGGAAATACTTGTTGTAAAAGTAGTTTCACAACTGACTCTGCAGTGTGGACTTAATTGCTCTAAACACACATGTGAAACCTGCTCCGTTGGCAAAAAAATGGAGAAAAAGTAGAGAAGTAAAATGGTGAAGACAACTTTCATTATACTGTTTCTTTTCTCAGCTTCTGCTTATGTCTTTTATAGTTTGACAGGAACTTAGCACGTTTCTTGAGTACAAATATCCAAGTACTTCATGAACTCCAAGAAAAAAGAAGAAAATGTGCTCTCTTGGTTGAGACATGCCTGCCTACACTGTACTATAAAACTCTAAAATACTCAAGTCCATGAATACTTTTGTAATTATACCAGTACTCTGATAATTTTATGAAGACTTGATGTGATAATGTGTCGTAGCACAGAAATTGTGTGAACAGTTTCTGTTGCATTTCTGTGATTTCTCCCCTGGCATGGCTGGGTGCAGATAGTAAAAAATGCTGCGCCACTAATATGGCTGCAGGCCTTGTGCCAAGATGCCAGGGAGGAGTTTTTGGGAGGTGAATAAAGTTTTCTCATCTCCTATGACCACCTGTTGTGGTCCAATTAGCAGGGAACAGCAGAGCATGTTTTCCTTATGTAACCAATGTAGTGTGAACAAGAAGCTGAGCGTCATGAGCACTATATAATCTGTCTTTCTCCTAATAAATCCGACATTTGCCTGATCATATTGATCCTGGAGCAATCTGTCCATACCCTTCCATCAACAATAATGCCCTAGAAAATTGCACTAACAGAGTTCTCCTTTCAGGGAACTAATAGAAATTTTGGCAATTTCAAGAAACCAAAAGCTTCCACAACCGGGAGAGGAGAGCCAGGTAAGCTGACTTTCTAAACTGTGTTTCTTTGGGTAAGCCTAATGCCTTACTTCTAATTTTTTTCCGTTCTTTTGTTCGTTCTTTTGTTTGTTCTTTCTTTCTCCCTTTGTCCTTGGCTATCCTCAAGCTAATGTTGATGATGAGGTTTTGGCCCTGCTACAGAGGCGTTCTTGGTTCTCCTGTTGTTGTTCCTTTGTTGTAGGCTTCATAGGCTGTTTCTGCAAATAGAAAGAAATTTTGTTTCAGTTTTCATTCAAACAAAAATACTCCTATGGATGTCATTTGCTCCTCTTTGTAGCACGGCTGAGGGCGTGTTGTTACTCTAGCCAAATTAAAAGTTCTACAAAACTCTTGTTCAATAGATCCTGGAACTGCTGATTCAGAGAGATGGAGAGTTTCAAGAGCTAATGAAGTTGGCAGTTGATCAGGGAAAAATCCATCATGAAATGCAGCTTTTAGAAAAGGTAGTAGAAAAGCGGGATAATGATATTCAGCAGCTGCAGAAACAACTAAAAGAAGCAGAGCACATACTGGTAAGTTCATAATGATGTGTTTTCTTTTGAGCATCTTCTTGTGGAAAAGGTGGTAAAGTGGTGTTATGTTAGTTTGAGAAGATTTAAATGTTTAAAACTTCATAAGAGCTTAGTGGTTTGGGTTTTTTCACAGTAGTCAAATGCTGTTTAGTTATCATGGTATTGAGTTTTGTTTTATAATGCTAATTTTCTTCTAAACCTACTTTATTCTGTATATTTTGAAAATGTTCACTGAATAATTTCTCTCTTCAAATGCAATTAAACTAAGGGGTTTATTCACAGAGCTGACTTTATGTAGATGTGCACAAATTAAAGATGCATTGAAGGTTTGGTTTACTTTGTGTTTTTTTTTTTTGCAACTAGGCAACAGCTGTTTATCAAGCAAAGGAAAAACTGAAATCAATTGAAAAGGCGCGGAAAGGTGAGTATCAGTGATTGTACATACTACATAAATGCAGTTGTAAAGAAAGTTGCTAGTGAGCTCAAACTGGGGCTTTTTTATTTTTTATTTTTTTAATTCTGCTACCACAGATTTTGGATGCTTTATGTGTAGACAAATTTCCATTTCATTATGAAACTATAACCATTTCCTCAGAATAAAAAAGCAGGAAATAAATATTTTTTTTGGAAACATCTTAATTGTAAAGTGTCTCAACAGTCTTCTTGGACTGATAATAGTATATGTGATTATCTAGGTGTCTCACCAAATTGCCTCAATTGGTCTGTTGAGGAGAGGGAGAGAATGTTTGTGTGTATGTGCATTGTATTTGAAAGACTGCCTAGCTGCTGATACTAGTTTGTAGCAATTCCTGACATACTGTGGTACTTGCCAAGCTAAACTGACCTTTTTTCTGGGAGAGGGAGGCATTTTCTCTGGTTTTTGGTTTGGTTTTTTTTACAGTGTCTTTTATCCTTTTGTTATACCTCTTTCATCTAAAAAAATCAAGGAATTTTGTAAAGTTTTTATTACTCTAATAGAGGCACATATTTAGAAGGACTCCTACAGGTATGCTCTGCAATTACTAAACAAACAAACAAAACAATTTTTTACTACAAAAAACTCCATAAAAAATCAGGTGCTGAAGTTTTACAAATTGTGTTTGTCAAGTACACTGTTTAAGAGATTGGTTTGTGTTTTTCACAAGGTTGGAGAACTGTTGACATTGAAGGTGTACCAAACTTGTGGCTGTAAAATCACTGCAAAGCTCATCTTTGCATAGTCTGAGAATCTTCTGAACAGTCATTGCATTTGAACCAGGCTCTTAATGTTTGGCAAAATCACATTCCCAGTCTTTTAGATATTAGTGTCCAATATTCTGAAATAGTTAAATGATGCAATCTCTTGAGAATACAGCAACTTTTTTTCCATTCTTCCAGGTGCCATTTCCTCTGAAGAAATAATTAAATATGCCCATAGGATCAGTGCTAGCAATGCTGTTTGTGCCCCTCTGACATGGGTACCAGGTAACTATCGTGTTTATGACAATAGATTTCTTTTCTGTAATAAATCATGGTTAATATCTATTCTTGTAATGTTTTTATATGGTGAAAACCGCTGGGGTTTATTAGAGTAATATTGTTTTCAGCAGTTATATCTAATATTTTCAACAAAAATGGATATCCACTTCACATGTATTCAAGAGGCTATGGAACTATGTATTTCCATTAACTGACTGGCATCCTCTGCTCTCCTTTGCCTTTTTCCCCTGAATGTTGGCCCGGATTGTAAGTTAAAACCAAGTATTCTAAAGGCTTTTACGCATGCCTGGTTGTGTTCCCTTTTGCCCCTTACAGGATTCTTTTCAGAGGATGTTGGTAATCCATGGAGTCAGAAGCAGGACTTTCATTCAGGACTATTTCAATTTTGGGTACTACTCCCTTGTTGTCCAAAATGAAAATGTGTTTGATCCAGTCCTTGCCATTTAGGTATAAAGTACCAGGGAGAGCAAAGATATCTTCTAAACGTGGTAGGGTTTTTTGGTTATAGTTGTTTTGGGTTGTTTGTTTTCTTTTTAAATGTGCATTTTCTGCCAAGTTTGAATGAACAAAGAAAGTCTAAGTGAAAGCCAGGCTTGGATTTTAATAAAACAGGTGTGATGCTTGTTGCTTACTAAGCAGAGTATGGGGTTTTTTGGTCATTAAACTTGGCACTGAAGAGAAAACTAATGTCTGCAAGACAATTGTTAAATATTTCAAAACATTTTTTTTAAGGGGACCCACGTAGGCCATATCCTACAGATCTGGAAATGAGGAGTGGTCTCTTGGGTCAGATGAACAACCCATCCACCAATGGAGTTAATGGACACTTACCAGGGGATGCACTTGCAGCGGGCAGACTGCCAGGTAAGAGAAACTCAGTTTTGTTTTGCTTTTCTTTATTCCTTGTACAGTCACAGCAATTACACATTTCCCTTAGCAAAAGCAAATCAGAGTTCATTTATTTTAAATGGCTTTAAACTAAGTGATATTAAATCATATTAGAAAGAAGCATTTTCAGAGCAACATTTTCTTAGTAGTGATGACAAAGTATGGAATTGTGAAAGCTGTATTTGGAAGAAAAGAGGTTTATTTTTATCCCCTGCCTTTCTTTAAGTTTATGCTTAAAAGTTCTGGATTGAAAAGACATGGCAAGGGACAACTGACTGTAGGAATTGAGCTTGAATCCCTTAATTACTTAGTGAAATAGGCACTTCCATTGACTTCAGTGGGATTCATTCATTCATGCTGAAATAGAATTTAGCAGTAAATTACAGTAATTGAATCAAGAGTTCAGTTCTTCTGTACATGTTCAGTATTAATCTACAATGATTGGACTAAATTCTGGAAAATTTCTTAGTTTGGATTCATAGGAGATGAGAAACAGTTCCTACCTGTCTTTTAAGCCACTTTTTCAGGCATTATGGAAAGCTTGCTTTCAAAAATTATGCTGAATTTGTTAAAAAAAACCCAAACTATTACAACTCCATTGGAGAAATAGTAAACTTGGCTTTTGTGTTTCTGATCATCTGTCTAATCCTATTGTCACCTCTTAGGAAGTGACTTGAAATTCTGCATCCACTTGATCTGTAAACCTCTGACCTTGGATAAAATGGGTTGGTGAGCTGAATAGGAGTAGTACCCTGACATCTGTCCATAGCAACCCACCAGGGAAATGCTGAGGATGGGTCCACGTGTCTTTTCTGTTCTTTTGAGCTCTGTATAAATATATACTGTTTTGAAGTGGGGTGATGAGAGATCAAGAGCCATCTACATAAATGGGCCTCTCTGGCAGAGTAGACTTTTACAGTCAGAGAGTGATTCCATCATGAAATGTTTTCCAGCTGTTACTGGAGGATTTCATCTGTCCAAAATTCAGAAAGGATTTTAAGATTTGGTTTGATTTCAAATTGAAGTTCTGATTGAGCTGTCATGTTGAATTTTTTTGATATACAAAACTGATAGTTTGGTTGGTTATGCCCATTTTTTTCCAGATGTGCTTGCTCCTCAGTATCCTTGGCAGTCAAGTGATATGTCAATGAACATGCTACCTCCTAATCATAGTAATGACTTCATGTTGGAGCCTCCAGGACACAATAAAGAGAATGAAGATGATGTAGAAGTTATGTCAACAGACTCCTCAAGCAGCAGCAGTGACTCAGACTAGGTACAAGAGGGACAGTATCCCTAGTAGACCTTTCCTGTGGTGAAGGTAGGTTGGATGCTGTTTGTCACAAACTGCAATATCCTTTTGTTACGCCGGCAGCCTTTTGTAGGGACAAGATAACAGCTGGCTCAGAAATAGGGTGACTAATTTAAAACCACGGACTGTAGATTTTGTTTTTCCGTTACATATTCAAGTAAAATGACTGGGAGCTTTCTGCTGGGGAGAGATGTAAAATTTTCAGTGATTGTATGAATGTGTATGTTTGCAAGAGACGTGTATATATATACGTATTCACTATACATTAGATGACAAAAGTTCCTGGGAAAAAAGGTGTAAGGGGAATCCCCTTGTATGTTTGTTAGTAACTTTGATCTTTTGATGATAACCTTTTCTATGCCACAGAAATGAGACATGAAGTTTGTAATTTTAGTATCTGTTTTTTTGTTACTGCCTAAATCCATGTTCTTGATCATCTGTTTACCAAGAACAAAAATATGGCAATAAGGTGTAAAAAAAGTTTGTAATTATTGTATTATATAATGAATGATTTGTTATAAATAAACTCAGCTTTGATCTAATTTTCCAAACTTGAATCTGAGTTACCTTGTAACATCAACATTTTATCCCAGCACGTGGTTGAATTCTGATTGAGTTTCAGAAGTTTGTACTCCATTTTTGCCTTTGCAAAATGCCCACTCAGTGTTAGAAGCAGCTGAGGAGGAGTCAGAAACAGAAAGCCTGTCCTTATCAGGTGGGCCCTATCAGGTACACATGCAGCTTGGCAGACCCTGAGGCAGCAGAGGGCCCATTCACAAGGCTGCACCAACCCTTGGTTAAGCGTCCTGGGACCCTGGAGGCACACCGCAGGTTCAGCTCCTTTCCGTTCAAAGTGCTCACAGATTTTTTTATTCTTGTCATCTGTAATTTTTTTTAGTTCTTTGAACCTGCTAATTTGTTTACTTGGTCAGTTGCATGTCCTGCCTCAACTACAGTGTTATTTTGTCTTTCCAAAGGCACTTCCTTTGGCTTTCCTTTCCTTGTTCTATTTTGCGTTAGGAGTCATTTTGTGACAACTGCTTTTCTCTTGGTAACCTTCTGATCAAATCAGAAAACTAATGGGAACTGTTACCCCTGGCAGTTACAGGTTTCTGTCCTGCAGCACAGATCACAGTTCTCTTTGCTTTTCCATTTTGTAGATTCCTTACAGGAAGTATCTGATGAATCAGGTACTTCCTCCTTTGCTCAGACAGTCTTTGTAATGCTGCCACATATGACCAAAATATGTACAAATCCCATAGGAATGCAGAAAGGAAAAGGACTTCAGTCAGGTTCAATCACATAATATGGGGCAGTGTATTTTGTTTCAAGAGAAATGGGCAATTTGCTTTTGTCTCAGCTGTTCCTTTTGGAAGTATCTTCAGAGTTATTAAACTGTCACCTCTTTCACAATCTAAGACTATTCATATGCATCTATATTTTAACCTTTATTCAGTATCGTACTTTCCTCTTAGATGTTTACCTTCAACGTCTTTCCTCTTTGATTCACATTAATCCCAATACACGTGCCCTGTCTCAGTCATCCTAGTTAACCTTGCCTACACCGTTCATGGTTTTTTTTCTTAAAACATGTGATCAGAATCGTACACAATATTGCAAAATGGAGTTACTTAATGCTTTGTATCATTGAATTAGCATTTTCTTTCTAAATGCCTCTCTCAACACATGACACACGCAGTTCACTAGTCTCTTTTATCTTTTAAATTACAAGGACATTCTTTTCTTGGAGTGAAATACAAAAATAGATACTTAAGTCATGCAAAGTGTAATGTTGCAACCTACCCAATACTCTTATATGGCTGTATCATGTAGTTCACTAACTGAAATACCGTGGAGAGGGTGATTGTTTCCAGACAGGAAAGGAAGGAACTGAAGCAAAGACCACTTCTGTTTCTGGGTTGTGTGTTACTCTATTAAAGGATTAAATGGGACCAATGTGTTAAATCTAAGAAATAGGTAAGACAACAGCTCTGCCCACTGTTCACTTAGCATAAAAACAGACTCTGGATATAAGATGCATTCTAATCACTTTTTTTGCATCAGTGCTCCAAACTGTGTACAGTTCATGAGTATGTTTCTCAACTCTGGCTAAGTATAATGCCATTTTAGGTGAATTCTGTCTGTTACAAGCAGTTTAGTGAACCACAAAGTTATAACTGAGTGTTGTTATTCAGTGGTTTAGATACGTACATAATATATTTTTCTGTTCAGCAAAAGTACCAAAAAGCAAAGTGAAGACTTAGTTGAAAGAACTGGGTCTTAGCAGCGAAAATCTACTAAACCAGATTTTGGGGGGTGGGGTGGAGATGGGAAATACAAATGCATGATACATACAGATGGTTATTTAAGTTGGGGATTGCTGACAGCTGGTTGCAGTAATGCATTGTAGTCACTTAATCAGTCCACTTAAAAAGGATACAGAAAGGCTGACATATGGAGATACTGTTTGTGTCCTCATTTCAGTAACTATTTGTGTATTTAAAAGAGATAGAATAAATATAACCATTAACAAAATAGGGTAAGAAAGTATTTATTGCATGACAAGGCATTTTACAGTGGCCACTGTTTTCTCATTAGGAGCTAGAGGCCTTCTCAAATTTAAAATTGTACTAAATAATTTAATTTTTTTTTTCCTCATTATTTTTTGTGACAGATGGGTAGGACATCTGTCAACTATTCGTACAGCTTCTTTGTTGACTGCTGGGTAGAATAATTTTCAGTGTACATAAGGTTGCTTTCAGGAAGCAAATCTCTACTTCTGAATAGAAAAAATAAGCTTTTTACAAAGGTACAGTAGCAAAGGAATTTTCGGTGATATGTCCAGTTCCAAAACTGCTGTATAACATTATCTTCTTTCTTCACTTCAGAGAAAGGGTTTCTGTCATAAGGAAAATTGCACATAGGTAATACTTAAAACTCTTAAGCAGGAGGTTTTCCATCGGCAGTAGTGTCCTTATACCTCGTATCACTGTGCCTGCTTCTCAGCAAAAAAGAGTCATCTCCATTTAAGAAAATGTACATGCAAAGTAAGGAAGAGCTTTAAACCCCTCAAGCTTATTTAAGAACTGAAGATTCAACTCATAATTTCAGACAATTTTAATTTTCAATATTGTGCTTGTGTTTTATTAAAAAGAAATTAAAGATATTTCACAACATTTTTGTACAATGAGTATATCTAAGAGCAACAGACGAGAACTGTGTTAAAGAACCCTGACGAGAAAAAAAATGAGCCAATTAGTGATTTCTTTAAAAGTCATATCCTAAAATTAATTGCTGATGTCCTAGTAACTACAGCTGGAAAATAACCAAATTTGGTTACAGATTCTAGAAAAATTAAAAATATAAATGCATTGGTTTTGTATGTATCTTTTGTATGTATCTTCACTACATATTCAGTCATTTAATCATGTCAAACTGAAAAGTCACAATTTTATCGAGTCCCAGTAGCCATACAGAATTACACCATCTGAGCTGTTTAATACTGACAACTCCCTTTAGCAAAAAAGTATCACTTTTGCCATTGAGCTACACCTATAAATGAGAGAATTTTGTTATTTATGTCAGCCTAGTAGAACACTGTAGGCACCATTATAAGACTTTAGTAACATTAAGTCAGATCAACTGCAGAGATCTGTGACATTTTTACAGATAAATTCAATGTATCTGAGGCCGCAAACAGAACTCTGTTACAAAAGCAAGTGACAAGAAGGATCAGGGAATGTCATTCCCTGCAATAAGCCATCATAACCTTCATATTTATAAAACCCTTCATTTTCAAGTATACACTGCTGTCTGCAGGAGAATGAGGCATTGTCTGTGAAATGTAACTTTTTTTCATGACAGTAACTTCATAACTAAAACTAAGAGACAGGGCTAAGTTTTAAAAGTGATCCAATAATTATAGAAAAGCAGCATGACATACAAAGTAAGTTTACATATAAAGCAGGGCAATGGTCTAAACAAGTAAGTTTTCTTGGGCCTGATGCTGCAACTGTTTCTAAGTGAGTAAGCTTCTCTGGCTAGTTCTAACTTCCAAAGGGCTGTTCATCTGTATAAAGATTAACCAGACAAAACACTCTGAGTTTGCTATAAAAGCAAATATTAATTGTTAACCACTGCAGCTAGAAATAACTCTGGAATGAGAGACCGCTGTTGTGTGAAATATGGTAAAAGCACTGAAACATTTGGCATCTTTCTGGCTTTGGGAAGGGTAATATTTTCACATGGGCAGCGTGAGCACAATAACCCCTTTTTTTCTTTCACATCGAAAAAAGCAGCTCTGTCCTTTAGTGTGTTACATACGTACAATTTGGTTTTACCCTAGTTGGTGACTTCCTGTGTACCCCTTTAGATGATCAAGCTCTTCCGTAAAGGGATTGTAACCTTGCTCTCTTAAGCAGCGTAAGGCCCAGAATAGTTGATCTGCTGGAGGAAATTCATCCCATTTAACCCATTCCCAGCCTGCAGGGGGGAAAAAAAGAAGGGGAAAAAAATCAGAGTATAGAATTAAGACACAGGAGGTTTAGGCTGAATTTTGGGAAAAGGTTCTTCACCCAGAGAGTGGTCAGGCACTGGAACAGGCTCCCCAAGGAAGTGATCACGGCACCAAGCCTGACAGAGTTCAAGGAGCGTTTGGACAAAGCTCTCAGGTACATGGTGGGACTGTTGGGGTTGTCCTGCATGGGGCCAGGAGTTGGATTTTGATGATCGTTGTGGGTCGCTTCCAACTCAGGGTATTCTGTGATTCTGTGTTATAAAAATTCTTCCTCTGCAAGTCAGGATGGATCGTGCAGAAACTACCAACATAAAGCCAAGTTCTCAGTTGCATGCAGTCATTCTGTCCGAGCAACTTCTCTGTTGCCCGGAAAAGCTGTGGATGCCCCATCCCTGGAAGAGTTCAAGGCCAGGCTGGATGGAGCTGACCTAGATCTTCCACTAGATCTTCCACCTGATCTAATGGAAGGTGCCCCTGCCCGTGGCAGGGGGGTTGGAACTAGATGATCTTTAGGGTCCCTTCCCACCCAGTCCCTTCTGTTCCGTCACATTCATTACTCACCCTCGTTCTTGTCGGGCTCCTGGTTGCGCGGCTCCGCGCCGGGCTCGGCCTCGCCCTTCATGAGCACGGTGACGTAGTGGTACCGCGCGGACGCGCACACCGCGTTCACGGCCGACGCGAACCGCACGTGGCGCAGTCGCAGCGCCGCCTCCTCCAGCGTCTCCCGCGCCGCGCACTCCGCCAGGCTCTCCCTGCGGGACGGGACGGGACGGGAAGGGAAAGGAAGGCACGGCACAGCACACGAGGGCGGGGAGGGGAGGGCGCAGGGCTCCTACCCGAACTCCAGGTGGCCTCCGGGGAGCTGGTAGGTGCCGGCCCCCACGGCGCCTTTCCTCTTGCCCAGCAGGACGCAGTTGGGGTGCGCGGCGCTGGTGACCACCACCCCCACGCCGATCCCAGGCCGCCGGGGCTGCGCCACCTCCTCACCCATGGCAGCCCTGGGCGCCTGGGGACGCTCCTTCTCCCCGCGGGCGGACTGGGGCGACTCCGCCAATCAGGCTTTGGGATCCCCGGTTTTGGGAGGCCCTTGCCCGGAGGGTGTGACGGGAGCGCGCAGGGTGCACGTGGTGGTGACGTCGCTGAGCTTCCCAGGCAGGCTGGGGAGGGAGCGATGCTTCTGTTTGTGTGGGGTTCTTGGGCCGCTGAACGCAGAGGGACTGGGGAGGCGCCGAGAATTGAAGGCGCGTTTGTGCAAATGAGGGGCAGCTGAAAACGAGGAAGATCCAACTCGGGTTCTTGGAGGTCGTGGAGCCAGTTGGTCTCTGACTACAGATTTGTTTAGATCTTAAAAAGCAGCCCTTCTTTGGTTAGGCCACAGTTTCCGCTGAAGTTATTTAAAAAGGAAGCTACAAACTTAGCTAAGCGGAGCTCCAGAGGCAGAATAACAGTTCCTGGCTGATAAAGAAGAAATAAGAGTTTCTGCTAGCAAATATTTACCTGATTTTTACATTTTTTAAAATTACAGAGATATGTAGAATATACAACCTTTCATTTTCCTACACACAACTGTAAAATTTGTCAGATTTTCCCATTACTCAGCCTATTGATCCCAATGGATACGAAGTGTCTCAGTTGCAGACCTTTCAAATAGTACTGTTTTTTTTTTTTTCTTGTGTTTTGTAAGGTTTTAAAATACCTATGTACAGATGTTTTTATTTACATGTGAAGGTCACAGGGCCAAACGGCTGAAGCTTAATCACTACTTTTTGTAGGATTAGTTTTCTGAGGTTTAATTGCCTGAACTGGCTCAGTACAGCATCAGATGAGTCCCAGCGTTGGCATGAAGGAAATTGCAGAAGTGATTGGCTGGACATGCTAGAAGCAAGGCTACCCTTTGGCAGTGGCTGGCTCTGCTGTTTAGCTGTGATGTCAGTCCACACTCCAAATTACTGACATTAGTTACAAATTATTATGATAATAATAATAAGCTAATTGCCAAGCTAACAAGCTAACTGACTTTTTGTAAGCCAAGCTCATTCACTTGTATCTGTCCCCCAGTACAGCTGGAGTATCTTAATCTCCAGATGAAACATCAGTCAGTTATGTCACTTCTGTATTTACATTACATTTACATTTCTGTATTTACATCTTACAAAAGCCCTATGAAAGTTTCCTCAGCCACGAAGCTCATTCTGGTCCAATACATTAAAACACTACAAGGCTGTTTATCTGAACAATAAAAACATTCTACTTTCTGTGTACACCATTTTCCCATACCTTTTACCAAACAGGATTTAGTAACAAGACTGAGGGTGACCCACTGTCATTCTACTGATACTTTTTTAAATACAAAAAAATACAGTCATTATGCTTGTTTAGAATGTTAGCAGGATATAATTAAATGAAAATATTACAGAAAGATGATGAAGAATATAAAAAGTATATTTTTATAAACAACTGCAATTTTTGTCAGTAGGCTAAGATTTTCTCTTTCTCTCTAGTATCCTATTGATCACAACAAGGATGTGAAATATTACTCCTTTACAGGACTTTAAAATAGCTATTTTTTTGTTAAGGTTTTGGAATCTGCTTGTATACAGATGTTTAGATATAATTGTTTCAATTTTTTCACCTTACATTTGTAAACATTATCATAAAGAATATTGTATGAAAATAATTATTTTGTTGACTGAATCTGTTTTAACTGGTTTAACTCTAGGATTTATTTATGACACGGCTGCGCAGTCAGCTTTTGTAGATTATGAAGTAGATATAGGCTGGTGTTTCTGAGTTTGACAGTGAACAGACATCTACTGAAGAAAGACATAAGAATAAGCCAAGAATGAGAAAGTGGTAAGGTGCATCTTCTGCCACAGGAGTATGATGAAAAGCTTGCAAGGTTATGATTTATATGCTCTTGTAACTTGTTTATTAATATTTCATCTGACAAAATACTTCTGTGAGACAAACAGCTCAGTGTATTTAAACCCACATGTGTCCAGGTGGCTATTGAAAGGGAGGCACCTACTTTTCAGGCCCAATCCCTTGTTCCTTATGCTAACACTGTTATTAGTTGCAGTTGCTGTGCAATGAACAGGATGAGTAAAACCGATCTGGATCTAGAAAACCCATATTTTTAATAAATTTGTTTTGTAGCATTCTGTGGGGACACAGAGAGGGGACGGGACAGAGTTTGATCACATTAAATGTAGCACAAAGCCAAACCTGACTCAGCACACTGGGAGACAGATTATTTTTTCAGCGGGATGTGTCCCCTGATGCGATTTACAGATCAGGTACATAAATGAGGGAGGCAGCAAGTGGGAGCAGCTGGTCAGTGACAGGCCAGATTTATGTCAGATTAAAATGACTACACAGCCTAAGAGGCATTAAAATGACAACACAGCCTAGAATGACTACACAGCCATTCCCTAAGAAGAACACACATAGAGAAAGCAGGTCACAAAAGCACACAGTGTACAACAGCTTCTTATAAAGCAGCCACACAACCATAAAACATCCATCTTACTGAGAATTTCATGCATATGATTCCCTGGGTGTGGAACTTACTATATATTCACATTTGCTTAGCTGAAGTATAAACTGGAAGATGCAAGGATTATATTTAAATATTTTACATTGGAAAGCTGTCATTCAGAAGCTGAGTGGTATGTGACAGCAATGCATGGCACCAAAGTCCTGCCAGCAACCTTGCTGAAACTTGAGCTGGGAGGATTTTCCTTCATTTGCATTCAAGCAGCTGGTTGTTATGCTAAACCTTGATACTGAAAATTTAACATTGTTAACTGTTTCCTCACTTGTATTTTAGCAGAAGTATTTCCACGACACCTCGTGCTTCCACTAAATTGCTTTCTTTGGCAATAATTCATTCCTTGCTGTAATGTTACAGCTTTATAGACGTTAGTGGAAATCAGGCAATGTAGGATGCGTTGTTTTTATGCTAAAATGTAAAGAAGTTCTGATCACAGGACCAATAGGACAAATTAGAGCTGTGCTATAGGTGTACTGTCTTCATTGCTCATTAATGATTTCTTTCCTCTCCTTTGCTCATTTGTACAGAAATGACTGAGTCATCAGAATTAGTGTAGGTGGTGAAACAAATGTTTTATTTGTAGCTCTGCCACTAACATATTAAGCGACCTTGGACAACTGGAGAAGAGGGATTGTGCTTCAGCTTCTATGAAACTTCTGGGTGTATTCAATCCCAGGGGAGACCGAATCAGAAGAATATAAAACTATCCATTAGCTCAGAACAAAAATCCAGTATTATCTAGGATGGTACTTGGCAGTTTAGAGTGGATGTCTGGAATATTATAGGCAGGAAACCATGATGGAGCTTTTGACTACTATTCTACAGCCATCTGTGGCTCAGTAACTTCTCAAGAGAGAGATGGCTTCTGTGTATTTACTAACCCTCTTCTTGTTTCTCTTCTTTAAACCCATCAAGACGCCTCTTGACGTAAACTTCCATCATTTTCAGCATCCATGGCAAGGTGCTCCACAGCTTAACCACGTGGAGAATCACTTTTGCAAACAAAATCCTTTTGCTTTCATTGAACCTTTCACCTACCAGCCTCCCCTGGTGTTTCACAGTTCTTCTATTGGGAGAGATGGTGGGCTGGTTCTTAATGTTCATACTGTCCCCTGTAGAAAACTGCACCCATTCAGACCTGAGACTGCATACATTAAATGCCTGTTTGTTAGGAGAGGTGTCAGAGTCATTGGCAGAGGCTTTGGCTTTCTCTGATGTTCTTCTTGCAAGACCCTGTGCCCTAATGTTTTTCAACTTAAATATCAACCAGTGGAGCTTACAAGGTCTGGGAAACAAATCAAATTGTATCATTGTCACTAGGTAGATGTGGTAAATCCATAATAAAGCGAATTAATATCTATTTCTTAATGCCTGAGCCTTCTGGGATGCTTTATTTGGCCTCAAGCAGCTATTTGTCTGTTAAAACATCTTGGCTTCTTCTATCTCATTTGCAATGTACCTTTTCCTTGCTTCTTTATAGTTTTAAATACAGCTTCAGAGAGGGCTTCTATCCTGGGTTAAAAAGCTTACTCTGACTTCAGCAAGAAATCTCACAATTTTAAACTTCGAATAGGAAGGAATCTATTTCTGGAGATTTAGCAAAACATCTGGATGTCTACCAGAATACTACTTTCCCTTTCCTTGCACAATCTCTGTGTTTGCAGTGTTGAATTAGACTGAGCCTGTACAAACCCGAGTTAGAAGAACTGGACTCGCTAGGAATTTGTCTGGTTGTAGTCAAGATTGTTATCTTTTTTTGTTTCTCTAAGATGGTGAAGAAAAGGTCAATGTGTCATTTCTAAGAACTGTTCGTTTTAAGATTTGAGTTGTAACAATTCCCAATCACCTTGTGCTGACAGTCTGAACCATATGGTGGCACTGCTGATCAGACAGAAATCCATGCTTTCTTCAGTGCATCCCAGTTAAACCAGTTCTCACAGCTGGAAAGAAATTGGACTATATATCTCTCCATACAGCTGTGTATCAGACTAAAGACAATGGCATCAATCTTTCTAGAAGTCCTTAAGTGTTGTCAACCATGTAACATTTCTTCTTTTGATGTATAAGGTAAAAACCATCTTCATCTTAAAACTGGAAAGGAGAAGAAGATACACTAGTAGTTGTACTCTGAATGTCTTACAGTCTTTGCTAAGGCAAGAATTAATTATAAGCCTAGAGATAGTTGACCAATTTTCTTGCAGTAGCAAGCAACTGAGTCGGGATATAAGTCTGGTTTCCTGACCTGCAGCCAGTATTTCTCTGAACAGTAGCTTTGAGCTTTTAAGCTTAAGGTCTAAAGTTTTGCTAAGCTTCGTTACATGGTCTTGTAAACTTTGTTGCGTACTCTTTCCAGGGTAGAGGTCATTTTGGGGACTCTCCTGGAATTATGAGTTTTCTTGAAGTTTATATGGGGAAATAGCATATGGGTACTGTCCTGTGATGGAACTGCAGGCAGAGAAGAGCCACTGTATGTACAGAGGAGAGAAAGAGCACAAAGTTTAAGTGCTTTGTTTTGCCTTGCCCTTGGCAGAAGGAAGTATTTTATCAGCTGTGGTGGAAAATTTTGGATGGTCTATTAAAATTTTGCAGCTGCTTACAGGTTCAGTGACATATCCTCCTACCTTGCATGTTTGAACACAGTGGTGCAGAGCTAACCATTCTGCTGAGCTCACTGCAGTGCTAAGGGGTGACAACACTAGGACAGCAGAGGATCAGGAGTGAAATAACTGAACCATGCTAACTCCATCTTTTGCAATACTCACCCAAGGAGAAGTTATGATAGTGTATTTTCAGTTTCAGAACAAAAAGAGGCAACTTGTCCAGTTAATGGATAATTCCAGCTACAAAACTCAGGAAAATCATAGCTCCAGCATGGCTTTCCTTTAAATCAGATCTAACTTTGATGTTCATAACATACAGAAATAACTGCATTTTTCCTTATTATTGGTAGAGGACATTCTTGTTCCAATATCCTAGGCCAATATCTCTTTTCCCAACTACCATTTTGTTTTAAAGGAAAAAGCTTCACCTCCTTGTGAATCACGGGTCTGGTCACTAGTTTCTGCAGAGATACCTGCCCTCTGCTTCAGTTCCTCAGTGACCAACTTAAGGCCACGAAGGTACAGACCATGAATCACAGAAGGGGAGTCGCAGCTTGGAGCTGTGTGAGGCATAAATGGGGTTTGTGGTGTAGGGTGGGGGAGAGGCCTGATATGGGGCGGGGGGAAGATAGGCTGCAAAGTACCTAGAAATACTGGGACTGCAGTCATAGAAACATAGAATAGTTTGGGTTGGAAGAGACCTTAAAAATCATCTAGTTCCAACCCTTCTACGATGGGCAGGGAAACCTTCCACTAGACCAGTTTGCTCAGAGCCCCATCCAACCTGGCCTTGAACACTTCCAGGGATGGGGCATCCACAGCTTCTCTGGACAGCCTGTGACAGTGCCTCACAATCCTCAGTAAAGAATTTCTTCCTAATGTCTAATCTAAACCTGCCCTCTTATCAATTTAAAGCCATTTCCTATCAAATAATGGGTGCGTTTGAGTTGTTGCATGAAAATACCCTGAAATAGAAAAAAAAAAATTCCTCAGAGTAAAAATATAGAAAAATTTTCCATTCTGAAGCTGAACCGGTAGGGTGGGGTGGCAGAAGGGGGCTGTGCCCCTCTCCTCCCCTTTGACACAGGCGGTGCCAGCAGAGGCCGACGCGGTAAAAACGTTGTTGGTGGATTACAACCCTTTTTAGGAACCTTGTCAGAAAAAAAGTAACCTTTATTAAAACCAGAACAGCTGAAAAACAAGTGGGCGAGGAGGACGCCACAGAGCCGCTCCTCCCCTCGCGGCGTCACCGCGGGAGAGGCGCCGCGCCAGGCCCTTCCTGCCCCGCCCCCGCCGGGAGCGGCGCGTGCGCGCTGCCAGGGGCACCTGAGGGCGAAGGGGCTCGGCCATGGCGGCCTCCATGATTTGCAGCCGGGCGTCGGCCGGGCTGAGGGGCAGCGGTCTCCGCGCTGTGCTGGGCTCCGCCGCGGGGAAGGTACAGCCGCCGCTCGGGAGACGGGGCAGGCGGGCGGGCGGAGCCGGGGCCGAGGCAGAACCGGGTCGGGATCGCGGTCGCTCCCTGTGTAGCGCCGGCGGGAGGAGCGGCCGTCTCGTCCCACTCGCGCCGCCGTTCTGCCCTGCGGTGCTGGCAGGGCTGGCAGCCCTGTGCTTACCTTCACCCCCCCGCAGGCGCTGTTCTTGCGTGTGGCAGCTCTTCCCGGCGTGCTTCCATTTCCATTCCTTTTTAGCGTCCCCTTCCCCTGACTTGCTTGGAAAACCCAGTGTTTCCATCTCCGCCGTCACCTTGCCCATCGGCTAGGTCGGGCTGTGCCAGTTAAATTCTTGCAGCTCGCATCTCCACCAGCCTCTGCTCTTGGTTCCTGTGAATGCCATTGCGGGGCGCGGGCTTGGTTTTGGCTGCGGCACCCCTGGCAGGCGGTGCAAACGAAGGAGCTCCGCGGGCTGCCGTGTGTGACACAGTGGGTGACACTCGGTGCCACCTTCTCCTCCTGCCACCTAGGGGGGAGGGTCGCTGTGAGCGCCCCTCTCGTGTTACGCGCGGCCTCCCGGGGCCGGCGGTCAGTCGGCGACTGTCCCTTGGGTTCTGTGCCAAGGAAAGGGCCTCCTGCTTACGGGAGGAATCCTTTGGAGATTAAATAGGCCTTGCCGATTCGCTAACTTGGAATGTCGTAGTAAAGCTCTTGTGTTGTCTACTTGCAAAACAAAAAAAAACCCTTAAAAATCTTGTCTGTTAGAAACTTTCTAATACGAGCTGATTTTTGCTTCGGTGCTTGTGCCAATGGTGCATGCTAAAAAAAAAAAAATTAAAATTAATGGAAAAGTTTGTAGTCTTTTTGCCATGAATCTTTTGGTGCTGATCTCTGTTCATGGGTTAGCTGAATTCGGTGGGCTTGCTGTTTTGTGTGTGTAAAAAATGAAGGTCTTGTTCCTGTATAGTGAAATACGGAAAAAGCAGCGAACATTTTTCACTTTTGTTGCTACTAATTTACGTGTGACAATATGCTTCTGAAATTCCTCGAGGTTCTTTTTCTTACTGGTGTTTTCCTTAAAGTACTTAAATGTCAACTGAACACTCAAGGGTGTTTTAACACTGCCAGTCCTTGTCAGTGTTAGCAGCTTCACCAGCTCTTTCCCACTGCCCAATAAAACCTCCAAAACCAAATACCTGACTAGACATGAATGACTAATGTGGAATGGTAGGATTAAATGTGCAGGTGTTTGCATTAGGACACTGAACTGTACTTGTTTAATATGTAGACTTTTTTTAACCTAAACAAAGAGGGCAGTTTTTCACAACAGTCATGTTCTTTGTTGTTTTTGTTTTCTTTTTTTAATTCTTTTCCTTCAGGCACTCGCTGGAGGTCCAGGAATACTCAACAATCATGGATTTCAGGTGCAACAGCAGCAACAGAGGAGGCTATCGCTCCATGAATACCTGAGCATGGGACTGTTGAAGGAGGCTGGTATTTCTGTTCCACATGGAGTAGTTGCCAAGACGCCAGATGAAGCTTACAAAATAGCAAAAGAAATAGGTATATTATTAAAGAGAACTTTTACAAAATAGGCATGGGATTGATACAAGGTATAACTACTTTTTCTCTTTCATGGTAAGGCATTCGTTGGAGTTCTGAATATACCTTCTCTTTAAGAGAGCCCTTCCTGTGAAGCAACCTTCCTCTTAAGAAGGAATAGGTCAGGTATAAATTGTAGTATCCTAGACTAATATAATTACCTAACCTTCTTTGAGATGAGTAATAGACTCTGCAAATCCTGGATTTCTTTCTGCTTTCAAGCAAGCTTAAAGGAAATCTTGTGTGAAGAGCTTCAGTGGTGGTGACAAGATGTCTTAGAGAGCAGAAGATGCAAAACATACCTACCTTTAGGCTGCAGAAGAAGAGTAAAATCCTATCCTTTGTGAGCGTGCTTTTCGAATGCACCTACTTCATACGGGGGGGAGCACTTCGATGGCTTGTAGTTATACACTTATTTCCTGGATTTTTGGTGGAAAAAGTATCCAGTCTCATTTACCTGGTGCTTAAATACCTTATTTAGGCTGAGCTTTAGTTTGGACTTGACTTTGCCTATTAATTTGGCACTTTACCTACTATGTGTACTAGTAACATTTTTTTGTTTAATTTGAATGTAATATAGAATCAACTTCTATTGTGTGAGGCATTAATAGAGGGGGGGTTTTTTTGGTTAGTTGATTTGCATGTTTGGGTTATTTTTTAGTTTAAAATTTGGGGGTTTTTTCCCTCAGAAAGGTGTAGTAGGCTTCTCACATAGTTTTAATGAAGAATGTTGCTTGTTGTATTTTACTCCCCTATGTACATGCCCAACTCTCTTTTCACCTTCAGATAGATATATTTGTAGTGATTCCTGAGGTTATAGGTTTTGTTAGATTCATTTCAGTTTCATGTGTAGATTTAATTTAAGAAATGAAATCTGAAAAAGAAGATAATTTTTCTTCTAGAGGAAGTTATGCTGCTTTGTAATATAGAAAGGAATTGAAAAGCTGATTTTCCTTCAGATCTGATGTCCCAGAAATTCAAGTATGGTCTGCCTGCTTTCTTTATCTTGTTTCTGTTAGAGAGTAAATGATACAAATTTATAATAATTTTATTAATATGAAAGGAAGATGCTAAAGTACTTTTGAGAATGGTTTAAAATTCAGATTCTTGCCTTCTGTCAAGAGTGAGCTTGTAGCATGATCAGAACTTCACAGATCAGGCATACCCCTTTGCTCGACTTTAATATTTGCACAGATCTTGCTGGTGGCAAATGAGACAGACCACCTTTGTCTATGACTCTTTAATCAACAGCCCAGAAACTCATAGGTCAGGGTTCCTTTGTTTTGTTCCTTGTTTGGAGCGGGATCCTGTAGCAAAGTAGGTACGTCCAACTGCTGGTTTATAGCTCTGTGTCATCCATGTGATGTCACAGGTATTCCTCTTATCTGGAGTATGTGACTCTGTGCAATTTCTTGCAGATCAGAAAAATGAAGTTGTGCAGTGTGTGAGTTAGCATCCTTCAGTAAAGGAATTTGGGGCTTCTGGTTGACAGCCAAATACTTCGTTGAAGTTAGTGTGTATTCAACACTGTGGCTGAGAGGAGGAAAGGAAGACTTCCCAAAAGGAAGAACACACTGAAGGATCTTGAATTTTTGAGGCATTGCTCAAACATAAACTTATTCTGAATGGTGACAGATTATCTTTTGCTCCAGTGTTTTGGTTTTCTTTGTTATTGTTGCCATTTACCCACCAGTTTTCATTTAGTATGTACTTAAAAAAAACCAACAAAACCCAAACCAAACAAACCAAATCTCTATCAGAATGAAAAAAATTCACTTTTTTTGTCCACCTGCTCATTGTTTATTTTTGTTGTGTAAGAGTAGTTGCCAGTAGATATGAAATTATTTTTTGTTTCTTTTTGTGTTAAAACTGTTTTTTCAAATGCGTGCCTAGACTGTTACAAAGATAGTTGGTGATACTCTTTGCTCTGTTTCCCTAGTGCTGAACCACATGCTCCTGATAAATTTACATAGAGCAGATTTCTGACTAAAGGTTGAGTTTGGGATTGGATTTCTTTTGCAAATACTTCACTTAGAAATGGGTAACTTTTTACCCAATGTATAACAAATACAAACTTCCCATTAACAGTGATTATCATCGTTAGCTGCGGCTGTAGCTAAATCAGTGTTACGTGAACATCTTGCTTAAATTTTGAAAAAATGAGCTGAGTTCTGTTCCTGAGTGTTAATAAGAGGCTGCAGCATGTCTTGATAATTGCCTCCAAGCTTATGGTTTGCTCTCAGCCATGTGTGCATTCCAGCTAGCACTGTGAGCAGTTCCGATTTAGAAGCTGATATGTGTTTGTTATCAAGAACATGACTAATGAACCTAAAGACTATTTTTTGAAGAACATATGCTTTATCAGTGTGATAGCAGATAACAAACAGCAGTGTTATACATTTCAAATAGTGTGTTCTGCTGAGCTAAGACAGCACCTATGAAAGTGTATTTATTGCTGTAACTGAGATTTTGATGCTTCCTGACACCTTCCTCCGCTAACGGGTGTGTGGAAGGGAGTGACATATTGTATGCCTGTAGCAAAGCCTGCTTTTCTTTTATTTCTGTTCAAGATGATTTGAGAAGTAAGACTTTTTAAGTCATTAATATCTTGAAGAAGCTTTTGTGTTCCGGTAGTTTTGTCACATTTTCAGATAGTGAATCCCACAGCTTTATGTTAATGGCAGTGTCAAATTTTAGAAAAACAAAAATGTGTACAGAATAAGGAGGTGTTAAAAACTGAGTGCATAACATTTCACTTTTCTACTTCAAAGTTTTTGAAAGGAGACTGAAAGCAATGGAGTCTGCTGCTTTTGCTTTTGCAGTTTAAGAGATCTAGTGCAGCTCCATATCTGTGTGGTTTATAAAGAATGTTCTATTTTTGGTATGCTTTCTACAGAACGACTCAAATAATTGGCTTGGCTGTATTCCTGCTGAAAGTTCCATGATTAATAGATGTTTTTTTTCAGATCTCTTAAGAGGTTTCAATAACATTGAAAAGACCTTAAGTTCTTTTAGATATTATTTATTTTTCTGTCTATGGCTTAAGTATACAACCTGTATCTGTTTAAAAAAAAAAAAAAAAACCCAACAAAATAGCGATGTGTAAATCTGGGTAAATTTATAAATAGAATTTTTTCTCTCAGGCTTGATTTAGTCAGAAATCAAAGTGTAGTACGTGTAGTATGAAATAATTTTTTTAGGTAAAGTGCTTTTTCTTTACTAGCTCTTCAAAAGAAAGGTATTCCAGGCACTGTGGCATAAAAGCTAGAGTGTTTTCTTCCCTAGTGTGTGCCACACCTTCCTTTGTAGTCTGTGGTTAAGTTGTTGGGATTTTTATATGTTCTATGTCATACTGAAAGCTCATGTCTAGATTTTGTTCCCGGTATTTTTTTGGTTGTTTTACCATTATCAGTTTTCCCCATTGGTCAGTTACCTGCTTGACTCTACAGACAACCTAAAAGACATTAGATAGTAGAGTCTGAAACTCCAGAGTGTTTATTCAGGTGCTGTAGGACATGGGTGATGATCTAAGGTGGCAAATTTGTGCAGAAATCCCCCAGGTGTTAAAAAAATCATGCAGTTATGTTTCTACTTACCTGGTCAAAATCTCTAGATAACCAGCAGTAGCAGGTAGTAGTCTAGAAACCAAACATGTACCTAAATTCTGGCAAATGTTACCTTTTTGGCATCTGAAGCTTACATTTTGCTTTAGCTTTTGCTTTCTTCTGTAGTGCTTTACTCCTTTGAAGTTAAAATACCAAAACATGTTGTTGATGATAATTCACTAATTAAAATAAACTTGTCTAACCAGCAGATTAAGATTTTGACCTCTGTATTTTAATTGCTTGACTTAGACTGTTGCCAAAACCAAACCTGTCTTGTGAGCTGATGACGAACTTGATGCAGTTGAATAATGTCAGGAAGTATTTGAGTAGAAACTATTTTGTAATAGCAAAACATCTGTTTGCTCTCCTGACTGGTATGGTCCTTTCAGTGAAAGTATGAAGATTCCTGGCACATAATTATTTCAATAATCATACATCTGATTTGTCTGCAGTGAGTCTTTGAACACTCAGAAGTTTCAAATGCTGAAAAAAATGTGATTTTTAAGTTAGAATTCTAAATAACTATACTTACTAGCAAAATGCAGACCGTATATCTGAAGAGATTCTCTGCCTCTGTTGACAGAGTTAGGGTCAGCATATTATTTGGGTTGACGCTTCTGTTTTTAGTTACAAGCCCATCTTTTTGCTTCCTAATGCCAGTAAATAAACTATATTGTTTAAACTTAGAGCTGTTATTGTATCTGTGCAATAAAAAACTTACATAGTTTGTGTTATAACTGGAGAGTTACTTTTTCTGGTACAAGAACTTTGAAATACTAGCTGAGGCAAAAGTTATGTGTCTCTGTCTCTCTCCCAGGATAAGTTTGCAGTTGAATGGTAGTTGGGAACTTGGTTGAGACTTGTGTTACTAACCTGTCACTGCCTTCTATTGTTGTCTGTCTTGTCAGAGTAGATTAGGCTTGCATAGTTATCGTGAAGGTGTCTGTAATATGTGGAATGCAGTACTGCTGCTACAGTTAGTGTTGGGCAGAGAAGTGCCTATTAATGTGATTTGGCAAAAGTCAGAATGGAAACTTGTAAAGCAGAATGTTTTCGTACAGTTTGTCCTGAACACATTAGTGCTAAGTCAGCGTTCTGCTGATTTCAGACACCTGTCCTCATTGGTATCTACTCTTAATTTTCTAAACATTTCCTGATTTTTTTTCAGGCTGTGCTACTTACATGTGTGTTTAGTGCTGACTGCCATTAACATGGAAACATGATGCTTAACAAATGCTTGTTCTGAGATTTGTGCCTTGGCCTGTAGCTTGCTTACCTGGGACACTGTCTGTACTGCTATTCTAGGGCCCTGTGTTAAGGCTTTATGGTTTGTTACTGCTGCTGAAAGCTGAAGTCCTGCTCACTGAAGTGTTCCTGTGCATGCGCATGGCACACGGCGCGTAAGTCTGCAAAAGTACTGTCTGCTGTGTGAGCTTTTACCTTCAGGGAATTGCTTTTCTCAAGGCATGATCACACAAATGCTTATGCTGGCGCAAGAAAAGACTGGAGTGAAAAGCTGAAGACAGAAGGCAGTATAGGACTTCTGTGGGATTGTGTTTGCTGACATAAACTGTCCTGGCTTTGTATGTGGGTACCTGCTCTAGGGCAGAAACTGCTATATTTTATTGAAACAAAAGCCTAGCAGTATTTCAAACCATATAAGCAAAACACAAGGGCACATCTGTTGATACTGAGTAGAAAATGATAGTAGCTGCTGGTTTCCAATTTTTTTCCTTGCATTACCGTGTATCAGCAGTTCTCTGTGTCAGATTGTGACAGTGCTGCAGCTCTAACACTGCACATGGGGTGTATGAGCAAACATTTCTGTCCTCTAGTTTTAGGGTAATTTTATATAGGAGCTGTGGGAAAAAATGTTTATTGAACAATAAACTTCCTGCAGGATGGCTTAAGTTATGGTTTCCTTGGGACATATTATCTTAAATTTTGTTTCAGGTACATTTGTGCAGCTTAATTGCTTGTAAACATAACTGGTTAAATAAACCTTGAAGTATTATGTGTTTATGCAATTAAGCAGTTTGCTTGGAGTGCTGTAGGAAAACAATTTACAAATCATTAATATCCTGCTCATTTAATGACACAGTTGTTGCATAAGGGATAATCCAATGATGTTACGGCCAAATTGATTGTGAAAAGTTAAAAGTTGTTTTTCTCACACTTTTTTTCAGATGTTGACAAAGTTTTATAATGCATAATAATGACATTTTAAAGAAACATCTTACAGAATCAGAGCAGTGATGCATTTAGCCCAATACTCTACCTAAGGACAGAAGAACATAGTATTTAGGGCAGTTGTTAGCCTGCCTATTTTTGCTGTCCATTACCCCTCCTTTCCCTTCAGCATTCATATTTGTTGTCTTAGAGATATCAGAGGGAACATCTCTACCCAGTTCCTTTTGACTCTTCTGTTCTTCTTTCCCATCTCCTGGCAGGCTTCATTATCTTTTGTGTAAAGAAGGGTCTTTTTCTCTTGCACCGCTTTAAAACTGACTTCCCTTGGTAGGTGGCTTTTGTTTTTGGCTGGTGTAGAGCAGCAACTGGAATGAATGATGTACATGTAGTTCACAGAATCACAGAATATGCTGAATCGGAAGGGACCCACAAGGATTATTGAGTCCAGCTCCTAGCCCTGCAGAGAACCATCCCCAAGAGTCACACCATAGTTGTGTGTTCTTGTTCTATCCTGCACAGGTATGGCTGAAGACTGTAGTTGTATTCTTGCTTTCTTCTCCTTTGATAGATTTAAAGAAGTGCTAAGCTCCTTTAGTTTCTTCTTTTGAGGGTATCTCTTAATTTCAGTGATCATCCTAGTAGCCAGAAAAAACTTCTATGCCCAGCGCTAAGTGTGATATTCCAGCTGAGATCTTGCCAGAGCATTAGTTGGGATGTAGTTTTCACTTGTTCAGATTCTGGTCTTTATTGCTAGGAGGAATGACCACCACAAAGAGGTGCCTGTGGGTGAACTTTTGGCTTTCTTGAAAACTTCTCTGTAGTAGCAGCTTTTTAGCTTTCTGGACTTGTGTAGGAAATGAAAAGTAGAGCGGACCCTCTCTTCTGAACTTACTAGTGGACTGTAAGTTAAATCTTTTAGTCTTGATTGATAAGTATATTGCTTCTGAAACATTGTCAGATCTTCCATGGAAACCTCAAAATAGTAAAATAACACTGTGAATATATTAGATCTTAAATATTTGAGGCACTTCAGATCCTTGTGGAGGAGCCCTGGTAGGTCCTCTGTGAGCAAGGGAACAAGTGTGAGGTGGTGGGTTTTGTTAGCCTCTTCACAGATAAGAAAGTGTTTTCCTCTCTTTTATACTAACACTGAAAAGTCGTGCTCCTTGTACGTAAAAGGTAAATTGTTTTCAGATGGATGGAACTTTAATCTCGCATGTTGGAGTACATGGCTTCATTTATCCATGAAGCTGCTACTTACAGTCTTATTCATACATGGCACTTAGTGTTTCCTAAAGCAGGCTTGGTACTTAGAGTAGCTGCGTAAAATTAAGTCTTGTGTGGCTTCTATCAAGTATGTTATCTTACTCGATTGCCAATGCTTGGTAGCTATAAAAAAGTAGTTATCTTCAGGAACTGAATTAAATGTTAGAATCATAGACTGTAATAAGTTGACATATACTTGTGTGTTCATAACCTTCATGCTTCTTGTGGAAAAAAAAGGGCTTTAAATCAGTTGTGAATTCAGAGATCTGTTGATAGGTAGGCAGTCAAGAAGTAAAATCAACCAGTAGTTAGTTGGGAGTAGTAACTTGGGTATTCCCTTTGTTTATAGCCTCCCTAGCTTGTGATATTATGCAAGTTTTATTGTACTTGCCCAAGCAGGATGCAGGTCAAAATAGAAATCAACACAACTTCTTTGTCTGCCGTGATCTTCCTCAGTATGTGTAGTGGCTAGTTTTGCCTGAGTACTGTAATTATTCTTAAGCTTTTCCATGGTTCCCTTTTCACATCCAAGAGAACAGCAAGTTCTTTCTTTGCTCAGAAAGACCAGAGTGGCTCAACTAACGGTGGCATGAGAAGAGATGGGATGTGCTGAACAAATGTGAATGGGCCAGCTCTTAACATCTTGCTGTCTAGTTGCTCTCTGTACTCTAAGTGAACTTGAATAGTAACTCAGGACTTAGTTTTTCTTGCTTTATCACCTTAAATGACTTTATGAACTCTTTTTTTTGCCTTTAATCTTTCAGAATGTCCCAGTTCCATTTTAATTATATTCTCGTACTTTACTTTTTAAACCCAAATGCAGTCTCCCCTACCTGGAAGAATATTTTGTAAAGGATTTTTAAACAGTTAAAGCCAACTAAAGGGCTTACTCTGCCTGTTCTTGGAAAAACAATGGATTTGTTTAGGCCTCTACATTCTGCAAAGCACTCAAGCTCATGCATCAGTGCTCTGCTGAAAGCTGTAGATCTGCAATCTGACTTGAATAAGTGCTATAGTTACACATCATTGCTGGGAAGATAGTGGTTACGGATATAGGGTATTTGTACTTGATTGAGGAAAATCTTGGATTACAGTGTGTCAGGTATTCAGTTTCATCTTGTTAATAGTCTGAGATGCTAACCGTTTCTTACTAGGTGCTTAATCACTTGTGATTCAAACACATGTTAAAGATGTATCAGAACAGTCAAAGTACCAACACTTTTGAATACTAATTCACCAAGGTTTGTTCGCAGAGCAGCCTAAAGCTGCAATGTGTGAATTATTTGAGACTTTTGGAATAATCTGTGTGAGCTACAATACAGTCTTCAGTTTACATGGTTGTATTTTGAATGGTGGGAGTGGAGAAGGCGGGATAAAATTAAAGCAGCCTTTATTATTCTACTTGGGGCAATTTGTTTTAGTAGTTACAGATGACAAATTTTTGGGTTTTCTTTTGTTCTAGGTACAAAGGATCTTGTGGTAAAAGCACAGGTTTTAGCTGGTGGTAGAGGAAAAGGAACGTTTGAAGGTGGCCTCAAAGGAGGAGTGAAAATAGTTTTTTCGTAAGTTGTTTTTAAATTATCCAACCAAGTAGAAAAACTTAACAGTTTCACATTATGAATTGAACCTGTTGCTTTCTTTAAAACAAATATTTTAATTCTTAACCTTAAAATAACAAAAATTAGGTAAGATTTTTTTTTTAATGCTACTTCTGTTTTTTCAGCAGTTTTTGTGTCACATTCTGAGCTTCTTTTATTCTAGTCCAGAAGAAGCGAAAGATATCTCCTCCAAAATGATTGGAAAGAAGTTGTTTACCAAGCAGACAGGAGAAAAGGGCAGGATATGCAATCAAGTATTTATCTGTGAGCGGAGATATCCCAGGAGAGAATACTATTTTGCAATAACAATGGAAAGGTCTTTTCAAGTGAGTAATATGAGAAATAGAAGTAAGCTAGTTAACTTGTTTTAACTGAATTTTTAAAAAATCATCAAAACTGTTTATTGTACTGTTTATTCACTTGCTTGCTTTTGAAAATCAAAACTGCATATGAGCTGAATTGTTTTCTAATATCTCTGCTATATGATTGCCTTAGTTTTTAAGTGCTTTAAAGAAGTTTAAGTGCTACAATTTAAATTTATGGGATAATAAATAAGCATTGGTAGTCCCAACTGAAGTTCAGAGTCACATGGCTGAAGAGGAGATGGGTGGACCGACGGGGTTATTTTCACTTTGGTTTTAGTTTGCACTTACTACTGGATGCCCATATTAGCTATATTTTTCAAGTAAGTTCATTATGTGTGCATGTACATGTACACACTGTTTAAGAGTGTCAGGAACAAGATAAGTAAAAGTGTTGTGGAAGAGCAAATGGTCCTGTATAAATCAAACATCCTTTTTCTCTAATGTGGGAAGGTTCTAGAGGTGTATGGGTGTGTCCCTCGATTTTGAGTGTGCTGCTAGCTTTCTTATGCCAGTACTCTTCAGGAATTGATAAGAAGATTTGGGCCTAGAGGTCTGTCTTCAGAGCTTTCAGGAAAATGAATACCACAGTCTTTTCTGCTTGTATGAACTCTGTGTGGGGGTATGTGGTTTTTTAGGCTACAATTCAAACTGCGTTACTGAAATGAGTCAGTGGTTTCTGACAGACAAGTGTTCTGTTGTGGAGCATAGAGCATGAATTGGTAAATAATTTTAATGAAGCTGGGGTAAAACAGGCCTTGGAACTTTATTTTCTGAAGCTCAACAAAAACTGGGTTTTTATTCAGATGCATCTATTCAGATGCTTAAGTGTTTGCAGAGGCACTGATTTTGGTAATTGGAGTATTTCCAGTGTGAGTATGAAATAATATTCTGTGGAGGAATTAGAAAACTAGTTGTATTCTAATTTATTTTTTTTGTAACAGTATTAGGAATTAAATATTGTATTTGCTTCTTTCTCTTCCTCTGTAGTGTTCTTTTTGATAGGAAAATATCCATTGTGTTCGATTGCAGTACAGTTATGTGACCTAGGCACCTACATTCCGATATTTGCTGTAATAGAGCGGGGAAGATCGAAATGTTGCTGTACGAACCCCAGATTTGCCACAGGGTGGCGCTAAAATGCTGTAAATTAACAGATTCAGAATCTTAAAATCGTGTAAGCAATAAGCAAGGATCCTTGTGGAAATAAAATTTCCTGTAACTGATTTAAGCAAATTAGATAAAGAAGGGAAACATGTTTTCCTGACTTGTTCTTGTTCTTGTATAAAAAAATAAATCTTATTCGTGTATATTGAGTATACTGTGTGGGCTGTTGCCTTGTGATAGGGATGTGCTTTGTTTTTACTGCTGACTTTATAAGTTATGTTTTTAGATGTGCTTGTAGTTGCTGTAACATGCATAGGATGCTCATGATGAGGAAATGCCTTTCAAAAGAAGGAAGTGTGAGGATTGAATAGTACACAATGTTTATTCCTGATGTTGCAAACTTCTTCCTTTAAGGGGGGGGAAAAAGACTAAAATAGTCAGCTGAAACTGGAACTTGGTGACGTGGATATTATTTGCCAACAGGGGTTTATGCTTTAGGCAAAAATGTTCACTTTGGTTGTTATTTTATGACGTGTTTGTGTTGAACCTTGTTACTAGATGCAGGATAATTTGCCAGCTATATGTTTCCATTTGGAAGGATGGTAATGGGAGGAGAGTGGTGTGGCTATTAAGCATGTTCTCTGAACTAGAGTCACATTTTCTATAATTAATTGTCAACAGTTATAAAGCTGTTTAGTGTTTAAGACCTCTGCTGATAAGTACACATATGCTTTAGTATACCCCTGGTCATAATCCATGCATGGGTGCTGATAAGGGAAGGAAGGTAGGCTGAGGTGCTACAAGTGAGTATGTTTTAACTGTGGAGGAGAGATTTTTAGGTTCGACGATACTAAGTCCTTGATGCTTTTGTTGAGATTTAGACAGCTTAAAAAAACCCCAAACAACAAAACTACTGCAAATGCTATCAATTCTGGTTTCTTAGGTTCTTTTATTATGGAATAATTCAGTGCTGTTTTGTCAGAACTCCATGACTTAACTTTCAGTGATGGCTATAGCTGCTGAACAGGTATGGTTTGCAGTAATTTATCACTAAGTCTTGCGCACTTACATTTGTCCTTGAAGTTGGAGCATGGCAGAATGAATAAATGAGTGCCTGGTGTTTGATCAGTGTTTGTTTAGGGGTTAATGGAGAACATGGAGATGAGAAGGTTGTTCTTTTTCTAGTGACAACCTAAAAGATAAAATTCATGATTACTAAGTTCAATCTTTCTATCAAAATTTAAAACTAGTATGTCTGTGTTAATTGCTCTGTTGCTACAGTGGACACAAAGGACAGTTTTCCTTTTTAAAAGAAATTAGACCCAACATACACCTTAAAACTTGGAAAGTATTATTAAAAGGTTTTATATAGAAGTATGGAGTAGATAATAACACTCTCCTCAGAGCATACAAGTAAAATGCTCAAATAAGAAAAAAAATTCTAACAAGGTTTTATTGCTGTGAGGTATCATATGGGAAGAGCAGAGGTTCAATTCTGTAGTATAAAATTACTTATACTTTTTTTTTCCTCTCTCTGTTCTAGGGTCCTGTGCTGATAGGCAGTTCTCAGGGTGGTGTTAATATTGAAGATGTTGCTGCAGAGAATCCTGATGCGATAATTAAGGAACCCATTGATATAGTAGAAGGCATAAAAAAGGAGCAAGCTGTTAGGGTAATTGTTAATGTGGGAAAGTACACATTATCAAGGATGGGAGGGTTGCTTCTAAATTTTGTAAAGTGTGTATGCATTCAACCTACTGAGTTGTCATAAACCCTTTTTTGAAACATTTGAACTAGATATTTGAGTATTTTCAGGTGATAGTGTAAATCCAACTACTTGGCAGTGCTTTATCTAGCTTTTATATGGGTTTGTAAAGGCATGTGATGATAAATTTTTACTAGCTGTGTTTTAGGATAAGTGCAGTGTTTTGTACTGAAAAGAATCATTTCAAACCTAAGAGTTACTCTTTTGTTTCCCCCAGGTAGACAGGACAGGTTCTACATTTGTAAATTCCATTGACACTGAAATAATAGCTAAACTGAGACACCTCTAACATGAATTAACTGATAACCAATCTTTTACTTTCAGCTTGCCCAGAAAATGGGATTTCCTCCTAATCTGGTGGATGAAGCAGCTGAAAATATGATCAAATTATATAATCTTTTTCTGAAATATGATGCTACTATGATAGAAATAAATCCTATGGTGGAAGATGCATCAGGAGTTGGTAATGTTTCTTTCTCATATTCTTCATGTACCACCTTGATGTTTTTGTAAATCTTGCCTGCTTTGCACTGCTAAAACTTTAGCTGTATACAACAAGAGGATTTAGTGTTAACATGGTATGGTGAAAAACAAATTTAATAAAGCATATAAATTTGCCTAATCTAAACATAGTAGATATCTGCTCTGAATTGCTAAGTAGGATCCTAAGTTTAAGTAGCTTCCTTTTTTAATTTTTCAAGGTTTGTTTTTTTTTTTAAAGAACACATCTTCCACTCTTGAGTAACTACGCAGGATAAGGCATTCGTGGAAGTTAGGTCTTTTCAAAATTCATGAATTGAAACTTGACCCATCTCATGTATCCAAATTGGTACTGTAAAGGTAACCAGAATAGTAGCACCTTCTAGAAATCTCCTGCCTGTACTATTCAGGCATCAGAATGACTGAATGATTGAATTTGATGTATTGAAAGACATTATTGATGTATTAAATAATATCCTGATGTTTATCATGTTTTTAGCATATGCAATTGCAGAATAGTTATTCAATCACAGCCAATTCCCCTCTCAGTAAAAAATAAATCTGTAGAGAATATTTGTACTTAAACTCGGGTTGTTACTGGTTTTTTTTTTGTTTTTGTTTTTTTGTTGTTTTGTTTGTTTGTTTGTTTGTGTGTTTTGTTTGTTTGTTTATTTTGGTTTTTTTGTGGTAGTGTCCTGTTTTGTTTTTTTTCCTTTTAAATAATACTGCTTAAATTAATGGTATGGAGCAGTCTCTCCCATCTGTATCTTGTACCTTGTCATTTTTATATTATTTGTAGTGAGGGATAGAAGTCAAGGGATACATTTGTACAGACAGAAACTTAGTTCTGAGGTAAAGAATACTCTAGGTTTTCCACGTCACCTGCTATATCTACGTAAAACTTAGTTTTGTGTTTTCTCCCAACACCTTTTCTTTCAACTCAGACATTTTTTTCATTGTGTTTTTGTGTGCTTACATGCATGCACCCACACTGTATATATTTAATCTAAAAGCAAAAAACTAAGGGGGATTAAAAAACCCTCAAACCAGAGATCTTCTGTAGTGATTAATTCTGTGCTAATTAGTGAAGCATAATTTGCCCAGATTTATCAAACAGCTTGTTGTAAGCTTTTTTGTTTTTAGAGTGTCTCCAAGAAATAGCTGTTCTCCTTTTTGTGCAGTTAAAGGTATTTAACTGATTGTGTGGGTAAACTGGAGAGAATCTTGTGTTTAGTTGCAGTGCTAAGTGTGTCTTTTCCACAAAAATTGTGCTTGGACTGTATGACCTAGCTGCCTAGGCTTAACATACTTTAACACATTCATGTAGCAGTTGAACTGTTACTCTGATATTAAATGATGGTTAGTTGCGGGTTTTTTTTTTTGCTTTCAGTGATGTGCATGGATGCAAAGATAAACTTTGACAGTAATTCAGCCTATCGTCAGAAGAAGATCTTTGATATGCAGGATTGGACACAGGAAGACCAAAGAGACAAGGATGCTGCAAAAGCAGATCTCAATTATATAGGATTGGATGGAAACATAGGCTGCTTAGGTATGTTCTATTTATTGAATGTTAAATGACCTAATGGATTTATAAACTGAAGTCCTAAATGTTATCTTTATTCTCATGTAGTCAATGGTGCTGGTTTAGCTATGGCCACAATGGATATAATTAAACTTCACGGCGGAACTCCAGCAAACTTCCTTGATGTTGGTGGTGGTGCTACAGTGCAGCAAGTGACAGAAGCCTTTAAGCTTATTACCTCTGATAAAAAGGTGAGGGAAGAGTTGGCGTATCAAGGTCCTACACAGTGGTAAACAGGCATTGGAAGACAATGCTTAGTGCATGCTCTCCAGAAAACATGTTTTTATAAGAATAGAATTAGAAAGGGAAAAAGATGGAGATGTTAGTTTAATCTTGGTGCAGATGAAGGAGGCATGAAAACCTATTGCATTTTTTCCCTTTTTAAAAAATAGGTTCTTTGGCTATGTACTGAGTAGACAGTTTTGTGTTTTCCGGTTGAAGTTAGAGTTGTATTTGAATCTTTCCAGAAATCTTGGAGTTGGAAACTCCCACAGCCCACTGTTCAAACAGAAAGCAGTATTTGGATGGGTTTCCACTTTTTTTTTCTCTTGGACCCATTTTGCAGCTGGATCTGCTTTGTGCATAGAGCTGTAGAGATGAAAGTTTGCTGTGCTGTGCACAAACAAGTTTCTAAAGCATTGGTTATGTGTAATGTAAGATAAAATAACTTTGTAATGGGCTTGGAAGGGCATTAATCTTTTATCCTATTAAAAGTTTATCAAAAATGTTCGCATGTTATTAAAATAATAAATCGATTGAAACTAGAGGAAGAGCTGTACTATCCCAGAAAAATAACGTGAGGACTGGATTGATGGTCTGCATAAGAGGTGCTTATCTCAGTGGGAACTTGGCAGTTTGGGACTTTTTAAAAAGAAAGAAAAATATTAAAAAAGGGGTAACAGAAAAAGATGGGACTGACTTGCAGAACCTGGTAATGATATGCTACTTTTACACCAGAATGTTGGGCACCACTTGCTCATCTTTGGAAGGGGCCAGAAACAAATAGTGAGTGATTTAACAGAGGAGCTTAGTCTCTGCCTCATTGGAAAGACTTTTATTGCCAAATGCGGAGTCTGACACACTCTGCAACAGTGTTTAGAATCATTGAACCATTTAGATTGGAAAAGACCTTGAAAATTGAGTCCAACCAGAAGTCTGACACTACCCACTTCTGCATTAAACCGTGTCCCTAAGCATCATGTCCACAAGTCCTTTAAATAACTTCAGGGTTGGGGGCTCAACCACTTCCCTGGGTAGCTCATGCCAATGCTTAACAACACTTGAGGGAAAGAAATTTTTCCCAATATCCAATCTAAAACTCCCCTGGTGCAACTTGAAGCCATTTCCTCTTGTTTTACTGGTTGTTATTTGGGAGGAAAGACCAACCTCTACCTCACTACAGCCTTCTTTCAAGTAGTTGTAGAGAGCCATAAGGTCCCCCTGAACCTCCTTTTCTCCCGGCTAAACAACCCCAGCTCCCTCAGCCACTCCTCATAAGACTTGTTCTTTCTTCACATTCTCCCAGTGAATTGAGGGAACAGTGAGGGACACAGGCACAGAACATCTAAACTGCAGAGAGAAAAGAAGAAAACAAGGAAGAATCTGGGGGTTGGTGATTTGGGACCAGTTTTTGCAATGCCAGTTTTCTGCCGATGTATGGATAGAGGGTGTCCAAACAGACTTAATAGAACTTTTCCTTTCTGCCTTCTTTCAGCTGCTCACTCTTTTATCAGAAAACTATGACTATAACTGGTATTGCTGGTGCTGAAAGTCAAAGCAGTGCAGCCTGCTGGTGTCATGGACTGCACTCTGGCTGGCACTCAGGGTTCAGTTCAGGGCTGGTTTGGAACAGCCTTCTGGAATGTCAGTCTCAGTTGCTTCTGCCCATCAGTAGCAGGAGCAATAACGATGTAACAAGATGAGCTAGTCTAATTGCAAGATAATGAGAACCAAGTTTCTGTGTATTAACCAGTTGCACAGGAATGTTTTGTCTTGTTAAGTCTATTCTGTCCTCCAAGGCTGTTTATCCATTTTGGCTTCTGCTTTATTTCATTTTTCACCATTGACTGTGATCTTTTTACCCTTCTTTTCCACTGCTTGAGTAGGAAAAAGATTATCCCTTAGCTGCCAGCTTAGCCCTCCTGAATAAAATTTATTTCAGATAGCTTAACTCTAAGCATGCTAGCTTTTTTGTGAACTGTATAAACAGTGTCTTGTGTAAGAATTTTTTAAATTTTCTGTGTTCTTTAGCGCAGCTTCTTCAGTATGTGGAGGTACTGGTGTGGGAGGTACCTCTGCTGGAGTACTGTTAGAAGCAGAAAGACAAGCAATTGATAAATTTGATTTCCTGAAGCAACTATTCTGCTCTGTGTTATGCTGTATGTTTTGCTGTACTTTATAGAAGTGTACTTTTGTTGCCAGTGTTCTCTAGAACAGAAATGTTCCGTGTCTTTTGCAGAGGTCCTTAATACATTTAAAGAGCTTGAATTTTTCTTAGGCTGAAAGGCTGAGTTCTGCTTTTATCTGATGTGCCTTTGGCCATTTTTAACAGGAATATTGTCATTGATTCTGTAGGTACTGGCTATTCTGGTAAATATTTTCGGTGGCATTATGCGATGTGATGTTATAGCACAAGGCATTGTTATGGCAGTAAAGGATTTGGAACTAAAAATCCCTATTGTGGTACGGTTGCAAGGTGAGTGTGCTTCATATATATTTGAATATATTTCTGTCCATATCGACAACTGTTATTGAGCTTGTATATTGTGTAGCAAGTTGCCTGTAAGTTGAAGTCTGTGGAAAAATAAGGCAAACCCTGAGTTTAGATGGTAAAGGTTGGCAAGTTAATAAAAAGAGATTTCCTGCTTTGAAACTACTAAAGGTGTCTTCTAAATTTATTCACTAACTTTTGGAAGAGGCTCCCTAGTAGTAGTACTCTCCTGTTCAATGAGTGGTGTTTTATCTGTTTCTTAAGGTACACGAGTTGATGATGCCAAAGCTTTAATAACAGCTAGCGGCCTCAAAATCCTTGCGTGTGACGACTTGGATGAAGCTGCAAAAATGGTAAGATAGCTGGTTATGAATATTCTTTTCAGAACATAGCATCTTTTTCAGAGTATTGAAAAGTTGAAACTCCATTCAATCAACTTAAGGTAGCTTAAGATAAATCACAGTGCCAGTTATTATTATCAGAGCCTGAAGCAAGTGTTTAACAACTTGGTAAGTACATAGTTTGTCAGGGAAACAACTATGCAGGCAGAAGCTATTAAACCCCACAAATGAAAACCAGACCAGTGATCAGATCAGTCGCTCCCCTTGGTATGGGAATGGCTAAGAGCTTAGCTTTATTAATTTTGAAAAAATATGTAAATTGAGGTGGATGAAAAAATGCAATGTAGCACTTCCTTTGATACACCACTATATTTCAGTGTGCATGATTAAAACTGTAGTTGATCATCTTGTTGCCTCATAAGATAATTAGAAAGTCAGACATGCAGACGCATTGTTTGTGATTTTTTTTTTTGGGTGTATTTACCTTGCTTTGTTTTTGCAAATCACACTAGGAATGCGTAGCAACAGTAAAGATGAAAATTTTTGATCTGCAGAAAGTTAGAAGGCATCTGATGGATTTTATATCATGGGGAAACACATTTCTGAGTCTTTCTTTTTTTCTGCAGAACCACTTACTCAGTTAAAACAATTCATTCTAAGCAGGAAGTAATTCAGAGAGATTTAGAGTTGTTATGCAAGAGAAGATGAGGCTCCATAAGGTATCAAAATAAGATCCAGAAATGCTTGCAATAAGAACTCAGAGAAGAAATAATTCTAGATATATAGACTCTCTTGTGAGCAGATACCCCAACAGCTCCCAGGATAATAGGGTGGCACATAAAATTTAAAACTTTTAGCGTGTTATCAAGATATTTGGTTGTAAATGAGAAACAAACATTATTAACTCAGATGTTTTCTAGAAGACCTGACTATCTTTCATTTAAAAGTGGTTAAGAAGTACTGAACTAGGTAATAATCCTACACCCACCTCCCCCTTTAAGATCTTACTGATGATTCTCTGGCATTACTTTGTTTAAAAAGATTGATCCAGCTCAGTCAAGTTAGGATTGTTTTGAAATTAAGTCATTATTTTCTGTTTTTCAGGTGGTGAAGCTGTCTGAAATAGTAACCTTAGCAAAGCAAGCTCAGGTGGATGTTAAATTTCAGTTGCCAATTTGATCTGAGAAATGTCATGCCAGTGTCTAACATGTTCTCTGAAATACTGTGTTCTGTGGGATATTTTTAATTTTTCTTTTTGTGGAGGTATGGATTGACAGGCGCACAAACTTAAGTATCTGGTCTTTAATGTTAACATTCAGAATGGTCAGAATTCTTGTAAAAGTGTGTATTGCTGATACTTAGTCTCTCTTCATTGTTATTCTCAAGCCTCCAGCTTTTGCTGCAGAATGTCACTTGCAATATACTTCTTCATTGTCCAAAGTAAAGCTTCTGGTTGAAAAATAATTATTCTGAATAAATTTTGAAGTTACTTTACTTGTAAATTTGTATTAGACTTGGCTAAAAGTAAATATGACTGGATTATCTAGTTGTCCATGTGGAGAAATGTATTGAAACGGTATTTTATGTTGGAGACAGTTGTACTTAGCAGTACAATGGACATGAGCAAATCAATCATTATTTATGAACAGGTGCATTTGAACTTGATCAGAAATATTTTTAGAAGTCCTTCACTGAAGTAACTGGTAACTCATCTGGACAACGTGTTAAATCACTACAAAATATACTGTAGCACTTAGATTTTCACAATTTCCAGCCTTTGCAAAAAAGCATTGTGTAGTTTTATATATGAACAAGCATTTACCAAACTTCAAGGAGACAGGATACATAGATAATTAAAATGTCTCTTGTACATTGCTAATAAAATTGTACATTAATAAAATATCTCCCAAAACTTTTACTGACTTTTTTCTTTATTTGTTACCATTTTGAAAAATTGCATATACTTCTGGATTAAACCATAATTTAAGATAGCAAACTAAAAGCTTTTCAGGAGTACAGTTACAGTGGCATATATGTTAATTTTTTTCCTCCTTGAAATGCACTGTGTGATTAAAACCGTGTGAACTTCTGTTGAAAAGCTTGGACAGATATCATGCATATAACATCCTACTAAAGAGTCCATAACTGATCTCTGCACAAATAAATATGCAGGAAAGTGTTGCTTTTTGGGGAAATATTGCTTCTAACAAATCTAATGTTAAACATTAATTTTTGTCACCTTACTTGCACCACCAATGCTGTTGATTTTGTCATTACATTGAACTTGGAACTTGGATGATGATCTGTTTACTCAGTACTCATTTTTTGTTTGTGTTTTGTACTGCTTTTGTTTAAAATGTTAGTTTCTTGGCTAATGATAGTGTAGTTTTATCTGGAAACAATGAAGCCTTGTCTATGGTGGGATTTCAGAATGGGAAATCATATAGTCATGAACTAAGGGCTTGGAAGGATTGTATAAAATGTAGGGAAACTCACAGGCATGTTAGGAAACAGGAATAAAACGTATTTTTGAGGTAGGTGGGGTAATATATGAAGAAAATTTATACTAGGATAGTGTATTTCAGTAATTTTTTGGCAGTACTAAAAAAAATCAGCAGAAATTGAATTCCCTCTGAATTTAAACTGGGTTATTTTTGATCCTAGTTGGTCTTTTACAACTGAGTACTGCATGCCATTGACCCATCATGCTAAATTTGGCTTCTGAGTATGCTAAGAATTGCTTCTCTTCAATGGCCTTGAATTGATTTGTGGACATAACTAGTTTGAATACATTTGTTAAGCATTGAATAATTTAGAGGAGATAATTAATTTTTAGTATGTGGGTTTGCTTCTAGCTTTATTTTTTTTTTTTTACTTTTAAATCCGTGTGAACTGATAATATTCCAGGTAAGGAACCTTCATAAGAAGGTAATTTTTTTAAAAAAAAATCATACCTAAACATACAAGCCAAAAGTGACTTGATGTTGTGAAAATAATGACAAATGAAAATGGTCTTTTTGTACAAACCTGCTGTGGAGTGTGGGCAAAAATAGATCTGGCTGTCGATCCAGAATTGCTTACACCTTTTTTGAACTGTTAAATGTAGTTGAGTTGGGGAGAGGGAGCCAAGTCCATCTTTGAGAGGAATGTAAAATACTGACATTCTCACTAAAGTCTTTACACATAACAGACATGACAGAAAACAGCGTTTTGCCATTAGGGGAGTTCAGAAGCCCACAGTATTCCGTGAACAACAGATGAAGAATAGGTGTGGCATAGGAGGCAGCTGCATACAATTTGCTGACCAGAGTGTTCAGAAAGTAACAAATCGCTCTCATGGCTAAAAGAATCTGTAGAGTGGAAAACAGTAGTGTTACTTCAGCAATGCTTTTGGCTTTGTAATCCAAGTATTTCCTAATAGGAAAAGAATGGAAAATTTCCCTTTGGAATTGGCTGGGTGTAAGGTGTTGAATATGATATCACAGAGAGGATGGGAGGAGTGTGAACAGTAATATGAAGGACTTGTGACCAGGATGGCATATATAGGTGGTATATATAGATGTGAGTCATGCCCCTTTCCAAAGACAGGGGTCTGGAAATGTTATTTCTTGTTATTTCACTTGATGAAGAAACAGAATTAGCGATTGAGTGATTTATGTTAAGTATCTTAAAGTAAGTAGGCACATGGAGATTGCTTTAATTAACAAGGTACAAGAGTGCTATGGAACCTTTTAATTATGTGTATGTTTTAATAATTCTTCAAACTGTTTTGCCTAAATCAAAGGATGTTGCAACCAAGGAATATAAATCCATTTGGTGTGTAGTTGATAATTTAAAGGCCCAAAGCTCATGTAAGAACTATCTAAATCTACTTAAAGCCTTGTAGACAACCTCGTTACCCATACTGTATTGTAATATTAATAATCAAAATATGTGTAAGAATGGAGTCTTGCTGAAATTAGTCTATACAGCCAAAAGCAAAATTTCTAACAAAGTAAACAAAACATGAAAAATGCATAAACAACCTCTTAGAGATGAGAGCTTCAAAGGAGCAGGATTTTTAATGACAGGAATTTGTATTAGATGACTTACTGCCTTTTGATGCATTTGTTATTAAAGCAGGGTTTTGGAACTGTTTTTAGCATACCATAAAAGCAAATGCCTCTTTTTTAGAGCAGTGTAAATAACTGCTACCAGTCTTGAAATTCAGAAATTTGCTGGTCTCGTTTTCATCATCAACCTCAAATGTTAGACTCAGGACACTTTGTGGCCAGCGTGCTTGAGGACAGCTCTGGTGAAAGTTAAGGGTGAAAATTATTCCATAAATATTCAAAAATATTAAGTATCATATTTTATGTATTATCTGCTCCACCAGTTTGTGTTTAGTATATTAAACCACTTTCTACTGAGATACTTCGGTGAAATAGCTGACCTTCATGGAAAACCAGACAATAGGATTCTACGTAGTATTAATATAGATACTGTTGGGGGATGTAATCAAATTTGGTTAAAACACTTTTTATGCTAGCATTCCTATGTTGAACAGTTTGAAAGAAGTAAAAAATGAAACTCTAAAGGAGTCAGGAATAAAGCTGTGTTTCAAATTACTTATGGGTCTAATGCATTTAATGTGAGGAAGGCCTTTATAGTAACACCTTGAAGAACTCCCTCCATCAAGGAGAAAAACTCCAGTTTCGTGAAAGGGAAACTGCTAAACTTCTTACCTTATGCAGATGAAAGTAGCCCTAGATTTAATGGAGGCTTAATTGCAAGCTAAGAGTGTACTGTTGTAAAACAAACATTTAAATTTAAATATCAAGCTGTTACCAACGAAAGAGAAAGTTGATGTAGGATGTGCATGAGGCAACAGGTCACCTGTGAACTGTGGGGGGGCTGTAGGCAGAAGGTAGTGAATTGCTGCTAGTTTGTAGGGGGGAACCTGTGCCTCAGTGTACCAAGGCTTGCTTCTAAATGATTATGTCAGTCTGCCTGATGAACCTCTTAATCACTGCAGGTGTGTCTTTAATGTCTGCTATATCCCAGTCACAGGAGGCGTCAGTATAAGAAAACTTCTGTACTGGGTGGTGTGTCCGGAAAGATGTGTCATAAGGTTTTCTTCTCATGAGGGCAGATAGGGAGGAGAAAAAAGTGCATCTCAATCTCCCTAGTGAACGGAGAGTGGGAAAGTAGGAGGCATCAACTTTCTGTTCTTCCCAAAAAGTTGCCTGGAAGTTGGGTGAAGTACCAAGTACCTGAGGAAGAAATAGGAGAAGAGTTTATTACTAGATCTAATATCCTGTTTCAGCCAGTCTGGATAGACATCGACAGCCTTGGTACCTACTGGCTGCAAAACATTTAATATGAACTGTAAATATCACTGAAATTCAGTTACTGCTGTTCTACATGACAGGGACTGTAAATGTAAATGTTCACCTAGTAGGGGATGCCTGGCAAAGGTACTAGATCTGGGTAAATAACAATGATGCCTCACAAATACACTCTCCTAGTCAGCAGTGATTTGGGTTTTGGAGTATTTTTAGTCAGAGGTAGACACAACTGAGGCAAAACTACTCAAAACTGACAGTGACTGCACTCTGCACTTCCTAGTCTGCAGGTGTGCTTTAGAACATCAGGTGCGGTTGTCTTCATTTAAGGTGAATAGCTGAAATACTCTGCAAGCCAAATTACGTTTCTTAAAGACAATTGGGATAATTAGTTTTCTAAGATGGTATATTATAAATAAGCATTCCTTAAAATGTAATGAAATTTTTCTTCAAGGTGCAAGAAGCCTAATGAAGGGCCTATACTCATAGTTCTACTGCTTGATTTGTGGTTTGTTTTTTTTTTTACCCTGTTCCATTTAACTGGGCCAACTTACTTCCATAAGCAGGAAATGCTGAGGCGGTCGGGTGTTTTATCCCGTGAGGAACAGGGAACAAAGAAGTAAAGTTACTTAGTTGTGGTGGCTGATATGGGGTTGGTAAACAATTTTACTCACAAAAATAAAATCTGAAAGACAGAACTTGCTGAGAATTGATTTTTGACAAAGTATTTATGTTTATTTGGTTTTACCTGGCTCCAAATTTCATGTGTTAAAATACAAGAAACTCTACAGATGTGTAAGAGAGAGAGGGAATGGTGTGTGAGCAATAGACAAACAGCCATGAGGATAGTTTATTCCTAAAAGAGAGTTGTGGTCGTCTGTGTCTGCAGGGCAGGTTATTTCTGGAATGGTGTCTTTGGTTTCACAGGCAGTAATTATCCCCTTACTCTAGGGAAGCAGAAATTCGAAGTGCAGGAGGAGAGCCTGAAGTCCTGTGTATTAGGTGCTCCGACATACTCAGTTTCCTTAAGGGAAATCTGCAAAGTTGAGGGTTTTTTTGTTTAATTTGTGGGTTTTGTTTGGGTTTGATTTCCCCTTCTCACTTTCTTTTGAACTTGTATTATGCTCTGGACTAAAATAATCTTGTTTGGTCTCCATCTGCACCAGAGTTCAAAAACACTGTGAGGGGCCTTATCTGTACGCCTGTTTCCTACAGTTTCTGTCTCCTGCTGTAGCTTCTGCTGCCGCTTGAAATCTTCGCCGGTCTGTCCTTTCCTTTGCAATGATGGCCGATATCTGCAACGTGTTGAGGGAAATGAGAAGGGACCTGAATGGGTATAGCAAATAACTGAAACTACTATTTTTATTTTTTCTATTGTTTTTGTACTTCACCCAGATTCTGACAGTGAGAGCTTGCCAGTAATTTTATAGTTATATGTATGTCTTGTATATGTACATGCACGTGTGTCTGTGCATGTGTATGTTTAAACATATTGAGAGTGAGATTAATATATATCAATTTGAGAACAGTTTATGAGTTTGCTGCAGTACAATGTACAGTTTATATTATTAGTAAGTGTTCTTATTATTCGTGGTCCATTTCAACAGAAAAGATTTATTGACTGGGGGAAGGAGACAGTATTGCCTGTTGTTTTGGGCATTACCTATGAGAGAGAAGTGATGTATCATTGTTGTACTGCATCTCTCTGCTACTACTAACTTTGTTATGTAATTAAATGCTGCTCGCAGAAGGTGTGGGTAGGCAGAGCTGTCAGTAGCTTCGGGAGCATTTGGGAATTTCAGGCTGTAGGGAGAATGCGTTCACTGGAAAATAACATCGTAAATGAAGGACAACACCAGGACGTGGGGGGACTCAGTCTTATGATCTACCGGTAAGAAAACTCTTTCCTCTTCTTTTTCCACACTTTTGACCTTTCCTGCACTAGACTGCATCAGATCTTTTCGCTAAAAGGAGCTATACCAGGTATGTTATGTGAGATGATCTGGTGGCTTGGCTGGGTCTACCCACCCATGGCTTGGCAAGTGGAGAGCATTCCTGGTCCTTGCAAAGTTGGCTGATGATGGAAGGCCCACAGCTGCTTCCTGGCTGGCAAACTCCAGGAGCAATTTTCAGTATTCAGTAGCTGCTCTCTGAACTAATAATCTTAACTTCTTCAGGGAAATAGCAAGTATGCTTCTAATGTTTTCCTTATATTCCCTTTAATTTACCATGATCCCAAAGGTAAGCGAGCTGCAATGTTGTCCTTGCAATAGAAGCAACAACAACAAAAAAAAGAAGCAGCAGCAAAATCTAGTGAAACTTGAAGCTGTGGGATACTGAATAGTGCCCTCACTGCTGTCACAAGACTAATGTGCCCTTTGCCCTCCTGGTCTCCCTGGCATGACCTCAACCTATCAGTGCCATGACAGGTTTATTGCACTTTGTAGCAGCCCCATGACCGGTGTCTGCAGTGATCAGATGATTACCTCTGACACCTGCCATCTCCTTTCCTCCAAGAGCAATTGCAGCCATGACCTCTAATCAGGCAGAGTCCTTGAAAAAAAATCACCTGGAGCAAATCCATTTCAAAGAAAATGGACTTAAAGCAGCTCCTGTTCTTGGTGTTCTTGGCAGGTAACTAATGCCAGTACAGCACAACTCTTATGTCAGACACACTCCCTGACAGCTTGATACTACTCCAAAAAATGAAAACAAGAAAAACTTCTCTACTCCCACCCCCCTCCCATATTATTATTTTCTGGTGTTAGTTTCTTGCATCTAGGGAAGCTTAGCTGCATGTTCTGGGTGTTTAAAGCAGACTACTCTCCTTTGCTTGTCCTTTGACTTTTCCACTGTTTTTTTGGCAGTTTGCCTCTATGCATCCTCTGTGTTGCTTTGCTGATTGATTGTTTTTCCTCCAGAGCTGTCTGTCAAGCAGTGCTTTCATACATCGAGTCTATTACAAGTAATACCATAACCCCACTTTCTTAACTAATGCATCTTTCAGTGGTTAGGGAATCCTTGCATACATATCCTTAGGTGGTACCTAATGCATTGTTGCTTTATGCAAAGGAATTTTTTAAACTAAAATTGCTGTTATCAAGATGTACTGGACTAGGATAGAGCTAACTTCAGAGCAGCCCATATAATGCTGTGCCTTGGATTTGTGATTGATAACATAAGGGTGTTTTGTCAGTTGCTGGGCAGCGATTGCACAGTGTGGAGACTCTGTTTCTTACTCTGCATTGCCCAGTGAGTAGGGGAATTAACAAAAGGTGGGGTGGGGATACAGCCAGGACAGCTGACCTCAACTGACCAAAGGGATATCTTATGTCATATGACATATGCTTAAGCAAAAACAACACTAGAGATTTTGCCTTCCAAGCTGACTGTCGCTCCTTGACTGTCTGGGCATTGGTTTGCTTGTGAGTGAGTGCCTTTGCATCACTTATTAAGCTGTCTCTATGTTGACTCATAAAGTCTTGCTTTTGGTTTTCCTGCTCTTTCTCCCATCTCACTGGGGAGGGGGACTGGGCAAGCAGCTGTGTGAATGCTTATGTAGTTGTGGAGAGATCTTACTTGAAATGTGTTCCTAGTTTGGTGTGGTTTGGCGGTGGGTTTTTTTTGTTTGTTTGGTTGGTTGGTTTGATTTGGTTTTGTGTTTGGTTTTTTTTTGTTTTGTTTTTTAATTGTTATGTTATCACAGTCGTTGCTGATGTGATCCTCAGGTCAAGAGAAAGATGCCTGTTTCCCACCTAGATTTTTGTAAAGTGACTACGATGCTAGACACAAGTGCTGCCTATTTGTTTTGAAGTCACAGGCTGAGTATTTCAAGGGAAAATGACCACTTAACTCCCCTGACCTCAGACTTGGCATAGACAGGGCCGCTGAGATCTGAATTGCTTATTTTCATATCAGTTGACTCACACTTGAACATGACCTGCCCATCTCAATTTGTGCCTGAGTTTTGCAAACTTAGATGGTATGGTGTCAGGAGTGTTTTCTCTCTTCTTTTTCATTAGCTTGCCCTCACCATCAGATACTAATTTCTTTCATATCTTTGTGATGGTAAAAAGAAAATAATGCATTAAAAATTGAGGAGAGCAGGCTTGGAACTACAGCTGGATGATCCTTGGGATTGACAGCACTGTATTTGGGTTGCATTGTCCAAATGTTTTACTGAAGTTATTTCCTGCTCACCTTATTCTGCTGTCCTTCACTGTGGAAAAGCCATGACTGTGCCTGAGGGCAGCTGGCTCAGCCCTAGGACCTGCCTCTGCCCTCAGCTCTCTCTGGCCATGTACCCTTCCAGACAGCACTGCTGCTGGGCTCAGGTTTCCCTTGTTCAAGCAGTGTGCCTGGCGTGCAGAGCATGGATGTGCTGCATGCAATCAAGAGCATTGGCAGGGGGAACATGATATCATTTTCTATCAGCTACCAGGCCAAAACCTGGGAGGTTTGCTCCCCCTTTTATACCATCTGTATTGCACTGCTCTCTGGTATCCATTTGCCATCTCATTGACTTGCATACTTCACACAGGCTAACATGGCTTCCTACATGTCTACCCATTCACATTGCTTGGAAAAGTGTAAGTTGGTTGGATGTATCCTAGTGTTACTAGTCCCTGCCTGTAATTACATGACTCCTGTATTGTCAGTGTTAGCACAGCTTCTCATACCAGTTTTGTAGTTTTCTTCATTTAATGATTCTCACTAATTGGCATGGACACTGAGAGTTAAATCAGCCCAAACTTGCTGGAGCAGCGTGATGTTGTGTTTAACATTCAGAAGTACCTTATAATCTCATCCATTAGATTAATACACAGCCACACCTTTATTTGAGGCTCTTATCTAGTTTCAGAGTTCATTTTCCTCCCCTTTCACCAGCTCTTCATGTCCTCTTTTAGTTTGGACAAGTCAGTATGTGGCCATTCTAAAGATTTTTACCCATTTCAAGAGGGCAGGGGTATGCAGGACTTCATGGTGGCTGGTTAGTAGGAAGTTGTCCAAGTCCTGGAGCTTTCTGGTGGCTTCAGGCCATACCTCCTGATCCAAGCATGAACTAACACCAAGTGTATGGCAATAGGTCTTTGGAATAAGTAAAGCTGTCTTCCTTTTCAGCTGGATGAAGCCTAGAAACCTAACAGAGTATTTGGCAGTAGAAACCAGGCTGCAGAGAACAGTTTTGGCAGTGCCCGCCTGTATCTTGTGGAAGGTCTGTGCTATCGAACCACTTCTGTCTGCAGCACCAGCCTACTGGGAGGGCAGCCATCCTGCAAGCCCTATGTGCTAGGATCCCACACTTCCTGCAGGCCAGGGTGAAATACATAAGCAGCATTATGGAGTTAAAAGTTCGTCCCAAAGGAATTGAGTAGGCTGCTATGCTGGTTTTGGCTGGGATAAAGCTAATTTTCTTAACAGTAACTCATGTGGAGCTACAGTTTGGATTTTTGACTGAAACAGTGTTGATAACACACTGATGTTTTCATTACTGCTGAGCAGTGCTGACATGGAGTCAGAGCCTTTTCTGCTCTCACTCCACCTCCCCAGCGAGAGGCCTGGGAGTGCACAAGGAGCTAGGAGACGACACAAGCCGTGACATCTGATCCCAGCTGGCCAACGGGATATCCCAGGATTATGCTCAGCATATAAAGCTGGGGGAAGAAGAAGGAAAGGGGGCATGTTTGAAGTGATGGTATTTGTCTTCCCAAGTCATCATTATGTGTGATGGTGCCCTGCTTTCCTGGACGTGGCTGAACACCTGCCTGCTGATGGGAAGTGGTTAATGGATTCCTTGGGTTATTTTTCTTGCATGCACATCTCTTGCTTTACCTATTAAACTGTCTTCATCTCAACCCATGAGTTTTCTCACTTTTGGTCTTCTGATTCTCTCCTCTCTGATTCTGACATGGGGGAATTGAGCGAGCAGCTGCATGGTGCTTAGTTGACAGCTGGGGTGAAACTATGACAGCTGTAAAGAGAGATTCTCTGACCCCAAGACAAGAGTTGAGATGACATGATGCTGAGTAACTCAAAACACAAAGCTACTCCAATGAATTTTTAATGTTAGCAGACATAAATGTTCAAGCTGACTAAGGCCAGAAGCAGTAAATTTTGATACTTGCCTACTTTGCATCTTTTTGTCTTGTTCAAATATCTGAAATCTTGACTGAATTCAAGATTGAGCTTCTGATCACTTTCCAAAGTCAGATTTTTGTCAGCAACTGCCTTTTCTTGATATTATACATTTGTCTGATCCATAGAGACGTTCCCATGCACATACTGAGCAAATGGACTATCTTTGGGAGTGATAGTGAAATGACACAAATGCCCTGAGTTCACATGGCAGCTAGGAATAAATTGAAAAAGCGGAGACATATCTTATCCCCTTATTTGGGGTATTTGAACAGCATGCAACTATGCCTGCTCCAGGAAAACTCCCCTACAGCACACCTAAAACCTCTGTGGCCGCATACACACCAGTCAATGAAATAAGCATAGGACCTTCCTCTGGCTCTGAATTGGACTGACATGAGATTGCCTGCTTTTATACTTCTTACTCTCCAAAGTTTGCTGATGACAGAAAACTGGGAGGAGCATTTGATAACTGAGGTGGTTGTGCTGCCATCCAGAAGGATCTCTAAGGGCTGGAGAAATGGGCTGATAGGAACCTCTGGAAGTTCAGCGATGCAAAATGTGATGTCCTGTACCTGTGGAGAAACAGCCCCATTCTCCAGTGCACACTGGTGGAAGACTGACCGGAAAGCTATGCAGAAAAGGCTCTGGGCCTCCTGTTGGACAAGAAACTGGCCATGTACTAGCAATGTGCCCTTGCAACAAAGACCAACAGCCTCCTGGGCTACAATAGAGAGAGGGTCACCAGCATGTTGAGGGAGCTGATCCTTCCCCTCTCTTCAGCACTGGTGAGGCATGTCTGGAGTGCTGAATCTAGTGCTGGGCTCTCCAGTACAGGAGAGACATGGACATAGTGGAACAAGACCAGTGCGGGGCCACAAAGATGATGAAGGGACTGGAGCATCTCTCATTTAAGGAGAGGTTGAGAGAGCTGGGGCATCATCCTGGAGAAGAGAAAGCTTGAGGGTTCTTATCCACATGGATGAGTGCCTGATGGGAGGAGTGAAGAAGATAGAGCCAGGCTCTTCTAATTAGTGTTTAGGTAAAAGGCAAGAGACAATGGGCACGATCTGAAACATAGCAAATTCTGTTTGAACAGAAGACTTTTTTACTGTGAAAGTGGTCAAAAGCTGACACAGGTTGCCCAGAGAGGTTCAGCCTTGGAGATATTAAAAACCTGCCAGGACATATCACTGAGAAGCCTCTGAGGTTGTTGGGTGAAAAGAATCTTTGTGATAGTTATTGGCATCCTGGCAAATTGAGCTTGAAATGAAGAATACTTTTCCAATGAGACTAATGTGTTGTTTCCCCCCCCCCCCCCAGTATTAGCTTGCAATGAAACAGTTATTTAAAACATATTCTTAGTTGTTTTGGTTTTTTTTGCCTACCTAGAGACCGATTCTCCTGGAAAATTCCATATTTTTGTATGAGCATTTTCCCTCTTTTTATTGCATGTAAACAGGAGGGAGGGAAAGGCTGAAGCTTGGATGGTAGTTGCTATCCTGAGCTATGTTTCTGATTCATATTCTCTCTGATAGCTTATAAGAAGCAGTTTGCATTGTAGAACAGACAGAAGGATTTCCAAGGAAAACGTCAGCTCTACTCTTCTGTCATGTGAGGGACTGAATGGGGCACTTGAGGGAGCTATTCACCTTCCTGTGGAAGTGGTGAGGAGAGGGAATATCCACCAGCCTCATGAAAAAGGAACTAAATGAAAAAAATAAATTTTAAAAGAAGCAACAGTCAGTTGTTTTAAGGAAAACCAGTGCTATTATAACTCTGCAAATAGAATAGTTTGAAATACATAAAGGAAAGTTGTGCTATGGGTAGGTCTTTTCTGGAAGGAACTTTGCTTATGCTGGAATTAGTACTGGAGTGAGCCTAAACGTTATTGAGTTAAAACATATTCATTACAGATTTTGAAAGTCTGCTTTCAAGATGTGAGGGCTTTTTGCACAGAGCTGTAGTGCGTATTGCTGCCTGTACCTGCGAGTTGCCATACTGGGAGGATCAAGAGACAAAAAGCTAATTTCAGTGGCAAGAGGCCAGTGCCTGGTTCTGTTGATAATCAGGGGGTAAATTTGAGCTCGATCAAGGGCGGGAGCAGCCTCATTTCAGGTTTTTCCAAAGGTGCCTGAGATTTCCTAAATCAGGCCCCTGTTCTAAGTCTGCGCTTAAGAAGAACCTGTCTCTATTGATGATGTGAGAGACTGTCAGCATTAGACGTAATGCTTCTCTTTGATTTCGGCAACCACCAGCGTCTGGCAGCTTCCTTGGGTAGCTAGGCATCTTTGACAGACAGGCCCCTTTGCTCTTTCTTGGTTTTTAATGTGAAGTCCATCCAATTACTGAAGGAATGTTTGGTACTTACTGGAAGTAGGGAACACCAAATACCAGGAGCAGGGGTAAACCCTAAAGATCATCTAGCTGGGTGGAGATGTAATGTGATGCCTTTGGATGTCTGGGAGAGACCTCAGGAGCTTTGCATGAACACCCTCAAAGTGCTACTCTCTCTCTCTGCTGATGGAGATGGAATGAAATTCCCTAAAAGTGAAGCCAGGTTCTAGTTAAAGCAAATAAAAAATAGCCAGTTAATGGCTATTCTCTCTAAACTAGAGAAATTTGTCATATAGATTTATAAAAATAAGTTTGTAAAACAACAGAAAACTAAATTTTACTGTTTTATTCTAAGATGATGTCTTCTTCATACTCTGTGTTGCCAAGACTGATTAAATATGATAGTATTTAAATCCTTCTTTGAGGTCTTCATGGAATCCCCTTTGGATTTAAATCTTCCCCAACTCCCTCTTTCAACTGCACTACTGACGGTGAAACCATCAACTTCTGGTGGTTTAAGGTCATGCCTCCTCCATGTGGGAAGTGCTCATACTCCTGCGTAGATCTCCTAGGTATCTCGATGACATCATGAACAAATAATTAATCCAGCAAGAGCTGAAAGGTTCTTCTCTCCCTGAGAAGGTGAGATGGAAATAGCAAAGTGAAACATGTCTAAGCTCTCAACCTTGTATGTCCAATTAGTATACACGAGATGTCAGTCATACCTGATACAAGGAATTCATGTGAGTGGTTTATTACTAGTTTCTGGCTGAGAGCAGGCATGTTGTTGCTCATGGAAGCAGCAACCAGCTGGGTGTAAGTGATTTCTTGGCAGGCTATCTCTGTCTCAGAGGGAATTATACCATGACAGAAGAGAACATGGAGAGAATTGTGGTGGTTTTTCTCCTTCATGGTGAAACTCCAGTCTTGGTCCTCCTTTTGGGAAGACCTGGGAGACAGGGACCCACCATCTGACTGAAGATCAGGCATCTTTGCTCTGATGCTGGAAGGATAAAGGGTGGGAATCAAAACCCACCAAGGGAGATGTGCATGAGAATTCTGAAATTGCAATCCATTGGCCTGGAAAACCAGGGCAAAAAGGTTGGTTCTTCAAAGAGCCAAATGTGCTGTTTTCTAGACGAAAGTAATTTCCTGGCTGTCAGTGACAGCTCCTATTTAGGAAGATCCCGTTTTGTAACTGTGAATGAAAAGAGCAGCTTGGCAGCTGGCCAGCAGAACAGTTTCTGAATTTACCAGTGAAAACCTTGAAGAAATGGGCAAAGTTTGCTAGAAAGCAGGTCTGCAATACAGCAGGCTATGTTTCTCCTTCTTGCAACAGAAAATCTGAGGAAAATTTGAAGGATCCAGAAATATATTTTGTTTACTTGCATTTACTGAACCATACAAAATCTAGTAGCTAGAATAGAGTACACAGAGTAACTGCATTTATCTTGGTCCTTTCTCTCATGAGTGCCAGCCCTTGGACCACCTTGGATCTCTTGTATGTAGGACATGAGGGTATACTGGTTCTAAACTGGTATACCTGGAGCCCTACCAAATAAATGTGTAGATAAAATATAATTTCCTGAATGTCTCCTCCTGGAATGCATCTCACTATCTGGAGAGCTAGTGAAAAGTCTTCCCTACAGCAGACCTTTAATGCCTGGATGTAAGTACCCAAAGACACCAGTGCCAGCTGCAGGAGGATGCTGTGGGTAAATCCTCTGGGGAATAAAACCTGTCAGATCACAGCATTGCTCAGAGCTCAGGAGCCTCGTCAGCAGGACGCTCATATCCAAGCTACAAAGAAGAGACCATTTTAATGATAATACTTGCTGCTAGATCATGCTTACTTTTGGAGATTCTCCTCTATGCTACCTGTTAACACCTGCCAGCTTTATGGAGTACATGATGAGTCAGCACCAAACTGAGCTCAGAAATTTAAATTTTCATTGGAAAATTAACCTTTATGTGACTCCAATGACATACATCTCAGTTGGTAACCCTCTTTAAGCATAGGCTCACGGGGTACTCCATATCCTGCCAATCTACCTTGTGCCCCAGCCTGTGGAAGAAATAAATTCTGTGGTGTGTGTCCCCCTGCCTTCCCATTTTGTCTAATTACTGGTGATTTTGGAAGACTCAGGTACCAAGGCTTGTATTCCACTCTCCTGCACAGTTGCCCATGCCTTACATTCCCAAGAATTCCAGCCATCCCCTCTTCACTCTCACTAATACTCAGTGTTTTCTGTAAAGCTTCTGTAATGCCCTTTGGCATTTCTAGCCTAACATTCTGCAGTAGAAGGAAAATTAAAATTTAGGGCAGCATTAAGTTAATTAAACTTACCATCAAATTAATAGCACAAGAAATACCGTGCAGACTACATTATTCATTGTCATGTTTTATTCAGTAAAATCTCCATTTTTAATATGTCTAGTATTACTGGAGGATTTTTACCCTGCTCTGCTAGAGTTACGGGGCACACAGGGTTTCTGGGGTTCTGTATATAAAGTCAATGTAATTTTTGTTCATTTAGTAAAAGATCCATAGTTAGTAAAAGAAATGAGAAGTCCTAGGTGTCTGGTTTCTTGGAAAGAAATAGTCAAATATGGGGGATCAAATTCCTGTATGTTCCAGTGAATTAATTTTAATTCATTGCGTTTTCCTGTTATCTCACTTTCTAGCATTCCTACTATTCTCCCCCCTATCAGTTTTGTCCATCGACAAATTTCCAGTTCACCTCCTAAAAGTTTTTCTAAAAGTGGTGCTGAAGCCTTATTACTCCATTATGGCACATCCCAGCATTATCTGAATGGCTCTGCTCCTGACCAAACTGCAGGAGGTCGTTATTTATGAATAATGCAATGAAATACTACATAAGGTATGAGGTTAGGACTGCAGGACTGAGTGCTCTTTCGGGTTCTCTTCTTTAAGTGCAGCCAAGCAAAAGCGAAATAACACGGTTCAAAGAGTTCTTCCATTCCAGGGGGGCTATGGATCATGGTCCAAAAGAACTAGTGCAATATGAAATTATGGGCACAATAACCCAAGGCATGCTTTGAAAAGAGGCGGTGGGAATGTAACTTCCCTTGGAGAAAGGAAGGAAATTAATGAAAACTGAAACCACGGGGTAGAGACAGTATTATTTAAAAAGGAGTGCATAAGGAGGGAATCATTAGGAAATGTGCAGCTATGCTGTAACACAGCACAAGAGAGAAAGGGAGCTCAAATAAGCATATTAGGTTTCCTTGCTTATTTGCTATGTTTATTGAAGGTTATTGTTGATACAAAGATTATTGTTGATTCCACTCACCCAAAAGAGTTTAGGGAATTCTCCTAGACCAGCTTCTTTATTTCCTTTTAAAGTAGCTTTTCTAGTTCTCAGCAACTTCATGCATTTTTATATTCTATACTGGTATCCCTGTACCATGAAGGTTGGTAGCCCTTGCCAACATGCTTCAAGCCAGAAGCCTTTAGAGCATCTTTAGCATCAAAAATAAAACCCTGTTCCTGTAGCTGTTTGAAGAAAGGTGTGAAAAGAGGACTGTCATGGTGTGATATTCGAGTGCTGCAGTGCCCAGAACAGAGCTGCTGTCTCCAGGAGGGGAATTCACACGGCTTGGTGGCACCTAACCAGTGAAGGAGGGAGAGCTGGGTGCCTCAAAGTGGATTAGCATCCTACATCAGTCTGAGTGGGGAAATGAGAAAGAACTGAAGATATTCCTGAAATAACTGTCTACCTGCTACTGCTGTATTTATACCTGCTCTTTGATATACATAAGTTGGGGCCTTCTCTTCAGAAGAGAAGATGTAAGAAAAGGTTGTATTAGTAGAGTTTATTTGCGTTCTTGCTCAGGAAATAAGAGACGTGCTTTCTACTTTTTCTTTAACCTGAAAAGACTTGAAACTATGTTGCCCCTTTCTCATCTTTGCTAAAACTTTTAGACAACAATAACTGCAAAAACATCCACTTGAGGCTAGCCATTTACCCCATGGAAAGGCTGGCTCCAAAGGCTGCATTATGATAATGTTGCAACTATAAAGAGATTTCGGGAGGTGGAGACCTGTGACAGCAGGAGACAGAAGCTGCCTGCAGGAAATGTACTCTCTTCTGTGTTATCAACGAAGACCAGACCTTCCTCAACATCTACATCCATCAGGATGTTTAACCCAAAACCTGAGGGCTCTAAGTTCTAAGGATGTAGAACAGGATGACTAAGCCACAGAATATGATACAGAGTACAGTGCTGGAATGAGGATTTGGCTCAGGAGCTCCTATGAACCTGAGCAGGAGCTGTTGCCTTGCATGACTGCAAGCTGGACACTTCCACGGAAGGAAGATACTGCTGACAGCTGCTTGGAAGCATTGATCCTGATGCAGGTACCCGCTGGCGTCAGGGAGAAGCAGACGCTGGGAGATTCTCCCAAATTTGCAGCTCCTGTGCCCTTTTCTGGTTGGTCAGGCTTGCAAGGTTCCTACGTACAGGGTGATTCTTGTCGTCCTGAGGTACTGAGCTCCCTCTAAACAAAGAGCATCCTGTGGCAGGAATATTTCACTGAAAAGCAGAAACCTGGCTGTGAGTGATCAAAGGAAGTGGTGGTACAACATGCAGCTATACACTGGCCTGCTTTTGCAGGCAGGGAATTTACCACTGGAAGGTGAGATGAGTGTAGTTAATGACTCACTTCTGCAGTGCCCATGGCTTCTCAACATCTTGTGCTTGAAAGCATTTGCATGACCGTACCTTCAAAACAGAAACATGTTACACAATTGCAACTCATAAGGATTATAAACCCATGTTTAGTTTACAGCATGCTCTGTGGGCTCACTGACCCATTGCTCAGGGCTATTTTTCATTTATTGGTCATGTAGCATGATTTGATTTAAGGTGTGCAGCTTTGGATACCAATCCTGCCAAAGAATGCAATCAGTGTGGAGTAGCTAGAAAAGTCACATCACATGACTAGGAAGTAGGTCCTTTTTGTTTTGGACAAAGACCTATGGTGCAAGTGGCTCATGGAAGAACCTGAGCAATCGCAGCTTCTGTGTGTTCAGTCCTTTGTTAGGGGGGTGAGGGAGATCAGCACCTTCTGCATCCAGCCTGGAGATGAGCTCTTGCAACAGCAACTGCTTTGTCTTTTTTGTTGTTTTCGGAGTAGTGTCCTCAGGAGAAAATTCCAAATGGAGACAGCTCATAGCCATGAATTATACAACTCCCTGCTTTCATATTAGGACTCTACAGCAGCCATGGAAATCCAAGGCTGACAGTTCAAAGTAACTCTCCTGTGTCTTTCTTGTTGAGAACATGGAAAGATAGGCATTGTTATGTGGATTGTTGGACTGAATAAATAGATGCTTTTAGATGCAAAGTTCATACAATGGCATTTGAGGATGCTATTCAGTAGTTAATTCTGTGAATAATAAGGCAGCACTGAAAGCATTCAGAAGTCTACATAATAACTTGGGATTTGGGCTTTGAGAGAGACTTGCAGCAATAATCAGACATGTCAGCACTATTTCAGGGAGGCAGGAAGTGGAGGAGTACCAATTGATGAGCTTTGGTTTTGTTTTTGCACTGTTTACCCTGTTTGTTTGGGTTGTCAGACTGAAATTCAAGACTCAATCAGCAAGCTATAATGGACGTATTTTCATTATGGCACAAGGACCCTCAAGTGTCCTTCACTCATGTATTATTCACACAAATGGATGAACAAATAAGTGATCTACTACAGCACACAAATCCCAGGATATCTGCACAACTTAAAAACTACATTAAGGTCCAGGCAAAGCCTCCACTCTCCTGCAGTTGCCAAGGCAAGAGTCAAATCTTGGGTTATTGCAGAAATGTAATCACTTGCCCCATTTTTTTTAACTCAAACACTGGTAGATTGCTGGATACAGAGGTGCCAAATGCCTGTGTGCTGAGAGGACTTTGAAGTGTCTTCAGGATGGACATTAGGATTCTCTCCATCTCTAAACAGTCTAGGAGACATCATCTCACTGTGAGAACTGAGCAGCCATCACTGAAAGAAGATGCTTATATCTCTCTGCCAAATTTTGCATATAAAACCTTGAAGACAAAATCTCTGCAATGCTTTCTGAAAAGCTTAAAAATTTGGGATTATAAACTACATTTTGTGAGAGACACTGGCTGGTGTACAATGAGCAAAGTAGGGAGCATGCAGCAACAGCCCGAGGGCTTCCTTGGAGAGCTGAATCCTGACCCTGCCTCTGCCATAGATGCAACACATGAATGTTTTTAGATGAGCATTTCCCTGTTCACATGCTCCTTATTTTCTGGATAGCTGAACTGTGACTCAGAGCCTGTGTGCTGAGAGCTGAAACTTTGGTCAGGGAGATTTTTTTTTTCAGACTGTGCATTTAAAGTGCTATTTAATACCAACTGCTCAAAGGTCTAACTCTGGATCTCCCAATCAGAGGACTCAGAATTTGCAAACCTCCCTTGGTGCTTGTTTTGTGGCTTTTCCTCCCAGCTGCGAAATGGGAAAATGTTCCCTTGAAGCAAGGGGCTTCGTGTAAAGAAATTAATATGATAATGATGGGTCCATACAAACATCTTGGTGATCAGAGGAGGGCTTAAAAACTCCACTGTGCATCAAGGAGTGAACCTAGGGCAACAGGAAGAGAATAACATGTTGACTTGCTGTTCATAAACTGAACACCTTCCAGTGTGTGCAGTGAGGGAAGTGAAAAAAGCCCCATAAACTTTCTTGATTAAATATTAACATGACAGGTAAACAGGAGGGGTAAAATGCAGCCTGCGCAAGCTGTCTTTGCTGTGTTATCTGCCACAACTCCCCCAGGATGCTGCTGCATGTTCCCTGGCTGTTCTCCCTCAGGGCAATAACAGGCGCTTGAGGAAGTGAAATGTGTCCTGAAGTTAATGGCTTTATTTACTTTGTATTGACTTCATCTATGTTCTTATGGCTACAAACAGATGGTTGCATGATTGTATATGGGTCTTAGACTTTATTTTGACCATTCACATCTGAAGTCTTTTTTTTTTTTTATAAAAACATTGTGTATTTCTTCACCTTGGTGACTTTTGCTATTCTTTCCTTTTCCCGGTTACCATGATGGCACAAGACTAAATTCCTCTGGATTATTATTTCCTTTGTATTTTACACCAAGACTCTTGAATCTCCAAATAAGGATATGAAAAGGAAAAGAGCTCATGGTTTCCATCTGCTGTAAACCTTCTCACTAAAGTTGCTGTCCTATAAAGCTACACCATGCTATAACTTGCTCTGAAACACTGCTTAAGAGAGGAGGAGGAAATGGACTGTTTTTACAGTATGTCTTCAAGGAAAAGGACAAACAAAAGACAGATATTGTTGCAGCCAGATGTAAAGATTTGTCCCTCATTAAGGATGGGATGGAAGAGTGGACAAGGCCCTGTGCATCAGCCCTTACACACTTGTCATTTTGAAATGATGCTCTGCAGTACACACTGACATAGTTTGACTATTTTAGAAATTACAAGTTTTCTTTCTATTTTTAATGCTTTTTAAAATGTTTACTAGAGTACCACAGTGAATACTACTAATAATAACAAAGGAACACTTTAAGAATAAGTTTCATTTTTTCCTAGGAAAGGAATAACCCGGCTCTAAGCCATTGTGGTCCATGGATAAGTGGAGGGATAAGACCTTGAGTTATCCTTGACGTCACCAGCAAATCGGGACATGTCTCTACCATTGCCTGAACTGTCAGATACACATTGGTATCCCAGGTACCATTCTGAAATCAACATCTTTTCAAAAAGATGCTGGAAAAAGATATCAGAATAGTCTCTTCATGGGGTGTCCACTTCACTTGCAACAGGTGAACTCTGATTGCTGCCAGACCAATTCAAAGGCAGATTGGACTGTCTGGGCAACCCACACTTAAAATGGAGTTTTCTAACTTAATTCTAATAACAAACCAGAAGAAGAACAGCAATCAAGGCAGCTAAGAAAATACAAGACCTAGGCTTTTTTCTGACTTTCTCTCTGTTGCCTGTGGTGACAAAGCATACAGGCTGATGCATCCATCACTACTTCTAAGTATGCATCCAAATGAGTTTGATGGTCTAAACTAGTATTCCTCAGATATTTTCCAAGCCAATCATGCTTTACACTGTAGCTGTATTCTTGAGATAACCCTGCTACACCCTTTAGTTTACACCCTTAAATTTAGCTGCTCAACTCCTTGAGGTGGAATAGGGAAGAAAATTAGGAAAATAAAAAGAAAATCAACATGCATATATTTTTATGATATCTCAGAAGTTTTTCTTAAAATTATTCTAATCTTCTATGATGCCCTTTTGACATATTTTTGTCAAGGAGGCCTTCAGGATTGCAAATCAGTTCCTCACTTTGCAGATGTGTGGTACCTGCATTACTTGATGGGCCCCAGCCTCAGATGACTGATCCTGAAACATGTTCGTGTGTCCTTTCTGCATTCTCTGGCATAACAGAGCATGAAGCATCTGCATTCTGCAGCCCAGACACAAAGAGAGATTTACTAAAATAAGAGAAATAATTATTTTTTTTTTAAAGCCATGCTGGCTGCTCCAAAAGATCTCTATAGAAATATTTCCAAGAAGAGACTACAACAGTTCACACATTGATGTTTTGATTGTTGCTAAGTAGGGCTTATTCTATCTCGAGGACTTTTCACTGTGTCATGCTCTGCTAGTGAGGAGCTGCAAAAGAAGCTGGGAGGGAACATGGTCAGGACAGGTGACCTAAATAGACCAAAGGGATACTCTGTATTGTAGAACATTATGCCCAGTATATAAACTGGGGGAGTTACCTGTAAGAGGGCTGATCACTGGGGTTGGGCTGGGCATCGCCATCACGTGTGGTGAGCAATTGTATTGTGCATCACTTGTTTTGCTTCTGTTACTCTCTTTCCTTCTTCTTATCATTCCAATTTTTACTATAATTATTAAATTTTGTTTCAATTATTAAATTACACTTATCACAACCCATAAGGTTTACCTTTTCCTTCGGAGTCTCCTCTCCACTGAGGGAGGGCGTGGGGGGAGTGAGTGAGAGGCTGCATGATACTTAATTGCCAGCTGGGGTTAAACCACACCAGCTGTGTTCAGTTATTTCCTTTTGAAAGCTTTCTCACCAAATGTATTCACAGAGGTGTTCATCCTTCTTCAGATTGCTTGGAACCAAATCAGAAGCTACCTTGTTGTTTAATAATCCTTACTTTAATTTCTAACTCACTTAAAACACATATTTATTCTCCAGTGGATCAAACTTAAACAAGTAAAACAGAACTTGAAGTGGAAGAGCAGCATGAAGCCCACAGAAAAGCCATGGATTTTATGGAATCATCTTTTTTGTTCAGGAAGATGTATTGTGTTCAAATAAAGGCATATTGATTATTTTCTCTTCTATAAGCTAGTTGTTACTGAAATGAAATTCACTCTTTGGAGAGGTCAGCACTACAGATCACTAAGCAGTGCCAAATTAAGACAAAGCACCTGCCCTTCACAGGGAAATTTAGAGGTAGGTGTCAAGCGGTGTTAGAGTTTGAAGCACTGTCTAGGGTAGTCTTTCTTCTCTTCTGTCTCTCCCTTGACTATTTTGCCAGTCAGGGGACTCATGCAAGATGATCTTGGAAATATGTTTCAACTTCTGAGAGCTCCACAGATTTTCCATAACCTGAGTTCCCACTGAGATCCCAGGTAGGCACAATATCTTTAGTAACTTTAGTGATTTATTGCATGCATGTATGCTACCAAGAGATTTTAGAAAATGACACTTCAGGATGTGAAGTGAATAATAATTAATCTTTTTTCGCACCTGCACTTTGTACCTGTTTTTATTCTGGTAGGTGGCCATGTTTTGCAGCCAGTCATTTTTCATGGGAACCATATCATATCACCAGCTCAAATATCCCTTGTTCTGCCATCTTGGGCCATTTGAGAGCTCTCTTCATTTTCTGCTTGTCACACAGCCTACCTCACCCCTTGCCACAAGAGCCCTTCACCAGTTTTCTGTGAGGAACTCTCCAAATTCTTTTATTGGCTCCTAACCTTATCTGCTCTGGAATATCCCTGGTGTCACTGTCCACTTGTGCATCCTCCCTGGCTTGCTGCCTGAAGGACAGGTCACAAACACTGTTCTTTCAGATGTTCCCAAGGATGTCCCTCCAGCAGATTCCAAACATTCCCTGAGAAAACTCCAGGCTGTCTCTGCCCTAGTCAGAGCTCCAAAACATGTTCTACATGGGCATTGCTCTCAGTTGTTCTCCTTCTTTTGACTAAAGATATATGCAATGCTATTGAGGTCTTATATTATTTTTTTGTTATTGATGCTTTGTAGGATGTAGTTGAGAGAAGAGGAATGAAGAATAACAGAAGGGTCTTTCTGTCAGACCAGTTAGTCCTGGAGTCAGAGAGATGAGAGCAGTGCTGAGACTGATTTCTTGCTCACCAATCTGAAAAGTCAGAAGTTCAGAGAAAGAGGAAAAAACCAGAAGCCTGAAGAAATAGGGACAGCTGTCCCTACTTAACTTGCTGGCTAAGTGCATCTGGGGCTCTTGTGCTCTACACAACTGAGCTGAACAAACCTAAGAGCAGATGTGTGACTTTGTACCATTATATGCACCAAACACACATAAAATGTCTTTCTACAATAAATTCATGAGAGAATAGGTATTGCTTGCTTTTCTCTTTTCACAATAGCATATGGTTAGCACTACTGAGAACAAGCGTTTTTATATATATATTTAAAATTCTTCAGGATGAAACTTCCTGCAAAAATTCACAGTACTGCAATGGCTGGAGAAGGAGACGGAGTGTTTCAGAGCTCATCTGCATTGCTAACAAGTGACCTTCTTTGTTAGCTGGTTTAATAAGACTGATAAAAAAAAAGATTTTGTGCAACTTCCCTACTGATAGATGCATGGGAAAAGTGTCAGTGGTTGATGTGTTGAGGAAAATGTATTAATCTTCTTCATAAGCTTTGAGCTGCCAGTTTTTTTCGTACATAGCTTTTAAGAACAGATTTGATTAAGTTATTCAAAAAACCCACTGTATTAGTTTCTTTTTCATGAACTTCACTGAAGTCTCCCTGTCCAGAAATAAACACAAATAATCAAACTACCAGTTGAAAAGCATGAATGGCCAGGGCCAAATGAATGATGTTAAACTGCAAGAATAAATACAAAGTAGGAAAAGATGTGATTTATCACATGCATTATAACCAGCCTTCTTGGATTGGCCCTCTTCAGCTTTCATTTTGAAGTCTTATTCTATCCAGCTACAGTCATTTTTCTACATTTAATCTATTTTTTCTTTTTTTTTTTTTTTTTTTTTACCTCTCTTTTTCTTCCTGAGAACAGAACAGACAGAAAGCACATTTATTTTCTATTTAAAATTTTTGCATGTTCCTGCCAGTGGAAATCTGTTAAAAGTGAACTGAAGATTTCAGCAAAAGTTCAGGTTCAAGACTTCATTGCTTACCTCATGTGGATGTAGGATTCCTGGCTCCGTTACACAAGGTGCTGTGTAAAATCAAAGGAGGGCAAAGCAGTTTTCTTAGTTTACAAAACAAAACCCGATGAGCAGTTCATGAAGCAGTCTAGCTTTTGGGCACTTTGTCCACATATTGCCTTTGTGGCAATTACATTCCTCTGAACAGGTGTCTTTCTCTCCTCTCCCCCTAGGTAACTTCTGGATATTCTGGATATGTAACTATTCAGTATCTCATGGTATATAGGGCAAGGGAGGCAGGAATAGCCTTTTTGGGCAGGCTGCTTTTGCAGAGACACTCTTCTCTCTGTTTGCTGAACAGAGATTATAGCAAAGTACTCTTGCAAAGGGATTGAGGAAGTCCCAAAGGTCAAGCAATATTCTAATTTGAGTATCTTCAGTGATATTACCTCTGCCTGATGGCAGTGCTGGATCAGACAGACATGTGTAGGCATAATCCTCTTCCTCTGAAGACCTTTGAAGACACCTGACTCTGATACATGCTTTTTTTTTTTTTTCTGTTCTCTAGTTTGGGAGCTCTGGCATTTATTTTGGGTGGCTAGTTCAAGCACCTACAACCTGGATGTGAAATGGATTGCTTCACTCCTTTTGTATTTATAGCCAAGGGCAGTAGGAATTAACAAGCTGAGTCATATCCTGGCAATTTGAACTCTGCTTCTACCTGGCAAGCTGTCTCGTTATTTTGAAGCAGGTCAGATCCTCCTGGAAGCATTTAAATGGCACCAATCACTATGCAATTCTTCAAATCAAGGCTCACAGGAAGTACTGTGATATTTCAAATACATGTGGGAGATTTCGTTTCATGTCAAATATAAAATATACAACTATTTAAACAAGCTGATAGTTTGTCAGCGGGAACCTGCGTGGTGGCTGCAGGGGTGCCCCTTCTGGAACCCGTGCGGCGTGGGGCTGCCCCCGGTGGGGGAAAGGAGAGAGGGAACTTCTCCAGCGTGTCTTTGCGCCCTTGTGAGAGAGGAGAGGGGAAGCCTCGGAGCACACAGAGGTTTACTGGTCCAATTTGGGGAAGGGGAAGGGTGCCGGGCAGGCTATGGGGGTCCTCGGACTGGCAGGTGGGTGGGCGGGGCAGCCCTGCATGAAGTGTCACAGGTAGGTGGTGTGTGGGAAGATATGTGGTAACATGGGGGGGGGAGGATAAGGTCAGGGTGGATAATGGTTTCCTCTGGGGGGTTGGGGGTCTCAGCCAGGCTAGGGCCTTGAGAGGTACTCGAGCCCGGGGTGGGTACGGGGGCTGGAACAGTTTTGTTTGTTTGTTTTTGGCTCGCCTGTGGCTACTGCCCAGGTTTGGTATGTTCTGGATATATTCGTTACATCCTGAAAGGGTGGGCAGGACAAAGGGTTGTTCCTGGGTATTTCCTTGGGATTGAATATAGATAGCTGGCAGAAAAGTAGGAAGTGTATGACTTGCCCTAATTGTTTTAATAGGAATGAAGCCTGTGTACCCCTATGTGGTTGTGAGCTATGCTGGCAATGGTACATGCCTTCGGTAGGGTCACCCATGCCAGACAGGTCAAAACTGTAGGGCCAGATACAATACATCCTTGGGCAGATGAGCTCATTAGCCTTCTGGCAGTCATCCTCGGAGAAGGACAACTCTAATCCCAAACCGGACCAAATGGAGCTCACATAGTCCTGCAAGGTCATCCATCTAAGAGAAGGACACTCTAATCAAACATGCCTCCTGAGGACCTCGCTGCCACTGTCCAAGCTTGCTCGGCCCTGGCAGATGAACCTTAGGATTAAAGAATGGGCCCAGTTCCACGCATACTGTGTCTCACCTAAAAAAAATCCACTGCGTAGGCTTGAAGGCCTTACCCACATTCACAAAGCCCTGTAGCGACAGGCAAGGGTCGAAAGGGCAGGTGAAAGATGCACTGGAAGCCACAGACCCAACCCTGCATGCAGGCGGTTCAGGATATTGGTCATTTGAGACTGACCGGAGATGACAGTCTCTTGGGGCAGCACCCTGAACGACCAAGCAGCCTTTTCAAGGAGAACACTTCTTGCTCCGCTCGGAGAGGGGCCTAGAAAAGGTGGCCTAAACAAAGCTCATCTCCCCCTTCATCTGGTTGGTTAACCGCAGGTCAATGGGCATCTTCTACTAATGCGGTCACACAAAGATCAAAAGACAAAGGCACACACCTGCCTCCAAAGGTGTACCCAAACTGACTCTAGCATGCTGGAACATCAGAACCATGCTTGATTCTGCGAATAGTGGACGTCCTGAGCATCATTCTGCCCTAATTGCCCACGAACTGTCACGTCTCAACATCAACATTGCTGCTCTCAGTGAAGTCTGTCTCCACGAGGAAGGCATGGAGAACATGGTGCCGGTTACACACTCTTTTGGTCAGGTAAACCCAGAACCGAAAGGCATCTTTCAGGAGTTGGCTTCATGATCAAAAACTCTATTGTTCCTAAACTTGAAAATCTGCTGACAGGTCACTCTGACAGCATTATCTCCCTATGCCTTCCACTACACAACAAGCAACACGTTGTCCTCTTCAGTATATATGCCCCAGCTCTCCAAGCTGACCCTGCCGAAAAAGATAAATTTTACACTGACCTGCACGGCCTTACCCAAAAGGTTCCTGCAGATGACAAGATCATTATCCTTGGTGATTTCAATGCCAGAGTAGGAAAGAATTTTGAAGCCTGGAAAGGAGTATTAGGCAAGCATGGTGTTGGAAACTGCAACGATAATGGTCGCCTTCTGCTAGAATTCTGTGTGGAGCAACAGCTCACCATCACTAATACTATCTTTCAACAGAAAAATAGTCTGAAGACAACCTGGATACATCCTAGATCTAAACATTGGCATCTCATTGATTATGTCTTGGTGCGACGGAGAGATGTTCGTGATGTCCGTCACACCCGTGTGATGCCCAGCGCAGAATGCCAAACAGACCACTGACTTGTGTGCTGCAAACTTAACTTCAGTCTTAAGTTCAAACCTAAAAGGGGTGGTATCCCAAGGAGGAGACTCCAAGTTAACAATCTCCAATCAGCCACAGTGGGAGACAGATTCCGGGCAAATCTTCAAACTAGGCTCAAAAATCATTCTATAGATTCTATAGATCCCTCTCCTGAAGAACTTTGGCACCATATTAAAAACAGCATCCTGCAATCCTCTGAAGAATCCTTAGGGTTCTCCTTCAAGAAGAACAAGGACTGGTTTGATTAAAACAATCAAGAGATCCAGGAATCATTAAGGAAGAAGAGAACTGCTCATCAAGCACACCTTGCACTGCCTTCCTGTCACGTAAGAAAAGCAGCCTTTCGTTTTGCATGCAGCAAGCTCCAACAGAAACTTTGTGACATCCAGAACAAGTGGTGGATCAATCTAGCTGAGAAAACTCAATTATGCACAGATATGGGTGAATCACAGAGGATTTTATGAGGCTCTGAAAACAGCATACAGGCCTCCATACCAGGTCCAAAGCCCTCTACTCAGCACTGATGGTCAAACGCTTCTGACAGGTAAAACCTCCATTCTGAATCGTTGGTCTGAACACTTTCAGACTCTTTTCAGTACCAACAGTGTAGTTCAAGAGTCAGCTATTCAGTCCATCTCACAACAACTGGTGAAGAATGAATTGGATGTTGCCCCTACTGTGGGAGAAACTCTTAAGGCCATACAGCAGGTGAAAACTGGCAAGGCAGCTGGGGTTGATGGAATCCCACCTGAAGTCTGGAAACATGGGGGCCAAGCACTCTATGCTAAATTTCACGAGTTTGTGGTGCGCTGTTGGGAACTAGGCAAACTCCCATCAGACCTTCGTGATGCAGTCATCATCACTTTGTATAAGAAGAAAGGAGTTAAATCAGACTGCTCAAATTACCGTGGTATTACTCTGCTCTCCATTGCTGGCAAAATCCTGGCAAGAATACTTTTGAACAGACTAATACCCGCTATAGCAGAAGGAATTCTACCTGAAAGCCAATGTGGTTTCAGAGCCAACAGGAGTACCACAGACATGGTATTTGTTCTCAGACAACTGCAAGAGAAGTGCAGGGAACAGAACAAAGGTCTCTATGTAACCTTTCTTGATCTCACCAAGGCTTTCGATACTGTGAGCAGAAAAGGTCTATGGCAGATTTTGGAATGTTTAGGTTGTCCCCTCAAGTTCCTTAAAATGATCATCTCACTTCATGAGGATCAGCACGGCCAAGTCAGATATGGCAATGCACTTTCTGAGCCCTTTCTAATTACCAATGGTGTGAAACAAGGCTGCGTTCTCGCACCAACCCTATTCACAATCTTTCAGCATGATGCTCCAAAGGGCCACAGCAGACCTCGATGATCAGGACGGTATCTACATTCGATACTGTACCAATGGAAGCCTATTCAATGTAAGGTGACTGAAGGCCCACACTAAGACCTTAAACCATCTTGTCCAGGAGCTGCTTTATGCTGATGATGCCGCCCTTGTTACCCACACAGAAGCAGCTCTGCAGCGTTTAACATCCTGCTTTGCAGAGGCTGCTGAGCTCTTTGGGCTGGAAGTCAGCTTAAAGAAGACAGAAGTTCTCTATCAACCAACACTTCAGGAAGTCTTCAATCATCCCCATATCACCATTGGCCAATCAGAGCTCAAATCAGTCCAGCAGTTTGATTACCTAGGTAGCCTCATCTCCTCGGATGGTAAGATTGATGGAGAGATGGACAACAGGTTAGCAAAGGCATATAGTGCTTTTGGAAAACTCCATAAAAGAGTATGGTGTAATAAACACTTGAAGAAAAGTACCAAGATCAGTGTTTACAGAGCCATTGTGCTGTCTACTCTCTTATATGGTTCCGAATCATAGGTCATCTACCGCCACCACCTGCGTCTCCTAGAACGCTTCCATCAACGCTGCCTCCGTACAATCCTAAACATCCACTGGTCGGATTATGTGACCAATGCATCTGTTCTAGAACAAGCAGCAGTCACAAGTATTGAGGCCATGTTGCTGAGAACACAGCTGCATTGGGCAGGGCACGTCTCCAGGATGAAGGACCACCGCCTCCCTAAGATCCTGCTTTATGGTGAACTTGCCACTGGCTGCCGCATGAGAGGAGCCCCGAAGAAAAGATACAAGGACTCCCTGAAACAACATCTCAGCCTTGGCCATATTGATCATCATAACTGGTCTACTCTGGCCTCAAATTGTGAGGCCTGGAGACACACCATCTATAATGCTGCTGCTTCCTTTGAGAATGCACACAGGATCACTCTCGAGGAGAAAAGACAACACAGAAAGAATCGTGCCTTGCAGAATATGCCACCTAAGGAGTCTTTCTGCTGTGCCTTTTGCAATCAAACATGTCTATCTCATATTGGCCTCATTAGCCACCAGCCTGCGTGTAACAAATGTGGATAGAGCCTTTCCCAAATCTTCGTTTACGAAGCCTAGCCGTGATGATGAGTTTGTCAGTCTAATATGTGGCTAATCTTTGTAAACCATATATTATACAACTCTGTGCTTTGATTTAATTTCCATGCCTCATTAAGAATTTCAGGCTTTAATCCTAATAAGAACTGTTTGCTATTCTTTGAAATTATGTAAGAAAATATTCAGCTCTTGATGAGGAATTAGGAAAGAAAATAAACCATTTTCCTGTTTTCCTAGTTTGAATAGATATTTAATTAAAGTGACATGCCTTGGGCAAAACCTAATTAATACATCATCTCTCTACTACTAAAATTAATGGAATACTTATGACTCCTCAGCTGCAGAAGGGACTGAAAATTTCTTTTCTGTCTTCTTATTCATTTCTCTTCTGACCATCCATCATTATTTTCTCGCTGGAAGAGGGAAGCTTTTTTTTCCTGATCATTTATTTTTGATGTGTACTGATGGATAATTTCCTGCTAGCTCTTCCAACTTTTCCCTTTTGATCATTTCCATTATGACTTGTAGCCTGAGCAAATGCCATGGTGAGGCTTTTCAGTGAAGGTAGCAAAAGCCTAGTTCAGCCAATGCTTCCTCAAACAGCTTTTCTTGTTGAAGGCTCAACTATGATCAATATGTGGGACATGCTGCCTCCTACCCTCTTCCAAGATGGGATTAGGGAGTTTCCTGAGGAGTGCAGAGCACAAAGCTGCTGGGAACTGCAGGATCACTCTGTAAGTTCACAGACATTGCCGGGAGAGATGTTATGCCCTCTCCCTGGGATATGCTTGTTATAAGTTGAGAGGGCAGGGAGAAATGTCTGTCCGTCTGGCAAACACGGTGGCTATCGCATTGTGAGGCAAATGAACATGGACATCTATACCCCACTAACCACAAGCTCTCATCTCTTCCTCTGTTGCACTGGAATCAGTAGCACCTGGCAAGTAATTAAGACAACAGGTCACACCAGTCTGTGAAGTGATGGAGTAACTATTAACATCAGCATATAGGACACAGTGATATTATGAAAAAAGACTCTTCTTCCTGTGGGATAGACCTAGTCTGGAGTTCCCCTTCCTTGCATGCCTTCTTGAAAGCAACAGTTTTGAGAGCTTCACCATCAACATGCCTGTCTCTGTCTTCTCCACCTTCTTCCTGTTCCTTCTAGTTTGTGTCCATTGTCACCACTGATATGACCAGCCTTACTGCCTTTCTTCCCTTATTTCTGTGTGAGTTGAGCTCATCTATTTACAACAGTGAGGGAACTTTCCAGTCGCTGCTTCTTTGATGTGACCTGCCTACTCTCAGGATGTCTGTGTGTATCAAAACCCACTTATTTCTTGATATGAGAGGTGGTGTTGTCCACAGCACCGCTGCTCTGTCCCTCGGATGCTTTGATTCACCTTCTACTCCCTGAAGTGGTCTGTAAATTCCTCAAGGTGAAGATCTTTCCCATCTGATTTAATTTTATAGGCCGTAGAGAAAGAGGAGCTGACAGTATTGACACAAGTCCAAGGCCTGCCAGAATGAAGCTATTCCCACAGAGTGGCTAGATGTTCGTGATGAACAGTTGAACTGGATTCATTGTATTCTGGTGCTCTGTGAGGATCCTGCATAAATGCATGCCTGTAATGCCATGGCAGAAATTCTTTGAGTGTGATGGACTGGGTAGGAAGATGAGAAAGGTGAGACATGAATGACAGAAAAATGGAGAATCTACTTGTCTTGAACTATGAAGAGGTCATGCTTGAGGCTAAATGACAGTGAATGGATAGGACACCAGCCCCTGCTGCTGTGAACAAAATTTGCTTACCTCTCATCTTGCACCTCTACCTATAACTCCTGTTCATTCTCCACGTGTGTGCTTTGTAAAAGGGGAATGTGTATTTTCTAGTACACATTACCAAAGACCATTGTTCACAAGGAAGAGGGGCATTCAGGCTGAGACCCTCAGCTTTCACAGCAAAAGGAAGGAGGAGGGGAGGAGAGAGGCAAGTCTGAGAACAGAAGAAATTGGAGAGTCATCTGGTAAGAGAAATCAATGAGTGTCAGAGAGGAAAGGAGGTAAAGGGGAGGAGGGAGACAAGGAAAAAGGACTTAGAATCAAAAATAAAATCAGCAAGTAGGGATGTAAGAGATATTAAACATAAACATGCTGAGGGCTACTGTAGCTTTTCTTATCACATTTTTATTTCATGCTGATAACAATTCTTTGTGGTGAATTTGTTAGATCATTTCCAGACAATAGCTCCTAATCTGTTGCAGGAGATTTTATGAAAGCTTGTGCTATTTCTGCCCCTCTAGGGACTGCAGTTCACTTCAGTGAAGATTTGAATTGTCCTTTAAAGAACCTCATGCTTTTTCATTAGCCTGCTAATTAAGAAGACTTAAGCTTGCTGGAATGAGTTTGCACCTTGCACTGTCATTAAGGAAGGAAAGTAAGGTTGAAATTGGTAAATCCTGTGACTTAGGATTTAGGATGTTTTGTAACATTTGTTGATCTCACCAAGGCTTTCGATACTGTGAGCAGAAAAGGTCTAAACACCCACTGGTCAGATTATGTGACTAACACATCTGTTCTAGAACGAGCAGCAGTCACAAGCATTGAAGCCATGTTGCTGAGAACACAGCTGCGCTGGGCAGGGCACGTCTCCAGGATGAAGGACCACTGCCTCCCTAAGATCATGTTCTATGGTGAACTTGCCACCGGCTGCCGCAAGAGAGGAGCCCAGAAGAAAAGATACAAGGACTCCCTGAAACAACATCTCAGCCTTGGCCATATTGATCATCATAACCGGTCTACTCTGGCCTCAAATTGTGAGGCCTGGAGACACACCATCTATAACGCTGCTGCTTCCTTTGAGAACGCACACAGGATCACTCTCGAGGAGAAAAGACAACACAGAAGGAATCGTGCCTTGCAGAATATACCGCCTAAGGAGTCTTTCTGCTGTGCCTTTTGCAATCAAACATGTCTATCTCGTATTGGCCTCATTAGCCACCAGCCTGCGTGTAACAAATGTGGATAGAGCCTTTCCCAAACCTTCGTTTGCGAAGCCTAGCCGTGATGATGATGATGATGATGATGATGATGATGATGAACTGGACAAAGCATCACTGACAGGTTGCTCTACGAGCATCGGGTTGGGTGTTTCAAGCAGTTTTATTCACTGGATACTGTAAAGTGTCATTACATTCTCCTCCAGGAAGTCTTGTAATTTGCAATTGAATTTAGCTTTGCTGCCCCATAGAGAAATTGGCTCACTTTGTGGCATGTGGGACTTTGGAAAGTTTAACCTTGCTTCACATTTCCTTCCTGGCTCCCACGACAGTCAAAGAAGGGCACTCTTGTGCTCTGGCTTCTGTGGCATTCCAACTTTTTTTGTGTGATGTTTTATATATATGTCACATTTCTTAGTTCCTGGATCCCAGAATGGGTGTGAAGCATTCAGCATATGGAGAAGCAGAATTATTAGTACAGTGGAAGTGAGAAAGAGGTTTGTTACTCTTTGAAGCTTGTGGGATTAGGCAATGAGTGAAGGGAATACTGATCAACTCCAGGGCTGGGTTTCTGCAATCCAGAAGTCTGTAGACATATGGATGAGGTTGCAGGCATGGCAATTGTCTTTGTTGCTGCTCATCCTTTTTCCAGGATCACAGATGCACTATCCTAACTGTGAGGTACTTCACACCCATGGTAATACATAGATCTGGCTTCTGGAAGTGCTAATGAAGAGCCTAAGTATTTCTTCCTACAGGTGTGACCAAGCAGCAAACTAGAAACGGCCTGAGAAAAGGCAGCAGCAGTGAGATGGAGAAGAGGTGGTAAGTGCAATGTGAGAAATGTGAGTGGGAGCATGTGGAGAGCTAGAATAGGGAGAGAAGGAAAATTGTGTCTTCAGCATCCCATGGAGGAGGTATTTTCCTAGCCCCGCAAGCTGCATGCAGACAGGCAAGGTAGGAATTCGGCATCCCACAAGCAGAGCTGTATGGCACTGTACTGCAGCACTAAGCTCCTTGTGGGTATGGCATTGTGAGTCTGCTTCAACATAGCCCTCAGGTTTATTTATCAGCCTTTGTCGGGAGCAGTAGGACACTGAATAAGACCTTTTTCCAAAGACAATATTCAAGTTGCATTCAAATGCATAAACATGAATTCCACAGTGAAACAAAACAAATAAAGGTAAAGTTGTCTGAATCTTGATGATCTTGTTCCCTGCTTCTGAGTTTTGTTTGTGTTGCAAAGACAGCTGTGGTGCTAGGACTGAATTCCGTGAAATTAGCTGGTTCCCAGTCCCAGGTATCTAGGCATGGGAATATATTTCCACTAGCAATCCAAAAAAGAAAAAAAAAAAAGGATTTCTAGAAAAGGCTTTCTATGGGTCTCTGGCACTTAAAGCACACACATCCTTGCTTAGGACTTTCAACCAGGAAAGGATTTCTCAGTTTTCATGGCAATTGCAGAGGGATGGATTCCTTTTTGCCTTGCTGCCTTGTATTGTAGGAAACAAGCCATCTGACTTTATATTTTCTATCGGAGGTATTTGAATTTATTCTTAATATTGTGTCAATAACAAATTGTTATATTTCATGATTACAGGATAGAAAGAATGAAAAGTGTAGCAAGCTTCAGCCATGTAGGCTTCGAGCTCTGTGTGGCTGAAGGCTCCAGCAGTTCAGAAGTCCTGCATTCATGCATGGGGTGAAGTCATCTGACAGACTTCACACAGGAGAGAACCTGTTCCATCCCTGATTGCTCAGTGCTCACAGGAATTTTTTGATCATCAAGCTGTGGCTTTCAGTACTATCAGAGAAATGAGCACTAGGATAACAGCTGAGGGATTGTTACACATCCATACAAAAAGGATGTGTAACATCTTTCAAGCTTTCAAGATCCTTTTGGAATACAAATCATTCAGTATCTTTCTGTTCAGATTGTCACCAGTCACAGTTTAGCAGGAGTACCACAGGCTGTGCTATGAAAAGGAATGGGCACCAATGCTTCCTTGTGCTTATAGGTGTGCAAAGACAGCCCCTTCTTTCCTCTGCCTGACTTCCAGCTTGTCTGGAAAATCAGTGTTATTAAAGTAGAAAAGATCACTTATGAAGGCATAAGACAAACATAACTGAAGGCACTTCCAGCAGTGTTTAAGGAATTTGGTTTAAATTCTACCCCTGTACACTCGTAACCAGTGCTGGAGCATTGGCTCAGTCAGTGCTCTGATGGGAAAATAAATACCTGGCACCAGTGCCCAGAAACACCAGGAAAAAAAATCTAACTATCCCAAAGAGACATGCCAGAGGTGGCGGGCTATAACAGCAGTGGCCCTCTGTTTATGGTGTTATATTATTTCATAGATGACCTAATCTTATTTGTTTATGGCAGTGATGCCACTGGTCATCCAGGTTTCAGCTTTTTCCTAACCCTGTATCTTAGCTGCCTGTGGAAATGACTATGATAAGTAACTGGTTATTTTGGAAGCATTTCTACTGCACCACAACAGACTAATATTCCGGAGAAACAAATCACAGTGTGGAACATCTCCTCTGCAAATTGATATTTAGTGGAATTATTATGTTCTGTAGCCACACACAGCAATCCCTCCACTCGTTGTTATGAGAGACATTGTGTTCAAGACTGAGCCACAACAGATAACAGAGTGGGCTGTGTTTCCATGGGCTGCAATGTCTAGATGAGGACCTTATTCTGCTTTTGCACAGTTGAGAAGAAAGAGGAGGGTGATAAAAAGCCTTCTTACTTTCAAACATAAGCTGCACAAATATTTACTTCTAGGTTTGCCCACCTCTGGTGTGGTAGTTTCACACCTTTCCAGAGAAACTTGAACTGACATAGCATCTGGATAGAAGTTACACACCTGAGTGCCTGCCATTTTTCTCTGTTTTAACCTTCAGGGTCTGATCCCAAGAACGACATTTCCCAGATGGGGAGCTGTGTAGGGCTGGAACCAGCATTGTGTCTGCACACAGCCTCTGAGCATGGGGCACGTTCCCATGTGTCTCACCACATTCAGGTTATTTGCAGCCTGATGCTGGTTTTCATTCCTGATACTTTACTTTTTTAAATGAAAAATACCTTTTGCTGGTGACTCCTTGTTCCTCAGATTGTGTCTGTATTCCTGTAGAACTCTCAACAGGGACTCCTGGCTAAGTGTGGTGAATGTTAGTAATTACTTTCTTTCAACTTACTACAGTTCTCAGGATTAAGATTAATAAAACACTGACTCTCAACAAAGAAGCTTAAATAAAGAATGGGTGCTTCAAGTTCAGCCTGCTATATTGATTAGATATTTTCATTTATTTCCCCCTCTTCACTGAAATAGTTTGAGGCTGTTGCATAGCATAGGCAGCTAATGGCAGCTGTACTTGAGATGAAGTGGTTTTGACTCAAATGCCATTGAGAATAAATTTAAAGTATTGTTATCTAGATATCACAGAAGGGACTAAAATCTAGAGCATAAACCCTAAAGTAATACAGACAGATAGCTGCTGGACACAGAGCAAAGAAGGAAGTCTGCCTCTCTATTTAAGTACATTGGACTGGTGTTTATTCTAGCCTCATGCCACCATAGGTTGCAGTGAGGCAGTTGCAAGCAGGAGGAAAAGGCAAGTGATAGGATTGCTAAAATCACCAGAAGTGAGAAACAAATACAAATGCCAAGGTGGACATGGCAGAGCCTCTGACTGGATGAAAACAATGGGTTCTGCAAATGTATTAGGAGCTCATAAGGGGCAAATGAGAAGGACAGGACAGCAGAGAAGGTGATTCAGCAATACACAGTGTTGGAAATAGCAGAAGGATCTTGCCTTTCCTGAAGTGACACTTTTTTATTGGCACAGAGATTCTTCCTCGTTGTTTGTCCTACTGTATAATATTAAGCAGTAACTGAAAATAAGTTTTCACCACCTCATCCATTTCTGTCTCAGTGTTAAAGAAGCAGATGAAGTTGTGCTGCTTCTGTGGCCTTTTCTGACCTTCACACTTTTATTTAAAGAGTTTGTCTATTTTGCAAATCTCAGTGGCATTCACATTCAGAAGACATCAAGTGCAGACCTTGCAGGATTAATATGTGCATATAAATACATGCTTTCTATTATCTCATGTCATCAACTCACAAGTGAAATGGCTTAGGCAAAAGTGTGCAGGTACAAAGCATAACTTTACTCAGGGTAACAGCTAAAATATCCCTTGCTCTATGGTGTAGTTCAAAGTAGTGGCTAAAAACCTGGCATGAAAATGTTTGCTGACATTTCTGTGAAAGACCATTCTATGGACTGGAACACAAACAGCATTTTATTCCAAGTTTGCTTACCCAATAAATAGTATAAATTGCACTGCCCTGCCAAGGGTTCATCTTTGAGCACTTCATTTCATAAACAATCCTAATCCCATCCCATCTGTTTTGCCGTATCCCAAACTTTTCTGATGTACTAAGACTGTAGATTATTCCCTGGGGACTTGAAAGGGAAAAACAGAAATGCCATGGCATAGTATATGCCATATTGAAACCACAGAGAATAGTCTACAAGCTTCCTCAGGGAGGAATTTTTAACATAACTGAATACTCAGTATTTTATGCTTTCTCCCAAAGTTTATATTAATGATGTGAGCAGTTGTATTTGTTTATAAGCACGTAAATACATGTGTGGGAAAAGTTTCCAGGCCACAAAAGGGTTTTTTTTCCAAATGTCTACATCCTTATAGGAGACGATAACTTGGGTTTGAGAAAACAGAACGTATGTGTGGTACTTTAAGACCTTTCACAGCCCTGTGGCCCCTCCAAGGGTACAGTGAGAGCTCCCTGGCTTTGGACAACCTTCACCTCTTAGCACTGGGGAAGTGCAGAGTCTGTGGGTGGTGCTGGAGGTGACTTTGTGAAGAATGAGGGAAAGGTTTCAGTTATCCTGTGTTATGATTTCACCCCAGCTGGCAGCTAAGCACCATGCTGCTCCTCAGTCACACCTCCTCCAGAGGACTGGGGGCAGAGTCAGAGGAGTAAAAGTGAGAAAACTTATGGCATGAGGTAAAGACAGTTTAACAGGTAAAGCAAAATCCGCAAGTGCAAGTAAAGCAAAACAGAATTCATTTACTACTTCCCATTGGCAGGCAGGTGTTCAGTCGTCCCCAGGAAAGCTGGGCTCAATCATGGGCTTGGGAAAACAAGATGACATCACTCCAAACATCCTCTCCCTTTCTCCTTCTTCCCTTAGCTTTATATGTTGATCATGATGCCATATGTTATAGGATATGTCTTTGGTCATTTGGGGTCAGCTATCACAGCTGTGTCCTCTCACAACACCCTGTGCACTCTCACTCGACTCGCCGGTGGGGTGGGGTGAGAGGCAGAAAAGGCCTTGACACTGTGCAGTAATGAAAACATCTTTGTGTTATCAACACTCCTTTGGTTGCAAATCCAAACCACGCCCCACATCAGCTACTGTGAAGAAAATTAACTCTACCCCAGTCAAAAGCAGCACAGCCTGAAGTCATTAATTACGTATTAGCCTGTATCAATGGACTGAACTGGTTTTTGCATCATAAAATAATTGTGAATCTCCTAATCAGAGTCAATTCTGATGTCAGGTTAGGAGCAGGTGTGAAGGCTGCACCTTATGTAGAGGTTATTTGGTGACACAAATGGTGATAGGTGCTGTCAATTTGCTCTCCCCTCTTCCTTGTACCTACAGCAGGAAAGCAATTTACTGGCTTGCTTCCCATATGATATTTTGGCAGTGTCCCAGGATAAAAAAAAGCAGCAGAATTGCATTTGAAACTTTTTGCTTTTGAAATCCTGGGTTCCTCTGCCAGCATTTAGAGTCAAGGGCATAGCTGAGGCAGGGAGGGGAGAGGGTCTGATGAACTTTCCCTTTTTTAATGTCATATTGGGGGTTTCTCACACCACAGCACTTTTCATTAGAGGTTTTGAGCGAGGGGTTAAAAGAAGTCAGGCACATTAGGAAAGAAACAGTATGCACAAAAGATTTAAAAAGCTGATGGTCCATTGTTTTAAAGGTCCATGGAAGTGGGGAACTTCCCCAGTTGAGAATGAGAATGCAGGACCCATCAGGTGCATGTTGTTGCTAGCATGTACAGACCATCAGTGCTCTATTCTCTGCCTCCCAGCTACTCCTGATGCTTTTTCCCACTGAATGACAGATGATGTCTGAAAGGAGGGGGATGCGCTGTGTCACATTTCTCACAGTGCTGCCTGCACACATAACAAACGCCCCTCTCTTTGCCATATAACAGCTGTGCCAAAGCATGCTGGGCATTGCACTGTCTGGAGATTTAGAGTAGGGAGAAATGTGGAGAGACAGGGAAGACAAAGATGAGGGAATAATATTAGTTTAACAGGAGAGTCTGTGCCTGTGAATGGACTGCAAAGCACTAGCTGGCAGGATGGTGCTTTCTACCATAACCCATGTATCCTAGCAAAGAGTTATTAAAAATGATTGAGATCAGGCATGAGGGACATATATGGTCTTGTTTCCCATCTCATTAAATGGTGCAGCATCTGTATTGTTATTTTAGTGAACGATTTGAGAGGAAAGTACTTTGCTTCTTCAGAAAGTTTATTTTTGGACTTTATCTGTAATTTTTCATGAAGACCAAAGTGTATAGCAGGAAAGCACCATGGATGAAATGTAACTGTGTTATAACAAAAAGAATTTAAATCAGAGACTAAGTGGGTTGGAAAAGATTTCATAACAGTCCCACTTTGGACATTGCATATTATCCTTCTTGACATAGGTCTAGCAACAACTTACAAGTTGCTGTGAAATTGTCTTTGTCCTAGCTCTTCTTAGTGCAGACCTGCTTAGAATAAACACTTCTTTTCATCTATCTGATCCACCAAAAAAGCATATCTGAAACAGTTTCAATCCTGTTGGTGGCTTCAGCAAGATCAGCACTAATTCAAAGCTCTGACATGGCCAGTCCATGGTAGGACAAACATTTGCTTTCCAACTCTGTACCATTCATCCATCCTTATTGCATTACTGAACAAGTACTTGTTCTAGTTTGTCTTTCAACAGTGCTGTTGAATTATTTTCTTATGCTCCAGAATATATGCTTTGTTATGATTATCAAACCAGAAATGAACCTTCACCTAATTATTCTGTTCCAATTTGCTTTCTCTTATATTCTCATGGATGAAAATCTGGACATGACCCAGCAAAGTGTGTTTGCAGCCCAGAAAGCCAACTGCATCCTGGGCTACATCAAAAGCAGCTTGGCCAGCTTGTCCCATTACTCCACGCTTGTGAGACCCCACATCTAGCTCTGGGGTCCCAGCACAGGAAAGATATGGACCTGTTGGAGCAGGTCCAGAGGAGGGACACAAACAGCACCTCTCCTCTGAAAACAGGCTGAAAGTGGGGGTTGTTCGGCCTGCAGAAGAGAAGGCTCTGAGGAAACCTTATTGTGGCCTTCCAGCACTTAAAAGGGGCTCATAAAAAAGAGGGAGAGTGACTTTTTACATGGACAGGACAAGGGGCAACAGTGTTACACTAAAGGAGATTTAAATTGGATGTTGAGAAGAAGTTCTTTATTCAGAGGTTGGTCAGACACTGTCACAGGTTGCCCAGAGAAGTTGTGGATGCCTCATCCCTGACAGTGTTCAAGGCCAGTTTGGATGGGGCTTGGAGCAACCTGGCCTAGTGGATGGCATCCCTGCCCATGGCAGGAAGGTTGGAACTAGATGATCTTTAAGTAAGTTCTCCTTCCTCCTGGCTTTCCCAGGAGAAAGGGCCCTGCAATTCCTGAGGCATGGCTTAACAGTAAAGACTGAGGTGAAGAAAGCATTGAGTACCTCAGACTTTTCCACATCCTTTGTCACCAGGTCCTACCACTGCCCATGTTGTGCTTCTATTTAATCCAAATTCATAAATGCTCAACTAGGACTTCATTAATCACTAGGTAGAGCTCCAAAAATTTCTATTATATTCTCACATAAGGGGCAACTCCCCTTTCTCACCATCCCACAGTCCATAAAAAGTATATCCATCCACTACAGCACTCCAGTCACATGAGCTATTCCACCACATCTCTGTGGTCCAAAGGTGATTGTAGCCATTTAATCACACACAGGCCGTAATTCCTTCTCGGTTTCCCACCTTTCTTGCATTAGTGTACAGGCACTTCAGAGAGACACTCAGTCATTTCAGACTTGAGAACTTTCCACACGATGCTGCATGTAGGCACTTGCCTATCTGTGTTTGTATACTCTGAGTGGGATCCCTTCAGCCTTGTTTTGTTTGATAGAAGGTGTCTTGCCCATAATACTCTGAACTCTTCTTGCTCATCCACCACCACCTCACTTAACTTTAACCATCATCTCCCTCTGCTGTCGTTCTTAATATTGAAGCTCTCCTCACTATGTTGGTCAGCCAGCTGGCAAAGATACTTTTGCCCCATTTATGCAGATCCCATCTTTTTGTAACAGTCCTTGATCCCTAGCTGATGGGGGCTGCTGTCCTCTGCAGCAGGGAGTCTCCAATTTCTATCGTTTGTAGTTTTCTCCTGTCCTGGAGATATTTTGGCTGGAATAGAGTTAATTTTCTTCACAGTAGTTGGTACAGTGCTGTGGTCTGGATTTAATATGAGAATAATGTTGATAACACACTGATGTTTTAGTTGTTGCTGAGCAGTGTTTACACTTAGTCAAGGACTTTTCAGTCTCTCACTCCACCCCAACAGTGAGTGGCTTGGGGGACATAAGAAGCTGGGAGGAGACACAGCTGGGACAGTTGACCCCAACTAGCCAAAAGGATATTTCATACCGTGTGGCATCATGCTCACTAAAGAAACTGGGGTAAAGTTGTCCCAGGGCCCCTGCTCAGGAAGTTGGGCATTGGTTGGGGGGTGGTGAGTGGTTGCACTGTGCATCACTTGTTTTGTATATTCTATTTGTTTTATAATTAATATTACTATTTTCTCTTCCTTTTCTGTACTATTAAACTATCTTTTTCTTAACCCAGGAATTTTACATCTTTTCCCCCCCAGCTTCCTGTCCTGTCCTACTGAGGTGGGTAGTGAGTAAGTGAGCAGCTAGTGGGTTAAACCATGACATTTTCTGATGCTTCTAATGGCAAAGTTCAAACAAATAGAGCTGCAGAATAATTCAGCTTGGACCTGGGAGGGATCAAGTCCAATTTCCTGCTCAAAGGAGGGCTAACTTCAAAGCTAGATCAGAAAAAAAATTCCAGTTACATTAAAATAACACATTGCAGGTTTCAGTTAGGCAGCAGTGATTGTAATTCTTAGTGGATACTGTGTTCATAAATTTTCAAAGGCAGAAAGCACTTTAAAAAGCAGCAGTTCTAATGATTTCTTTCTTCATATGAATTTATTGTCCTGTGCCAGGAAAAGCATCTGGCCTTGCCTTACCTAAGGGTCTGGAGGCAGCCTGGACTTGAAGAGTGGTAAGAAAGATATTAAGCTGTAAGAGAGTATCCAAAGGTGGGTAACGAAGTTGGTGAAGGGTCTTGAGGGGAAGCCGTATGAGGAGCTGCTGAGGGCACTTGGTCTGTTCAGCCTGGAGAAGAGGAGACAGAGGGGAGACCTCATTGCAGTTACAACTTCCTTGTGAGGGGATGAGGAGGGGCAGGCACTGATCTGTTCTCTGTGGAGACCAGTGAAAAGAGCCTGGAGGGAATGGCCTAAAACTATGTCAGGGGAGATTTAGTTTGGATATTAGAAAAAGGTTCTTCACCCAGAGGGTGGATGGGCACATGGAACAGGCTCCTGGGGGAAGCGGTCACAGCACCAAGCCTCAAGAAGTGTTTGGATGATACTCTCAGGCATATGGTGTGACTCTTGGGGACAGTCCTGTGCAGGGCTAGGAGTTTGATTTGATGATCCCTGCGGGTCCCTTCCAACTCAGCATATTCTGTGATTCTGTGAAGATCAGGATAAATCAGATAAACAGCCTGAAAGACAGGATAGGTGATTTGTTTCTTTGTAGGCAGAAAGAAAACAATGGAAAAGAACCTGGATGGAGGGTATTAAAAACCCCATCTCAATGTAATGGCATAACTTCAGTCGTATTGGAGTAGATCTGCCTCCTTCCCTCTCAGCAGAAGTCTTAAGCAACATCACTGAGGGGGGGAAGCAACAGTAAAAATATAACAATTTTTATTCTTTATATACATATAAGATGTGAGTGCCTTGTAAGACCCTTGATACTTTTCTTCTATGATAGGCTCCTTCCTCAAAATATATGTTTCAAACATAGATCCTTCTAGATCCTTTAATATGTATACATATTTTTGGAAAGCTCTGTGTATTCATAGCTAGCACATGTCATTGTATATACATCCTTTTAGGCTATATTCTCAAAATGGAGTTTGGAGATGCCAAAGTCTCTTGAAGAACATACCTGAACCTCAAAACTCCAGCTATGACTGATTCATCAGTGTAGATCTAAGTACCAACTCTTTCCCGGCATTTTAAGTTTACCTAATTATTTTCTAGGAAAAAAGAGGATTTTTTTTTTATTGCAACAATTAGGATAATTAAATGATACAGTAAGCAATTACTGTGGGTTTACTATACTATCTAAAGAAGAAATGTAGTATTTTTACATGCTTCAAGAATACAATTAAAGCAGGAAATTTTCTCTACCTTTGATCCCCTAGATTTTATTTATCGCTGAAACTTAATTACTGGAACACAAGAAGGCATCGAAGAATAAAGGATATTAAAGGAAGAAGCAAACTGTTGGACTGGTATGTGAGTTGTAAATGCAGTTGCCTTTCACTTTGCTGACAGGCACTGGAGCTAAATTTTAACAAGAACCTGGTCGTTTTCTGAACAATTTGTATCAATTTACAACTGCTGCTCTATTTTGGGTAATGGAGCAGTTTTATGTTCAGTTATACAGGTGAATTGTTTTAATGTCTTCTTGGAATGACTATCTTTCACTTTGCTGAACCAAGGGATATAATTACACACTTTATAACTAGTGAAAATTGTGCTAAACATTCGAAAATTTTAAGTAATGTTGTCGAGATTTTGGCCAATTCCAGGTCCATCCCTACACTTAGTACCTACGAGAAACTGTAAGTTTATCAAATGCAAACAAGAAAGCTGACAGGGTGCTGATGGCTATTTTCGATCTGCCCTTTGGTTGAGATTCCAGACTGAGAATTTCCTGGTGAAAACATTTCCAAAGTAGGTTACTTCTCCAGCCATAGCTACACCAACAACAGTCACTGTACTGTAACACAGCAAGCACCTCTCACCACTACTATTATATATTATGACTCCAGTTTAAACTCCTAGGCTGCAGTCAGCTTTCTGAAGACTATTTCTCAGTCCAGTTTTTTCCCCTATGAATTTTAAAAGCCAAGATTTTCATGGGTTTTGCAATTGTGAATATTGTTCATGCTCTGTAGTGGGTCTGTGTGTGGCAACTACTAATCAATGCCTATTGTGTACCAAAATGGTGTCAACTGCATCTGAAATTTACACACCTCAAGGGTTTTATGTTTCTTTGTCTTAAATGTCTAATTATTTTAATGAGGGAACTGTTGAGGGGAGTGCTAACGCAGTAAAGCCATTTTGTGTCTCTGTAATTTCTCCAGTCTGCTTTTTGACAATGTCTGTTGTTTCAAGTGCCTTGCAAGATAAACAACTTTTCATAGTAAAAATCTGCTAGGTACTGGAGAGGGGTTTTGAACTGGGAATGCAAGGTCTGTGAAGTACTATGGTTTCAATATATGAAGTACTGTGAAGTACTATGGTTTCTATATCTGCTTTTTATTGATTAATTGTAGTGACACCCTTGTCAGCAGTGCCTGTATGGTTTATGGATTTCTGTTGACCCAGCTAAGCCGTGTTTGCTTTTCCTATTTAATTGTAAATATGAGTTTTAATCACTTCTCATGGTTGAAAGGGCTGATATTAATAGTGGAGAATTACAGATATATATTGATCACACCACGATTATTTCTATCTGCCCTATCTCTTTGTTGAAAACAAGCAGGACTTTTTATGTCCACACCTTGTTGCAGGCAGTGTTGCTAAGCTAGTGCTGTTGTGGCTGGCACACATGGGCGGCATCATTCAGCCGTGAGGATCAACAGTACCTGAGTTGCCAGCACATGTGACCATCTCCTTCATGTACATGCTGAGGTGACATAACTCCTGGGGCTCAGAATGACAAAAAATGGATAGAAACATGTGTTCTGTTTTCAAAGCAGTGAGCTCTGTGCATTGCCCTCTCCCATGTCCCCAAAGACAAAGTGGTTAGATCACAATAACCTTGCATGGTTTGTGAACAGTCCCCCTTCCCAGCACTGGGACAGGCTGATCAAACAGCAGCTGAAGGACTATGCCTCTTCACTCTATCACCAAAACTCCCAAGCACAGAAGTCCCTAGAGACTTTAGACTCCCGAAGTGGGACTTGGGCAACATTTTTATGCCTGAGTCCAAACCCATGTGTCCTTAGTGCTCAGATTGCAGAAGCCCCTTGATGATGGTGTCTGTGGGTGCTACTTCCCAGTGACCCCTGAGCCCATGTGATAGAGCCACGCATGGTACTGGCTGGCGCCCAGGCCAGCCACGAGCTAACACAAAGCTGCTCATCCACTGTGGGAAATTTAGAGAAATATTCCCCCTGCCCAGCTGACTAACCTCTGTCCTGGAGCTATAAGTACAAAAACCACTCCCCTACAATACAAAAGACCCTGTACAGACTCGCTATAGTTGAATACATAATTAAAACAGTACTTCAGGGCTAGAAACCTTTGATGGCTGTAGCCCTGCATGGGCACTGGCACAGGTTGCCCAGAGCAGTTGTAAATGACCCATCCCTGGAAGTGTTTAAGGTCAGGCTGGATGGAGCTCTGAGAGACCTGATCTAGTGAAAGGTGTTGTGACCTTGGCAGTGGGGTTGGAACTAGATGACCAACCCAAACCATTCCATGATTCTATGGTTTTTGGAGCAGTGTCGTTACCAGTTAAAGGATGAGCTAAGCTTGGAGTAGCATAATGTGACCCTTATGAAACAGAAGCAGAAGGACTGCTTCTTGGGATTATCATAGAATCATAGGATTATTTAGGTTGGAAAAGACTTCTAAGATCACCAAGTCCAACCATTAACCCAACACTGCCAAGTCCAGTGCTAAATCATGTCCCTCAGTGCTGCATCTACCATCTGTTAATACCTCCAGGGATGGTGACTCAACCTGGGCAGCCTGTCCCAGTGTCTAAAAACCCTCTCCCTAAAGAAATTTTTCCTGATATGCCATGTAAACCTTCTCTGACCATTTCCTCTTGTACTGTCACTTGCTACATGGGAGACCGACCCCCACCAGGCTACAACCTCCTTTCAGGTGGTTGTGAATGACAAGGTTTCCCTTGAGCCTCCTTTTCTCCAGGCTGAACAACCCCAGTTTCCTCAGCTGCTTCTCATAAGACCTGGGCTCCAGACCCTTCACCAGCTCCGTGGCCCTGCTCTGGTCATGCTCCATCATCTCAATGTCCTTCTTGTAGTGAGGGGCCCAAAACTGAACACAGGATTCAAGCTGTGGCCTGATCAGTGCCAAGCACAAGGGGATGATCACTGCCCTGGTTGTGCTGGTCACACCATTGCTGATACAGGCCAGGATGCCATTGGCCTTCTTTAGATTAGTGCATCCTTCTTTTTTTCATGCTGAGAAGAATGAGGGCAACCTGCTCTGAAGCACGTAACTTCAGCTGATGATTTTCACCTGGTCACTTAGTGCTGTTTTAGTTATATTAGGTTAGAAATATTTAACCTAAACCTGAAAATATCTTAAAGTGGGAGATTTAAACAGAAAAACATGTAACTTTAGTTATCAGTAGACACTTTGAATATTTGATTACCTGTCTAGGTTTCTTTGTTACTCTTTAGACATGATCTTTCAGCTCCAGCAGTAATTTTGGAAAGAGATCTGAGGATAAAGCCCCAGGATCTGCCATTGTAACAACACAATTTTTTTCTCTATTTCAAAAGATGTATTAGTCAGTGAAAGAGAAGACACTGTTGTGATTAAGTTAGTAAGCTATGGCTTAAGACCTTGGAATCTCTGTCTGAGTTCTGCTGGAGGCTTTATTAAAACATCAAGAATACAAATTTTTTTGATCCCTCTCCTCTATTCATATATGAGATGTCTTGTAACTATTGCTCTGTCATCCAAACTTTCCCTAATGCTTGTACCTCAGTGTGTTTCACAGATGTCTCTCCTCCTGGCAGGGACTTTTAAATATCCCTTGATAGAGCTACAATAAAACAGAAGCAAACCATGAACAACCTGAGAAGGGAAATTACAAAGCTGAAGTATGTATTCTGCTAAGGGCAGTGGACAAAAGCCTACTGTATATCATAGAGCCTCTCTTCTTCTGTTGTCTGACTACCTCTGTCTCAGATTCGTGTTATTGTGGGTAATTTCTTACTCCTAAGAACCTGGTTGATAAAAAAAGAAATTATTTTGCATGCTCGCCTGCACATGTCTTTTGGAAGGGAGTTTCAGAATAGCTCCACATTTGAGCGCATACTCCAGAGTAAGAATAAATCTGGCTACACTAGGGAAAAGCTTAATGTTTTGCCTCGGAATTGGCCTTTCTCTCTGAGCTTCATGAACAAAATCTGTGACTGTGTCTGCTTCAGGTAACTTTTTGCAGTGTTAAGCTAGCCAGCTCACATCCTTGTGATTGCAGCACAGGGCTCATGGGGACTCCGAAAAACCATGTAAGGACATTAGCTGTCACAAGCACCCTGCTCCCAGAGACTATGTTGCTGTTTGAACTCGGGCTGCCTGTTTTCAGCATAAGGTGGTTGCTTTTGTAAGACTATTTCATCCTTTGTTTTATATCAGTAAAATGGTTCACTGATGGCTGCAAGAAGCTTTCATGGTTTTGCTGGTGTCAAGTGCTCTGTGTGCAGCTCCCCCTCAGTGCCTAGAAAACACACCACATTTTGCCAAACGTCCAAAGGGCATCAGTAAGTAGCATTTGAACAACCTTCCCTGCATTTAAAAAAGTATATATCCTCATTGGACTCTTTGTGCCAGCCCTGCAGAGCTGCCTTTGAAAGGCACTACTCTTAGAACAAGATTCTGTCCCACTAATAGAATGATTTGGGTTGGAAGGGTCCTTAAAGCTCAACTAGTTTTAACTCCCCTGCCATGGGCAGGGACACCTTCCACTAGACCATGTTGCTCAAAACCCCATCCAACCTGGTCCAAGAAGCATACAAAGAGTTAATTCTGACTTAAAGCCAGATTATATTCCAAATAGTTGAGAAAGTATTAATGTAAGCAAGCAGAATGGGATAGCATGTTGCAGCAATCCCTGGACAGAGCAGTAAGTGAATAAATCTTGCATGTACCTGCTCTGCTCTGGACCTCTGCTTGCTGGGGTTTTCATACCCATGTAAAGACCTTTTCTGCCTGACTGATTAACCAAATTATCACTTTTCCACCTCAGTTTGCAGGAATAAGCTGTATTTCCCTTTGAAAGATGAATTCGAGACAAATTGATGCTTTAGATCCAGCAGAGAAGATAATCGCATGTGAACTGATTAGCTCTTCAAGTGAATTACACAGTTAGTTCCATTAGGAAACTGTCTTTACTGTTCACTTCTCCTAAACTCCTGCTTACATGACACACTTGCAAAGTTACATGTTTAGATTACTGGATTTATCTTAGTTTATGACTGTGCTGCTGTTAATTATGTAAATGGTATTGTAGTCTTACGTTTATTAGTTTTCATATACAGCAGCTATTTCCTGCATCTGTTCTTCTTGCTTCATGTTTTTCTTCCCAGTTTGTATCTCATTTTTGGGGTATATGCCAGCAAAATGACATGCCACTGAAATCAGAGCCAGGACTCATTAGCTCTAGTAATTACCACCTTCCTCTGTCCTAGAGGCTTAAAGCATCACTGCTTTTCCTGCTGTCAGCCAAGACTTTCATTAGCACAACCGTCCACAGTGTTAACAAACTCACTTGAAGCAATGTGCTGGTTCTATGTCCACCTAGAATGTAGGTATGCTCTTCTCCTAGTTAGTGAATCTCCTCCCTCTTCTCTCCCTGAATCACTGACATAACAGCCAATGCAAGATATCAATGTACATTTGAAAATCTCCCTCCTTATGATTATTTGCAACATCTTTCCACATGCAATCAGAAAAATATTTTCTCTCAAATACCACTCAGATTTCTGCCCTTTGCTTCTCTTTCTCCAGGTTTCACTACTCTTTTCCACATTGGAAACTTCTGTTGCCTTCCTCTTTCTCTCTGCTTTCTAGGTATCCCTCCTTGCACTAAATCATAATTGTGCTTGCCTCATGTGTGCATCCCACCTCTTGAAAGGACCAAAAATAAAATGAACAAGAAGGATACATGACTATTTAAAAATTCCAGATCCAATGTCCCAGAGACTACCTTCTTGTGCATTGTGTGGATTAAAATGTGTGCTGGGGAGGCAGATCTGCAGACCGTGTTTCTTGTCATGCTATAGATTTACTGATAATCATTTCAGAAATGTGATGTCCTGTTATTATCTGTGCTTTGTTTATGCTATGAAACATTTATTTTATTTCGATGGGAGCCTATTTAACACACTGTTGTTGAAAGGGGTTTTTACCACTCAGTTATGAAGAGGAATGGCGTTTGGTTTATTTGCTTGTTGAAACATGGCATAGCTAGGATTATCTGTAGTGTTAGCAACAGATGGTTACTTCTTCCTTCTCTTAAAAATCCCGAGTGATAGGAATGTTGTTATTTTTTGGCACTGAAGATGTTCCATTCTCTTTGAACTGTTGGGGTTAAATGTCAGATTTTGAGTTTGATTTCCAACTGTTTCATATCATTGCTTTTCTCCTATCCTTTCCTCCTGATAGACCTTAAAGCTACTTGACAACAAATAGCTTTGTCTCATTTCCTGAAGCCTCAGTGAGCCATGCAAATGACTTTGCAATAATCTGCAAATGCCAAAATGTTTCAAGACCCAATCTGAATTTCTATACTGACAGAAGAGTTGCCCTGTATGGTATGTCATTGCACTGGATCAAGGGTAAGGCTTTCTAGGGCTAATTAGCACTGCAAAATAGCTTCTAAAGTTTTCTACTAGGAAAGTGACATTTGAAGACTTATGCCATTAACTAGAACATAAAATGGAACTAAATGACCCTTTTTTTAAAGGTAATTAGACGTAGTTACAGCATTTACAAGTATTTCTGTCATACAAGCAAACGTATTTCCAGAAAAACAAAGCAATTTGTTAAGGATGAAAGCCTTATTCTCAGATAGGAGTCCAAGAGGAGAAGTTGCTTGTGGAAAAGCATCTGTGTTATTTGTTTGCCTAGTCCTGCTTCACTGTGTTCTTAGAGAGTGGAGGTCAGACCATGAAGGGCAACAAATTTGCTTGTTTCCACAGATACCGATGGATCTGTGAGCTGGTGGGGTTTTTTTATTGTTTTTTGTTTGTTTGTTTGTTTGTTTGTTTTTGGTTTTGGGTTTTGTTTGTTTGTTTTCCTCTCCACACTGGCCTAGGTCTAGGTCTTTACTATAGAAGGATTTTCAGAGGCAGAATTTGATCACTTTTGTCCCCATCCTGATAAGAGGTATTTCAAACCCTAGAGTGGATGCTGCCTCTAAACCGAGCTAAGCCTGGAGGGGAGGTGTGTGTTTGTACAAGCCGTCTTCCCATTGTAATCCAATGTCTATCAATTGTACCTGCAAGTATTGGCCACCACTGTCACATTCTTTGTGGCAGAACAGGTTTAGAAGTTCAAATAATGTATAAGATGGCACAAGAAATGAAGAATCTGAGTCTGAAGTTTCTTAGGGCTCCCTGCATCTTGAAGGGACAGCTTATTTTCATGAAATAGAGGTGGTGGTTTCAGATCTGTGAGCCTCAAAAATATGCTGAAGTAAGTTGGTCTGGAGCTAGCCCACGCTTAAGACTATTACTGCATATAGTATTACCCTGAGACACATCAGATCTGCCGTGGCCCTCATCCAGTAAGGTACATAATCATATACCTAACTTTAGGCCAATTAATAACTTTCTTCAATCAGATTGCTTCTTTGAAGCTAATAGGGCTATTCATGTCTCCAGGTTAGGCATACACATCCAAATCTCTTGCTTTATTGGAGTCTGTGATTCCTTATATTGAATCACAGTGAAAAGATTTTATTAACAGTGAAGTCAAAATTACATATTTCAAGTTCCTTTCATTATCTCACCACAGAGCATTTGTGTCGTTAATTAATCAAATGATCATCTCCAATCAGCTTTCACAGTGCTTGAGAATTTTACAAGTATATCAGTATAACTAAAAAAAGGAAGGGACCAACTCTCTCAGTATAGTTAGACCTTCTGAATTTATACGTTAGATCATAGGGAATTTAATTTAACATTCTCTAAAGACTTTCACAGGTCTTTTTCTGCAAGGTATTTTTTCCCTTATCCATTTATTTTAAAGCTGTGGTTTTGCACTTCTATTCTAGCTAGTTAATTTTTATCCTTAAGGGTACACTGTATTTTTTTAGTTTCTGAATCTTCCCTATACTTTCACTTCCAAAAATAGCAAAAACCTTTTTTGGAGAAATGTGTTATTTATTTTGCATTTGTCAGAATGAGTAGGTAATACGACCCAGTGTTATAAATAATGCCTGCAGGTATATAAACCCCTGTACGGAAGAATCAGACAGGTTTTTAACACAGTATAAGAGGTAGGAGACTATCTAAACTCTTGGTTTGCCTTCTCAGGGCTTGAAAACTTACGTGCCTCTGCATGTACAGGGACAGATATTGTGTTATTCAGTCAGCCCTGTGCAAAGTGAAGTTGTAGCTGTGGGAAGCTGTATGAAGTCTCTCATGGTTCAAGTTTCAGACTATCTGATCAAGCTATGCAGGCTGTCCAGGTGACACAGTACTAGACTCAGAGGCCCTGATTTGTAGATTATGTACTGTAAAATGTAGGTTATGACTTTTTATGGTGATGGTGGATTTGATAAGGAGAAGGAACCAATAGAGAAAACATAAGATTTTTTCCCCTGTCTTTTTTTGGCTGTCTCAACAGGGCCTTTCTAGCCCTGAGGTGTTGGTTTAGACCATTTAGACCAAGTTCACATTTGGACCAGAACATGAACATGCAGTGTGCATGTTGGCTTGGGTGAGCCATAACCTTTGCTCTTCACTTCTGCAAGCACACCACTTTTTCTCTGTCTACACTATTTCACTTGGTGTCTGTTTAAATAAGCCTGATGTCTCCTCCTACCTGATAATACCTCAAGCTTCCTTTTATACTTCCCTTCTCTTGGCTTCTCCCAGTATGTGCCCCAGTGGTTTTGACACTCAGCCCTTACTTAGACTGCTACTCCTCTGCAAGACCACTCTAGCATTTCCCAGAAGCTGTTCTCATAAACCCCTGGCCCATGAGCAGGGCTTTCAAGCTCTCCCTGTGTGCCTTGAAATGTTATCTAATATTTAGTCTTAACCAGCTGGTATGGAGCATGCTGGTATTCACCACTTTTCTCTTGATGTCTGTGGGTTTCTGACCAAGTGCCTTTCTCTGCATGTCTGTGAAACTCTAGATAGGTGAAACAAATCCTGCTCCCAGTATTGCTTCTTCCCTCTAAAAATATCTATTGTAGTTCAAAGCCCTCGCGTTACAAATTATTGCATCTCTGCAGTGCATTTTTAGTACAGATGTAGTACACAAAAATCACAGAACAAGAAGGCATCCCTATTTTCAGTTTATTGGGAGGTGAGATAGATGCAGCACGTCACATCAGACTCTCGATTATCTATAAGAAAAAAATCCCCTACCATACTACCTGGCTGAATGATGTCTTCCCAGAACAGAATTAATTTTTGCTATATAGCTGTATTGACTGATGATGGAATGGCCAATATTTGATGGGGTGTTGCTGCCAGCACCATGGCAATAAAACAAAGCAATAAGGGACATGGCCAGCACTCAGACAGCTGAGCAACATTTGTAAAAGAAATTCTACAACTTTGCAGTTGCTGAAAACATGTGCTTTGATGTGCTAAATTAGCATGTAAACTCAAAGCCAAAGGTTTGAAGTGCTCAGCACTGCAAAATAGTGTTAAGGTATTTAGTAAATGGAAATGAACTTCAAAAGAAAACAAGAGCATAAATGGAACTGAAGAGATTTTTTTTTGAGTAGAAAATGTACCTAATGATGGCATTTTTCAGTGCCCTGTTCCACACAGGCAAATCCAATGAGGGTGAATGTCCTCCGTTATCCCAGAATCAGATGGCAGATCCTGGAGAAAGACTCAGTCTCGTCCTGATGCAGCTCACTCTGGCGGTCACAGCACTGTAGCTGGGGGCAGGCTGTCACATCTGCCTGTGTCCCCAGGCAAGAGCTTGGAAGTTTGCATGTGCTGGGCAGGCAGCTGCTGCTAGGCCTGTGGGATTAGCTGGTTATTTAATTCTAGCCTGCAAGTGACTTCCGTGGGCTGCAAGCTTCCACTACATGAGGCTCTAGACATCCCAACAGGAGAGGAAAGAAGTGTGTGCATGGACTTGCAAAAGTGAACTGTTAGCTTATTGCTGCATTCCTGACTTGTCTATGGGGTTTTTAACGGCCAGTTATTGTTGAAACAGTTCAACAAACCTATTGTCAGTACTTTTGGATAACGTGGTTCTCATGAATCTCAGTTCAGCCAGACATTTTGAGACATGTTGAAATCTTTTAGAAAGGCACTGGTACATTGAAGTCAGCAGTTGTAAACATGTACTTAATGCTCAAATAACCAAATAACCAAATCATGAAGTGGTGCTGCACACTGTAAAATATCTACATATGAGACAAGTACCTCAAACAAGTGCCCAGACATGAGTATGTAGTGCTTCCTTAGATGCCCTTGAGAACCCAAGACAAATGGCAAAAAAACCTATAGAAGACTTGCATCTATCAGGAGCCAGAGGCCCAGGGGTGTATACTCGAAATGCATGTGTGATTTCTCACCTCCTTCAACATTCACAGTGGTATAAACTTAAATGAATGATAAAGTGGGTTGGAAAGTGAGAAGTATACTTATGAGGGTATATTTTCATTGCCAGTTCTTAAGATACTTTTTAGATATATTTGTCAGTGTAGATCTTGGTATGCTACTAAGCAGCCATCTTCTAACCCCCTAAAAACTTCCCCACATTCCATTGTGATGCTACAGTGCCATACAATAAGCTACTAGGGGAATTTGCTACCATTTTCAAGCAATGTTTCCCTGTTTTATAATGTAAGAAAATGTCTGTACCTGCCTATTCTGCCAAGAAGCCTGTAAAAAGTCTTGAGAAACTCAAGAGGGGAACAGAATTGATAATTGATTTGACAAAGGACAACACTTGCAGAGACAGAGGGAAGAAAGGCTTCTCCATTTCTGAAGTGTCTTGTAATTCTGCTCTGTTTCAGGAGAGAAGTGGTGGAAGGAGATTAACATGTTACTGGTGAATAGAGGCAGTCACACAAGCAAGTAAACACTGAAGGCCTTCAATGACTTTGATTTTAATCAGTAGTGACTAAAGTCAAGAGAGAGCCAGTGTGACAAAATGAATGGTTGGTCACACTTTCCTACAGTTCAAGGTTTCTAGAATTTACAATGTTTGAAGCATCTCCAAGTCAGTTACATAAAAAATGGATAATGCTTGCAAGATTGTATAAGAAGCTTGTTATCAAAACAAGGGAAGGGGACAAAGACTCATCACTCAATTGCAGTAGTTTGTGTTGTTAACAAAGTCAGCTTTGAAAGGCTTTGCCTTTATGCTGGAAACCTTGTGTGCTTTCTTCAAGAATCATAGAATGGCTTGGATTGGAAAGGATCTTGAGAGGTCATCTAGTCCAGGAAGACCAAGATCATCTAGTCTGAGAAGTCATACTTCCACCTTATTCTTTGCCTTGGTGGAGCCCCTGCTGTTGAGAGCATGTGTACTATGAACAGCTTGGGCAAGCCACTTGATTGGGGAAGTCTGAACTTCTGCACCCAGTGCTGGTGATTAGCTGATATCTGGCAGTCAGCAATATAATTGCATTGGAGTAGAAATGAAAAAAAACCCAGTGCTTGGTAAAGGTTGTTTAAGCAGTCATTAGAATCTCGAATAAATATTCTGAAATATTTTCTTGCTAAAATATTATTTGCAGTAATTGCATATTTTATCTTTAACAGTTCAGTATATTCATTACCTCTCTGATTTTTTATTCAGACTTAAACTGTAACAGCTTATTTAAAACTGCATTTATTATTTTTCTTATGCAGGTTGCATAAATGAGTGTCAATAGCAGTACTATGGAAATTAACCAACTTATAATTACAATAGCATGAAATATATTTTGCTAGTGTCTGAATGGAAAACATTTCAGACGAAAAATTAATTCCACCCACTTGAAACAGGAAATAAAAGTTGTGCTTTAGTCTTTGCCCTTTAAAAATAGCTGTTAGTCAGATTTTCATTTTCATTTTTATATATTTCAGATTTTCTGTTAAAAAGAAAGTCAGTGCTCTTTCTTTCAAATAGAATTATTTAAAGAAACAAGAATAAGGTCTGTTTTGGAAATATTTAATAGTATACCTAAGGAAAATTTAGCTTAAACTGCAAAGCACTGGTAAATAAGTTGGTGAATAAATCTGAAAAAATTCTCAAACAAATATAGGGCAAATGAAGTACCTATAGGTACTTTGTGTTGCTGTTCAAGCCTCATGAGTTATGCATGTCTTCCTACTGCATGTGAAAGACAGATAATTGCAGGTGCAAGTTGTCATTTGAGTGTCTAAGGGTCCAGCTCTGCGTGCAATGTAAGGGAACAAGAATATGTGTGTGTTCATATATTCATACACATCTTGTTCAGCTCCCAGTCAGACCAGTTGCTGCTGGAAAACCCCATATTAAGAATATGGACCTGAAAAGACATAGCTGAATCCCTAAAAATAGTGGGGGAAATGCCTTGATAAAAACATTCTTAATGCCAGATCCATCCTGGCTTAATTTACAAGGCATCCATAGACTGTGTGTAGCAGAACCAACGGGAGAGAAATATTTTGGATATAACAAGTTATATGTACCATAGTTGCTTAAGCATATTATGAACAGAAGAAAAAAAAATCTTGAAAGTAAAAGTCATGCAAGAATGTAAGTAAAAATTCTGGAAAGATAGAGAAGGACCCAAGAATAAGGCAAAAGGTCACATGAGGTAGTGTCTTGTTTCTTACGGTTTGCAGTTGGCATCTTGAAGGATGATTGCGGATGACCAAGCTCCACAAGGGTGAAAAGCATCTGAGAGACTAGTCAAGGCCATTTTGACATATGTGAGAGAGAATTAGTCCATGTCTTTGACTTCATGCTGGTCCTAGCAGCAAAACCAAAAAGAGAGATGTGCTAGCAAGAATCTAAAGAAACTTGGCCATGAGGTGGGCTGGGGAATAGGCTCTCCATTGTTTGTTTTGTAAACTACTTAAGAAGCTGAAATGATCAAATAAATACATTGTTGTTAAATGAAATCTAGAGAACCATTTTCTATTTATGCACTTACACCTGCGTAATTTTTTTGCAGAGCTCTTCTCTTCATTGATGGCTGAAAATCCTGTCCTCTTTGGAGAAAGCAAAAGATGTTTGAAGATGGAATCTAGTTCAAAGGACAAGGATGTAGTGGGTTTGTGTAGTTAAATAACACTTCTTTTTCCCAGGAGGAACAGGATGTTCCATACCATGTTACGTCAGTCCAGCTATAAGAGGGAAGGGAGAATTGGCTCAGCCCTTCTTCTTCCAGGATTGCCCTATAGGCAGCTATGTCTCTCCGAGATGCCATTCCATGGGGAAGGTAGGATTTTTTACTGTTAGTTTCATTTGCCTGTGTGTTTGTAGTGTTATTAGTATCTTCTTTTTTTCTCGGTGTAAATATAAACTTTTTTCCTTGGTAAGCTCCCAAGTTTTCACGTTTTTCTTTTCTTTTGTCTCCCCTTTGTGGGGGGGTGGGGCGGAAAATCTGTGTAGCCTCGGTGGACACCTGGCATTCAGCCAAAGTAAACAGCTACAAAAGGATAATTAGGATAATATTAATAATCACGTAAAATTAAAATAATTAAATAATTTTAATGTAAGAATTAAAATATCTTTAGTAATTAATTTTCCTAGGTGTGTGAAGATAGAATCTGACTCAACACAAATGAAGAAAAACTAATTTTGTTTCCTGAAATTCCCAACTGAAAACAAAGATCCTTCAAGGGCCAAGTCCCAAAGCCAGTTTTTGTTGTCGCTGACAAAAGTGACACAACAGGTGTGTCAGAAATGAGAAGCTACTATTCGGCTGAGGGCATTGAACTTTGGAGTTAATTAATGACTTTTTAATGTATTTCTACTGAAATACTGTTTGAAACAGTCCCACTGAAGAGTAGGAGAGAATCAGATTGTCCTTTTTACAGGAGTTTTCAAAATGCTAAAATTTGTTTTTAACTAAAACTGTCAGTTTTTGATGCTTCCCACAAAAATAGTTAAGAAATATTTGGAAATCTGCCTGTTTCAGTTTAGTGGTAACATTAAAATGTTTTGAATAACTTTTGCTTTTAATACCTTGATATTGCAAACCCAAATAAAATTTCAAGATGAAAATTCAGACCTGATGGTTTGAAAACGATTGAAAGAACTAGATTGGCAGAATGTCCTGAGGGGACTGAGTTAGCAGCCTTCTGAAGAGGGCCTGCAGGGAAGCCAGAGGGGCACTCTGCATCAGGAACTTGTGATAGGACAAGAAGCAATGGGTGCAAACTGAAAGAGGGGAAATTCAGATTAGGTATTAAGAAGAAATTTTTTACTGTGAGGGTGGTGTGATACTGGAACAGGTTGCCCAGGGAGATTGTGGATGTCCCAGCCCTGACAGTATTCAAGGCCAGATTGGATAAGGCCTTGAGCAACCTGGTCTAGTGGGAGGTGTCCCTGCCCATGGCACAGGAAGTTGGAAGTAGATAATCCTTAAGGTCCATTTAACCTCTTAACATTCTATGATTCTATGATTTCTTTCTTTTTCTCTTTTTTTACCAAATGAAATTTCCCTGCAAGTGATCTGTGCCTACAGAAAGGTTTTATTTTGTCAAAGCAGTTTTATCACTGCAAAAAATATTCTGTAGAAAAATGTTTGACTGATACTAGTCCCCGAGACTTGTTGATCAGCGGAACTTTAGGTGCTTAAATCTTACATAACCACTGCATAATGTATGACTTAAAGAAGACAAGACTTTACAATTTTTTAAGACTGACAGGATGAACTGCAAGATAATAGGCTTGGCCTGAAAATGCTAATTCTATCAATATACCTTATGCCAGTAATGTTTTTCCTTTGCTATTTTAGATGTGTATTCTAGCTGACCAGAAGGAATGGCTTTATTGCTATAATTTCTGTTAGCCTATGATAAAGGTTATTTTTTTTAAAAAAATGAGCCTATGCATCTTCATTTGTGCTCACATGAATTTACATGGAAAGCTGCATTTTGGGCATTTTTTTCTTCTTTAACTGTGCTTTGACAGCTAACACAGGTTCAGCAGCAACAGGCTGTATCCAGATTACTGCTGAAAGCATCATACCCTTTGTATGGGTGTGGAAATCAGGCAAATTTACTGGAAAACAATAGGTATTGAAGGAAAGCAGTACTTACACAAATGTCCATTTGAGATGAAGTTCTCAAATATGTCCATTTCCTTGCCCAAATGTTGATTGCTATTCATGCTTAGTTGTTGGCCTTGGGTAAAGAACACAGAAGGGAGAACAGAAAGGCTGTTGCACAAAACCCGTTCCAGCTGATGAGGTTTGTGAAAGGCATCAAGAAAAGGCTGTATGAATGCAGAAGAAAAAAGACAAGCACAGAAGGTGACACAGAGCAGGCTAATGCCCTCAGATCCTTTTTTTTTTGCTCCAGTTTCATCCAAAAGGTTAACTGTGATTGAATACTTAATACAATGAGTTATAACATAAGGATATAAGCTTTAGGATTAATCAGGAAAAGAAAAGGTCATGATAAAGAATATTTATATTCAAGTAAATTGGAGGCATTTTGGCTAGTTGGTCCTAAAGGAAACTTCCTATGGATACTTTAGGAGGAATTGCAACAGTCTTTGATCCACTTGCAAGCACATCCCAGACATCCTGGCAAAAGTAGGTCCAGAGGGCAGGAGAAGACATTGCACAGGTCACCTAGAAGGAGAAAAAGGAGGATCTAGTGAATCATTAAATCATTTAAGTTGCGAAAGACCTCTAGGATCTTAGAGGTCTTTTCCTCCATTAACCTGGTGCTGCCAAGCCCACCACTAAGCCATGTCCCTAAGCACCATATCTAAATAAAACAGTTTAAGGGCCCATATAGAAAATAACTTGGTGATATGTGCCAGATGATATGAATTAGTTAAGAACAAGTCCTGTTAAACCATCTATTTGGCTGACTAAGGGGAATTAAAAGGTGTGATATATTTTGGCCTGAGTACAGCTGTTGGCACCGTCTTGCATGAGCAAGTTAGAGAACTATGATCCAGTTGAAATAATGATGAGTTGGGTGAATAATTGCATAAAAAATTGCTCTAGAAACTGTTGAGAATTATTCCATCTTAAATTAGCATTTTAAGCAGAGTCTTGCAGAGGTCTATCTGTTTTACTCAGTATAGACATTAATGAGTCGGAGACTGGAATTTGACAAATGCTTATAATCTTTTTAAATTAAACAAAATTGTTAAGAATTGAAAGTACTTTGTTGGGCTAGATTTTAGTTTAAAATAATCTAGATCTTTTGGAGAAGTGATCCAAAATCAACAAGATGGAGTCCAACCAAGGCAAGAACAACAAACTGTGGTTAAGAAAGAAAAAAGTAAAAGGCATTTATCAAACGAGAAATATCTTCCAGTGCAGCTGTACTGTGAAAAAAGCATTTGAGAGTTGGAGTGGAGTACAAGCTGGGTCCTTTCTGGGAATATATTATCAAAAGTGTAATGTGCAAAGCACATGAAAATAAATGTACGTCTCTTCACTGTGCTGGTGAGACCTCAGATGGAATACTGGTACTCATCTGTGAAGTAGAATGAGAATATATAGGAGACATACAGAAAATAAGAACAAGAATGATAAAAACTTTGGATTGTATAAGAAAAGCCTGTAGTAAATGTCCTTTTTCTAGAAAAGAAGAGCAGTGAACAGAAATTACAATCTTTTCCAGTGTTTAAAATGATTGATATTAGAGTGGTGATCATTCTTCTCTTTGACTGGGTGGTAGGATAGGATTTAACCAGCTTACCTAGCAAAAAAGAAATTCCAATGTGAACTGAAAGAGATCACTTCGGGAATTTATTGGATCATTGTCTTCAGACAGTATTACAGATGGTTCAGACCAGTGCCTATTAGAGAGGTTTTCTTGGTGACTACTTATATCTATGCAGGATCAGAGGAAGGTGTCGAGTAAATCAACTTACAGAGCATTGCATAACCCTGTTTTTGAACTATTTTACTGATTAGCATTACCTCGTGGGGATTCTTTCTTGAGAAGATTTTCAAAGATATGTTAACTGTCTTCTTGTCACACCTGGACTGAAGGACTGAGAGGCAGAAGGTGCCTGCAGGTGAAGACCTTGGTGCACAGTGCTGCAATACACCTACTGTATGGATGCACAAAGTCATCAGTGTGCACTGCCTGTCTCAAAACTGGCACAGTCTCTAAGAGAGCAATTGTTTTGACTATACAAAATCCCTATTTTAACTGGCACATTTTTCTTGCTTGGTTTCTAAATTAAGTGACTACAACTGGGCTGTATTAAAGGAAGCAACTTTTTATCACAGAAAGTAACCCTTGTACATATCCTCAGCTAAAGACAATCAGAAATTGAAAAAAAGGGCCATCAGCAAACTGGTATTGTCTGTTGCTAGCTGGAGAAATCTATTCTTTATCTGATACACTCTTACATCCTGTGCTGAACTGCATCACCTTCTACCTTTTGAAAATTTAGAATAAATTTCAACTCCTTTGGCGATATGTAGGGATACCCCAGATACATAATGAGCAGGATAGAAAGTAATAATTCAGAGGTAATAGTGACAGACAGTTAGTTTTCAAGTTCTCAAAGCTTGAGGTTAGTGTTTGATGACAACAGCTTACCTGAAACTGCAGTTCTTCCTTGCATGAAGCCTCATGCAGTGGTCTTCTCTGTTGCCTAGGAGTAGGACTAACTCTTACCCTAAATGATGCCAGAACTTGAGATCCAGCCAAAGTTCAGTACCCTGGGTTATAACTCTTACACGTTGGCTCAGAGATGTCTTGTGAACGTTGTTGTCAAGCAGCAGAGGAAATCAGTTTTGAGGGTGATGAATTGCAAGCTCATAAATCTGAGTTGTCTTAGTAACACAGTCTGCAAGGTAAAAGTAAAAGGAAGCGAGCTCCTTTTCTTTGAGGTTGACTGTGAACAACCATAAAATCTCTTAGCAAGTGACCTGGATTTATGAGCAGAAAATATGAACTTGTCCTGCTTAAACTTATACTGTATTTCATTTTAGGGTACGAGGAGATTTAGATTAATACGATAAATTAGTGGGTATTCCCTTTGATCCTTGTCATCACAGGGTGCTTTCTGTATTAAGGTTGCAATCCCATGATCTGCTGGTGAGAATTTTTTGTCCTTTTCTCCTATACAGGAGTAGGTTGAGAGGCTGAACATTGACTTGGTACATTTTAATCAATGAGTCATTCCTAAAGGAAAACTTTGTGTAAATTTTATGCTTGAAGATGTCTTAAAATAAAGTAACCTGCACTTCTTCACACTGGCCATAGGTCTCTCTCCAGACCAATAAACTAAGAGATCAGTTTAATGTTCAGTAGTTAAAGAAAAAATACTCCCTTTGCCAATAGTGGGACTTTGACAGGGTATTTTTTAAGTATAGAAAATTATCACTTGGTTATATACACTCTTCTGTATTGTTAATCAATTTGATGGACAAGCTGCCGTGTGAATACATATTACAGAAATATTGAATACAGTGAGTTCAGAGAGTACAGCAAAACAAAGTAAGACCTGCAGGTGTGCTGAAAAAAAGATTGCCTCTTCCTTTAATGTGGATTTTTATGGGTTTCCATTGAACAACAGAAGTTATATACTACTTCCTACTTCTGGAATAGGTAGAGAATCCATCTGTAACTGAACTCCAGTAAATGCCTGGTTGAGACAGTGTCAAAATCACCAATGAAAACGTTTTTCTGAGGAGTAACTTAAAATCATCTGTACTGTCTGTACTCCTGATACTTTGATTTCGGACAAACCTTTTTAGTGCAGAATTGCCTAGGACACAGAAGTTTGCTATAATGCAGCTTCTGTTGAATGGAAAATCCTGTGCTCTCAAAGGAAACCACTTAATCTTTGCAGCAGTCTCTGTGAGATAGTCGTGAAGTTCTTGCTTGCACTTCCACTAAGATCAAAGGCATTTTTTTAAAGCAGAAGATCCCACGCAGGAAAACTCTTCGGCATGTGCAGAAACATATCTCTAATCAGAAAGTACTGATGTGAATTTTTAGTAGTAGTAGATGTATTGGCAATATCTACCCTTGATTTAGGGAAGTGATATAAGGATGTGTTCAATATGTATGTTTTGTCGGGGAACTTAGGGAATTACTTTAGGATTTGGTTTCATGTGAAGCCTGTCATTTTGGGAGAGCAGGTGATTCATACTGACTAAAGGGAGGTTCCATATGACATCGTGCTTAGTATATAAAGCTGGGGGAAAGAAGGAAGAAGGGGAGGATGTTTGGAGTGGTGGCGGTGGCGTTTTGTCTCCCCGAGTAACTGTTTTGCATGATGGGGCCCTGCTTTCCTGTCTGGCTTTTACCCTTTTGATTCTCTCCCCTATCCCACTGGTGGGGGTGTGAATGGCTGCATGGGGCTTGGTTGGTGGCTGGGGTTAAACCACGACAGCAGCATTCATCTGAGTGTGGGAAAAGTCCGAAGTACTGGATCCTACTGTTCTGTACTAGGGGTTGACAGGTCATATTCTGTACTTTCACAGTGTGATGTAGAGTATGAGTCCCTTTTAACACTTCTCCTGCTGTAAATCCACACTTGTGAACCTCTGTGAAATAGTGTCAGGACTGTCACCAAGTTCTAGAGACCTTATAAGGATCTCTCAGGTAGGATCAGTGTTTTTTCAGGATAAATTATTACTGAAATTTTGAAATGTTTTGTATCATGCTAGAAACAGAACTCTGACATTTTTCACAGTACAAGAATATTGTGAATAAAGTATCTGCAAAATGGTTAAGAAAATAAAGAAGTTATCAACAGCAGACAGAGGAAAGAAGGAACAACTCCATGGGAATTGACAGCAGTTTCTCACTCCTGCTAACCTCTAGTCCACAGGAAAATGACTGGGCAGGTGACAAATGAATTTGTCCTGACAGGCTGCAAAGTTGATGGGTGGTATTTGAACCCTGCTGGAGTGAGTTGCTGAGTAGAAGGAGTGAAATTGTAGTCATTAGCAGGAATTTACCAGACTTAGAGGAAACAAACAGGTGCTAGTAAACACTGCAAAGTTTCATTTTGTTTTGCATACTAATGCTTTGAAATGTCTACTTCTGACTCACAAAGTAGAATAATTTTGCTTGCTAAATTTTCTCAGTTTTGGTGTTTAAGCTGTTTTATTAACAGGGCAACATATACTGATACTGTCTTCTGAGATATTATGATTTGGGCATTAGGGAAAACGGAGAAAGCATTCTGTAAATTATTTTTTGTATTTTCCCCCATCTCAGTTGAAATATTAGTCATTTCCAATAACCTATTGCAGACACTTACTCAGCATCTGTTTCTTTGAATGGTTGTAAATGCCTATATTTCTGTTTGCAGTGTTTCAACTTTCTCTCTCTACCTCATCTTTGAAAAGTCTTCTAAGGCAACTTTAAAATATATCCTTCAAAATATATTTGGAATGCCTTTTACTTTCAGTTTTACCTTCATTCTCTTTTCTATACTTTTAAAAAAATAATAGTTCCCCTACTCTTCCAGCTTGCTGATTGATTTGTTTTTCTTCAGAAACTTTCTGAAGGTTGTATAATGAAGCTAAAATGAATTCAACTTCCATCATTCTTGCTTCCCTTTGGAATCTTACAACTATTGTATTCACTTCTAAAGCATCTGAATCTAAGACGGAAGAAGGTTTCCAAACAGTAATTCATCTAAATGTGTCCTAGTCCATAACTTCTGTGTTTGTGCTTGTCTTTGCCTCATACAGTTTACACAAGGGACAAGTGGGTAATGTATCTGCAAGTAGAAGACAGATATTTTCTTCACAGAAAAGTACATTGTTCTCTGTACCTTCTGTACTTTATGTAATAGCTAAATTGTGTCTAATTTAAATTATGTAGTAGCCAGTGAAGTCTAGGAGTAAACCCCCTGCACTTGGTAAAATAGTAACAATGCAACTTATTTCTTACTACTGTTGAGGCAATAAAAGTAATAATGATGGATTATTTTGCAGTGTTTTGCAGATATAGAGCATGCATAAAGTATAATAACTATTGTTTCCACTGTTGCTTTGAGCACAGATGACAGGTTGTCACTCTTCTTAGCATCCTTCTTGCATTAAAAAAGTACTTGTAGAAGACTATAAGCATTCAGAAATGCACATGGGAAAAGTTCACCCTCCCCCCAGTTTTCAAGTATGAATCTATAGATCAAGGGAAAATGCTGAGTTTTGAAATGTAGTAGGAAAGAAAAAGCATGAAGGTGAAAAATTCACCTTCTAGTGATGCATTCTTGCCATGGAAAAAAAAAGGAACTCTACCCCAGTTGTAACTAGCTCAAATCTTTTCTTTTTCTTCTAATTTCAGAAATAAATCTGGAAGTCTGTTCAATGAGCAGTTCAATATCCACCCGACAATATGTGACATAGTTTCCTAGCAGAGACTTTCATTGTTCAGAAGAGGCTCTTCAACAGCCACCAAGCCCGAGCTGGCATCTCTCTGCCAAAGCTAAACTTTCAAGCTTGGTGTAGCTTTTGGTGGAAGGGAAAAGGACAGGATAAAGCTATCAGGTCAGCTGCGGGACTTGCAAATAAAGACCTTTAAAGTGATTTATTTTATGAGGAAGGCAGCAGAGAACATGAAGTGCATCTTTAATTACTTTGAAACTGTTTGCTGAGCAGGAGTGTGTGTCTATGTCATATGTATTTCAGCAAGTCTTCACCATGCATCTATTGGGAGCACTCCAGCATTCTAATTTGAAGAGAGTTTGCTTGGTCCCTTCCTATTATTAATGCTCTGGTTTATTAGAAGTGTCAGAGTTTATTGTATGTTGTTCCTGGCAGTTCAGGAGCTTAGAAGAGAGCAGAATGATTTCCCCATAATGTTTCCTCTTTTTAGGAAAGGAAAAGCATCTTTGATGTTTGTCTTTTGGATTTCATCCCACGTGAGGGATATTAGTAGGAGATTTCCTGAGCTAATTCAGGTCTCAGATTATTATCCACTGTTGGTAGTCCAGGCTGGCAGCAATGACATTAATGGAAGAAGTACCAGGGCGATTAAAAAGGATTTCAAGGCGCTGGGTTGATTAGTTAATGGGACAGGAGCACAGGTGGTGTTTGCCTCAGTTCCTGCAGTAGCAGGGATGAATGAGGAGAGGACTAGGAAAACTCATCTTATCATTAGGTGGCTAAAGGAGTGGTGCCATTGGCAGAATTTTGGTTTTTTTGACCATAGGGCAAATTCCATGGTACCTAGTCTCCTCAAATCAGATGGGCTTCATTTATCTAGGAAGGGCAAAAGGACTCTAGGCCATAAGTTGGCAGGGCTGATCAGGAGGGCTTTAAACTAGGTTTGAAGGGGGAAGGGATTGAAACCAGGCTCTCCAGAGAGGAGCATAAGGGTGGAAAGCCCGAGTTAAGGGTGAAATCAGCAGCCCAGCTGAAGTGCATGTACACCAATGCACACAGCATGGGTAACAAACAAGAGGAGCTGGAAGCCATCGTGCAGCAGGAAAGCTGTGATGTAGTCGCCATCACGGAAATGTGGTGGGATGACTCGCATGACTGGCGTGCTGCCATGGGTGGCTACAAGCTCTTCAGAAGGGACAGACAAGGTAGGAGAGGTGGAGGGGTGGCTCCATATGTTAGAGAGTCTCTTGACTCTGTGGAACTTGAAGTCAGTAACAACAAGGTTGAGTGCCTGTGGATCAGAACCAGGAGGAAGGCCAACAAGGCTGACATCCTGGTGGGAGTCTGTTACAGACCACCCAACCAGGATGATGAAGGTGATGAATTATTCTGCAAGCAGCTGGCAGATGTATCAAAAATTGCCAGCCCTTGTTCTCGTGGGTGACTTTAACCTGCTGGATGTCTGCTGGGAACTCCACACAGCAGAGAAGAGGCAGTCTAGGAGATTCCCAGAGCATATAGAGGATAATTTCCTTCTCCTGTTGGTAAATGAGCCTACCAGGGATGGGGTCCTGCTAGACCTGCTGTTCACAAACAGAGAGGGGCTGGTGGGAGACGTGGTGGTTGGAGGCCGTCTGGGGCACAGTGACCATGAAATAATAGAGTTTTCAATGCTCAGGGATGCAAGGAGGGCCATCAATAAAACCCCTATGCTGGACTTCCGGAGGACAGATTTTGGCCTATTCGGAAGATAAATTCAGAGTGTACCCTGGGAAACAACCCTTGAAAACAAGGGGGTCCAGAAGGGTTGGACATGCTTCGAGAAGGAAGTCTTGAACACACAAGAGAAGGCTGTCCCAGTGTGCCAAAAAGTGAGCCAACAGGGAAGACGACCGGTCTGGCTGAACAGGGAGATTTTGAAGGAAATTAGGGTAAAGAAGAGGTAACTGACTATGGAAAAAAAGGGCTGACTACTCAGGAAGAGTTTAGGAAAATAGTTAGGTCATGTAGAAAGAAAATTAGAGAGACGAAGGCACAATTTGAACTCAATTTTGCCACTTCTGTTAAGGATAACAGAAGGTCTTTCTACAAATACATCAGTAGCAAAAGGAGGGGCAAGGAAAACCTCCATTCTTTATTGGACATGGGTGGAAACATAGTTATCAAAGTTGAGGAAAAGGCTGAGGTATTTAACACCTTCTTTACCTCAGTTTTCAACAGTAAGACAGGTTGTCCTCAGGACAGGTGGCTTCTGGAGCTTGTAGACAGAGATAAGAATTTGAATAGCCCCCTTGTAATCCAGGAGGAAACAGTTAGCGACCCGCTGAGCCACTTGGATCCTCACAAGTCTGTGGGACCAGATGGGATCCACCCAAGGGTGATGAGGGAGCTGGCAGAAGAGCTCACCAAGCTGCTATCCATCATCTACCAACAGTCCTGGCTCACTGGGGAGGTCCCAAATGATTGGAAGTTGGTGAATGTCATGCTGATCCACAAAAGGAGCCAGAAGGAGGACCCAGGAAACTACAGGCCCATCAGCCTGACCTCAGTGCCTGGCAAGGTTATGGAGCAGATCATCCTAAGTGCAATCACACAGTACCTACAGGATGAACAAGGGATCAGACCCAGCCAGCACGGATTTAGGAAGGTCAGGTCCTGTCTGACCAACCTGATCTCCTTTTATGATCAGATGACCCGTCTGATGGGTGAGGGGAAGGCTGTGGATGTGTCTACCTGGACTTCAGCAAGGCCTTTGACACTGTCTCCCACAGCATATTCCTGAAAAAACTGGCAGCCCATGGCTTGGACAGAGGCACTCTCTGCTGGGTTAGGAACTGGCTGGAGGGACGGGCCCAGAGAGTGGTGGTGAACGGGGCTGCATCCAGTTGGCGGCCGGTCACTAGTGGTGTCCCCCAGGGATCAGTGTTGGGCCCAGTTCTGTTTAATATCTTTATTGATGATTTAGATGAAGGGATTGAGTCCACCATCAGCAAATTTGCAGATGACTCTAAGCTGGGGGGGAGTGTCGGTCAGCCGGAAGGCAGGAGAGCTCTGCAGAGGGACCTGGACAGGCTGGAGAGTTGGGCTGATTCCAGCGGGATGAGGTTCAACAAGGCCAAGTGCCAGGTCCTTCACTTTGGCCACAACAACCCCATGCAGCCCTACAGGCTGGGGACAGAGTGGCTGGAGAGCAGCCAGGTAGAAAGGGACCTGGGAGTTTGGATTGATAGGAAGCTGAACATGAGCCAGCAGTGTGCTCAGGTGGCCAAGAAGGCCAGTGGCATCCTGGCCTGGATCAGGAAAACAGTGTGGCCAGCAGGACCAGGGAAGTGGTCCTGTACTCAGCGCTGGTGAGGCCACACCTGGAGTACTGTGTCCAGTTTTTTCCAAAATACCCTGTTCTGCTTCTACCTTCCATCTTTTCGACATGAAAAAGTCACAGACGAATCTTCCTGATACTTTGGGAACAAACACATCAATCCATCTGTCAGCAACTCTGACCAACATGACTGAATGGAAAGAACAGCATGAAGTGAAAGCAGCATAGCCAAAATAAGTGTTAGTCTAAAGGGTGTAAGTGGTATGTGCCCATAGAAACATTTTTACATCACTTGCCATCTGAAGCATACAAGTGTGTTTTTTTTTCTAAAAGCCAGCTGCTATTTTGCAGAACAGAGTGGTTATGATGTAAATTCCTGTATCCGTTTTAGGTCTATGCAGTCGCCACAAGGCATTCTGCATCGGTCTTTTTTTATGTATTTTATAATAAATAGGATGAAGAGGTTCCAAAGTTGGATACCTGGCTTAGTCAGGTCTGAAGAATATTCAGAAGAATATTAGTAGGCACAGAAATGGACTAATGGGAAGCTTGAAAGTTTTCTGGGAAAGCTTTCAGAGAACAGACTAGCAGGCAGGAGGTGTACAGTCTTTCAAAGGACTAACAAAAGCCTATCCAAGCTTTTATGCTTTGCATGTTGCTCTTGTCTGGTGAGAAAGAGCACTGAGGAAATGAATATGACATTCAAAGATGTTTTGTGTGAACTGGTGTGTATGCTGTGATTGCTAATGCCTAGAGACATGACAGAAGGTGATAATCCATAGGAAAATATGTGATAGTTGTACTCGACGGGCTACAAACTTATGTCCAAGGAGCTTATTAGAGAACACACAAAGGAAAACTGTTTGGGCCTTTTGGATTCAGGTGGCTGGATATTGCCAGGGCTTTTTTGTCATCAATATGTGGTGACTTGCAGTGACATGCTCTTTGGTCTTGACACCCTCTTGAAATAGAAGACTGTACATGACAGATCCTGTTTTGAAGGAGCACTTTGAATGAAAATATTGGAGCGAGCTGGAGTGGTAGGAGAGGCAGTCTGGAAGTGTCACTACAAGTATTCATCTTTGGCTGGATGAGGACCTGGTGGTGATCCCTAGAGCGAGAAGTAGCCTCTGAAAGATGTAGGCAATGGAAAGAGAAAGCAGCCAGGAGGTAATTTAAATGGTTGACTCCCAGAACTTTCCTGTAGGAAAGATGCTTGACAGCAGGGTATCTTTCCTTAGTTTCACAATATTGGTAAGCTGTCAAAGTTGGTTCCCAGCAGAGTCCACAGCATGGTACTAATAGTGATTTGACATGAACAGATCTGCTACAAGCTGGGAATTCCCAGGACCCCCAAGAACTCAAATATTGACTCCATCTGTGAATTTCAAAACACAGACTTAGGGAACATAAATGGTAACAGCTTTATGACTGTAAACAAACTGCATCTCTGATTTGTCTTATCAGGTAGCTTTGTCTGTGTTCCAAAGACACCAGTAAATCAATACTAAGGCAAGCCTGTAAAGCCCAAGGCATCTGCTATTTTCATTAAACTTTTGCTCCTAACATATTAGATTCTACAAAGCACAATCCTGACAGGAGAGTTCTGCTGGAGCAGTGCCATGCAAAAGACAAAGGAGGAAGTTGGAGTAGCGCCAAATATCATAGAATCATAGAATGTTTTGGATTGGAAGGGACCTTAAAGATCATCTAGTTCCCCAGCCACGGGCAGGGACACCCTCTACTAAACCGGGTTGTTAAAGCCCCATCAAGGCCATCACCCTGGCCTTGAACACTGCCAGGGATGGGTCATCCACAATTTCTCTGGGCGACTTGTGCCAGTGCCTCACCACCCTCTGAGTAAAGATCTTCTTCCTAACATTCAGTTTAAATCCCTCTTCTTTTAGTTTACAACCATTCCCCCTTACCCTATGTCCCCCTACATAGGGTAAGGGGGAAGATTCCTCTTCAGCTTTCTCTCTTTGTAGGCCCCTTTAGGTACTGAAAGGCTGCTATAAGATCTCCCCGGAACCTTTTCTTTTCCAGCCTGAACAACTCCAAGTCTCTTTGTCTTCACAGGAGAGGTGCTCCAGCTCTCTGATCATCTTTGTGATGCTTTGGTGATTTGACCCTGGCTGGACACTGGGTGTTCACCAAAATCACTCTATTACTCCCCTCCTCAGCTGGACAGGGGAGAGAAAATATAACAAAAGGCTCATGAGTTGAGGTAAGGACAGGGAGAGATCAGTCACCAATTACTGTCATAGACAAAACAGACTTGACTTAGGGAAATTAGTTGAATTTATTACCAATCAAAATCAGAGCAGGATAATGAGAAGTAACTCAAATCCTAATAAACACCTCCCCCCATCCCTCCATCCTTCTCAAGCTTAGCTTTACGCCCCATTCGCTACCTTCTCCCTTCGCAGTGGCACAAGGAGGTGGGGAATGGAGGTTACAGTCAGTTCACCACACGTTGTTTCTGTCACTGCTTCCTCTGCAGGAGAGGAGGCCTTCCACTGCTCCAACATGGGGTACATCCCACAGGAAAGAGTTCTCCTCGAATTTCTCCAATGTGAGTCCTTCCCATGGGCTGCAGTTCTTCACTAACTGCTCCAGCATGGGTCCCTTTTCAAGGGGTGCAATCCTTCAGGAACAGACTGCTCCAGCATGGACCTGCCTCTGGCCAAGGCCAAGCCAATCAGCAATGGTAGTAACACCTCTGGGATAACACATTTAAGAAGGGAAAAAAGTTATCGTGCAGAAGTAATTGTGGCCACAGAAGAGAGGAGTGAGAATATGTGAGAGGAACAACTCTGCAGATAATCAAGGTCAGTGAAGAAGAAGGGGCAGGAGGTGCTTCAGCCCCCGGAGCAGAGATTCCCCTGCAGCCCGTGGTGAAGACTATGGTGAGGCAGCTGTGGCCCTGGAGCCCATGAGGGTCCATGGGGGAGTAGAGGTCCACCTGCAGCCTGTGGAGAGCATGCGGATGCCTGAAAGAAGGCTGTGAGCCTATGGGAGGCCTGCACTGGAGCAGGCTCCTGGCTGGAACAAAGGTCTCTGCTGTGGCTCCTGTTGGCAGGGGATTTCCAGGGAAGCCTCTGGCATGTGGAGAGCAGGGATGTAAGATGAAGTTGACTCTGAAAGGAGTACACAGACAAAGCCATCCTTGATTCCCACATAGGCCAATCACTTAAGAGTTGAACTTGATTCTTGTGGGTCCCTTTCAACTCAGAATATTCTGTGATTCTGTGGTTCTGCTACAACACCACAAGCTTTTTGGAGAGGCATGTTAATTGTATGCCAATCACAGAGTTCAGGTGACTAAAACATGGAGACTCCCATATGTGAATCTAAGGCTCTTCTTTTCCAAATCTCCAGCACAGAATTTCCTCACAAAACATTAGTTTTTCATTTGTTTGGGGGTGGGGTTTTTTTCAGTGTTCAGGCTTGTGTGCTCTTGAAAAAGTTCAATCAAGAAATAATTGACAGAGAACAATTCTTTTGTTATATTTTTGTCTTTCTTCTGCTTGAGAGTTGTCTTTGTACAAATTTTAATATTAATAGGTCTGTTACTTGTAAATCTGGATGACTATGTCTGCAAATACATTCTATCTTTTAGCTTCTTATGGACTAACTATGACTAGTCTTGCTTTGAAGGAGTCATAAAATAGACAACTGCAGTTTTGGCTCTTCCCTTCTACTCTTCTTTTTTTGGGTCATTACAATTCTTGAAAATTAAAAATGTTAGATATTCTGAGGCAGAATATGCAAAATTCATAGCAGACATATCCAAGCTGAAGCTCAGAAGCTTCAATTTTGGCAATGACAGTGATGTATTTAGAAACATTGCCAATATTCAGTGAAAATCTTTTACTTAAGGAGAAATTAATTCATCTTGAAAACAGGAGATCTGAGAAAATCTGATGATCTCATCTGAAATAATCCATCATTTTTTTTTTTCCCTCTGGTAAATCTTAAAGACTTTTAGATAGAAACTCTTTAGCCTCAAGTCTTGATTTGGTTTCTTATATTTGTTTAAATTTCTTCCTTCTGTCACAAAGTATTTCTCTGCTTTCACTGTCCTGGCTTTTAAGATTCATTCAGTTTGGACTGGGAGATTTCAGAATAGAAAGCTCTGAATTTGTAAGATTTTAAAACCACAGCTGAGAAATCACAAAGTTGGGTCAAGGTTGGTTGAAGTTTCTTCTGACGTGTAGGCAACCCCAAATTTCACCATTCTCAGTATGAAACAATCCTCATTTGGCAACTACTTTGTCCTTACAATTCTGTCTCCACAACCAAACAGCATAAAACCCAGACTGCTTTTTCAGGAATTGGCAGCATCATGCCAAGGCTTTTGCCACTCCTTGCAGGCTGCTAGCCTCAGCAATCCACACCTGCCATATGAAACTTATCAAAGGTCACATAGTTTCTTTCAGGATAGAAAGATACTGTTTTGGAATTAAAAATAATTTGGTGAGATACAAGACAGGACAAAACGTGCTAACTCAGCATTTGGGAATGGCTCTCAGCTCTTGTTCATGGCTCTGAGGCAACACGGGGATTGATGAGAAAGGTAGTTTTACTGACTGTTCCAAGGGACAGGCTATTAAGAGAGAATTATGGCTGTGCTTTTGTGTACATCCATTCTCATTTGACTCAGTCATAAGCATCTGCTTGTTAAAAAGGAAATTCTAATTTAAAAAAAAGTCAAAGAGCACAGCAAGAGCGTTAATATATTGCTTCAAAACTGCTGCTGTGTATCTACTAGCATTAAATTTTATCCACAATGGCACCCATTAATGTTATAAAAGACTGCTTAAGAAAAATTCAGCTATTCTACATGATACCGGATATGGTGGAAGGAGCAACGTTTGCTACAGGTGAGTAGAGAGTGTTCTTTACCCTAATTTAGAAACTAATCATCTTCTTACCACAGCAATTTCAAGTCTTTGTTGTTGACTTCAGTGGAAAGAGGATCAACCCTATTGATTTTCTGTGGGAAGTGGTAAGAACATTAAACAAAATCAACATTACTGCTTTGAAGGATTTATTTCATTTCAAGCATTTATTTGATCTCAATAAAGTAAATTCATTAAAGTAATTTCTCTTTATAGTAATGGCAAGATTCAAAAGGCAAGTCAAGATAATAACATTCATAATATTGCTGGACTAAAAAGAATGGGAATCTATGCCATATTATGCTTTTCCTCCTCCCTTGCCTTATACTGCCTTAGTACATGGTGCATTCCTGGAACAGGGGTGTTCCTGTGCACTCCTTGATGCATGAGACCATCCTCCCTCCCCACTGAGTCAGAGCACCAGGCAGTGCATGTGAAGGAAGCCGTGACCAAGCTTTCTTGTTAGGCCATGTCGTACACGAGATCTACCATGAAGTCTATTTTACTGAGATTTTTATAAATACCATCAGTTAATATCTGAATGTCTTCCAACAGCACTTTATACAGTATGAATAACATCTGTCATATGTTGTTTGTTCTCTTTTCATTTCCGCACTTGGGGAATGGAAATGAATGCATTGACATTTCTTGTTTCAGAAGGGATTTTAAAGAAAAATAAATATATATTTACATGTATTTATGTGTATAAAGATGACAGAGTCAAAGCAACCTGCTTTGTCTGGAAGCACCACATGTCAGGGTTGTGGTGGTACCTACTTCACTACCTGATTCAACCCCCACAGACACTTGTCTTTTCTGCACGGACAAGCTACACTCCTTTTCTAGAGAGTCACATTGTCCTCTTTAATATGATTGCCAGCCACAGCCTTCATCTGTGTGGAGTATTTTGGAATGCATTTTTTTCAGACCATTGAAGCCCCAGCAGAGAAATCAAAACACTACTCTGAGCAAACAGAAATTTATTTGCTGATCAGTGTTGCTGAAGTGTAATTGCAGTTGGTCTTAATGTATTATTACCTCAATTAAGTCTCCCTTTTGAGGAAAAAAATAAGGTATTTTTACTTTATGCAAAGAGATATAGGAACCTCGTAACATAGTGACATGGTCTGTCACCTGACTTACCAGCTCCTCTGTGTCACAGCCAGTCAAAACAGGATGTAGGAGTACAGAGAATTTGTGATAACACTGGCTGAATCTGTCAAGAAAGAAGGATTTTTTTTTTTTGCCTTCGTTTCCTTCTTTGTTTCTTGTCTCAACAGACAGGACTGAAAAGTTTGGCCAATTTTGCTCAAGCTTAATACAGGAAGATGATATTTGGGAAGATGTGACTGTACATTGAAATTGCAGGGCTGTTTTGTTTGTTTATTTTAGTCCAGTATTGATTTAACACACTTTCTAGCCAGTCTGGAGGAAGGTGAATGAGGACAATCTGGAGGGATCTGCTGGGGCTCCTGTACCTTTCCACACCAAACTGGAAGTGCTTAACATCGATGAGCTCCAGAAAGTGGCAGCCAGGTGGGATACCCAAGGACATCTCAAAAGGTCCTACACCCTTAAGTGTGGGGAACTGGTCTAAGCTTGCAGGACGGCTTACAGGACACAACTCAATCTGGAATAAACATGAGGGGTCACTGACTACATTTCCACTGCATCGACTCCACTGACTGCATTTCACTTACATGACAAGGTCAGTACAGATGTTAAACTATACTCCAACCATGGATTTTTCTACTTCTGTAGAAAAAGCCTGCAAGTACTGGTACTGGAAAGAATAAGGAGCTCCCGAAAAAGAGAGGATGTATGGAACTCAGAAAAAGTGCTGCACACCATGAACTGAAGAAAGTTCAATCCTCTTCCTCACTCAGGGCAGCGGGTGGCTGTCAGCTCCTACTACTTGGAGACACAGGTGCAGATTGACATCTGAGGCTGCTCTGCAATGTGTGTGAGGGTTGCATGTGAGGCTTATGTTTCACAAGTGAAGAACTGCACTGAAGAAAACAAAACACACCCAAGGTGTCCAAAAGGAAGCCAGACTCTTTCCCTTCAAGCAGTTATTCCTGGAGTTACCTTCTGATTGAGTAGCAGAACATAGATCTATACAACTGCCCATAGATGAAGATGATGTCTTCCATTCCTTGTCTTTGCCATGAGTTTCTTTTCTTGACAACATGTAAAGTCAGGAAGGACCTGAGTGCCTCAGCAGATGGCCTATTGAACCAAAATGTTTTTTGACCTTGCATTTGGATTGTCAACAAAATGATAGCACCAAATCAGCTCAAAGGCCTCCGTGTTGAGAGTTTGAGCTTCCTAGAGAGATATAAAAAGCCTCTTTTGTTAGGACAAATGACTGTAGGTTTAATATTTATTTTTTTTACTTGAAAGTTGCTCTATGATCCTTGAAGAGCTTTCTACAATTTTTAGGAAAAATCAATGTTACATATTTTTAGATTCAAAGCTTATATGTATTCCATTTAAGAGTTGTGTAGATATTGTCTCAGTTTGTGTTTCCACCATAAAAACAGTGTAACATTAACTGCAATTTTTGTGAAAAGCTTTTCCGACTAGTATATGGCAATGACACTCACAGTGTTGAATATTTTGCTTTATTTACCTGCTCTTTCCTTCAGTTTGAAACACAGATGTCCAAGATGTATTATGCACAGTGACTTGGTGTCATGTAGGGGACAGACAATGGTAAATGGATCTCTAATTAAACTCAATTGCTGTTCAGGGGCTCCTGCCCCAGTTTGAACAGGGTGCACTGGTGAGAGTTTGAAGTACTGAAAATGCATGATTTTAGAACTGTGATTAATCTCAGTTAAAAGTTTTGACTCCTCTCTCCCACCTCCCTTCCCTACCATGTCTTCCTGTGCCACACAGGAATGTGGCTGTGGCAGGTTGGGAGCTGCTGATGGTAAGTAGAAGAGAGAGTGCAGAGCCCACTGATGACAGCAGCAAAATTCAGCATGGTAGTGGTTTTGGAGGAGGGTGAACCCCCTGTTAGCAGAGTTTCAGAGGGCCAGGATGGATTAGTGGAGGATTAATGGAGATCTGGGAGATATGAGAGGAAAAAAATGGAAGGTGCTTTGGGCAGGGCTGCTGAATCCCTCCCTGGCCTTCAAGTCATCTACTTCTTACCTTAACCCTCAGCCATTTTGGTATTTCTGGAGGGCTAGGACCTGTCCCTGGGTAATTTCACCCCAGAAGGGCTCATACTGTGGTGAACTTGCTCCTTCAATTTCCATGTCCCTCTGAGATGGAGAAGGTCTTACCTCTCACCCACCCTATGCATGAATTTGACCTAGACCTCCAAATAATTGTAACCTTAAAGTAAACAAAGTGCATAGAATCACAAACACTTCTATTGAGCCCTCTCTCAGCAACACTATTGAAGTGTTCAACCCATAAAATATTTCACTGAAAGGCAAATGGCTTTTGTCCAATTAGGCTAATTCTCTGAGAGAAATAATGTTGTTTCAGGAGGAAGAAGAAACAAGTTGGAGATCAAAGGAAATGCCTAGTGAAGCAAAATGGATGAAAAGTAATCATGGCTAGGCTTCGCGAATGAAGATTTGGGAAGGGCACTACCCATGTTTGTTGCAAGCGTGTTGGTGGCTAAAAAGGCCAATACGAGATAGGCACGTCCGGTTGTAAAAGGCACAGCAGAAAGACTGTTTAGGAGGTATATTCTGCAAGGCACGATTCTTTCTGCATTGCCTTTTCTCCTCAAGAGTGATCCTGCGTGCATTCTCAAAAGCATCACCTAGTCACCATGAAAAGTAATAGGAATCGATTAAACATCTGAATGTTTTGTTAACTCCATGCTGTAGGAACTGCATACTGGAAGATATCATTTCTAGTTCTCAAGAGATGGCAACTTGCCACCAAACTACAAAGATAAAGCGGGTAAACAACATAGAGAAGCAAATGTGGTCAATTATTCTGACTGCAGACAATACATTTGAACAAATCTTTATTGCATGAAATCTTTTCCTTCTCTTCAGAATCAAAACCTAGTACAACTCCAGAGTTCAGAAAGATGAGCAAAAGTTTTATGTTTGTTTAAGACAACTGTGAAGACTGCAGGAGGAATCCAGACAGGTTTAGCTCAGGCTTTTCTCCACATCGAGTAGGGACAGGAAGGTTGTTCTAGTAGTCACAGGTATGGCTCCTCTATTTCTCATCACAGCATGAATAGCATATACTGGGATAATACTGTGCAGCTTATTGCAGCCTTCTGTGCATAACCTCACTAAATATTGCCCAGTGATAGCAGAAATTAGTGGGAGGTCATGGAAAAGCTCTTTCCTGGGTTTTAGCTCATATGTTGCCTTCCAGTATTCCCTACCTCCTCCTTGTCCGATTTGGCTCACCAATTGTATGTTATTACAAAGTCTCCAGAAAGGATGTCAAAATACCTGTAAAAAGCCAAAAAAACAGAAATCTCAGTTTATAAGAAATAAATGAGATGGACAGCTTGTGAGGTCATAGAGTGAGGATAAAGGAAAATTTTTGAACTAAATGTTGCTCTCATTTTCCCACCTTATTCTTGGTAATATTTTTTCCTTTGTTATTTTAAGATAGTGATATTATTCAGCAAGGAGAACTAGGATGTAAATATGAATTAGAAAGAATTTACCTGATGTTGTTCCTAACTCACAGAGATCAGAGGATGATAAGAGATGATTCACCTCCATACTGATCAAAGTTTAGTCCTGGTTAGCCGGAGTGGAGGACTTCTGTCATCTTGGTGAATGTGGCTGGAATATGGATATCCAGCTGTGTAATCCTGACCAGCCTTCTTGACTGGAGTCAGGAGATGCCTTGCCAGAGCCATAATGTCTACAACTGCTTGAATGCAAACCTGTTATGTCTTGACAATTGTTTTTATGCCCCATCTTCATTTTGGGTAGATATCATCATCAGATATTCAGCAATGAGGCCAGAGTTTGGGACTGGTTTTTGCTTTCATGAAAACAGAATGACATGGGCAATTACTTTTAGTGCATTTCCAGCACCTCTCATCTGTGTTACTTGTCTGTTTGTTAAATCCTTTCATATGTAGGAGATGAAGCATGTCACATACTCAGAAAGTACTCTGTATTCTGCAGCAATGGTGGCAGTGTTTGTGAGTTGTAACTTTTTCATAGTTTATTTTCAAGTCTTTCACACACAGTTTGTTAAGGGGCAGTACATCATATTTTTCATCTCACATTTTAGTAAAAAAGCAATCCATCAGTCATAATTAGAAGCACTGAATCAGATTTTGCAGTGTGGCAGAGGAACGCTCAGTGTGAGGGAGGAGGAGATAGTTCACAAACCCACACAGACTGCTGACAATACTTGTTTGGCTTCACTGGCATGGCTCCCACGACACCTACAGTGGAGGGAGGGACAAGTGAATAAACTCTGTAGGTCTGCTGGAGGCGAGGGAGATTATTTACAGAAGACAGGTAGCAGTGAGCTCCTTGCTTAAGGGCTCTGCATTGTGATACATGTATTGCCTAAAACTAGATAGTATGAATACCCTGATGTGAGAGTATGGAAGAGATGTCAGAGTGGTTCCACAGCATCAGGAAAGCCTCTGTGTAAGTGAGACCTTGCAGAGGCTGGGTTGGGAGATTGGTATTAGGTGAAATATGCGTCTCTAAAGCCTCCAGGAGTAACCCATGATTGTATCTTCTGTCTGTAAAAACATGGCCATCCCACCTTAAAATGTTTTAAGAAAGCACCCATACATTAGCACCTTTCATTATGTGTTTCTTCACGAGTCATAGAAGACTCCAGGTTGGAAGGGACCAAGATTATCTGGTCCAACCGTTCATGAGAACAGGAACCTACATGAGATCATCTAGTACTGTCTCTGCTTAGATCTTGAAAACCTCTAGTAATGGGAAGTCTACCACTTCCCTGGGGAGGTTGTTTCAGGGATTGTTATCAATTTAAAAAATGTCTTTATTACGCTAAAATGAAACATATCCTGGTGTACCTCGTACCCATTGCCACTTGTCTTCTCCATGTATCTCCTAATGAAGAGAGATCCTCCCTCTTTGTAGCCACCCTGTAAGTACTGGAGAACTGTGATCAGGTCCTCCTGAGCCTTCTCTTCTCCAGGGAGAGAAGACTTGACTCCATCAATCTTTCTTCATAGGGCAGATTTACAGCCCTTTGATAATTTTCATGGTCCTCCTTTGGACCTTCTCCAATCTGTCTACATCTTTCTTGAGTTGTGGGGTTGAGAACTGGACACAGTTCTTCAAGTGAAGCCTGACAAGTGCTAAGTAGAGTGGGATCATCACATCTCTATGTCTACTAGTAAAGCCCCTGCATTCCTTCTTTCTTCACAAGTGGAAGTTCAATTTTTTAGAGTGAATGCCCCAGATACATATGAAGCATCAGGGGAAATTGCAAAATTGATAAAAGAATCTCCCGGCCTTTTGTTGTAACCTTACACATGACACACTACGGTTAATTTCATGTTCCTGAGGGATCTCAGTAATTTATCTTAATAAATGTATAATTTGCCAGGGAGATTTCTGTTTTCTTTTTAGGTTATCCTAAAGTAACTTGAAAATTTAATTTGCTGAATCTAAATCTCAGTGCTGAGCTGGAGTTTTGGAATCAATAATCAGATAGTAGCTGAATAATGAGGCTAATAGATAATTAGAAAAAGCATACGGCTTCCTGCAACTTCATTATTCATGCCAGAAAATCACTGGGCAAACACTGTTAGTCCAATATATTCCCTGACTGCTGAGTAAGTGAATCACAGCTAAAGTCTGTGCACTGCTCAGACTGAATAAACTGTCGGAGTGGTCAAGAAAACCCCCACAAATGGCACTAATTCTATTTCTTAGAAAATAGCAGTGAACTTTTATTATCTACTGCACCTATCCTCCAGAAAACCTAGGATCTGGTTAGCAACGCAAAACTCTACGTCATGACACTCACTCCTTTTATTCTGAACATGTGTTGGATTTCAGTGGATATGTTCACTCTGTGAGAGAAGGTGTCCCAAGTGGATGATCATATACACTGTAGGTAACATTTGAACTGTGAAGGACCAAGGCATAGTCTTAAAACAACTAAAATAGGGAGAATGAATGGAATAACTCACAGCTTCTCAGTAGATCTGAAATCTTCATTGCTACATTATGTCAACGTCTCAAGGGTTGGAAATGCAAATTTTGCTCTCCTTTAAGGAAGCGGGGGATAACATTTTTAAGCTTACCATATATATCCTGTTTAAGTCCTTAGACTGCTTTTATGTGAAAGAAGTGTTAAAATCATGCTTAGTAACAAGATGCAGGGCACTGGATTGCTCCTTAACTGCTTTTGGTCCTCTTAGCTCACCAGGTGACACGCACTGTCAAGCAGATGTATAACATCTGTGACAAATCTTGATAAAATGACCTGATTTTAAAAATGTTTATCATCAGGGTCCTCTTTTTTCCCACTGTTATTTACCTGTGGACTCATAATTTTCTCTTAAGTATTTTATTAATTGTGGCCGTTAATCAGTGTGATAGTAATTGAGAAGGTTTGTGAGAAGTTACCATCAGTGCTTGCTATTTTTTGGTTCTCCATTCTCTTAGTGGTGTTTGGTGTTAGTCTCTGATCACCTACAACAGGCAGCTGATTGCATTGGACTTTTCAGACACACACGGATTTCTGCAAATTTTGAGCTCCAGGGTGTCTTTTGGACAAGAGAATTACAACCGAACCTATCCATGCCATTCCCATATTATTTCTAATGGGAGTCAGCTGGTTATTTTAATCATGATGTCCTGAGATACAGCCTACACTATGATTAATTTCAGTTGAATAGCTCTCCAAGATGAATTAGAATTTGGCTCCTCAGGCTTGTTAATGAAACCTTTTCCAAGACTGTTTCCCTACCATGTAGATTCCTCAAACTGTGCAAAAGATTTGGCAATATTTAATAGCTATTTTTTATTCTTCATGAAAATAGTAGTTTGTGATATTTGTGGTCCAGATCTTTGCAAAGAAACACAGAGTTGACCAAAGCAATGTACATAAATAGCATTCAACTCTATTTAATGGATGCTGGAAAACAACTTTAAAAAAATAATGCTTTTAGATGAATACAAATTGATGTGGAAAGAGCAGGTTATCTGTGCACTGTATACCCATTTCTGTCTAAACAAGGTAATAAAATATATATAGAAATGACAGAGTAAGTCCTCTTAAGCTTAGTGGAAAACCTCATGATTTTCAGGATTAATGCCATTTTTGTTTTCCTCCTCTGTATTATAAAAAAAAAAAAAAAGAAAAAAGAAAAAGAAATTGCAAAGAAATTGCAAAAATCACATCTTAAAAAAAGGGGAAGAAATAGCTTATGGACGCATGAACTAAGTGTGTTAAATAGTGTATTGCTGCTGAGCAATTTGAAAAAAGTTAATCAACATCCTTTGAACATAAGCTCAATACAATTCACAATCCACAGCTGTGACTCAAAAGGAGAGTTCTCTATTAAAATGTCAGCCTTGTTATTTATTCCTTTTGCCATTTACTTAATTCTTTGAGGAAACTTTTGTTCATTAATGCTGTTTTTTTCTTTTTTTCTTGGTAGCAGTTGTGCTCCAGTGAACAGTTCTATTTGCATTCAGTCCTGAAATTTGGACTCACTTTTGAGAAGTTTACATGTGATCCTGTGCTGGGTTTAGTGTTTAACTCTATGCAGTTTTGTGTGTGTAAATAGGAACGCACAGCAAATAATTAAGTTAAAAATAAATAGCCACGCAAGTTCTTACCACAGTCAGGAAGAGAAAGAAAGCAGAAGACAATAAAATGAGTTTGGAATTTAATTTCCCTCTAAGAGAGTCTTCAGGAACACATACATCTAGGACTTGAACACTTAATATATGACAGGTCTGGAGAGGATCATATATTAAAGGCTGGAGTATTTTCAAATTGACCAGGGAACTGGCAGTGATGCAAGATAAAACCATGAGAGAAAGTTATCAAAAATAGCCTCTTCCTCTTTCCAAGAGAAGCCTCTGATTGCACTGAAAAGCTGTACAGGGATTACTGAATGCTTTCTATGGCTACTCAAAGCAGAGGGGCGTGCCACAGATCATTTTGTCATCTTTGAGAGCCGGAGCAGAGTTGGTGGTCTTATGGTATGTATGGGTCCCTCAAGATTCATGGAGATTAGGGGCACAAATTCGAACTGTTTCCTGCAGTAGCAAATTGCAGTAGAGAAATTCTTAAAATATTATTTATTCTCAAACTTCATTGCAAAGAAATTTCCATGGGCCTGGGCAGTATGAGCTAGTGTACTTGGACATCTTTTACACCTAAAAAATTGCAAGAGTATGCTTCCTGGGACGAATGAACCCTGTGATCATACTTCTGTTATCTGAATTGGGCACGAAATATCATGCTCAAAAAACAGTGCATTGTTTCTACAAGCCTGATTGTGAGTGACACCCCTTACATTTCAGATGAGTAAATAATTGGAAATGTGCTCTTCTATCATGTCTGACTGGCCTCTCAGGACATCTCTATTATCTCTCTGTTCTTCAGGGAGAATGGAGCTGCCCTTTAATATGCCCTCTCCAGTTTTCAGTCATTCTGATGAGCTACTTACTCTATGTTGTTTTACGGTGTGGGTGATCTCTGCTTCAGTCCTTGACTACCCTCACAACTGTCAGCAGATTAATGGGCTACTCTGTGAGAATAGTGGTTTCATAATCTGTCCTATAACATATTACAGGGACACACAACAGCTCTTGTGAGTTATCACAGCACTGACTCCACTGTTAAATGGACCTGCAGTGGTTGGCATCAGCCTATCCTGGCCTCTGCATATGCCCTTTGCTATACTGCTCCAGGGGCCTCTTTTTCTCCTTTCTTACTCAACACATCCTCTCCTGCTTTGCTATTTTCTTTACCAGAGGTTTCCATCCTCTCTTCTCCATATTCTCCCATCCTACACCACTGCCTTTTTACCTGCCCCCCAATCAGCTCTGGTGGCACCTTTGAAAAGCCCTTGGTAATCGTCATAGCCTAATCCAGCTGACATTGCAGATATTATCAGCCTGAGCATCACTCCTTGTCTCATCTGTGCATGAAAAGCATCAGAGGTTGGATGCTGGGAGCTCATGACACCTGGGAAATTGTTAGTTGTTCAGAGCAAGCTTCTTGGAGGGCAGGCAAGAGAGCTCCCTGTTCCTCTGAGTTTTCCACCTCTGTCAGCTGACAGCTGGGCTGTTTGCTTCCTCTCTGCAGAGAGAGACACTCATGGGAGACTCCACTTGCCCCTGCTTTAGTCCTGATTTACAACCAAGCTGAAGTCAGTAATCATGTGCATGTGAAAAACGAGACTCAAATACTTTAAAGTGGATGACTTACACACAACACAAGCAAAACTGTATTAATCTCCAGTTTCTTAACGGCCACCTGGTGTGCTGAGCTGGGTATCCTTGATTTGTAATTAGAACTCACTGGTGACATGTAAGCTGTGCTCTGTCAGTACTTACTGACAGCATTACAAGGTTACCCTCCATGTGGAATAAACTCTTGGGAACCAAGCGTACTTAATGTGTTTGTAGGATTTCAGTAAGAAGGACGTTTAGGACATTGTTTTGCAATTTAGTAGCAATTTATAGTCTGAGCCAGGTACTCACCTGCTCGCATGTGAAAAATAATCTCTCACTTTAACTCCAAGAAATATCCTTGTGCTAATACCTAATACATTTATAATGGATGTATGCTACTGAGGGGGTTGTTTGTTTGTTTTGTTGGGTTTTTTTTTAACAAAAAGGGCTGGTGAGAAGAAACAGACTAACTTTCATCAAAAGGGCATCCAAAAATCTACCCACAGATGAATCTATATTTCATTAGATGAAGTATATAAGAGGCTGTATCCCTCTTGATTTATGAGCGAAAGTTTTATGAGAAATATGAACTGCATAATGTAGCTGATCCATCATTCAGAATAAGTATTAATAATCCTAGCCAAAATCAAAATTCTCCTGGGCTGCTATCCAGTGATACATGAGATAATTTTCCAGAGGTCCCACAACACTACAACATGGCTAAACTGGCCTTCAGACCAAGTACTACAATAGAATGTGTAATTTCTTGGAAAAAGATCATTAATCTCAATTTTGACCTGAATTAGTATACTCCAAGGGTGACAACATGCTGTGGCTTGAGATTTGTGTACAGCAACAGAGAAGAAGAGAAGGACTTAAAAGGACCTGACAAAGGTTTTGTGTTCTTGCACGCAGTAATTAGTCTATTAGATCATGTCACTTGTCTCTAACCCTTTAAGTTATTTAGTCTACTATGATACAGGAACACACTTACTGTTTCCAGATATGTACAGGATGTAAGGGAAGTCACCCCACTGCTGAGGGCTAGGTTAAGATCCTGTATTCAGGCTGAGACTGTGTGAGACTGCCTGTACACCTGCTACGTGCAGCAAATAGAATGTACTTCACCAGTTTTGGGTAGGCCTGTGAGGACAACCACAATTGTGATGGACAGATCTGTGCATCTGGGTCACAGCTGCAGTGATGATTATGGTGTGGGGTGTGTGTGTGTGTGTGCATTTTTTAACCTCCAGTTCCATGGGGACTTTGTTCAGATAACACAGTGCTATAATTTACCTCGGTAGCATTCCTGGTTTCAGTCTTTGTGTCTCACCCAATGTACAATTTTGCCCAGGGATACACTCATACAAAATACACAGCTGGAGCTGGAGCCCCAGGCATTCCCTCTGCATATGGACACTGAAATTACTGGGCCACACTCTCCTACATCAGAAACCTCAGGTTTCTATAACACAGGCAAAAATTAGGGATGCCATCTTCCTCCCCACTTACTTTCAGCTCTGTGCCTAAGGCTCTGTTTTGGAAAGAGAGAAATGCAGGAATTTGCAGTGTTTCATGGTGGTACTGTGACCCATTTTTTCCTGCACAAGGGAGAATTTACCCTTATCCTTTATGAAAATGGTAAGGATTCTGTTCTCCAGTTTCTTCTAAAAGACTAAGGCAGTTGTCAGCCCTAAAAGTGATCTCTGTGTGGGTTCCTGTTGGGAATCCTTGCTTCATGTAGATGTCTGTGTCTGAAGGAGACTTTCTCCCCGCTGGAGTTTCTTCTAGGTGATTTTGTACCGTGCCCCAAAATTTAATGTACTGACTACTGCAAATCCTATTTTGAGGTACTGCATTTTAGCTCTCCCTAGGCATGGTTTTTAGATGCCAAAATCCCTTTCATGAGTTTGACCCAAGGTGACTGTCCATAATCTCACATGATGTATGGAAGGAGGAGATGCATTGGTCCCAATATGGGGTCACTGTTCTAATTACTGGACTGCAGGCTTCATATTTTCTTCCATTGTGTTCTGTGCTTGGCTATTTTTCTTAGTCTTTTGCCACTCTTCCTATCACCATAGGGTCCTCCACATCCCCTGGAAAGCCTAGAGGACTGCTGTTCCTCACCAGTGGCTCCAGGACTGCAGCTATGCTCAAAGACCAAGACAACATGGACTTCTTTCAGAGTCAGTCAGTGCTGTGCTGAAGATGATATTGCAGACCAGGTCAGCCTCATGTAGATATCTCAGAAACCCTATGGCATCCCAAATAGTGCTAGGCATCCAGGTTTGTTGAGCTGTTTTCTCAAACTGGTGTCTACAACCTACTGACAAATGTGATCTCTCAAACTAGATTACATATGTCTCACCCAGCCCAAGATCTGTTTTCTATGTGTAGCACCATTCTTTTCTCTTCACACTTTTACAGTTCTCATATTATTAGTGAATTAGTCCTCAATGCTGTCTATGGCTTTTATTTCTTTTCCTCATGCTTGATTTTCAAACAGGAAAAGGAAAAATATCCTGGAAGAAGAGTGAGACATTCCTGAATTTTAGCCCTACCTTCAATACTAGTTTCTCTTGTAGAACTGAGCAGGTCTCTTAGTCTCTATACATGTAAGAGATTGGTAGCAGCATTTGTAAAATGGTGATAACAATGGTTCCGAGGGTTTTGCCAGGAAAAAAAATGATTTCTGAAAGCTTGTAAGAGCAGTTAAAAAAATGTAAGCAGGATCTGACCAGCAAATTACTATTTAATGATGATGTTTGTTGTCCAGCTTTTCAAGAGCAAGGAAACAATGCAGAATATGCACAGATTGGATAAACTCGCAAAATGAGGAAAAGGTGAATTTGTGACTTCTGGGTGGATTCACTGTAAAAACCAGGGAGGACTGAGATGCTTTGAGTCATGAGGGCTCTGTGAGGACCTGGATTTGCTCAGTTCAAGATCTCCCACCACAGCCAGATGGTTCAAATCTAATGAAATGAAAATGCACCATTCTTCCAGCTTCTGATCTCTGTTGCACAGAGGACATGGACGTATCATACCATCTGTTCTGCATGCATTTTAAAAAATCCTTCTGGATCTTCATAACACTGCTTCTTGACAGACTTCCACATTGCATTGTATCTGCTTTTTCATTGCACACTACCTCACAGAACATGGTTTTGTTTTATCATATCTTTATATATAATGAACTTCATCCATTTGCAGCAAGACTACTGGAGAATATATATAACTATATATTTAGCAGAGAAATTATCCATCTACTGTGAAAGATTTTCTTGTAAATGTAAATGAATATGCAGGTCTAAATGTCATTGTAGTGTTTGAAAGGAGTTTGCAGAAGATTCTTTCTGTAGTACTTCTGGTTGCGTCTGCTGAATCAGCTCCTTGGAGGTAATACTTATATACTCTGTTTTGCTTCATCTAAATGTTGAACATATGTGTTCATTTATATTCAAAACCAATCCCCCTTTAGTACTCTTGAAAAAGGTAAAGCTTGGAGAAAACAGTAAGGCTCCAAAATACTAAAAAGCTTTAAGAAACAAGTAATTTTTCCGTATTGTCAAGGGTTGTGCCAGATGCTAAAGACATTATTTTTCATGCCAAATCTGGGGAGTTAGTATTGTAATTTTTATTATTTATCCAGGTCACTATATTCACAGAATATATTGAAATATTGATTTTTACACATAATACTTCCTTTTTGGAAGAATAAGAGCAAAGGTATGAAAGCAAGGTTCAGCTAGGTATTGTTTGCCCTACTCAGTAACACGGCCTGTTAAAATCACAGATGATTCCTGAAACACCTCAAAGTTTCCAAAATTGCCTACTAGATTTCTCCTCATTCCCCTGAATGTCTGCTCTGCTCAGATTATGCCTTGGCAGTTCTTGCCACTGGCTGTGCCTCCCAGGCAGTTACTATCTTGATCTTAAACTCCAAACAAAGGAATATAAAATGGGAGTAGGCAGAGGAAAGGAGGTTGTGGCCTTTATAGTGTTTCTCCAAGTATTCTGAACTCTTCATTCTCCCATAATATCGTGATTTGTCGCTTAGAGAGCTGCTTCCACCTTCACAACATGCACTTGTAGAGAAAATAGAAGAAAGAATGTTGAAATGCAGGAAATATAAAGGTGAGGAGTGCAGAAAAATATAGGCATCACCTTAAGTGTAAATGGTGATCAGAAAAGCATACACTTGCTATTTTGCAGACACTTTAATTTTGCTATATTTTTCTTCTTTTCATTTAAATTAAAAAAAAAAAAAAATCAACCCAGCAAAGTCCGGTGTCTTGCACACAGCATCTAATGTGTATGTACATCGAGTGGTCTTCATCGGACAGAAATAAAGAAATTTACAATAAAACTGTTCACATTCAAACTATGTACCAGGGCTCCCCTTATAGCAAGAAGTTGATTATAATTTTAGAGTGTGATTCATCTCATTTTAAAATAAGTATCTGTTGTCAATTCTTTGAATTGTGTCCTAAAGTTACCCATTTCCCTTTGCTGTCTGTAAGAGGAGACGGGGAGAATTGTTCAGGCACAGACATCTCTGTGTTGCAGACTTAAAAAAATTTGGTTCCTACCAACACAGCTTTTGAAAGGACAAACTCAAACTACCTTCCTAATCAAACTTGAAACCAGGCTGAGTGACCTGTGTACCAGATGCTTCAAATAGCGTTGGTATTATTTTATACTTCCAGACCCAAGCAGTTTTGTACTACTGATGCTGTGCTGTTAATAATTGTTATCAACTAGACACTTACACAAGAGGCAGCTCCATTTCAATGCTGGGTAAAGTGATCTCTCTTAATTAGTTTCTTTATTCTGCTGCAAAATCTTGTGGGTTCTTTTGGGTCAGGAGTCATTAGATACATACAAGTTATTATTGTTTCATTACCATTTTTTTCTCATAATTCTCAGTTTTTCCATAGGTTTCTTTATTTCTATATTTGTCCTAGTCATTTCTGAGGAGCTGTTTTCAGTGTAGCTTCCAGCCTTGACTGTCCCTGCCTATTACCGTTCAGAACATGTTAATTAGTGATACAGTACATGGTCAAGACAGATATGTTCTCTCTCAGCGGAGTGGCCAGACCCATTTTTGCACTTCTGCTGCTCTTTGGTGTCTGCTCACTAACATAATTTTTTAAAAAAGTATTTTAATCCCCTTTCCTTAGGAGGACTTTTCTCATCATTTGCTCATTTTTTTTAAGGTGGAATACCAAATATCCCATGATAACATGGGAGCAATCAGATCTCATCTGAGCCTGAGATTACATATACATTACCTAGCAATCAAGTAGAGGAAAAGTGACTTTACATGTAAAAGATTTGTTTAAGATATTATTTCACTTGTTACTTCAAGCATTTGGTGATTTCCCAGTATTTAAACTTGAACAATTCTTCATTTCATCATTTTACTTTGGATTATCAATTGATTATGTTCATTTAGTACATCCAAGAGCACTGATAGACATTAGGGATATTTTTTGATGACTTCTGTCAGGGACATGGCAAGAAAAAGTCTCCCTTTCTGAAAGCTTCCTGCTTTTTTCTTCCAGTGATGGATGAAATTTCACTTCTGCTTTCTGCACTGGGCAGTGCTACCCATGGCTGTGGGCCTCTGTGCCCGTATTGTGGGAGGTGAGTGCTGCCCATTTGGCAGGCTGGCTCCAGTTCACTCCTTCCAGTGTGGGGTGATGTTTCCTTCCCTCCACCAAGGCAGTCTGTGCTGACCACTCTCCCAGCCTAGGCACCTCTGTTAACTGCTTGTACTGGAGGTGGTGTTGAATTGGGACCAATGCCTCCATGCAGAAAAGTTTGAAGCCCTTGCATCCCCCTGGAAGGCCAGGATTAAGGAATTTTTCACTACCTTCTGTCCTCAGCCCCTGCTTCCTTCCTTACTCTTTTTTCTTACTTTTTTACTTACTCTCTTTCCACTCATTTTCTGGATATCTGGGCTCCTTTTCTTCTCCTTTGACTTTGCTATTACTCTCTTCTTTGTTATTTAGGTAGCACTGCTGATGGCTGAAAAGATAGGTGGTAAATGGGGTGTGACAGATAAAAGCTGTGTACCCTGAGGGCCTTAAAGTGTAATGGTAATGCATCTGTACCCAAATAAACAGACAGAGATAAAAACAACAAGATCAGTCACAGACTAGGGAGGAGCGCATTGCAGTCAATATGCTTTTTGGAACGTGGGCCTCAGAAAGACTTTGCTGAGGCAGTAAGAAACATGAAGAACATTAAGGAAAGGGATATTTCAGACACATGGAGTATTAAATATGGTTTTCCTCCTTTTCCTTATTTCTCCTTTCATAGCTGCATTAGCAGAAAGTAGGTAGTCAAGAATGGAGAACTCACTGTTGAAGCAGATGACGATGTGAACAGGCATTCCTTCTGGTGAAGTCCACAAGGCAGGGACAGGCCCATCCAGGGAGAATCCAATGTCTCGTGTGTGATAGCATCACTCTGTAACCACATTTCTTTGAAATCTAGATGAGGTTTAAGAATGGGCTGACCGCGTGTCACTGGTGGAGAAATACATCTGTTCATTCACCATTAACAGATTAGTTAATTTCTAATCAGAGTTTGTCAACAATTATAAAAGTAATAGAATCCTGTCAGCAAATGCTATTTGAAAGAAAGGAAATTTATTCACGGTCACATACAGTAGCTGTGTCAAAATATTTGTGAAAAATTATCAAAACATTAGTTAGATAAAAGTTGTAACAGTTCAGTTCGACCTTAGTACTGCACTCAGTTATTTCAGAGACAGCTGAAACAAAATAAACCAAAATATGTAAGAACATTCAAAGTGAAGTATTTTTTTCTTTTGTGACGTAGGATGAAACCAAATGCCAGTGCTTTGAAGTTCCCCCCAGGATAAGAAATCTGAATTTCACTAGCTGAATTATAATACTAATATCCCTTCCTACAAAAGCAGCTTGGCTTCCTCATCTGTGCTGGAAAGTAAAAGAGAGCCAGAATTCCTAGTATGGGATCTGCACATAGAGAAGGAAGAGGGGCCATTTGTGATGAGATATCATATACTTTTGCTCTTGCTGTAGGCTACACTTGCCTAGCCCAATATTATGATTAAAACCCATCTTGCCTGTACCTTTAAATACAGCTTCACTTTAGGAATAGCAGGAAGAAAACTGTATTTGTCTAGGACATATCTTCCCCTGCCAAATACACAAATGATCAAAACAAAATGTAGCAATTTGTCTTTCATTTAATGATGAATGTTTTCTCTGATATTTGTTCACTTTTCCAGAACTGTCTTAATTAAACTGCTGTAATCTAAGGTTCATATGAAATATAGTAATTTTGTTATTCAGAAGACATAGAGCACACATTCTGATGCTTCTAAGTGAGGATGTATACAAAAACTTATTTCATAATTTCTGGAGGCACATAAAAAGAAATAATTGTGTTTAATGCAGAATTAACTCCATCTGAAAATGCTGCTGTTTTGTCTCCAGTTGAAAATAAATCACAGAATCACAGTAACATGATTCTATGTTATTTGACAGTTACTGGCTAGAAAATGTCAATCCAAATTACAAAGTAAATATGTGAAATGAAGTTCATTGCAATGACAGGAAAATTTCTATTTCTTTTTTTAGCTTTATGAGGATTGTCCAGACCAAGTCTTACATATCAAGGCAGAAATGATGGTAAAGAAAACATCATCATCATTGCTGCATGACTTAGAAGAAGACATTAATCTCCGGGAACAATAACAGCCTAAAATCCATCTGAGTCTGCCCATGTCAGACTCTTCTTTTTCCTGCCCTGCAGTCCTGCCTCGTACCTTGATCCAGGAAAATGCCATAGCACAAGTCTGATTTAAACCACTATCCTTTGAAATGGAATTCATTGTGTGTTTGTCATTTAGCACTCTTTGCTATGAGGGACCTTGTTTCTCCTCCTGCCATTATGAAGATTCCATGTTTCTCTGTGGCAGATGCTATACTAATGATATCATTGCCATGGGGCACAGTACTTAGGCCTGTCTCATCCTGTGGAGAAAAAGTGGCCTGATTTACCTGCTAGTGCTCAGTCCTTCCTTTCCTATCTTTGACCTTTGCATCTCCATAGAGGCTGTACCCTCATAAACCACATCTCTACACAGATACACCTGTCTGCTTGGTGTATCACAACTCTCTACATCAGCCCCGGCACAAGAGGCAGTGTCGTCTTGGAGTGTGACCCAAATGCTGTGGTGGGACTGCTGCCCTTAGAGTCACTGAGCTGACCAAACGCATTCTGTTGCTGAGTACTTTAAAGACTGATTGTGTCTTCACAAAGCCTTGCTTTAATGTGCAAAGGATACCTTGGTGAGTGTACCGGATCAGATCATCTCACCACATGGGCTTCTGGGACCTTTGCAAATGAGGTTGTGGTGCAGTGTTGACATGAGATGCTACCTACTTATAGACAAGCCACCCATGAAAAATAATGTGATTTCAATGTGAGTGGCTCAAAATCTCCTTGACACTATTCGAGAGAGCAGGATGGCTTATGCTGAGGCAACAAGGTGTCTTTGGCACTGCTGTCTCCTTGGTGAAGCAATGTATAGAGGTACACTTCTGAGTGCAGCAGTAAATATGTTTATCCCACAGTGAGTATTGTCTTTGGACCATGTAGTTGCAGTGGTTGTTTAAAGCTGGTCAATCAAAAAACCCTTGGCCACAACTCATGGGAAACTGCTATACAGCTGTTTGTCCAGTGCTACCCCATTTTCCATGTTCCTCTAGTCAAACGACCTGATAGGGCTGTTCTTTCTATGGTCTGCTCACTTTGTTCTCATCAACCAGCCATCCCCTGGGACAACAGCTTCCAGCAGTACTCCCGTTTTGCTTGCAATGTTCTTTGGTCTCAACTCCATCATCTGGTTGTCTTCTATCCCCTTTCAGTCAACTGAGTCATTGAGCTTGAAAATTGATATACTTTAATTAGTGATTCCTGCCTCACCCAAAGATAGCTGTGATGGATTTGTATTTGTATGTCTAAAATGTGTAGCTATTGTGCGCTGGTATGTTGATATCAATCTACTTGAAAGAGTTTTTCTTGTGCCCTACAGCTTTATCATCTTGGAAATATCATTCTCCATGTTTCTGTCCTTATGGTGAGTGGGTGAACATTTTTTTTTGGCAGAATCTAAAATAGCTTCTCCAGGAACAAATCAAGCATTATATATAATCACACAGTATATATGTACAAGAAAAGCTTTCATCATTATTTCTCCATTTTCTGTAGTGTGGTCTATGTTTAATGACTAGTTGATGGTATAAGAGGAACAGCTAGCAGCGTATCTACCCTGAGGGAAAACTGAAGGAGTTTGCAGAGACTTCTGTTGCCCTTTGCAAGGCAAGTGATATTTTGAGTTCTCCCTGTCTGTGTATATGAAGCTGTAAAAACTTTCCCATTATTTTTAAAGTGTTCTTTGAGCATAGCATATTTCCCCAGAGAAACTGTGAAGGGGAGTATGAAGGGTCTCCATCTATCCCATGTGTGAATATTGAAGGTAAAAGATTTGCTCCCAGCCCATAGAAGGAACCAGAGAAGGAAAACAACTCCGTTGTACGTATGGCACCCACCAAGAAGTTTTGAGTGCGTGTGAACAGCTACAGTACAGCATAGCATCGCTCCTGTCCAAAAAATCAGATAACCATTTTACCCTTGTGATGCTCTATTAATCTGATCCCTGATCCATACCAGAACTAAACAGCTTGGATTTGGTGCCTCACACTGTCACAAAGCCAATTACAGCTAATGGTTCTTTCTTCTGCAGTCTCCTGTGAACTGCAGACATACTCCAGCAGTGCTTCCAACTTCCACCCTCCTCCGCACTCGAAATGACTGTCCAGCCTCACCATCACCTGCCTCCTGGCTAAGCAAGCTTGTACCACTTTGCGCTCACAACTCAACAGAGTGCACGTATGAGAAAAATTGGCTTCCTAGAGTTAATGGGTCAGTGAGTGTCCTTATTTGCGCACTCTCAGTCTATCCGTTACATTTCTTATTAGACCATCTCTGCTGAGACAACCAGAGAAATATGAAGCCCCCTGTAACCTCTTTAATCAAGTTCTCGTGCAGTATCAGTATGGTCCAGCAGATCTCTATGAAGCTTTTAATTTTCACTGCTCTTTTCATCTGCTTTCTGGGTACAGGCTGAGAGAAGAATTTCTCATCTCTCCACAGAGGTAGTCTGGAATTAGACTGTCAGTGATGGTCTTGCGTGTGCTCTGGCAATGTAATTTAGCAGGTCATCAGTCTATAATGAAGGCTTAGGTCCCTTCTGGCACTTTCATTTGCAATGGCTGAGTGCTTTGCCTCCTTTTTATACTGCATGATTTTCAGATAATTGTTCCAACTTACACATAATTACATTAGATCCGCTATTTCAATGCCATATAGTGCTTGGAGGTTTTTTTATTTAAAAGCCTGCTGCTATTATTAAACTTAAAAGAACATGGATATATGAGACACTTTCACAGCAATAGTAGACTTCCAATCTAAGTTGCCCTTTTATAGTTGACTCACTCCATAACCTAAAGCACGAAGTGCACAATCATGCACTCACAACCCTGAAATCCTGCTGCAGTGAGTCAAGGCTTAGCAAGAGAGAGTGAAGCAGGAGGGTAAACACTTGACCTTTTCTTTTTTTTCTTAGCTCTTATTACTTATATTCAGGTAACCACACTTCAAGCTGAAGATATGAGTTTGAGTGTAGTAACTTTACTAAAAGTAACCACTTTTGGGCTTGAAGGATGTTGCTTTCTCTTTTGAAAACTCTTCATTTCACAAATGGCTTTGAATTGTGCTCTGCTCATGGATCCTTATGGCACAAAGATAATGCTTTTAAAGCACCGGAACAATGCTTATCTTCTCTTGAACTTGCAGGTGCTTCTGACTCTTCTATTGCTCCAGTTGTATTTCAAGCACCACACTATTAATTTGCAGAAATAGTTTTTTCCTTGAGCTGAGATTGTTGCTTGTTTTTTGTAAATTATTTACAGTTCTATCTACTTCTATTTTTTTAAAGGTGCATTTCCATAAACAGATATTTTTCTCCAAGTGCAGCTTCACTCTTTGGATTTCCTTGTGTGTCACTGGGCACCAGAACAAGCCAGAAAGCCAACAAGCTGGGCAGGGTCCTGGTGAGTTTTAACATTCAGCACTCTTGTGAATTGCTTATCAAGGACTGAGGTCTCAGCCTGTGTGAGATTAGGTATTAAATGGTATAAAAAAAAAATTCAGAACGAACTATAGACTTTGTAACTTATCTGTTGGAGGAAGAAGGATTACAAGTGATGGTTCTTTTGTATGGGCATGCATTAAATGTGTGATTTTAGATAGGGCCGATAGCGGTGCAGATTAATAATATTTTCTGATATGTCTCATGCCTAGGTCCCATTTTCAGTTGTTTCTTATGTTGCCAGCATTTCACCATCTAAAGTGAAGCTCTGCCTGTCAAGTCTACTCAGTGAAATTCTGAAGAAGTTTTGTTTCTCCTTTTGATTGGCGTACTATTTGTGTTGAGAAGATGCCATTTATTCTTCTGATGAAGTCTTCAAGTTGTTGAAAAACAAGCTTGTATGTGCTCAAGAGGCACTTGCTACAGTTTGATTTTCTCTGTCTTGCTGTTTTCAAGTGTAGCTCCTTAGAGTCTTTAAGGTAGTCTCTGTGCCATCAGTGCTTTTAAATGGACTATAAATTATGCATAAGGTGATCGAGGACCTCTATCATATTGCGGATGGGACCGGAGCTTTGGTCTTGAATGCTCCTTCTGAACCACTGAAGCAATGTTAGCCAAACCTTCCCACCCTACACATCATGCAAGACTAAAGGATGGGGCAGCGATATCATCTTACTCCCAAAGATTCAAAGAGCTTAGTTCCTATTGCAAATCTATGAGCTGTTTTAACAAATATGGACATTTAGAGTCACTTTGATGCCTTTCTGATGATCAGAGTAGCTGCGTGGAAGAAACAGTAAGGCATATGGCCAATTTCTGTTTTTCTATGTAGTGTCAGGAAAAGGATCTATTGCAGGAGCTGTACTGGCAAAATCATTCAAAAGTTTATGCAAGAGGCTTTAGGATTGCTGTCTCCCACTGCAACAGTGTTAAACTATATGAAAAGCACTGTGATCTATCCTAATAAAGAGAAAAAAACACAACATATCTAATAATTTTTCTTCAAATATGTCAAAACAATTTGAAATCCTCTACTTCCACAAAATTAACAAAATTTAAATATCCCATTTCCACCCTCTCTACCTATCTCTAACTAGTATTCACACTGTGATCACCACTACATTTCCCTCAGTAGAATTCATGACATTTCATGCATTTGCAGCCAGATGAATCTCCACAGTACAAGGGAGCAGTTTGTTTCAAAATCTCTTAAGAAGCATGTTACAGAAATTGCTCATGGGATGCGAGATCTTCGCATGAGATAGAGAAGGAAGCCCTCAGTGTTCAAGGGCTTGGAGGATAATGCAGTCTGTCCAAATTAGACTCTTTGTTTGATATTGAAATAGCTTTTGTGTGTGACAGGAGAGACTTAGTCATCTTCCTTTAAAATAAATTCGTCGCTGGCCACTTGCTGTTCTAGCTGTCATGAACTGTCCTCTATTTTGGTTTAAAAAAACCCCCAAACCAACAAACCAAAATATATCTGCTTTTAGGCTGTTGGAGCTTAAAAATTAATGATCCAGATGAATAACCTCTTGGTTTTTCACTGCCATGGAAGCAACATTAGTCACTTCCTTGTGCCAGATGTTATTGTTAGCCACACATATTTTACCATGCTCATCATTTTAGAGGACTTCAAGGCTCTTCTGCAGAACACTAGAACTGTAGCACACAGTGTCAATTCAGCTAAAACAATTTTCTGTGATACTTAGCTCATATTTGAATAGAACTTGATCTCAGAGAAGTGTGGAGGAGGCAGAAGTTTCAGTGCCAGAATCCCAGGACTTCAATGAAGGAGACAGGGAGTCCTCCCTCTTTGCAGACCTGATCCTGCTGTGGCCAACCTAAAGCATCCTACCTAGGTGCTGCTCATATTTTTCATGTCTGAGTTTGTCTGCTGAGTCTTTAAATATTAAGAATGATAACATAATATTTGAACGTAAAATAGTTCTGTGTTAGTCAGACAAAGCCAGCTATTTTCTATGGTGCTGCCAGAGGGAAGCAAATATCACTTCTATGTATAAAGCAGATGAAAATGAAAAGGACTTAACGTAACGTCATGTAAGAATCAACTGCTAGCTCATGAAACACACAGTAAGTATCCTTTGTGTCCCTTCACACAAATAACCTTGATATTCTACTATTAAGAGAAAACAGTTAATCTGATAATTAGAGAAGATTTAAATAATTGAATGTAGTTTAGAAGTAGTAAAAAATAGCATTTATGCTGCGCTCCCGAGTTGGGTCTGTGCATGTCGCAACTTACAGGGAAGGGTAAGAAGTGAATGTACTCCTTATTCACAGTTGGTCAGGCACAGCAAATGATCTTTCAATAACTCCAAGAGCTGGCAAGCTCCTTCAACCATTGGACTACTTATGGTGCTGCTGTGAGCATGTGCTGACACTTTCCCGGTTCTCTGACACAGAATTATTTTTAAACAGATGGTAAAGCAAAAGGCAAAGCAAGAAGATGCAGAAAGAAAATCAGACACAGTGGAAAGAAGAAGTAGAGTCTAGTATCCAGGTGCTCTTCCGTATGTACGTGAAGCGGATGGCTGTGGCTATATATCTGAGGAGAAGGGCCCCAGGAGAGCAACCCATGGTCTAGCAGCCATGAGGACAGTATTGGTTCAGTCCCTTTATGCTTTGTCTTGATTTTCTCTTGTTTGAGCTATTTTTAAGGCTCTCAGAAGAGGAGTGGGATGACAATAGATTACTCCTTCATTGTCTAGTTCTAGGTTCTGCCACAGCTGTTTTGGTTCATTCTTTTTAAAATTACTTCTCTTGTTTACCAGATGTGATTTCAGCACGTTTCTTTGTGCTGTGTTTGGGACAATTTGTCTTTAACCTGATCTTCCCTCAGAACAGCTGGAGCAGCTGCGGCAGAGCTCAACAGCATCTGGCTGCTTGACTATTCACCGGCAAGATTTTGAAGCTACAGAGGTTTTGTTATCAGTATTCCATCTAGCAAACAAGAAGGCGAGTTGGGCTACCTCTGCAGGGTGGTTTTCAGAGGGTGGCACATCTAGATACATTCTGAGGGTAAAAGCCTAAAGCAACAGTGGTCCTTGCAGCCAAATTCTTTGAGGCTAGTGACAGTCACAGGCACTGCAGGCAGTAACACAAGATGTTTTCTGCAGGGCTGAGCCCTTATTTTTTCATTATTGAAGACACTGCTAGCAGTGGAAGGGGGTATTTTATCAAGTCCAAGCTCTTCCCCTTCAGCCCACACATTTTGGCAAGCTCTGTGCACAGGCAAAGAGGGAAATTGACTCTGGTACTAAGAGAGACATTAAAATAAAGATCAACACCATGTAATTATCAGCAGATCCAGCCCAATAGCCAGCATCCTGCACTGCATCAAAAGCAATACCATGGAGTCCAATACTGGAACATTAGTGCTACCTGAATATTACACATTTGAAGTTAGGTTGTTTTTTGTTTGCTCTTTTATTATTTCCTGTATTGCTTCTTTTACTAAGGAGACAACAGGAAGATGTCCAGTTGGCCCTACTTTTCATCAGTTTTCATAAGCAGCATAGCACTTCTGACAGTGGCAAGAGGAAGGGAGATCCCTCCAGAGCCTCAGAGCCATTTGGTCTTGCTGCAGCCATAATGTAACAACTGGTCTAGCTCTGTCTTAGTTTTCATTAGATTTTGTGCCCCTGCTTTGACTGTAAAACCATTACTCTATAACCTTCCTTCTGAAGGCAAGAGACCTTCTTCCCATTTCCATATCAAATGTATGTGCATTCATTTTAATGTATTGCTTAACCTTCTTTCTCCTTTATGTATATAACCAACGCTTTTATATATATGTATGAATACAGATCTTTTCTCCATCATGTCTGGGTTTAACATTCTTCTTCTTCTCTCTGAAAGGATACACAAATCAAGTTGTTTTTCTTTTCCCCCACGAGACAGACTACTACCTATCGGTTTGGCCACCTGAACAGTGTTACTCTGCACCTGTTTAAATCTCCACTCAGATCCTCCAATATTGTTAATAATTTTATCCATTTCTCCAGCCTTTTGTACAATACTCCTACCATCTTTTTATGTCCTTCTCCATTAAAAAGTAGCAAACAGCGGAAATATTTGCAGTTACTCACCGAATATGTCTTTTCAGCAGCAGACGACTTAAATTAGTGTCCCTCATTTCTAATAATGCTCTGCCTTCAGTGAAGAACTTGCAGACCTACTTTCATATGTTCTTCCACTTAATATAAATTCATCCTCTTAGTCTTTGGGATTTTATTTTTAGTGATCAAATTTTCTAAAATGGTTTCAGCAGTTACAAAATCAATAAAAATAGCATACAGTCCATTGGTTTTCTGGGCTATTTGGTGGAGAAATCCACCACCCATCCCATCTTGAAGTAATTTACCCTTCTATTACTCATTACACTTATTCTGCATTCTTTAGGTAGAATATTGAAGTGTCCCTTAATGATGTGATTATTAGCAAAACTCTCCTCCTAATAACATTGCTTAAATACCAATAATAACCAGACCTCATAATGAAATTATATAGTGGTTTCTCAGCCCAGTAAAAACTTTTTCCTTTTTTTTCCAGCGAGATTGAGATAGATATTGTTGTGCTCATGCCATTGTTTCTACCTTTACACTTTCATGCTCAGTTCCTTTTTCGATGCACCCCACTGCCTTTAGCTTCATCTCTGACTTTCTGCAGACTGCTTTTTCTCAATACATCTGCTCTAAATGTGGCTACTGTTTTACCACATGCTGTTATTCCATATACTGTCTGATTTCACATCCTGTTCCAATAGTTTGACCTTGCCCAGTCTGTTTGCCAGGCCTCCTGCATTAGTGCACAATGGGGAAGCAGTTTCTTACCAGTCACAGTCAGTAATCCTTCAGAGACAGAAAGAGTCCCCTAGAAGCTCAATCAGAAATCTGACTTTTATTTCCATCATTGTGAGTTTTCTCCCTCATGTTCCATCAGCTGTTGCCATACTTTTGTTACCTCATATTTGGTTATCTCCACAGAACCAAAACCCTGCCCTGTTTCCCCCTTCAGTATTTTTCTAGTCTAAAGTCCTTTCTATGAGGCATGCCAACTGCGTTTTTGAGAAATTCAGGATTTCATACGGCAACCTGCATCCTCTTTCCATGACTGCCTTCCTGCAGCTAGTTTCTCCCAGATATTTTCAGATCTGCTTTTCTCAATCTTTGCTTTGCAACAAAACCATGAAATCTGGTAGACTGAACTTGAAGGTGACCCACTTTGCAGGTAATGCGAGAACAGTTTGAATTTCAGTATGAAGCATTAACAAAAAACAATGAGACTGTCTTAAACACCATGTGATAAACTAGTAAAATCCCTTTTGTGCAACAACCACATCAGTGGAAGTTAATTTCTTCAGAAATGTCTTTTATCCAGATTATTTATTTTAGTCCCCAATCTACCAACATTCAATGCAAATTTAGCTTCCTTTTGTACTATTGAAAATTGTTGCTCATAAAATGACAGTAATTTATATCGAGGGTATGTCATCACTGAAGAACAAGCACACACGAAATTCTGGTTGTACTGCTTTGTTCCCTTCAGTGCTGCATAAACCCATGTCTTAGAATGAATTACTGCCTCTGATCACAAGCTGTGCCAATCAAAGATTAAACCGGTGTTGTGGGAAAACCTGTTTGGAAGTGCCATTATTTTTCTGGTTTAATAAACTAAGACAACAACAGGAAGAGATACACTATCATGCCAATGAATGAAAGTCATTGCAGGAAGAAAGGAGCTGATGGCATTTTGCATTGAAGCACAGGCACGTTATGTTGTGGAAATGCAGGCAGTGAAGACAATCAATAAAATCCCCCAGAGCTGGTCAGTTGTTATTTTGCAAAGCAGCCTTGAACCCACAATGGCAGCACCACACAGTAAAATGAGAATAATCATCAGTAATTCAACAGAATCTGTATCAAACAGACACACAACTGATTTGTGAAGTGCTGAGCTGCTTTCTTTGTCATTCTGAACATATTTTTGGTATTTTATTTCCCATACCTAGGTTTCTCTTTTGGGAGTCCTTTTGCTGTTGCCTGCTTAGAAACTCCAGAGTTTCTGATTTCTGAGGTCTTCCCAAGTGATGAGTCTTACCGAACTCTTACCAAAAGCTTAGTGCAGACGTGGTCAGGTCCAGGCATGCAGTTCCTGTTCAAATGTGGCACAAAGATGGCAACAACAAAACACAGCAATGGAAAGGAATTGGTCTTTAAATGATACAATGATCTAGGCAACTTTCAATGCCAAATGGAGGAATTAAGTGGGCGATAAAACAAGGCCCTTCTATGAATCTGTAGGACAGGGTGGCAGAAGTTACAGTTTTTGAGTTTATTTGTGAAGTAGACATCTGTCAGTCCAGGCCAAACCCAAAGACAATCCTGAATCCTCAGCAGAGGAAGACAATCTTTGAGCAAGAGACCAGACCAACCCTGCAGCAAAGACCCACTCTAAACTAAAGCAACAGTTCCCACAGAGAGAGTGGGGAGAGGAAGTGAGCAGAGGACACGAAGGTAAGTTTGCAAGACTTGGAGCTTGAATTATGAACAAAAAAGTCTAAGATAACTTTCTTAAGCTATCATTCCTGCAGAATACTAGTGACACATTGACATTTTGTCGCCCATTTTAGGCACACTGTATCTGGGTGAGAGGTGTTATTTAGGTGCATCAGTAACATGTCTTGTTTGGGGAGCTGGAGAGGTGTGCACTGGACTGACACCAGAAAAGGAGAGGGATATGTGCGTTGCTTGCCCTTTTCTCACTTGCTCAACTCACCAAACACAGCTGAACTGGAACAGGGTGCACACAGACTCCTAAAGCTGTTTCGTCCTACAGTTCCTCTATAGGAGAATACTAGTTGACCATCCCTGAGATTCAGGCCAGTGTCCCTGTGGAGGACTTGCATTCAACTTTCTTTTTGGAAGGATAAATGCTTTAAATACTGCTCAGGTTACGGTGAGCAAATAATCCAAGTGGCTGACATTGATGAGGCAGTATTGCGGCTGGTTGGAAACCAAAGAGCTTCAGACAAGCTACTTCAGTTTTCAGTGCACCCTACTGCACCAGGAGGATGTAGTTGGGTCATCTTGAACTAGGTGTGGTATGGGAAAAGCAATGGTTTATTCTCTGCCGGTGATAGACTCAGGATACCGTGGTGCTTCTTTGTTTCCCATACTTACCAGATTGCACTACCTTGTTTTTTTATTCCTGCCATGAAAGGAGGTATTTCTTTCTCTATTTAAGTAGGAAACAGGTTTATGCTTGATATAAAAATATTTTTCAGGTGTTTCTTCATGAGTGGAAATACCTTCACTGGGTGTAATTCTCATACAATAACTTCAAATGTCTAAAATTTAGTTATCAGAGTTTGAACCGGTCCCACAGACGTGCCGTGTCTCTGATGCAAGGAGGGGGCACAGCTGGATGTGGTTTGTTGTTCTGCTGGAGATGCTGGTCTTCTGATAAGACTGAGGCAGACAGCTCTTTTCTGGGGATTGGTGGAATCCATACCCAGTAGAAACCTATTAACCTCCCTAAAATCTATGTCCTTCTTTCTTAATAGCAGTATTTAGTGGTAGCATTTTTCTAGGGGAGTAGCTGTGGACCTTGTACAAGCTTCCTACAACACATACAAACATATTACAGCAACATATGTAATCAGTTTCCATAGGATCTATTTTTTGGGGGGTTTTTTGGAGTTTTTTTAGTATATAAAATAATGTTTTAATCTATTACAGCATACTTGTGAGTTTGTACCTCACTAGGGTAGACTTTGGGGGGATTTCAGTGCTTACTCCCCTAGATTACAGAGACAGATGTGTGGTAACTCAGGTCAGTCATGAAAAAGGGTGTTTAGGAGAAAATTGCGAGGTGAAGGGGATTTTTTTTGTTCCAATGTATAACAACTTGATGTTCTTACCTTCTTAATTACTCTGATAATGAATAAAGCATACTAGTTTTGTTTTGTGCAATATAACTCTCTTAAAACTCCATTCGTTTTGTGTGTGTGTGTACATGTACACATGTACATACATCGTCTATTAAAAAATTCCATAAAAATCATCACCAACTAAGAGGCATTACAGCTACTACTATGGTGACTGCTCTCCATCTGTGAAGGGAGCCAAGGGTGACCAGCTCATAATTAAATATAATTTTTAAGTAATCATGATGTGACAGAAGAAATTACTCTTTAAATTTCCCTAATTTAAAACCAATCAGTTTAACTTTATTTCTTTTGAATCAGTGAAGTAACTTTTCTATATTGATTCCTACATTGGAGCGTGCAGTGGTGGGCATGGGAGTCTTTTATTATCCATGTCTACTCTGATGTCCTCTTTATCATGAGAGTTTCTACAGTTAAACCTCGTGCATGTCTTTTTGGGATGGCTATCCTTTCCTTGCCATGATAGGACTGAAGTGACCTGTTTCTTCAGATTGTTAGTTCAGTCTTCTGGACTTTTATCCTTAAATCCTCATTCCCTTTACTTATGGAAAGTAAGTATTCCCTTAACTTGTCATTACATTTCTTTTCCAACTAGTTTAAGGAGTGAACGGAGCTTTATTTACAGCTCTTGTTTCACCATTAAGTGGGGAGATTTCCATGCATCTTAGAGTCTATCACTCTATATTTCAACAGTCACAGTATGTTGGATGGAAACAAGCTGCTACCTGGAGTTGTGAAGGGGAAAAAGCTAGCACAAGTATATGCCTAAGCTATGTGAGAGTACATCCTAGACTCATTATTATGTGCACCTTTAAAAGGTTGTGATACATGTAGTTATCTTGAGTTTTCCTAAGCACCTAGACTTGAATCTCAGTTTATAGCAAGTATTAGTTGCTGGAACTCAAGCTTTTTTCCAGCAGGCCAGGAGCAGCCTGGTGCCTTGCTGCAAAGCACTCCTATGAATCCCTTCCTCAGTCTTTGTACTGGCAGCATAATTTAATAATTTTATGCACTTTCCGTGACTCAGATACACTCCCTGAGTTTGACAATCTCTACAGAGATTTTCTATTCTCACCGTGGTTCCAGCAAAGGGAAGCAGTACAAAAGGGGCTTCGGTGTAGCAAGACCTGGTTTAAGAAGAGGGAACTCCTGATTACTGCCATGGCTGATGTAATTTTTTAATGGAACATATACTTGCATAATTAGGGAATAAAATTACCTGGGATTCATTCACAGTTTCTTGTGAATAATAATATCTAATCAGACATTGCTCCGGGGACATGTCTGCACTGGTACTTCCAATTAGGATGTCATCACAAAGTGTGCACACACATTTCTGAAAAACTCAGTTATGTAGTAAACAGAGTTGGTGTTGCTTGCTGGCATTGCATGCAAAGCTCTTCTGAAAAAGCTAATTGCATTGTGCTTTGAGTATATGAACTGATGAGGTTCAATAGTGAAGGTACCTAAGCTAGTCGCTTTATTAATATTACCATTTTCTATTAACAACATTGTTTAAAGCTGTTAGTGCAATGCAGTCTTGTTTTTCACAATATTTACTTAACTGCAATTTGGTTTCAGTGAGACTTAAGCAGATATTTAAATGTAAATTGTTCCAAGAGTATGGGACCTCACAGTGAACAAAATGAATATGCAAGAACATTTCAGGGCATTCAAATGAACCTGAAGCAAAGCTCTGTGAAGGTGTGTCTTTGCTGGAGCAGTACAAAACTTTCTTGTAAGGAAGGATTTTAATTACCATCCCATGTTCAGTGTTTTGAGAGGTTGCAGGCATCTATCTTGTGTGTGGTTATTTTCTGTGGAATTCAGCAGTTCTTCTCTATATTCACACTCCTGGAAATCACGGGGACCTTCATTTTCTTCAAGCTGAGCCAGGTAGGCAGACCTCAAAGTGAAGAAAGCAGAGCCCTTATGAGTCAATGCTTTGTGTGAAAACATGCTTTGGACAATTTTTTTCTCCACAAAAGGAGTTATCATAACTAATCTAGAAGCCATTCTAGAGAGTTGAGGGATAATGCTAGTCTCCCTCAATGTTTGCAGAACAAATTGATGAGCAGGCAGATGAGGAAGATGAACTGAAGTCTAGTACTCTGTGGAAAGACTGGGTAGTTTCCAATACAGTTTTTAAATCATTCAAGGTAAAAAGATATCTGATCAAAAGATTGTTCTGGCCTCATAGCAGCATCCTGAAGCTCAGACATATGTGTGATATGTTCTTTGTCTCTTTTTCTGTAGTTCACTGATTTTGTACTCTTACATGAAGATCTCTATTTGGGTTTGAACTCCCTGAGCATTTGTCTTCCTGAATATTTGATCATGGTACTAGATTAAAAAAATATCCTAATTGATGCTTGTCTGTCCCTGGAATGCTACTAGCTCAGTGCAGTGTGCAGGGATTCATGTGCTAGTAGAATTGCAATATAAGAGGCATTTGAACATTTAGCTTTCTGCATTTCATAAGCCTATGGCTTTCCTTGTTACATGTAGGAGCTGTCATGCTGGATCAGAACTGTGGTGGTTCACTGGCTTAATGCTACTGGCACCAGAAGTAACATTCACATGAACATTTCAATTAAAAATCAGAAGAGATATAAGATACACACTTTTAACAGGGAGGGTGATTCGTTACTGGGAAGGAACTAGCCTTGGAAGCAGTAAATTTTTCATTTGTGTTTGCAAATTAGAACTGGAGGACTGTCTGGAAGATATGCTGCAGCCAAAATAGCATTTGAAGTTATTGACTTCAGTATAGCTAGGTGAAATCAGCTGACATATTCTAGAAGAATGGGCTAGATGAAGAGAGTTTTTTCACTTCCTTTGTCCTACATACGGAAGAACAAAGTCCCTAGGAGCAGAAAAGACTAGTTTTCTTAGCAGGACAAGGGCCACCTCTGAGTTCTCCTCCTCCAGTCATCAGAAGTTGAGAAGGTTTCATGATGCTGGCTTGATGCTTGCCTTTGACAGAGACCATCGGCACAGCACTGATTCAGTGCTGAAAGTATGCATTTTTACTGAGTGGTTGGGTTTAGAAAATATAAGGCCTTCCTCAAAATCAGCATATTTTTTGCGTGGGAGAAAAACAATGTGGAGAAGTGTATGCATGAGGAGTAACACAGCTAGGAATCTCAAATTCATATTTTCTGGTTTCTGGAAACTGTATCAGGAACACTGTTCCACAAAATGTAATCAGCTGGGGTTTGGTTTTACTTATGTCTTTGAAATGTTCAGTAAATTGTGTCATACCCTAGTACATGATTGTGTGTTGAGGCTACAAGTAGCACCTCTTTGTGTCCGGATTTTTTATTCATGCAGGACAGAGACCAGTAGGTGTTTTTGTTTACCATCTCTTTTATAAGACCATTGTGATCCCCTGTTGTTTTCTACCCTGGAAAGGGTCATATTTCATTTGTGGCAGTAAAATAAATATATATGTTAATCAGGGCCTAGATTAGATCTCATTGAAATGCTGAGGGATGGTATCTGCAAGGTGATGTTCTTTCATGTCTTTTTTTTTTCTGGGATGGTATAGACACTTTTGTTTGAATATCATTTCTCTTTTGTGTTTCCTGGTCTTTCCTCTAATTTATCCTTCAAGATTTACACTCCTGGACAACCACCAGTACACATCAAACTGCAATGAGAAATCCCACAGCTCTCCATGTGCTCCAGAATTCATGTCTCTCATAATTGGCAGATTAATGGAAACCAAAGAAAAGATCAGGTGTTTGCAGCAGCTTGAAGCACGAACAGTTGTAAAAGCAATAGCTCTTGTCTCAATTATTTATAGGTTTTGGCCAAAGTGGTAACAGCTAGCTGCCAAAAGCTTGCTAAATCAACCTATAGAAGTACACTACCAATAGCATTATGTTTCTCAAAGTTACCAAGTATTGCCCCACTAGGATTCAGAGTGGCTGTAGACTGTAAAGGATGTAAAAGATAGCTTTGGCTGAAAGCAGCACGCTATATCATCTAACTTTACCATGCCAAACCCTAGGAGCAAAATCCAGCATTGTGTGTTCAGTGGTTATGTGCTGCACATAGGCTGACAGCATGGCTGTACTCCATTGTTTCATGGCTCAGACAATGCTGGTGGGTTCTTTTCAAGACAATGGTAAGACATTGCTGCTGGGGATGATTCACTCCAAGCAAGCTTTTCCAAATGCATAAGGTATGAAATATAATCCTTCCAGGTATCTCTAATAGCTTTACCCTCAGAACACTACCTTTGTGTCCCACTCCATGACCTGCTACACACACTTGCTATAGCAAGACCACTCAGCTTGGCTGCATTTTCAACTTTTCTGGTAGCTGTCGAAGCGCTCACAAAGAAAAATAATTTTGTCTGAGTGTCACAGGAGAGAGATATTAAGACCCACTGAGTGCTGGCTGGTTGTGGTCATTCTGCTCTGCAGAGGGCTACATGTAGCAAGGATCCTCCTCTGGTCCTTCTTAACTAGTTTTATAGACACAGACCAAGATGTGTCAGGAAAAGAGTCAATATAGCAACATATTTGGCAGAAGTTCCCTCATTGCAGAATGGGATGGAGTTAGAGAACATCTTGGGAAATGCTCAGACAGTAACTGGCCTGAAACTGTACATTTCTCCAGAGCTTGGACATCTGACCTAAAGTTTCAAGGAAATGTTTCTACCAAATTGGTGGCCACAGGTCTGATTAATCTAATGGTATCCTTCCTTAGAAGATGATGTGATGCTCAGTCTCCTCCCTCAAGATGATGAGACAAACTGGTGCTGCTTCTTTTGACTAGCATGGTGAGGTATCAAGCTACTAGACTACAGCTGAAGTCCCAGGTTCAGTTCCTAGTGTGACCCTTTAGGATTCAAAGAGATGCCTGGGAAGTGAGAGAGTATCCTCTACCTCTCCTCCTGAAGCTATGCCACCGTGCAGCAAAGACATGCTTGATGCTTAGAGCTTTTCCTTAGACCAGTTCTAAGCTGAGGTGGTTATTAACAGGACAGGGGAGACTCCTGTACTGTATGCCACACAAAGTCTGAAAGTAAACTGGAAATCTGGGACCATGAGCTTCAATCTGCAGGTGAGCTATCGCAGCCTGGTACAACCTGCGCTGTGCACACACGAGCTCCTTCTTCTTTCAGTCTCGCTGAAGGACAGTGTGAGAGTGCACACTGTGCCTTCTTCATTACACTGTAACTTTGTATTCAAGTGATAATCTTCTACAAGATACAGCTTTGAACCACCTCAGGTTTTCAAGGCTGACCTGGAGCTCTAATGCTAAATGATGCACAAATAACAGGTATGAATTGCCCAAACCGCTCCCATTGCCTTCTGGCTTTTGATAGAGGGAAAGCAGCAGCTAATTCCTTTCATATGAAACCTGATGCTGTCTGTCGGGCAGATTTGGGGAGTACCAGTCCTGTGGGACAAGTTCCATGTGAGCGGTTGTTGGTGTGGCTCAGTTGCTGGGCTGTGCAGGCCTGGGCTCACTTAAACAGGAATTAAAGCTGTAGGTGCTATGAACCTTATTAAAAATAAGACACAGTTGGAAGTCAGGTGGTCCTTCAATCTGGCAGACTTCATCTTCTTCTAAGTACTTTAAGCGCAGCAGTCTTCTTGTGTCCTGACCCTAAGTAGCCACTTGTCTGCATTGATTTTCTGCAGAGAGAAAAGTGTTTGACCCATGGGCATACCTTCTGTTGGGTTGTTGTTCTGAGCACTGAAAAACTGGTGTTTAATAACTGGTCATTTTGAGTGAAGGTAAAATCTATTCAGCACTAAGGGTGTTAAAATGTGAAAAATCAGACAGAAATCTAGTCAGGGTGACAGAATGGTACATTCAAGATGAACTCTGAAAATTTCTGTGATCACAAAAAGGAAGACTACATCAAAAAGCTTTGCTTCTAATCCCTCTATCTCACTGTTTTCCGTGAATACTGAACTGGAGCGTGAAGCAATCCTTTCTGCTGCATTTCCTTCACATTAGCATTGGTCTTATGTATGTAAGATTTTTGAAGACAGTGGCTTTTACTGAATTACCAAACTAGTCTATTAGGCAATATCTTGACTTCGCTGGAATTTCACATCTTGAGTTTGATAGTTGTGTTATCTTCTGTTATATTTTTCATAAGGCTGTCATGGCAACAAAGAGAGAGCAAGATTTTCTTTCAAGTCTTCCCTTTTTGTTATCCAGATGAAGTGATGGCGTGCCTCTGGTGACTAATTGTAACTGCCTTATGAAACACCTTCCACTTGGACGTGTCTAACCAGGTGTTTGCTCAGCTTCACTGTCTCATCCCTTTTCCCCTTCTGTGGACAAGCGTGAAAAGGTAGTTTGTCTTAAATAGTCCAATAGATATCCCCCAAAATATCAGGCATGTGTCCATGTGTTCTGCAGCATGGCCATCAACAGCTCACCTTCAGCATGAAGCTCCTCTTTGTCCCACTTGCTGTTGTTTCTGTCCTGAGCTACAAGAACTGCAAGTAGTAAAGGAAACGCGGTTTAAATATTGAAGGATAAATTGCTGCAGATTCAGGTCTGGAATAGGTCAGATTAAAAATGAGAGATAAACCACCCTTGCAGCCAAGCAGTGCAATATAGTTACCTCTGAGATTTTGTCTTTGTTCACATTTTGTTTACAGTAATTTTGGCAGCTTACACTTAAGAGTCTTCACAGTGAGCTGCTTTATCCCTTATATTTATATTTTATTTTCCATTGCCTAATTTCTTCTCCTAACTTCTAACTTTTACCTTCTGTGTGGCTGAAGCAATGCCTTTCCCTCTTGGATAGCTAAATCCACAGTATTTGGATTTGTGTTATCTACCCAAAACTACCTAGCTTCAAAATTGTTCATTGTACTAGTACAATTAGTCAGAAGTTCCCCTGTGAGTTATTAAAAACTGATCACAACCTTCATTTCCTCTCCCAGGCAGCTTTTTTGTAGGACATGAACTTTAAAACCTAATTCTTAATGACGTATTATAACCATGAGACAGGGATCTAGCTATTGTCTCATTCAATTAATTTTAAGATTTCACATTACTAGTCAGGAAACATAAGTGCAGCTCATGAACTAGAAATTCCACCTTGCATGCTGATGCTTCCAAGAGATTGCCTTTCTTTGTTGCATTTGAAAGACATTTTGAAAATTCATGCACAGAAAACTTTTCCATTATCCTGGGGTAATTCAGATCCATCAGAGGATGTAAAATATGTAGATAACACACAAAAATTGCACCAAATTAATTAATGCTAAATCTAACTGCAATTCCCAAGATATTGCTAGACAAACATCATTACAGTGATGTGAACTGAATTTATTAAGAATGTTATCATTGTGGATTTCTCTGTTAAGAAAGGATGCACTTGCAAAGATTATGTTTCTTGTTTTTACTTTTGCACATGCAAAAGCAAATATGCAACACTTGAAAAGTTACATTGCCCTTTTAAATAAACTTCAGATGTTTGTCTGTAAACAGTCATTTATTATTTTGTGATAAATTGGTAACACCCTAGGGTCCTTCCAGAGTACTTATGTAAAACAGATAATCAGACAAACAGGAATTTAGTTCTCTTTAACATTTATTTGCAGTAATTTTAAGAACAAACCTGCATTCTTTCCTGACAGATGCTATTTTTTAATAACTTTCATTCTGTTTTGTTTGCTTGAGTTTTTGGTACTCAGGACAAAAGCTCGCTTCATATTTTGAATTATCTTTTATCTTATTTCCATTAAACAAATACTGAGCAGTGGTGTTTGTTCAATGATTTGGATTTTCTTTCACTGGTCTTTTAATTTCTGTCGGCTCTTCAGCAACTTACAACTCCTGTCTATAAAAATACCTTGGAATAATGTCTAGTATCAGCTAAATCTGCTATTAGGTCATAATATTCCTGTTACTGTCTTCCTCTGCCGCCAAATTGCAGAGTTACTGTGTTGCTTCTGTCTCAGAGTGATAACTTGACTCTTGCTTCATGTCCCTAAGTTCCAAATATACCAGGGTGGAGAAAAGGTGTGACTCAGAGCTGGCAAGATGAATGCTGTATGGGACAATGGCTTAAATGTGTTTTAGCCTGCATCTTATTCTCACCATGTCTTAAGGCCATGGAGGGATTCAATCTGCTCCTCTATTTTACATCATGGCATTCACTCATGCATGTATATATTGAGGTGAAATTCAGAAATCCACATCCTGCAGAACAGGGGAACAAGAATAACAGTCTAATTTATTCCACTTAAACTTGGGAGTTCTGGTGGTCTGGACCACGAACTGATTCCATGAATTTCCACACATCCTAAATTAAATGAGTGTCAACTAGACACCTTAGACCATGCAAACTGGAGTGGTGTTTACACCAACACCACTCCACAGTACAATTTCACCCTGCAATGTGACATCTCTTGCTATGCCCTGAAGGCTAAACAAGACTTTAAAAGAGTAGTAGGAGGCTTGTACTGTGACAGCCAGCCATGATCATCACAGGCTGGGCACTCCAAAGTGGAAGTGTTGAAAGTCCTGAACTTTCTGTCCCACATGCCTTTGGACTTATGTCCCTGCATTCACTGTAATCCATTGTAGCCGATGGTACTCAGTGCTTTATGTGCCCTACTTGACAGGATCATGTCCAACTGGAGCAGGGAAAGATGGAAATGACACAAAGCTAAAATGGAAAAGAAGGGTAAATTAGAGCACAGTCAGGAAAGTCAAGGCATAATATTGATTAAGGACACAGAATTTAGGTATTAATGAAGAAGAAGCAGAGGAAAGAAACACCTGCCTCTGAAAACAAGAGAGAAAATAATCCCATGGGGTTTTATTTTTCCAGACAGTAGGACAGCAGCAGCTCAGTTTTCTGTCTGCAGAGAAGTCATGTCAGCAGAGGGAAAGCATGATGGGTGTGTTGTCATATTCCCCTCTGAGCTATGCCAGAAATGTTCGTCTGAAATTTTATCAATTCAAAGCAGAGTAAGAGCATGAAAAGGTGGTAGAGCAGCATTCCTAATCTCCTGAAAATATGTGCTGTGAACTGGCAACAGATGGAGACTCCAGCATCACCAGTCTTTTCAGGCAGGCTTGCTCACATTGCAGGCTTGTCAGGTGTTTGAAACTTCAGAAAAGACTCTGATGATGAGGTTCTTAGCACCCATATGTAGCCTAAGTCCTCTTAAATTGAAAGTGGTGCTTAAGTATCACTAACAATTTTTCCAGAGCACTGAATGTCTGTCCCCTCATGGCCTCTCCTAACACCGCATACCTTCCTCATCTTACACTGCATACCTCCCTCATCTTACACAAACAAGATGTTTTTGGGGGAAAGGATGGATGAAATGCCTGGTTATATGAAGATACTCGCTATTTTGATATGATTCACTGTTTAGATATGACAGGTTTCCACCAGAGCAATGTGTCTGATGGCGACTGGAATCTGTGCCCTGGTGCCAAATGGGAGCTGTAAGTTGATTGTCTGGCTAATGTTTAAAATCCAGCAGCTAGTATCCATCATCCTGGCTGCAATTGTTTCTGTAGTGCAACAGAAGGTAATCAGGTGAGAATATGGAAGATGAATCTGTCCAGAAAATTTCACATGTACCCAGATTACAGATGACAGGTAGGTGCAAAGCAGAGACACTAAGCTCCTCTGGGCTCCAATGCAAAGCTGCTTCTCCTACACATAAGATTTGCCCCCTTCCCTAATAAAAAATGAATAGAAGGGCCTACACTTTGCAAGGTCTCATTTTGAGCCTGAGGAAGGGATAATTTCAGTCAATGTAGCTCTCATATATTTTTCTTTTCGCTTTTTATTTCTTGTATGGGTTTAAATGTTTAGAACTTTTCTTGGTTTACTGTGTGACTTAAAGTTATAGTTCTGTTAATTCCCGGATAGAATGTCAATGCCTAGGATGTTATTTTATTGAGCTATCAGTTCTGAAATACCCCAGATTTATGCTGTAATTAAACATAAACACAATGCAGGGTGATGAAATTGTTCTGTGAAGGACTGCCTACAGTATAGCTGAAAACTGTTCTGCAGGAATATTAAGGAGACAGCTACTGTTGACAAGACATCTGCTGAAGTCGAAAGTAATAATAAAAATCAAGCACATTTATGCTTTTACAGTTTACAGTTTACATGAGTTGTGACACACATGACCTCTGACTGTGGCAGTGTGTGCTCTCTGGCTCCTGAAAAGGGCTGACGGGTTTTGGTTTTGCTGCTGGCAGTGACACCTGCTCACCCAGGCACTCGGGGACTCACTGTCACCATATTGCTGTGCCATGGTTGTCACTGGGTCACATGTTTACAGAGCTACTGACCTTTTTTTTCTTTAAAAATGAGCACTGCTGTACCAAACAAAACAGAAGGAACAAAGATTTGAAGTGTTTGCTGAAACCCAAATAATCTTGTAGGGCCTGAAGGGACAGGAGTGGGACAAGCAGCAGCAGGTTGTCATTCAGAGCAGTGATTTTCATTGCATACTTGTGATTATCCTGGAGGTTCGCACTGGCCTGTAGGAACTCAGTCTCCAAAGGTATTTTGTGGATCAGTTCTGGTTCAGAGATGCTCTTTACATGCTGTGTTATTCTTCTGTATTCTTGTAATTCCCAAACATGGGAATTACTTAAGAAGACCCGAGAATTTCTACTTCTAGGATGTAGAAAAAGAAGTTGTCTCGGGAGAGGAAGCAGAGAGTAAGGATTGAAGACTTCACATTTGTGTGCTGAAATCAAATGGTGATCAGAAGGATCAGAAGGCTTTGTGCATGAGATGTAGCTGCCTTGTCCACTCCAGAAGCCCATCCTGTCCATGGGGTAACTCTCCCCACACCATAGTTCTGCTTTTTCCTAGGAGATTAGATTTCAGGGAAGGGAAGGGCGAGAGTGTGAGGGTAGCAGAATGAAAGCAACATCCTGTGAAGTTTCACATTTTTCAGTGTGAAAAAAATCACAATATTTGATAACTCTTTCACTGTTCTGGATGTGCACGTGCTCTGTGTAGGCCATCTATTGGTTTGATACATCTATATCTGAACCTGCCACCCTGGCATCTCCCTGTGGTCAGCAGAAAGGAGAAGAAACTTCCAAGGAAAATTTTTCTTGTCCGAAAACACATGTTGAAGACAAGTCAGAGGAGTAGCATTCACTGAAATTTATACTAGAGGAATTGCATACTTCATTCCTCAACAATACAAACTTGGGGAACTTCTATTCCTCCTCTACACCATGTGATCAAAGAGCTGGGGTGTTCACAGCAAATACCTTAGACATTTGGAACAACTCTTGAGTTCATTTGATGGACACTATTTTGAGGTGGTCATTCAGGTTCCCAGGCTGTGTGTCCCTGGGCCATTTGGAGTGACAAAGGGTGCCAGAGGAGCAGTTCACCCTTATCGGACTTGCATCCTTTTCAGGTAAGGTTTTGTAACTGCCCAAGCTACTTCTTTGGGGATTGTACTTATTGCAGCAGCTCTAGGTCAGCTTGTTAAACCTGTAGGCTCATTGCTTTTGGCAGTTCTGGGCTTGAATGGATTGAAAAAGAAGTAATGTTTTCAGATTAATTTAAGTGAGGAAACAAGTGAGGAAAAAGCTTTTTTCATTTCTGCATTTTTTCATGTCTGTATAGTTCTGTACCGTAAAAACTAAATTATGGAAAGAGAATGGTAAGTGCCATGTAAAGAAAAAAAGGAAAATGGTTTGTAAAGAAAAAAAGGAAAATAGTTCCTTGTACCTTTACAAAGGAGTATATGTTTATTATTTGTCTTCGACAAAGATCTTCAAAAGCAATGTGAATATATATGAAGAACTGAAAAGCCAATGTAAAATAAAGAAGACATAGCCTCTCCCATTTCTGAACACACTATCATCTCTGTGATGCAGTGGGCACTGCAGCAGCAAGACCTGGGCTCCCATAGGGTTTTGCTTTGCAGCCCTGGAGCAATTTGAAGATCCCCTTGTCCCTCCCTTTCAGAATGCAAGCTCTCTGATCCCAGCCTGTAAATCCACATGCAAAGTGGTTCAGCTCATGGTAACCAGGACAAAAAGCTGGCAGCCCAGAGACTTGCCCAGGCCATCATTCTGGTATTCTGCATAATTCTTAAAATGGCAGCTTGGCTATGTGACCTGTGGTTCTGATTCCCAAAAGCAGATGTGTTTAGATGTGCTTCTCCACTCTAAATAGAGTGTCTTTCCATAAACTAAAGACTACATGTAAACTACCATATAATCTGCCTAATATCCATGGAGTCTCTCTATTATATGCTTTTTTATATACTTTTTTTTTTTCTCTTGGTGGTTGTCAGCAGTGAGAATTGCTGGGCACCACAATCTCTTTGCTCTCCATTCTGATTATGGGGACTCTGTGGTGGAGTTGTGTGCGGAAAAGGCACAATGAGAGACAGAGCTTCATCTCCTGATTGACATTGCCTGCTACAGTGTGTCCCACCTGCATGTCACTTCAACACAGCCCCGTCCTTTATAATCCAGAACATCATTATGCCAGAACTACCTATATGTCTATATCTATATCTATATATCTCCTGGCGTCACTAAAAGAAAAGCTGGGTCCTTATAGCCTTTTTCAGTCAGAGGCACAAAATGAAGGGAGAAGGGAGTGTTTTCTGCAGACTGCCAGCTGCCTCCTGAGCAGTATCTCTTTATTGGATAGGAATAAATAGAACAGGGCCCAGATGGGCTACTTATGATTGACAGGTGTCAGGATGTGTGTACAGCTTTGTCAGTCAAGCTGCTCCATGTCGATTGAACAGCTAAATGGTTTGGGTTCCACTTGTTTTCCCAATCTGAAAAGCTTAGTAAAATCAAGGTAGAAGGTATAAATTCCAGTTTTTGCATTTTTGGCCACAGCCATTTTGTGTGTCATAGAAATTCAGTCAGATTCTTAGTAAATGCTCTGGTGTACAGTTTGGGTTCATCTATGTGACAAGGACATTTGCGTGAAGTGTATTCAGGAGTTGCATGGGTATCATTCAGCATTTTCATAGCCTCTGCAGGTGACTCAGGGAAAAAAAAAGCATTTTAAGATTGCACATCTTTTGAAAATCTGCATAAATAAATACACCAATATAACCCTCACTGCATATTTGTTATGATTGTCTCTTTGAGACCAACAAATAAATTTTAACTTCAACATATAAAAACATCATTTCTGCAAGTGCTACTCAATCCTTGTTTGAAACTCTGTTTTTCTCTAGCTGTACTAACAAATAAACATGCTTTGTTAGCTATGGGGTTTTTTTGTTTTGTTTTGTTTTTTAAATGATCACTTATTTTTCCTCTCTTTTAGAAAATGTAGTTTTCCAGGTAGGTAATCGAAACAATGTTGCCATATGTATGTGATATATCACATTAGAAAGGGTGATCAGTGAATCGATGTAAGTATTTGTAAAGACTGCAAAGATACTAACTTTGATACATGCATTAGGAGAGACTCATAAGTAATGGCCCACAAATAGCCAATGGCTTTTCCTGTGTGCCGCATTCAAAAGAATCAGGATTTTTTCCACCCTAGATGTCTGTGCCGTATTTTTTCACATGGCTTTTTTGTTAATTCCTTCCATGTAGCAAACAAAACACTGTAGTTGCTAACTTGAGTAGAAGCTGTTTTCTACAAAGGATGCATAGAGTTTCTCTCTGTAGTCTCAGAGGGTCTCTTGCTGTCCATTTTCTCTGTTTGTGTGAGGTTATGTATGTTTTTGGTAGATGTTGCTTGTGCTCAGCAAGGTAAATAAAATGTTGAATTAAGAACATGTTTCTTCCTTCAAGTTCCAAAGCAAAAAACCAAGTAGACATTATTTTTCCTGTATGCAGCCCGTTCACAGGAGCTCCCATGTGAAAACATGTGTGTATACTTAAGGTTAGAGAATAAGTGTTCTGACTCAGAGTCCTAAGGAATAAGAGGCTGTTGTTCCCACAGCAGGCAGCTTCCTCCTTATAGCTCAGGCAGGCTCTGTTGCTTCCATCAGCTCCCTGCCAGACACATGTACAGATCATCTTCTGTCTCATGTCTCAGGTTTTGTTTTTCTCTAACAATTTGGTTTTTTGCTAGTTATGTGTTTATTCTATGACTAGGAGAAAAACATTGTTCCTTCACCAGGGTGACACAGCTTACACATTACCCGAGTATCTCATTTGAACCTCAGTGTCTTCTCCCTTCAATTCTTTGTGGATGCTATTTCCTTTGCAAAGGGAGAGAAGGATTCAGTGAACAGGGATGTGACTGAAATCTTTCACTTGATAGCTTGAATCGGTATTTATAGTATCTTTGGCTAAATTTGGGTGGCATTTTCCTCTAGTATTTCTTGATCACTTTCTGATTCTGGTGTTTCTTGACATGCCATCATTCTCCAAAGCATTTTAGTTTTAGCATTTTGTCCATTACAGGAACAGAGACAAGCCCAATGGCCATAAATCTCATATGCAAAACTGATTCAGTTATTGACAAGTCATGTATAAATCTTAAAAACTGTTCCTAATTGCAGTGCTGTTCAAGAAAACTGTAATCCAAATGCCTTCCTCCTCAAAAAGCCCCACCATAAAGTGACAACCAGCAGAGAGCTCTTTGTTCTTTATTAGTATCACTTAGCTTCAAGTTGACAGGGTCTAATAATAAAGACAGGTTAACAACATTTTCCTTACGGAGAGCCCTTTTGCAATAACAAAAGAATAGTTAGGTCATCTCATCCTCAGTATTAAATTTCAGAAATTCATGCAAGTTTTCACGAAGATTGGGTTAGAAGCATCCTAGATGTGTTTGAACCACAAGAAAAATAATGTTAAACCAAGGTCTTATCTGCCCTTTGGTGACGTAAGAGTTATGCTTCCAAAACCTCAATTCGCTATGCACCATTTGCCTCTGACTGTTCTTTGAATGATTTCCATGAGCATGTATAATTTCACCTTTTTTCTTACATAAAAGAATAGAAATATTCAGGAATTTCACAACTATTTTATTTCATTAAAAGTGTTTTATTTAAATGTAGACATTTTAGACCAGAATTTAACTGTTGCTTATTAGGTCTATATTTTAACCAGAAATCAAGTAAAAAGAAGGGTTTTTTTTTTGAAAGTGCAACCCAAATCCATACACATGGTGAATTTAGTATTTATATGTATTTGCATACAATCCTGTGGTGCCTCACTAAACAAATAAATTAGATGTTTTCATGTTCTCCAGCTCCCTTAGTGATTTTATTTCTACTTTCTTCTGTTTCACCAAGACCAAACATTTTATACAAGTTATTTGACCATCCATGGTACAGCCTCATTGGTGATCTAGTGATAGGTGAGCAAACTCAGAGAAAAACAAATACTGTTGAATTCAGAGTAATACTTCCATATTAAAAGCAACTACCTAAATATCTGAATTTCCCATGGGATGAAAATTTTGGTGTTTCTATTGCTCCTACAAAAATGCACAAGTTTGAAGCTCACTTAGGAGAAAACCTATTCCAGGCAAATTTTATTAAAAATATGAGCTATCTTTTCTGAAACTATGTAATTTCCTCATCTCCACAGGATTTTAGGTACATTTGAAAGTGAAACCACTTTTATAAGCATCAAATGTATTGTTAGAGGCCTAGAAGAAAATAACCAGTCTTGAAGGTCTTGCTTATTACACTTTGTGATGTTCCAAGCTCATCTAAAGCCATGAAGCCTTCTGTAATGATGAGCCCCTTTGTTGCTCTGAAGATGATGAAGTTTGTTTCTGAGAAATGCAGTGCATGGAACTGCTCTAAGCTATCACAGATCAGACAGCTGAGACAGTTGGTTGTGTGAGTCCTGTCCTAGGATCTCCCAAAAGCCTTCAGCTCAATCCTTATTCCTAAATGCATTCTAGAAATGAGGATGGCAGCAGCACAGCCTGATAAGTCTTACCTGTGCATCCAGTAGTATCCCAGAAGACTTGTCAATTGATGCTGTATAGTTTTGATTTTGTCCTAGTTCAGCAAAATATGGAGAACATGTACAGACTGAAAAGGATGCTGAAGATTAGGGAGGTATTTGAAAAAAATTGCAGAAACAGGCCTTGTAATGTCAAAGCCATTTTTGACAGTGAGAAAGATCTTTGCAGTAAACAAGTAAATGCAGTTGTCAGTATGTAAGGTAAGTTTTATCATTGAGCTGACAGTGATGATTAACAAACCAAAACGTTTTATGGCTCATTAATCCTGGATAGAAAAGTTCCTTATGCAAATAACAACCCTTTAATCTTTTGCCCAAAACAGACTTCCTCTGAGATGATAAAATACCTTAAATTAACTCAGCTATTACTTGTTGACCCTGTGTATTAGTGGGGGTCTGGAGCAAACATAGCAAATACTGTGCTTTTGAGAAGACCAACAGCCAAATTTATGTGCAAGTTAACTTTCCTGAGACTCCTAACCAGTTTTGCAGGCCTGGGATGCAGGTATGTGCTGCTGAACTTCTGGCTGTGTAGTTTCACAAAAGCTGAATGTCACAGTTTTGTCATTGTCTGTAATACTGATGGTACTGGGAAAATGTAGTTCAGGCAGGTGAATCATAAATTTCCAAAATGAGCTATAAAATATTTGAAAAAATAGCCTTTTTTTCTCATATTCTTAAAAATATAATTAGGTTTTATTTCCTAATATTTTATTCATAAATATTTAACATTTATCTGGTGCTGGCATGTCACTAATTAAATGCTTATCCAAGAGAGAAACATTATTAATATTTCTCCCCTGTAATCAGAAACTTTCTACAAGGCAGTTTGATACAGTTTTTAGAGAGCCATGCAAAATCAGTTCACAAAAAGTCTCACCTTCCAGTAACATGATGGTTTATTTTCCTCTTCTGCAAGCAAAGGTGACTGCAAATACTTTCTGTACCATGTTCAAGGACAATATACTCGAGTTGTTCTTTAAAGATGTCATCCCACAGTGGGATATGAGACCACCTAGCATACAGCAGGACAGGCAATAATCACTCCTGCATCAGCCACTGGGGAAACTGGAACAAAGTTGTGAACAAGAAGACCTAGCCAAACTTCCTTCTTTCTTCCATTTTCTTCCAGACCTTTCTTTTACTTTTGATGTCAGTCAATTGCGTTTTGTCCCTGGTTACTCTCAATTTAACCAGCACACTAAAATACATATGTCCCCACCCCTGTCCTATTCAGAGATGCAAAGAAAAGAAATATCTTGTGGTCTTTTTGAAGGAGGAGTCTCTTTGTCCTCCTCTGAAGTTATTTTGTAACATATTACAAGTCCTAAATTAGTCTAATGAGGTGGAAACAAATAGCATTATAACTAGCATTACAACATGTGATTTACCCCACAGTAGATGCAAACTTCCATCTGGGACAGGGAAAAACAAAAAGACTTTGACTGAATAGAAGAGCAAGTGCTCATTATATTTGAACTAGAAACCTATTTTAGGAAGATGTGTCATTAGGGAACAATGGCAATACATCAGACAGATCATTCCAAACCAGGACAAGATATAAAGATTGCACTGGATACCGCTAAGCAGTTGCTTTCTTCAGGCAGCCCAGAAGCATAGGACTGCAGTGAATGGGCATCGAGACTGCAGCATGTTGCCCTAACACTTTCTTACCATCTAGCTTGTTCCTGGTAGGGTGAGGGAAAGCCTAAAGAGGCAGTTGAGCAGCATGAGTGGTGTGAAAATGGAAATTTTATGAGGAGTTATGTTAGACCAGTACCAAGTGCAGCACAGAAATAAAGCCCTTGCTTTAAAGGTCTCTTCCAACCTGAACTATTCTACAAATCTATTAGAGGGCTGGAGCACCTCTCCTGTGAAGACAGGCTGTGAGAGTTAGGTTTGTTCAGTCTGGAGAAGTCTCTGGGGAGGCCTTATTGCAGCCTTTCAGTACTTAAAGGGGGCTTATAAGAAAGATGGGGCCAAACGTTTTGGTAGGACCTGTTGCAATAGGACGAGGGGTAATGATTTCAAACGAAAAGAGGGTAGATTTACATTAGATATAAGCAAGAAGTTTTTTTACAATGCAGGTGGTGAAACACTGGCACGGGTTGCTTAGAGAAGTGGTAGATGCCCTATCTCTGGAAACATTCAAGGTAAGGTTGGACAGGGCTCTGAACAACCTGATCTAGCGGAAAATGTGCCTATACATTGCAGGAGGTTGGACCAGATGACCTTTAGAGGTCCCTTCCAATTAAAATTTTTCTATCATTCTGTGATTCTATGTTAAGGACACACAGGTACCAGCCATAGAATTTCTGTCTTTGCAACAAGAGTCATCAACCAGAATCCAGAGATACACAAGGGAGCTAAATACTTCAGACTCACTGAAATTTGAATTTGGACTACACCGAAAATCCAGACCGTTTAGTAAACAGAACTTCAAATGCCTCATTGGGAGCCTACAGATAAAGCCAAGGATAGAAGACAGCGAACCACCCAACATGCAGAGGAATCAAGGATTGATCTTTATTTGTTCACAGTCAAGTGCTTTTGCAGAAGCAATGCAGGAGCACTGCAGGTCCAGCATGAGGTGAAGCAGAGCAGATGTGCACCTCATATGTGTCCCCAGAGCAGACACTAAACTGATGCCTTAAAATGTACGAGGGTAGCACAGCTGTACAGTCATGAAGCAGCAGCTCCTGCTTCTCATGTACACTAACAGCAAACCAGCACTCTGGAAGCAGGAGAAGATGCCTCATCATTCCATGATCCATGGCAGATGTGTTTCAGCCCATGTGGAGACAAAAATGTTGTTTGAGAAGAAAGCTACATCTTTCAACACAGCAGGACATAAAATAAGATCTTAACAGGCTCCTTACCTTAGCTACCCAGCAACTAGAAAGGATTAGATCTTCTGTGAAAATCTTCCTGATAACAGCACCTGCTGAGACTTTAAAATTCCTGTCTTTTAGCTTATTAAAATGGAGATGCAGCCTGTTTCTGCTTCCTGGATTACAGTTGCAGTACAAAGGGGCCAATCCCACAGCCTTTAACCATGCACATAATCCTTTTGCTGAAACTGAGTTTGAATAACAACTTCACAACCAGTTCAAGTGGGCTAAAATTTAACCTGAAATAATTGCCATGATAGACATAGAGAGCCCTTGAAGCTTCTTTGCCTGATGAACAGAAATGAAGGAATCTCCACAAATGAGTAGAAAATTGTGGAGGTGGAACATAGTTGCAGAATTTCAGCTAGAACTGTCCTTTGTAATTGACCATAAAGCTTGCTCCACAAGTGACCTCAGAGTCTCACAGCAGTAGAATATATGGGTGCCTGATCACTACTTCAGCCTGTCTGAAGACAACTTTTCAGCTTATGTTATTCAGGAATTTGGACTACATGATCACAGCTGTCTCTCTGGTCTTAAAAATCTAGGAAATCTGCTTCAACTAGAACATTAATATTCTTCTGGTTGTTTTTTGATTACAAGTGCGACTATATGGTTTGTATCGCATGAAGTGAAGAGGGAATTTTTTCTATTGTGAGCATCGCTGAATATGAACAGTCTGATACAGGAGCCACATGACTGGTATTATAGCATCTTCATCCTTGGATATTGAATAATTGACAGGAGAAGATCCTTAGCAACCTGATGCAGCCACAGATTTTGCAGTTGATCTCACTACAAGCAATACCTCCAGAGCTCCCTCCCAGTCTAAGTTATTCAGGATTTTATATTTCTCTAGTCTAGAGTATTAGGACTTTTGGTTTTGGATTATTTAGGAAGATACATAGTCTGTTAAAAGCAAACATAATTGTTTCCTGGAACCAGGTTGTCTAGTGTTGGCTTGTGTATCTATATCACTGGGCTTGCCTCACATTCTGGGAGTACCTCTAAAAAAACGGGTGAACTATTGAAGAATAAGAAAGGAAAAATTGAAATTTAATTCCAGGAGAAGACTAGAGTGTATGATATTGCTAAGCAAACAAAGTAGAGCATTCAAGAATTTGCCTAGTAATTCTTCTGTACACAGAAAAGTTTTTTACTTGTTATTCTGACAGAAGGGCTTTCACTTCCATTTGTATAAACTTCCAAGCCTGAGTAAAGCCGTTTTTATTATGCAGGGTGAACACTCTCCCTCACCCCTTTCCCCAAAGGAAAAACACGCCTGAACTTAATTTTGTTGCTTGAAATTTTAAAGATCTTAATTCTTAGAGTCTTCAGTCCTGTCTCATGAGGCAGGGACTCACTACCATGAGTAGAACCTGTTGAACTGTCAGTGTTTGCTCTCGACTGTGTATGAATTTCATCTCGATCAAGGGGACCAGTGCAAATTCCATGTATTCCATGTGACTAAGTGTGCTTGGAATACACACTGCAGAAATACTAAAGCAAACCAGTAAATTTCTAAAGCAGATATTCTTATGGGAATGCTGAGTGAAAGCTGAAATGTCCGGTTAGGAGATATACATGTGTAGCAAAACTCACATAGTTACCCAAGAATACTACAAAGTAATCATATTAATGAACTATATCTTACTAATCAGGGAAAGTAAGATTTTTCTGGACATGAATTTTGGTAGTGATCCTTTCAACTGAGGTTGTGCCCATTGTTTTAATGGTTATATCTATGAGTTACCAAAATGTACTCGAAAGCTAGACTTGCTAATAATTTCAATAACTGCTTTGTAATTTAAATGTCAATTCAAAATGATTAATTGTCATGTTTTACTGCCTATATACACTGATTTAATCTGGATGCATTCCAGACCCCAAGCACATACTCTTAATTTATTTAATCTGCTTTTTAATTTCACCTGATATTTTACCAGTCATGGTAAGTTTCTGAAAAATTACAAGTCAGCATTCTCCTTCTGTATTATACTACAAAAAAATTAACCTAAATCAAATAGAAACATTGTACTTTAGAATATGCGTTGCTCTGGGCTATATATCACTTGCACACAAAATGAAGAGCCCGATGGCTGGATGGAGTGACAGTTTCCTCCAGGAAACACATGAGAAACAAATTTTCTTCTGTAGATTTTGAGAGGGCTATAGCACACTGAAATTACTGTCTCTCTGTAAGGGATGATGTGATCCTTCTACAAGCAATTCCTTCTGGTCATTTTGGGCACTGCAGGGGACAGAGTAAAAGTACTACCCAGACTTTCCCAAGTTCTTGGTGCTAGAGAAAGACTGTGCTATTTGGACAAGTTCTTAGACAGTGCGGCTAAAATTTGCAAGAATTTTCATGCCCAATCTCCCATATTTCAGTATGCTTGATTTCCCTGTGAATTCTCTCTCTGAACACTACAGAAGTGATCAAAATCTAGGTGAATGGGCCAGGGATATTACTGCTTTGTTTTCACTTTGATGGTGATGGCATCACCTGGTGAAAATCCTTATTCCATCTCTGAGCTAGCTGGCTGTGACCTGCTTCTGTACCTCACCCTCCCAGGGAAGCTGCCACCTTCTTGTTGTAGGTGAACAGCCCTAAAGTGTGCTCATCCATACACTGAGTTGTGATTGTTTAAAGTTATTAACTTATTGTTACGAAAACATAAAGTGTACTCTGACAATAAACCCTATCAATTTTGTCTTGATCCTTCTTTTGAAAGGAATCCTAAATCTCAGGAAGAAATCACATTCTGATCCCATACCCAAATTCTTCAGGTTTTTGTGTTAATCGTAAACTGCCTCCAGCCTACCTCTTAGTTGCTCATGAATTGCTGTCAACGCTTTATGAATGTATTGTGAGCCTGTTTGTACTGTGAGGCAGGACAGATTTCAAGAGTGAAGTGAAAGAGTGAAATGGGCATTATTGCCCCTCATTAAGCTAAGCAGTGTTGTATGTTACACTACAGTTTCCAGACTCACATTTTTCTGGGTTACAACACATAAATGCTGGTTTCCCTCCGCTGCAGATCTTGAGTGTAATGGATTAGAAAATCTGAGGCTAGAAAGCCAGAAGATTCTTTTTCTATAGAAATTTCAGACTGGGTTAGGACTAGAACTGAGTGTGAGAGATAGGAAGGACACAAAACTGTCCCCCCTTTTTTTTTTTCAATGAGGATTAAGTGGAAATTCATAATGGCATAAGGAACAACCCATGGAAATCTAGTCTGGGTTTAGAAGAGCTCAGGATTTTCTTTTTATTTCTGTAGATATTTCCTAGGGGAAACTAAGGAGAGGTTAACTATTTTAAGTAGGTTTTTTCAGGAGACACAGTGAAGATGTGAGGAACTGTCAGCCCAGGGATATGTGAATTCATGTACACTTGCATACATACATGGCTACATATATAGTGGGGTTGAGATAACTGACTTCATGAGGTTATCACATTTTTTCTTTCACTGTGTTGTAATTCACTATTTTTTTGGGTCTTTATCCATTGTGTCAATTTCTAGCACTGAATGAAGGACTGCTAAACAGTCTGTGCCTCACATCCGGCAGGACTGTCTGAGCTATAGAAAACCCAACTTGAGTAGCAAGGATTTTACCATTATCACTTTGCCTTTCCCCCTTCACAACGTGTACCAGATGTTTGCTTTTTCAGGAGCAATCATTAGAATCATTTGCTGAAACAGTAGAAGAAGACTGAGGCCATTCAAAGTGCACAGCTAAAAAACTCCACCATAGTCATTACTCATTCCCTATAGGGGAAGGATGGGAGAAACATGTTTCAGGGAAAGCGACTCATGTATCTGGGAAAATAATTCATTTTAAGTTAATCCAGATGTAGTGGAGAAATATCTCTGCTGATGATTGTTCCGCATAGACTCCATTCTTCATTTGTGAATACCCAGCACTAGGGAATGGGAAAGTGTCTCATATTGACTCATGCATTCCTTCATGGGTTATTCACAACTAAGTAGCGCTATCTAATTCTGGCTAACAAAAGTGCCTTATGTAAAATTAATAGAAGCAAAACCCAGAAGAACCTTTCTGTATTAAGAAGCTGTCCCTCAAACGCAGTCATCTAATAAAGCTTAAAAAGGAATGTTCCTGACTACTCAGGGTGCCTGCTATGGGAAAGTGCTGGGCACCCATAGGTATGAACTACTAACCTTTCATTCTTTATCACTGAGGACAGATGAAACAATACTTAAAAGAGTGAGATTCAGAACATTTTTTTCCACTGTCTGTATACAATGTATCAGCTACTGAGACCTTACCAGGTCTACAATGTTTGCTTCTTTTTACTTTTATGTGATTCACATAAGAAACATTAAAGCACCTGAAATCCCAGCGAGGTTTTTATTGTATTAATAACATAGATATTCAGTGCACCTCTGAGCAAAGCTGAGGAAAAACAGTCAAGGTGAATCAGACTTTGTTCAACACTAAAACTGGCATATTTCTAGGTCAAAGGGAATTTATTTCAAAAGCACAGACCTCGTGCAGGAATCATCTTGGCAGCACCTCTCACTTTTGAAAATGAACTCAAACCAAAACAAGATATCTACTCCCTAAACAGGGAGTCCACTGATTGTAAAGGGACCTTAATGAGATGAACCTCTGTGACTGATATTAGACTTCAAGGCTACTTCCATGACCAGTTAAGACTTGTTTACAAAGAAGAGGATACCAAACCCAGAGGTGGAAAATCTCTCTTAGACAATCCTGAAGACAGGGATCAGACCTCTTTCTGGAATATGTGAGCCCTTGTTTGCTGTCAAAGTGTGTATCAGGCAGAGAAAGGACACAAACTTAGGTCCTTCACAGCCTGAAGAGGTGCTCTCAGCACTAGTCTTTTGTAGTATTGTGAACAAAACTCCTATCCCATCCCTGGCCTTCTACACTGCTTTTACTAAAATGTTTTAGTAAAGGAAAATGAATACAACACACAACACTCTTTTTCCCTTTGATTTCACCTAAAACGTTAGTAAGGTTTGGTTCTGAGTTAACATGTATGCGCACAAACGCACAGAGATTATTTTTTTCATTCTGCAGCTGGGACGAAAAAAAGTGGTTAAGACAGCTACTGTACAGGTAATTTCTGTAGCTGGTCAAGCTGTGGTTTCTGCAAAGCATGTGGACTAATTGCAACTGATGCAGTTAAAGGCGTTGAATGGGTAACACTTGAGGAAAATGCTACAGGAACCAGTCATGAAGTTTTTGCCAGGCTGAACCTGAGTGAAGCTTGGACCTGAGAGGGTTTATCCTGGTCTCCATGGCCTTATGATACTAATAAACTAGATGAATTATGTGGACAAGAATGGTATTCAGAGATGAGTTAATCCACTGATTACTGGAAAAAAATAGACTTATCAACCTTTTCACTCATCACCTGAGTAATCTATTCTTACTAGACAACGTCTGAAGAAAGCAACAACCCATTTGCTGAGCTCCAATGGACAAACTCAGAACTGCTTCAAGTATCAGAGAACTCAGAACTTCGACTCCAAGAAAGAGTTGAATTCCCTATGAAAGGCTATTACATCCTGGTGTCCATGGATGAATGGTAAAAGTAACTCATCTTTCCTGGCAGCACAGTCACACAACAATACATCTTAGAGATCTCACCTACAACAGGAAAACTACCCGTCATTTGTTGCTATCAGCACGAAGAGCACTACAGGTAATTATACTTAATAGTGCCAGATGAAGAGGCACAGGGAAGGTCAGCCCATATTCGTTAGTGCTTCAGAAACTGCTTTTAGGCCCATTTAAAAGCACAGCTCTGATAGCAACCTCCAAAATAATCTAAAACTCAGTCAGTTCTGATTTAAACTTCCATGATGGTGTTCTGCACCGTAAGTCCTGTAATTGTTGTCTCTAGAGGGTAATTTTCCAAGGCTGCAGGACAGGAGCTGTGCAAACGATTTTTTTCCAGCTCTTCAGCTAAACTGAAAAATTGAGATTGAAATGAGTTGCAATCTCTGTCAAATGGCAACTTTTCTTCTCCCCCCCCCATTTAAACAATAGACAAAATAATTGCAGAGTAAAAGCCATTTCAGGATTCAAATCTTGCAATATTTTCCTTTGTTTTTTGGGACTTTAATTTGTTTAAAACCCCGTAAGATTAAATTTGAATGTTTTTATCTGTCTCTTTTTCTCCTGGGAGTGAAATTACTTTTTACTCCCATGTGCAAGCAGCTGTACTCCTCCTTAGTCCTTTGTCCTAGCTGCATTTTCAGTGTAGAGAAATGCTCCCCTCCTCTTCCCATACCAAGTTGTCTGTCCTCTTCAGGGTGACCAGAAGTCCATCACACAGGACTGTGGTAATGAATCTAAACAAAATCTCCTTGTTTTGTCCCCTAAGCATGTCTCTCCTAAAAACCACTTGGGAGAGGGAGGATGCCATTCAGCCATAGCTGCCAAGAGCTTATGGCTAATACACTTACAACATGATGCTTCATAGCAGCCTTCACCTAAAGAAGGAAAACTCTTGGGTATAGCTAGCTAAGAAAAATGTTTTCAGGTGAGTTAGATCTGACGGACCTAGTCTCTGTATTAGCTTAGCAAATAGGCTGAAGCAATGCCTGGGTGAGTCCCTTATCAGAAACCGCTCCTGGAGACTGGATGAGGCACCAGAAGACTGGAAAAGAACATATGTGGGACCTATCTTGAAAAAGAAGGACAAAGAGACTGAAGAATCAAAAAGCCCAAAACAATTAGCCTAATACAATTATTGGAAAAAAACTCTGTAACAAAACAAAGCAAAAAGTAAAACTGTAAGCCTCTAAGCAGAGACTGGGTAACTGTCGATGTAGATTAGTCAGGAGTAAACTATTTGAAACCAGTGTACTTAATGAACTAAGAGAACATTGTTTTAATGCTGGGTGGATAAACTTGCTAAAAAAAGAAATTGTTGATAGTTCATTGTCAAAAGGAACCTTGAGTTTCCTTGAAACTGTCATGAAGTCTGAGATAACCTCAGTGTTGTTTCTGTTACGTGCTTTTACCTGTTACTTCGATGGTAGAGGGGAGAATAGAGATATTAAGCTGGCCTATAAAACAAGTTGTTAGAGACTCTGAGGCAGGCTCAGACTCCAAAATAAACTTGACAAACTGAAAAAGCGGTTGGTAAAAAAAAAGGGGATGCAATTTAATAAGGACAAGCGCAAGATACCATGTAGGCAGAAATGCTTCAATAAATACAGAATGGAGGACAAATGAGTGGGTCAATGGAGTTTTACATCATCTCCAGATATGACCATTTAATGTCACTGAACTCATGGAAAAATCACATACACAGATGTGATCATGCAAGGGTTGAGCAGGAAGAGTTGATATTAGTCATTATGTTTTTATTGGATTAAAAGTCTGTAACTCCAAAACCAGTAAGATGCTGACACTTCAGCTGGATTGCAGATAGACCCTGTTTCAGCACCAATACTGCAATACAGCAGGAAATGCTAAAACTGTTGGACTGACTGAGATAGGGGCTATTTTGGTGCCTACAAATTTCCATAGGGAGTGAAATGTCACCACACTAATTCTGTGGATTTTTCCTCTCCATTCACTCCAAGTGTAAAGGAAGCTTGCCAGCTGCCAGCATACAGGGAAAGTTACAGTCTGAACTGCTGCAAAGTTTATTCCCCTGCCTCATGATTGCAAAAGAGATCATCCCGTGCAGCAGTGACTCCATTCTCAACGGCAGCTACAGGAGCATGGAGGACCAGAAGAGCACCATTCCCTCCGCTGCAACTGGCAGAAAAGGTCTGTCAGTGGAGAAGAAGGGTGTACAACTGTATTTATTACATCGTGAACCAGATGAATTCAGCTATAGACTTCATCATATACTATTACACAGCCTCTATGAGAGGGAGACTCCTTCACTGTGGTAGCAGACACTATACCTTCCAAAATATGGCTCCACATACTGGCTTTTCTCCCCAGTTCACTCTGCAGTAGCCTTCACTTCATAAAGGCCAGCTGCCTACCTTGTGGCTGCAGTGGTAGAATGGATGCCACCCTTTGTCCCTGATGTCTGCCACCCTAAGCAACTGGCTACATTGGCTACACACGATGTCAGGTTTGTTGGCTACTCTAATTTGCTGTCTGGAATTCTTGGTGTCCAGTGCTAGCGTAGCTTGTCCCTATGCAGAAATGTTGCCTGAATCTTTTACTGAGAGATATATTCCCAACATGGGGAATACTGGAATCAAAACTGATAACATGAAACAAGTAGAAACTCCTGAGAGCAATAGACTTCATTTACTGACAATAGACTACAAGATAAATTATAGCAGCAGTAATGAAAAGTGAGGACTGCAGAGAAGATAATGACTACTTGAAGGTACTGGGGAGAAAATGGTGAAGGGAGTTGTGCTACCTGGTACATGTGACAGGAGATTCCAGTGCTATCTAGAGGTTTTAGAAAAAAAGGTGGCATATGTTAAATAATGTGCAATAGGTTGATGAAATGAACAAATCCCGTAACATTTTGCTATCTGCCAGACTTCCCTAAGCATTTTGAAGATTTTCTCAGTATCTTTCCCCTTAATTCTACTATTTATGGATGCCCTCCACTAAAAAAGCACACGTGGGAAGCCTAGAGGTGCACACTGAATAATTTCTGGAGGAAAAATTCACTCATCTTTTCTCATTCTTGCTTTTCAGGGCTGAAAAAATGACCTTGTGGGATGACTGGTAACATGGTAAAGTTTCCTGGTGTTGTAGAAATACCTATATAAAATATATCTCAAGACCGAAAGTTGCTGTATCAATGCAGCCCTAGGTGAAAGAACAGCTAGAATTGCAGACAGCTGTGCCCAGAACTTCTCTTTGCCAGGCCACACTGGGATAAAGAGAGGTGTTTTACTGCTGCCTCAGAAGAAATGATTCTCGATTCAGGGACTGTACATACTTAGTTAAATGACCACAGAGCTAAAGAGACAATTAGTTAAATAACAAATAATAAAGGAAGTTTGCAGGTGGAAGTGAGTAGTGTTTGGAGAGAATCAGGTGTGTATAAGCAAAATTTTTTGACAAACATCTTCTGGATGCTGCAGCTTTTGCATTTCTGTCATGTGAGAGAGCACCTGTCCACTCTACCATTTGGTCTCACCCAGCAAAGATTGGGTGCTGTGCTGCCTAAAGCTGGGGGAGACAGAGGGAGCCATTGTTAGAGGTTTCTTCAGCTGCTGCATTCAGAGTCTTGACAAAATTGGTGCAATCCTGGCAGCTGGGAGTTTCATAGAAGCTGTCAGGTGGGAGCCTGGCAGTGCTCGTGTTAATTAAAGAAGTTGGTCATATTCAGCAGAAGTCAAGGCCATTAACGTTTTGCATGCAACCTCCTCCTTCCCCTTACTGCAGTACACACAGCGACACAGACTGCCTTTGGTGAGGCAGTGCTGTTCCTCTTCACCTTCATTTTATTTGGGAGAGCTTTTTGTGGGTGAGGAATTTTTTCAACCTGACAGTCCTTTCTTCGTTTTCAGAGGCAGGAACAAGCTGTTTGGTGGTGCTGCCTGACAGCTACTTCCCCTCAAGGGCACACACAGAGATCATCCCTCAGAAAGGCAGCATACACTGAAGGTAGTGTTTTAATGCAAATGCAAATTGTTAAACCCATGTCGATGCTCTTCTGGACCTGAAACTTGGGAACTAATGGTATCCACATACTGAAACATGCAAATTAGTATTTTGCAACTCAGACCTATGCCATTCTTGGCTGATAAGTGATTTTGGAACATCACTTGCAGCAATGGAAACCAAAGCGTAGTTTAGGCTTTAGTCCACGGCAAGGTTCTCACTTCACCAGAGGCAGGTTTATGTCCTCAGGGGAACATGACAAAGGGAATAAACACAGACACAGAATCACAGAATAGTTTAGGCTGAAAGGGACCTTTAGAAGTCATCTAGTCCAACTCCTCTGCAATAAGCAGGGACACCTACAACTAGAATGGGTTGCTCAGAGCCCTGTCCAGTCTGTCACCAGGGTTGGAGCATTGGCCACCTCTCTGGGCAACCTGTGCCAGTGTTTCACTGCCCTCATCATAAAAAACATCTTCCTTATAGAAGAAATAGAGGCCCTGGTAAAAAGTCTGTCCCCATCTTTCTTATCAGCCCCCTTTAGGTACTGGAAGACTTCCCTAAGGACTCCTGGGAGCCTTCTCTTCCCCAGGCTGAAAAACTCCAACTCTCTTAGCTTATCCTAATAGTAGTGGTGTTCCATCCCTTTAATCAGTTTTGTGTTCCTTCTCTGTACTTGCTCCAACAGATCTATGCCCTTCTTATTTGGGGGGCCCCAGAGCTGGACTCTGTACTCCAGGTGGGGTCTCACCAGAGCACAGCAGAGGGTGAGAATCACCTTCTTCAACCTGCTGGCCATGCTGTTTTTGATGCAGCCCAGAGTTGGTTTTCTGGGCTGCAAGTGCACACTGACAACTCACGTCCAGCTTTACTTCCACCAGCACCCCAAAGTCCTTCTCCTTAGGCTACTCTTAGTCCCTTCATCTCTCAACCTTTATTGATACTGGGGGTTGGCCCAAGCCAGGTGCAGGACCCTGTGCTTGACCTTATTGAACCTCATGGTGTTCATATGGGCCCAGTTCTTGAACTTGTAAGTTGATAAAAGTTGATATTACATTTCTCTTATTTCTAAGACGATTTTTCTACGTTTCTTTACGTGGATATTTAAAAGAATTTTGCAGCTACCCCGCATCATGGTAATGAAGCTGCATGCTCACTGACTGCAGAAATAATGTTACTAGCTCACTGACAAAAGGCAGCTAAGCTGCGAAATAATGGAGCACAGAGAGAGTTAAGTGAAAGGGTCAGAATGATAGTTTCAGAGATTTTAGCTGCACTGTGACAGGGTGATATGTGTGAACTGAAGCAAATAGAGCTAGAGGAGATGTTTGTGGGACTATTACTTTTGATGCAATGCAAAATATGCAATGACAAGGAAGGAAGTTACACTTCAGTGCCGTAGAAGATGATTCAGACAGTCACAAAGGTCAAATGAGGGGAATCTGGGAAAAGCTGTTAAGACAGATGCTTATGTGATGTGTTTTATTGAGTTCTTGATTGACTCTGAACAGGAAAAAAAAAAAAGAAGAAAAAGGAGCACCTCCATTTGGAGTATGTGGTTTGAAAGATTACCTAGACTAGCCTAAATCTGGAGGTGATGGTTAGTAGGAAAAACAAGTTCTTGGTGTGACATTTAAGGTTTTAATGAGTATAGGGCAAGTTCAACTTAATGCCTATATCTAGTAGAGATAGCAAGTCTAGATCTAGGTCCCAGCCAGCCAACTAAGGTATCTAAAACATATTTGTTCAGATGGCATTAGGATTTTAAGACTGTTTAATAGCAGTTAGGCTTGAATGAGTGTCCATAGACACTGGTGGATTAGGACTCCAAACACAAGAGCCCTTGGCACATCCCAGAGTTGTCCTTCCTGTAGGGAAGGCAGAAATAGTGTTCAAAAATAATATGTAGTGCTTAACAAATGCTTGATTGTCAGTATTGAGAGTGATGTTCCTGCATCTGCCACGTAGGCATAAGAAAAATAGTCCATAGAAGCACAAGGCGTGAAGATGAAATAAAGGAAATGCGGTGTACATTTAGACTCTATTGTAACCCTTGTCCATGACCTGATGTCAGTTAAGTTTCATACAAATCTTTCACACAACAGTACTGTCACAACATATGGGGCAAAATACATGCCAGTTCTAAAATGTGGGTTGGGGTTTTTTTGTTGTGTAGGTATTTATTTTTATTTTTTTATTGATGGCTTCCTTATCTTTTTAAGCCTGAGCATATGTATTTTATGAAGTGTCTGATTTAAGAGTCAGGTTCAAGCCCTTCAAGATTTCTCTGTTCTTTTCTATAATTTTTTTTCTATATAATAGGAATTTTGGCTCCTTTGTCAAACTATGTCTGTTTTATTCAGAATAAACAGCTAGTTTATTCCATCTGTCAGGTGAAGATTGTCCAGTTCTATCAGGTGTTAGAGAAAGTGGAAAGCTCTGACATCTGGATGGCATGAGGGGCAACCATAACATTAGAATTTTTGTTTGAATTGCAGTACATGCCAGGATTTGATGTTCATCTATTGTGTGAGCATGCCTACAGAAAAATGGTTCTTTTCTCTCTAGACAGGGAAAGTGGAAGCCAGCAGTGGAACTTCAAATTTAGTAGATAGAAGATCTTGAGAGATTGCTGGGATGGTACCCAGTGAGAAACCAAGGAACAGAACCACTGGTTGAAATATCTGAAATAAATAGTGCATGGTTTACAGAAGGGGCCACAGTTTAAAAGAGTGATGACACCCTGTTGGAGGCTGTGGAGCCTCAACACTTGAGCAAACTGGGGTTAGGGGAAGTGGAGCAGAAGAGGAAAATATCAGTGAACAGGCAAACTGCAAACATTTGGCAGTAAGGGCAGATATGATAAGGACCAAAACAGGGTCTATGTTTTGGATTTTGCAAAATCAGCTGCATAACTGAGTCCAAGATAAAAAGATTGGGATTATTCCCAATAGGCGAAAGCAATGGGATTATTCCCAGATCTGAAGCTGTACCTCCAAACTGTATTTAAAGCTCTGGACATAAAGCTGCAGTCATTCAAACTTCGGGTAGATTACCCCTGAGTTAACATGATAAGGGTTTCTCAGATCCTCCAGCATCATCCAGTCGCCTGGCCATCGGCTAAACAGAATAAATAAACCTTTGCAATAACCACATCACATACAGTTTGAATTGTGATCCTTCAGTCCCTTTGCTAGTCCAGCAAATTAAAAGTCTCACAGTTTCTCCAGAAAGATTGCATTGCCATTCAGCATGTTTGTCACAGAAGCAGGAGTCACAGAAGCAGGAAGGCAGCCCTGCATGCCAAGGAGCAATCTAATTCTATTAAACAAATGTATTTATTATTTTTTATTATCCTGGCCATGGCAGGTGCCCCTATTCATGACTTCATACAGTGTCCTGAGTCTCTCATATCAATATCTGTTCATAATTTTTTTTTTCACAGTCTATGCATTATTAAAGATGTTTGTGATGCATAAATCTCACATCTGTCCCTTCAAGCACCAAAGAATTATTTGACTTATTAGATAAATGTGGCATACCAGATAACACCCCAGAATATAGTTTTGTATAATTTGTTGAGGGCATTCAGGTCAATTCAGAAGAACAGTTTGAAACTTGCTGAAACACATTTTTATTTTTAAGGCTGTCCTGAACCAGGGTCACATTTCTCAATTTCCAAGTCATTATTTTAAATCATAAATAACTAAAGCCAGCAGAAATCAAATGTTCCTGGCAAGGAAAAGTCCATAAAGCAGAGAATGTGCTAGAAGTTAACTTATCTTTGAATTGTTGTCTTTCTAAATCTACCTGTGCTTTTTAATATGCGTAATCACACTACTGGTTTTAGAAGTTGCACACTTCTAAAGAAGTTCATGTTTTAAAACCTTTTAAAGCAACTTTGACCTGCAAAAAATAAGAACAACAATACAGTTGTGTTCAGGGAGGCATTTTCTAGTTCTGATTTTCAGGCTTTGCTTGCATAACATTGTTTTCTTGATTTGTTCCTCTTGTTTGTAGGGATGGTTTCATTCATCTTGTTCTGTACAGCATAAGTTGTGTGATGTGAGACACTGTTGAACTCGCTCCCCTCTAACCAGTCACATCAGTCTTTTTTATTGTCACTGTGCTAGTAAATGAGAGTACCCAGCAATCTCAGAAATTTTTCTTCTGTGCCTTGTGGGCTTGAAGAGACAGTGGGAATAGCAGAGGCTCCAATGTTTTGGCCAAAGGACTGCTTTCTCCCTCTCTGCATTTCTGCTTCCAGCAATGACCTACCCAGAACCCCATGTGTGTTCCTGTTACACCCAAATGGGTCGCAAAGTCAGCAACAGGCAGTGTAATGTTCTGGTTCATAATAGGTAAATGGGATGTGGAATATGGACAATGAAATTTAGGAGAGACAAACAAGAAACAGATTGGCAAAAGCAAAAAATCCAGCCATGGAACTGAAAGGACAGACAACACTTGCACAAGGAAAAATATATCTACAATTATTTAGTCAGAAAAAAAATGTTGGTAGAAAAGCAAGATTATGCCCCATCAGATCCTAGTAACTCCAAGCTCTTAAGACCTGTGAATACAACCTGGGGGCACATAAAGAAGTGATAAGCTATTAGTCAGGTGGGACAGAATTTTTTGGGGTCTTTGACAAAAATCTCCCACCAGCTCTGTGAAGAGAACGAATAATTAAAGTCGGCCTGTCACAAGCAGCAAAAATGGTGACACTTCTCATGCAGCTGTGTTCAAAGCACACAAAGTAAATATGAAGATTTTATTATTTATTTTTTTTTGTGCAAGGGTTTTGCTTCCTCTCCAGTGCACTCTCTTCAATTTCTCTGGCATGTTTGTGATCTGCCTTAGACAGCCTTTAATGCCGCTCTGTGGTCCCACTGTCTCACTATAAAGTCAAAGCACAAAGCACTAAAATGTTTTCTGCTCTATAATTCTTTATTTTTGGTGATAAGAGATATCTGCAGATGGGGCTTTGGGGTTGGTTTGGCTGCTAGGCTCCTTGCTGAGAGGACCGTGCATGTTGTTTCACTGAACATGAATTAATTGGAAGGATACAGACTACTATCATGTTTTGAAATCAAAGCAGCCAGGTCCTGTGTGGTTTACTGATAAAAGACAGCTGAAGGAGGACAGGGAAAAGGTCAAGACAGAGAAAAGAGCAATCATTGTTTAGGATAGTAGAAAGTGTGCGGAGGGAGTGCCTGGGTTACTGTGGCTTGGAGAAATGGAACCAGCAAGGGGGCTAATCAGCCGAGCTCATTAATGGAGGAAAACAGAGGGACAGAAAGTGTGCCTGCTGCTAGGAGAGACTTCAGAGAGAAGAGTCTAGAGAGCCTGGAAAATGTCATGGTGCTACTGCTAGCTCATTCCCTGCTGCCAGCAGCTGTAGGGAACCAGTCTAGAGGAGGATCCCTAGGCTTGGAGCATCTGCTAAAGCCCTGGTCTTGCTTTGCTGAGACTATGGTAAGCACGGTCCCATTGGAGGAAGCAAATTGTGATGCAAAAGGCTGGGGTGTTCCTGCAGTGGCAAGAGAAGCTACTGCAGAGTCAGATTGACCAAGGACACGGGGACTGAATTCAGAAGGAGCTTATTGAGCTGCTGTATGGTGAGTTAGAGGTGAAAGGGCTGCCAGCAATGTTGGGTGTCGATATCTCCTATCTGGTGATGTCAAGAGCAGCAATAGGAGTAGAACCATATGACCTGATAATTAAAAAAGAGGAGGCAAAGCTTATTCTGCAAAGGTTTCCTTCTGACTTGAGTTATGGCTCAGGGTGGCAGTAAGAGGATTGCCAAAGCTCAGGATGGGGTGCTGCTCAATAAATAATTTTTTATCAGGGTATGGCCAAGGTGAATAAAAGACTCAGAAAAGAGCAGAATATGTCCACAAAAAGAAGAAGTTAGGTCTGGAGTTGGGTAGGTGCACAAGAAAGGCCAGAACCTAAAAAGAGTAGTGGTCCGGCACTGTAGTTAAATCTAAAATTGGTGAAATAATAAACATTGGGGATATTTGGCTAAGATCATGAGGAATGAACAGGGTCAGTGCATGTTTTAGTATATAGTAATGCACTTGATTGGTTGATAGGACCCTGGATGTGCCAGCAGGGTACAGCCATAAAGACTAGCTGGAATAAATCCTAAGACTAGAGCACTGCTGTGCAAAGTTCCTCTTCAGGAAGAACTTGCAGGGCAAATGGAGGGAGAAATTGTTGCACTGACCATCGTGAGTGAAACCTAAGGGAGAGAAGAAGGCTTGCCCAAGAATTCAGAAAGACAAGAGAGGGAAAGTAAGTTGCAGAGGGGCACAAGATGGTTGCAGTTTGGCAGAAGGATTTCCCTCTTCTCTCCTTCTCTGACTTCCTTGGCCCTCCTCTGCCAACATATCTCTTAGTCATTCTCCTTGCTCTCCTCCTGTACTATGGAGTGTGGTATCAAGGGTACAGATGGACATAGGGCTGGGGCAAAAAATGGTAGTGTGTCAGTGTGCACGGAACACTATGGGTCAGAGAGACGGGGGGAAAATATTTGAGGAATAAAAGGTCCTGGGAAAAGTTAAAAAAAATAAGGGAAAACAGCACATAAAAGAGTGTGAGGAGGGAAAGATAATGAGAAGAGCCTGAGGGAGGGGATAAAACTTGTAGGGGATTGAGTGGAAATGGGAAAGTACAGAAAGGGGGAAGTGGAGAAGGGAACCAACAGAGGGAAGGAACAATACTGCTGTTTGGAAAGAAGTGAGGAAGAGGGAAAACATGAAACCTGGATACAAAAGCAATGGAATGGTATGGAAGCTGAGGAATTAAATGAACATGGGCAGCTTTTAAGGCATGTATTAGCTTTTGTTCATCAGAAGAAACCATATAAAACTCAGTGCACAGAAGAGTACATGGCTGAGTAAGGCGGTGTTACCCTCCCTTTACTTTTTATTCCCAGTTTTACTATCTGTGGTCTCTTACTCCTTATGCCATACTCACACGGTAACAGGTGACAAAACTATATATCTAGTTAGATGATTCTGTATTTCATATCTGGCTAACATAACTTTCTCCTTGTAAGTTCTTGTTTCACTCAGAAGTCTGGATGTAGTCCAGCTGATTAGTTTTACCTACAAAATAATAGCGATTTTAATTGGGGTAGGCTTTAAAGATTTAATTTAAAATTCTAGATGTTTAGGAGCTCTTAGTGTACTTGGAATTCTAGATCTTTAAGAATTTATCTTACATTCAAGGAACATTTTCAGGTTTAAATGTGTGGGAAAATATTACAGTTTTAGTATGTGCCAAATGTCAATATTCCATTGCATTCTTTAGTCATGAGAAACAGACACAACCATTTTGAGATCCTAATGAAAAATTAAAAAAATATATTTTTATGAATAAAAAAATAGCCAGGTTTGGAAATATTAATGATCGCTTGCAGTTTCTGTGAAATGTATTTATTTGCTTCTTCACTTTAATTTTTCAGCTACTGCTTGTCTGCAATGTAAATGTTTATGCTTGTGTGGAAAATACAAATAAAAACATAACAGAAAAATCAATAGATTTTAATATATAGGGTAGGAAAAGCTTAGTAGAAGAACAGTATTGGGCAAGAGAATAAGACAAATTCAGACATTTTGCTGTATATTGGCCAGACACAAAAATGATCCAATGTGTATTGAAGATATTGATTTCAGTAGATATTGTTTCAGGCCTAGAAACACTTGGTTCAATGCTAAAGAAATTTAGCATGAAAGTTCACTAGAAGTCTTTGGCTTATTCAAGAGAAATCAAACACCTGAAAGGTGATTTTCATGTTGGTCAGCAATATTAAATGATGCAGTTTTTAAAGATCTGTCTTTGAGTCCAACAAAAATATATGTGTTAATGGATGTGCAGAGCTGTCCTGAGCACAGCTGGATTTCCCATTCAACATGCACATTTAAAATGTTAAAGATGCTCCCTTCCTGCCCTATAGGGAGAGAAAACAAGTAATTCTAAACAGATAGCAGCCCAGTGTTTATGGAATCTCCAAGACTGCTTGCATAAGTAGCAAGTGAAGCTGTACTCCACTTTTCAAGTGAGTGCTGACCTACTGGTTTATTGGTTCTTCTCAGGAGGAAGCAAATTTGTCCATTCTGCTCATCTGATTAGCTGTTCTGTTCTACACTGCACTGCACTGCACTGCACCAAAAAAAAAAACAAAACCACCAAACCAAAAAACCGCGAAAAAACCCCCAAACAAACAAAACCAGACAAAACAAAACAAAAAAACCAAACCCGCCAACAATAATCTCCATTTCCCCCCTTCTAAGACAGAAGGATAGCTTAGTCTGCTCTGTAATCCAGCAGGCAAGGAACTTGCCTAGCCTGCAAGAAATTCAGATTAATTTCTCTCCCTCATCTACTATTGAATTGGTTATACAAACTGTTTAAGACAGCCTAGCTGGGACAACAGTGGGTTTTTCTTCTCAGAAACAATGCAACAAAACAATTAAGATTTTGTTGAAATGATATTTCTGAAACCTTGTGCCCCTCAGTTCCCTTTTCTTCCCTGCAATTCTCTTTTTTCTTCATGAGATGTAACCAAATAATAAATATTTTGTCAGAATAACCTCAGGCAAAGGTATAAACCAAACTCAGCAAAACTACAGCACAGTAAAACTGAAATACTTTTGTCTTCTTTGAATGTGTGTTCTTGCTATTTGTTTACTTTCTTCTACATTAGTACGACAATGGTGTGTAGTTTCATGGCAAAATGTTTTAGTGGAAAGAGAAGGTCTTACACCATTGCACAAATTCAAAGATGCAGTTAAAAATCTTGCTTGTTGCCTTCAGAAACATAAAAATTTCTCAAAAGAAATTAAAATTTAACATAATGTGAAGTGTTCAAATACTGTCGTTTGTAAAAATCTTATGAAATGGACTTGTTCTGAGTTTTTCACCAAGTCTTTATTCTTCATACCTGACTCACAGTGATTTATTGATATCTTGAGAAGAACATCTTGAAATCAGAGAGTTGAAACATCCATGCCTTAGAATAGCACAGAGTATTTTTTTCCCTCCAGACTTAGCAGAATTGGTACTAGACAGCTATTTTTATGCCACCAGATTTGCTATCTCATGTTCCACTTTCTCATTCACTTTGCTGGTATTTTCAGAAACCCCTGACAGCAACTGAATCATTATAGGGAGGTCTGAATTACCCAAACCCTCCAGTGTCCTTTCTGTAGACCGTCACTTTCCTAGCATGAGTCTTTAGGGTTTCTGTGATACAGGAACAGGAACAGCTGTTTCTGCTGTTTCTGCCATTTAGTGGACAGCTCTGATCACTTCTACCCCCATTTGCAGAACTGCATGCTTTATTTAGAAAATGACATTTTAACCTGTACACTTATTTGAGAACACAGTTTGATGATCTTGAGCTCTGAATACACTTTTCTCAGCTGCTCATATCTACTTTTACCTTGCCCAGAGAATCTGAAATCACATGGTGGGAGCAGCTCTTGTTATTGTGAGAAATCAGTCATAGGTTACCAGGATTTGCCAGCTGCTTGGGGACTATGAACTGAAACTACTTGGCAGCTATGAACATATTGGATTGCCAGTGGAAATGGGATTAACCATTTAAAGATTCAGAGCAATCATCTAGCAGTGTGTGGCTTGAGAGCTTCAGAGAGAGACACCCCTGGGAAGAATGACTAAACATGTTAAAGCAGATGGAAGTACTCATTAATCTTTCAGAATATGGGGTCCCACACAGTTCATACTAGGCAAGGATGATGAGCTTGTTGGAGCAACCAGATGTGAATATGGAGCTGGAATATGTCATCGAGGAAAGCAAGGACTAGACTGAATTAAAAGAGCTGACAAAGGTGTCATCCTTCTTATCTCCTTCAAGCTTCCAGAACCTCTTGCAGGGAAGATAACTCACAATTTCTGTTTTCAGGAAAACCCAAAGGGGAATCACCTTGCTCAGGCTTCACTGAAAGAGAGAGCTTTTGGAAAATCTGCAAGGGCAGAAAGGTCCTTTCATGTAACTAGCTCTTCAGTTTCCAGCTTTGCAGAAAATATGCAGTACAAATCCACATTGTGTGGCCTTCAGTGGGCAGCACACATGAAAAATGAAAAACTTAAAAGTATATGTAATTATGAGTATGTTTCTGCCAATCGCTTGCTACCTTTAATATCTACAGTAGCTGAAGGTTGTCAGGGTTCATAAAGGTCAGCAGACAGTCAGCAGAAAGTGCTCCAGACACAGATTTGAAAAGGACTAGTCCCCAGACTTGGACATTTGTGTATTTCTATAATGGTATTTGATATTCTTTCCCTGAGTCGAGGACATGGATAATAATTCTCCAAGATGAAGTGTTCTCTGCTCTGCTAAGTTACCCCTGCCATGTTGCCTCTATTCCTAGACAGACTGTGTATCATATCCTCAAGGCATGTGCAATATGCAAAGCTCTTTGGTGTAAAGTTTCCTAGGTTGCTGGAAAATGTTTTCCAGAAGTCTTTTATTCAAATAACGCTACTTTCCCCTCCCTTCCTAATATGAAAGCAACACATTTCTGCTTTATCTTTTTTTTTGTGCCTGTAATGAAACCTTAACTGGATGAAATTTCTCTATCCTACTTGTCTCTGTGAAAGCAGTTGTTGTACCAACATATTGAGGGTTGACAACTGGGAGGCAAAAGAGTACAAAGAACCAGTTCTCCAAACCTCCAAAATACTCAAACCCTGTAAATTTAAAAGAAGTTTGCTAAACCTTTTACTTGTTGAAAACAATGGGCAAACAAAATTATAAAAAAATAAGTATTGCATCAAAGAATGCACATGCAATGTCATTTAGCAGAAAGAAAACTGTTTTAGTAGTAACATTCATATACAGTTCTTAAAACACAGGCCAGCCCATTAAGGATAAATCTTGCCCAAGCATAAGATTTTAAGTAGAGAGTAGCAAGGTTTATTTTACCCACAAAAAAGAACTGCAACCTGAGCTTGAGTGCAAGGCCAAAAGGTTCAAGGGCAAAGACCTTTATCTTATCACCAGTACAATTGGTGGTGGTTCATTCCAGGAAATAAGAAAGAAATTTGCTCATGGATTTGGTTCAAATTTTGATGTAATTTAACAGAATGTTCACTATTTGTACAGGTTTTTGTTGTGAATACTGAGTAGATGAAGCATTTATCACAGCAACTAAGGAACTATCCTAAGACCAGACTGCGTGCTAAGTCCAAAAGCAGAGGAGTATCAGTCTTGTCTGTGAACAACAGCTTGCTAACAACAGCACAGTTTGCTAACCTGCAGCAACATGTTTGTGTGACTGAGAATGAGTTTAAGATTGCTGCCAAAACTAACAAGCAATTTGTGATGGTAATCCAAACGCAGCATTCCCTGCCATTGAACCAAATGCAATGCCCTAGGTTAGAGTGAGGACAACACAAGCATATGGAGTATGAGTTATTTCCTATGCACAGCAGTATGATGATCCTGTTTACTTGTGTTTAGGCTAAAATTAGTATTGCTAAGGCTCCTTCAGCCCACCAAGAAACTCAATATGTATCACTAAACTTGTGGCCTTCAGGTATGTTGGTGTACCAGTATCTGTGATCCCTGTGCACCAGTGGTTACAAGGGCCTTGTAACATTAGACTTCTTCGGAGAAGAGAATTCACCATTACAGACATTCACTTATAATTAAACTTTGCAAATCAAAAGTTTAAACAATAAAGAGAACAAATGATCCACCCAAATGGAACTCTTTTTCCCTCCCTGGAATGGCAGCTACCCTCACAAACACATTCAGCCAAATGGAAAAATTATCTTGTTAATGTCTAATAAGATTATATGTGTTTAAATTTTTGCTGTATTTTATTTAGCTCTGCTCAGAACTATTGTTGTGATTCATTGAAGAGGTACTTATACGTGGGAAATATTTTGTATAATTAAAAGAACTAACAATGCAAAACCCATAAGTCCTAAACTCCCTTACGGCTTAAAGCCAAGCCCTTGTCTTATGGTGAATATTTCTAGTCTAGTAAACCACGACATCGCCCTCAGAAAGCTGCAAATCATGTAACTTCTCCCAAATGCTTCCTCCACAAAAGCTTGAACAGTGAGCCAATCAGTTATACTGCAGCTGGGATCATTAGCAGTAGCTAATGCCATTAGCAGTGGGTACAGTTTTACACCAAACTTTCCATTTTTGTTCTTGAAGTGTACTAGCTTAATTTGCAATGATACATATTTCCCAGCAACAAGCAAATGCTACTTAAACAATAGCATCACTGATAAGAAGTTTAAAGGCGCTGGTCTTGCTCTGTTGGTCCATTTACCTCTCCTTGTAGCCTGAAAGGAATTCTTGTTATAGTCAAGGGAATTCTTGTGCAGTGCAGAATGCTGACTCCAAGGTAACAGCACAGATTTGTTTCAGCATTTTCTATTAAAAAATGCTATTTATGTTTTACTTCTACCATTTTCCAAGAAAATTCATCAGATAGATTTCTTTTCATATTAGGTATAATTCTCCTTCCAAACTTTCATTATACAGTCTACAGAGTCTTGTGTGCAGCTAGAAAATAGGGTTTGATATCCAAACTCAAATACTGAAAAATGTGTTCATGAGAAAACTGCCCTCTTCAAGTCCCTGTAGGTTATACTTATGCATAATGTATATAAATAGATCAGTGTTATTCTATCACATAAATAATGATTATGTATAAAACCTCATCTATTTAATTGCAGTCATTGTTATCTCATAAATTGATAGTTCTGTTTTCAATTTCATGCAAGTTTTGACCTTCATAATAATTTATGGGAATGTGTTCTCCTTTTTAATGATGTATTTGAAAGCATGTAATCTAGCTGATTCAAAAATGTGTCACCTTCTAGTTTCAAAACACAGTGACACAGATGTGCATTTTAGCATCTGCAGAATTTGAACCTGGATCTTTGTTTTGATGTAGTAGTAACATTCAGCTCTTTGCAATATGAAGTTCCATTCTGTCTTCTTTTTCCCTTGATGATGTAGCAAATGTTCAAACTTAGGCCAGTTGTCTATCAAAGCACATGCCTTCAGGGTTGAGGGAGAAGATGCTGCTGAGGCCTTGATCACACAGGACATCACACAGATGTCCTGAGGTCTAGGCCAGGATTCCCACCCCCTTCTAGCTGCAAATACAAAACACAACACTGTGAGGGCCGCTATGGGGAAAATTCAGTCTATCTCACCCTGACAGTGACAGATGACAAATAATGTTTGCAAATAGCATGGCACAGGAAGTCTACATGAGGTGACAACACAAATTCTATTAACACACACATTGGGTGTAATCCAACTTTGAAGGGGATGGAGATAAGAATCAACAGTATATTGGTTTGTTTGAATCTCATACAAGCAACATGCACAGAAGGGCTGAGACAATTGAGCCCTAGTAAATAGCACAGAAAGGAAGATTGCTGCCTTTACCCAACAGTGAAAGGAGGTTTACAGAGTAATTAACCATTGTTTTCTATAGCATGACATGTTTAACTTCCCTATTGTGATTATTATTCAAACATGAGACTTGGGAAAGCAAATGTGGGTAAGTGCTCTTGGAACAGGTCATGCAGAGTGTGAAGGACCAGGAATCAGAATGGGAACAATTTCAGAAGCGGAAAAAGACGTACAGCGATTGAAAGGACTTTATGATACAGACTTTACAGTTATTATGTATATATTGTATATTTCCCCAGAATTTGTAGCTCCTGGGCATGCCCAGGCTTGTCCACTTCCCTGCTTCCCTGCTGATTGGCTGGAGAAGCTGCAGAGAGGAGACAGCCTCCATTCGCCCTTTCCTTCCCCGGTTCCTCCCACGTTCCTCCCTCTTTTGCGTGTGCTCCTATCCCGATTTGTCCCCCTGTTTGTCTGTCTCATGCTCCACCCCATGTTCTGGCCCTTTCCCCGCCTGAAACCCGTAAAACCTCTGGACACCTCAATAAAGTATTCCATTTGCACCTCTACCTTGGCTCCCTAACCCATCCGTGCTGTGTCACGGCCCCATCTCCCCCTCGGACCGTGGCAGCAGAGTGCCCTCAGTGTTTCTGTTTTCTCCTGCAAATGGTCTTTGGCAGTAGCTCACGTGGAACTATGGAATCCACTTGTAGTCCCCATGCTCATATTCCTTGCCAGATAGGTCTCCTAGCTATTTTCCTTGACTGTTTCATCAGTACAGCTAGCTTTTTCTTTCAGGCTATGCTGGATGCCACATAATGGTGTGACTAATTGAAGTTGTTTCTTACCCTTCTCCTCCCCCAGATGTCTTGATTAATATTTTGTTGTATACCTTAATTAGCACATTTCTGGCTTCTGGCTGCTTGTAATTCAAAGCTTTCTGAAGAGACCCTAGTAAAACTTTACACATTGCATTATGACAAATATTGCAGATACAAACTCGTTACTAGATTTGTAATTATATCATGCCCACAGAATTCTATTAAAAACCCAGCATGACACCACAGATGGTAAAATGGGGAATGGGCTGCTTCCTGTATGCATGGAATTAATTCTGGTAAATCCCATCATAATTATGTTACAAAGTTAGACCATTAAAAGGAAAATAGCAGTTGTTAGCCTTTCTGATACAGTTTGTATTTTCTGGGGGTTTTATTTCAGCGGCTCAGTTTCCTGCCTACTGAATCATGCTCTCAAACAGTTTATATACAAAGACACAGAGGAAACCAGCCCTGCCATAGTTTTCCCATGAATAACATTCATATTATCTCTAAGAAACAGCAATTATAATTTCCCTTGAAGAAGTTTAGGATGTCTTAAATTTTGCTTTTGGCCTCACACACATGTAAATTTATCCCCACTGAGGCCCAAGACATATTCACAATGGGTGGGAAAGTTTCAAGTTTTATGCAGTTTTAAAGAGGGTCATGAGAAAGATGGCATCCCAAACTTGGCAATCTATGGTCTTCTCTTTAGAGGCAATGAAGCCACCCACAATTTTGTGCCTATTGATACAAATCAGATGAAAAGGGGCTCCTTTCAGACTCCGTGAACATGGCTACACAAGAAAGTGCCTACTTGAAGCTCTTTGCATACATGTTACTTACTCTTGGTGGGGGACAGAGCACCACTAGTATGAATTTATTTGATACAACCACTTTTCCTGACCTTAAAACTATTGCTTTCACACTTTATATTGCTAGTAAAAATTCACACTTTCTGGGAAAGGCTAAATTTCCTGTGGGTTTTTTTGGTGAGGATCTGGCTATACAATTTCTCTTAATATTGGGATGAATCCATGAAGCTAAATCCCTGTCAGGAAACATCTCCTTCATATGCCAAGACTTGGCAAATCTATTTCATTTCCACAACATGGAGAAGACAACGACACAGAAAGACAATAAACTAAGTTCACTGCTCTGAGCATGTGATCCTTGAAGGAATACTTATTTATTTTATTTATATATTTTTAATAGAGTTACAGGCTTCAAGCATTGCATCATTTGCTTGGAAGGAGTATTATGGGAACTGAGACTTTACTAACATCAGCCAGAATAATATAAACCACCTGCATTTATAAAAGAAGGAAGAAAACTGTAACTGAAGCAAACATGCATGAGCTCTATTCCTCAGCCAAATAAAGCCCCGTTTTGAGGAAAGGTGCTTGGATAGTGCACAATAATATCTGTCTTTCTATAAAAACTGTCACTCTGTGTCTTATAAAAATTAAATAAAGCAGGCGTGTAGAACCAGATGGTTATTTCCTGTTATTAGAGCTTTAAGGGACAAATTAATCTCTATTGTACCCTCCATTGACTTCAACACTGTCTCTATTGACTTGAATGAAATTACATTGCAGATAATTTGGATATGGGTTCTGAAGGATGGGAATCATTTCGGGAGTCATCTGTGTAAAACTTCTGCATTTCATGTAACTGTCATGAATTGTCTGTATCCTTGGAGACAACTTCACCATGTAGTTCCTTACACTACTAATACATCGGCTTTATACTATACTGTGGACATGGTACTTGGGTTTTAGAAATAACATAGTGGCCATAATTGGGATAAACAGCTCTAGTGTTGAAACAGTGTTAAAGTGTTACTGGGTTTGGAGCAAGTGCAAATATTTCTGTGGAACTGTGTAGTGTAGATGTACCTCAAATCTTATACAGCACAGTTTAAGGACCCTCCATGTCTTCATACTCATAATAAGGAATTTGGACTAGAAAGCCCCAACACCAGAGGCAGGCCCAATTTCTCCCCCCCAAGCCAATCATTCTCACTTGACCTTTTCTTCTCAAATATGAACATGGTTTCTGCCAGCTGGTTTCAGGTGGCCAGGACTGAAAACACCCAAGCCAATGTTGATAAGATGACTCAACAGTAGTGAACTGAACAAGGCTTTCATAAGCAAAGAAATACTGTCTGGGATATTCTACTGTAATTTGGTATGTGTTACTTGCCCCTGAGTTGGGGCAACTGAGGTTCTTGTTAATAGATCTCTTGGGGCAGATTCGAGTGTGTGGTGGTTTGAGACGCCCCCCCTGGGGGGGGCTGGAAGTGGTTGGTCCCAGGTGAGTTTCTGATGTGGGACCAATCGGAGCTGGTTTTCACCGCTGTGAAATTAGGATATTAAAACAGCTGGAAGGAAGTTGTTGTCAGAGAGTGAGAGAGATTCGGAACCATGAGGTGAGAGGAGAGAGGCCTGCAGGCCCCTTGCGGGGGGCCAGACCCCCTTTGTCCCCCCCGACCAGGCTGCAGGGAGCCCGGAACAGTATTATAACTGGACTGGGTGCCTGTGGCCAAAGTCTAGGGGGCTTTTCCCCCGCACTGTCCAGGAGAGGTGGTGGCGTGGACTTGAGAGGCCAGCCAGTGGGTTGAAGCTACCCCCTGCCCCCGGCAGGCAGGCATGGCATTTGGAGCTGAGCCAGAGATGGGCTGAGGGGTGGTCCGGAGCTGGAGAAGCAGCTGTGATCGTACAGAGCTGGAAGAACTCCAGGTAGAGGAGAGATACCGAAGCAGGCTCACTGCTAACCTCTTCCTCCCCCCCCCATAATGGCAGGGGAGAGGTAGCAACCTTGAACTGAGACTGAGTAACGGAGAGACGGGACGAAGGGCTCAGAAGAGGCCCTACGCGAGGTTTGGGTGGGGGCAGCCAAAAACTGAAGGAAGAATGTGGATGGGGAGGAATGCCTCCCTGTGACAGGTGGAAGCTGAGAAGCTGCAGCAGCTGGAACAGGGAGAAGCCAAACCAAGCAGGCTTTTTCTGGGTAAGGACTTTTGGTGAAAACTATGTGGGGTATAAAAAACTGAGCAAAACCCAGAAACCCTGCACCCTGGAGAAGAAAGAGTGAACATCTTACTCTCTGGGAGAAACTGTCACGTACCAGGGGGAAAGAACTCAAAGCTGACTCCCTGTAATCGTGATGAAGAGCTGGTAAAACAAATGTTCCCTTGTAGCCCAGGAGGAGACCTCAGCAGAAGCGGAGGAGCTGGTGGGGGTGCAAAAAACCCCTTCCCTGATACCCCAATGAGAGAGAGACTTTAACTATCGTCCTGGAGGGTTTTTCTTCTGAACTGATGTGGGAAGACCCCCAGGGGTGGTAGAGATTGTATTAATACTGTGTATTTATTTGCTTTTTAGTTTCTATAGTATTTATTGTGTTAGTAATAAATTTTTATATAATGCCTCCATGCTGAGTTGTGCCTGTCTGAAACCTTCTCTCTCATACATTGAGGCAAATTGTGGGGGAGCTTGGAAATTGGATATTTTTAGGGGCCAACCCCCACAGAGTGAAATGACACTGAATGACCAGTGTTTATATATATGGCAGGTTTATTTTAGAACAATTTTGTTGCAGTGGTAAGGAGGTGTGTAACTGTCTTGGTTACTACCTACAGAAATGAAACAATATAAAAGTTTAAAGGTATTGCTAAAGAAAACGTATAAGAAAAACAAAGAAAGAGAAAGAAAGGATAAGAGTAGATAGTGGAGAGGAAAGGCATCTCCACCCACAGATCCAGTGACCAGGTTTGGTTTTTGCAATTTAGGTGTCCTTTGGCTGAAGTGATGGTCGCAGTCTTGGTCTGTCAGGGGTGAGGGAAAGCCATGAAACAAAAAGCTCAATGGCTAATATATGTTCAGGTTCAGGTGGGAATGCCCATGGAGCTCTGCTCGGTGGGTGTTTTACACTGTCTGATGAAACACTGTGGATTATGTGCAGTCCTCTGGTGTAAGACTCCAGAAATGAGTCTCAGGATACTTCGAGGGTTTTTATGATTTATGGCCCCTTCTAATGTTTGAAGCTGTTTGATCTTGCTTAGTTAAGCCAGTTATGCCTTACCAGAAGGGAGAATACCTTCAGGCTTATGTGATATGTCCTCGGTGGGGGGAGGACATTGGTGTGTTAAAAAACATTATCCCACCTCCCCACCTCACAGGATCTGCTTCTTATCAGCCTTTTTCCTTATCTTGCTCAAAAAACAGCTTGTTGCTAAACAAAGGTTGGTTTGTAGTGGGTATGCACCCCCTCTGTCTTATGTAGATCAGAGGTTTTGCCACCACACCCCCCAAAACTGTCCTCTTTCCCTTTGGTTGTGGGGTGCAAGCCTGGCCTTAGCAAAGCACCCATAATTTAAACTACTTCAGCACTGGTAGCTGTCAAGCAGGAGTTTTGAAGAACCAGAGGGTTTGAAGAGCTAGTGTGCACTCCAGGGAGCAGCCAATGGGACTGGACAGGGTCTGACTAGTCTCCACATCTGCTTCTCAGCAGGAGCAACCAAGTGATGACCAACCTGAGATGCCTCTAAATACTATGGTCTCTAATGCTATAGACCAGCGGAGGAAATAAATCTCAATTTAATGTGGGTACAGAACTACATTTGTTGAAGATTTGTCTTGATAAGAGACAAAAAAAAATCTCACATTGGATTTTTTTTTTTTTTTTTTTTTTTTTTTGCAGAGCAACGCAGTGGTGCCTTTCATCAATAATATAGGCCATCCGATATTATACAGAAATGCCAATGTCACAGCATACGTGACAATCTGAAAGGGAGTTTTTAACAGCAACCCCATGATTTTAATCTATTTTGTCTTCTCTATGAACAGAGGGTATTTTTCTGGTTATAATGAAGAGGAACAAATTCATGTCTGTGCTTTACTCTACTCTGGAGATACTGAGAAGTGGGAAACATTATGATTCCTCTTTCATTTCAAAAATTGTGCAAGGCACTTAATTAGTTCTGGTAGGGACAAAAGTGACAGTAACATAAACTACAGAAGGAGTTCAATCTGTTTTGACTTTGCTTGCCTTGGAAATAGTGCAAATTGTGGCCAAATATAGTCATTTGCAAGGTTAAATATCCTTACCTTCCTTAGTTTCCCCGAACAAGTTATTTGAGTGGAGAAAAAAAGCAAAACACTTTCCTTTACCACTTGAAAATAGCACTGGAAATCAGAATATATCTTGTTTATCTCCTTATTTACAGCAACTTAGGTCTTTGCTGAAGCCCTTATTACTGTTGAACAGAAACATTGGAGACAAAGGCATTAGCCATTGCCTGAGTGTGCTGTATGTAATGTACACTGGTTACAAATAGCTTGGAGAAAGCTGAGAACTCATTAAGTAGTTGGCATTAAAAAACAAACAAACAAAAACAAAACAAAAAACCCCCAACCAAACAAAAACCAACAACCACAAATAGTTCTTTATTGAGCCTGAACAGCTGCAGTTGTGGATGTTTTTCTGGAATCATAAGATAATGAGTTTTGGGGGGGGGGGTTGTTTAATTTTTGTTATTTTTGTTTGTTTGTTTGTTTTGTCTAAAAGTTTTTTATTTAATTCTAAGATATGACCTGAATGTAACGCACTTTGTCAATGCAACCAGACTGTTAGCAATCAAAGTGAATGCAAACAATAGAAGTAAAAGATGTGGGAATCTGACACTTACTTGGACCAAGGTTTTCAACTCAAGAGGTCAGGGTTTGGGATAAAACAGATCTTGAGCCAAATTTCAGGCTTCTAGGTGTACCACTGGTTAAAATATAAAGTTGCAAAACTTAGGAATTGATGTTATGTTGTCTACCTGACTCAGCAAGGGATTCAGCATTTTCAGTGTGGCACAAGGAGGCCATTGGTATTTGCCATACAGAGCTGTGTAGGGAGGAAGGAGGGAAAATTATAGCAGATAGAAACAAGTTGTTCTTGGCTTGCTCAGGCTATTAATGTGACTAATGCCATGAAGTGACTAACCTCAGGCCCCTTGAGAGATGCTTGTTTTCAGAGGTGTTGGAGCATGCTAATTTTGAAACTCAGGCCATGAGAGATATATTTCTATTGCTAGTGAAGCACAAGCCTAACTTCTCTGCAGACTCTCAGGATCATACCTAAGGCATCTAACCCTGCCTTCTAGTGTGGAACAGCCCAGACATGAATGTTGCACAAGACAACACAACAATACAAAATTCAGTGAACATCTCTAGTCATTTTGGGACACCTTGAAAAACACCTCCCAGAGAAACAAGAGTTGAAGAATTGCAGACTACTGAGGGGATAGAAATTAATGTCATCCTTCTGTTATTAGGCCCTGTGTGGTTTCTACTCTCTCCCTCAGGACAGTTTTGCTACTGCAAAGATGGGATATGACAAATAGACTAAACTTCATTGTTTGCTTTTCTGAGATATAAGGATTAATATAAATCATGATGGCTCTTCAGTGGTCCTGGAAAATCAAGCCTTTGCATCATAGTCCATCAACTTCCACTGCAAAGGTTTTCCTTGCATACTTCTACAATGCACTAAAATAAAGGAAATAGAGGTTGATTCCAAAGCTGTTTCCTAGTGACTCTCAAATGTATAGTTCATTGAAATATCATGCTAATAATTCTGTATGAATGCCTCATTTCCAAGAATGATACAGGAATCAAAGAAATGGGAGATAAGACTACTCTAGTAGTTTTAAAATTAAAAAATATCAATTATTGTCTTTGGTCTTTTCTGATGATATGATCTGAGAGAATAAAATATCCTTTGAGAAAAATTAGGAAAAATCTATTTCCAAAAAGATAGATGACAATTTTTACCCACCTTTTTTATCAGCTCAATATTGCTTGCAAAGTATTTTCCATTCAGTTTTACATAATGATTGTTAAAATCACCCAGAACATCTTTTTTATCGTACATGTTTTTATCTAATTTTACCTGTATAGGACATCCCCTGAAACAATGCCTGATGCTATGTAACATGCATTTTCCCTCCAAATCAACACTACCTTACTTTGGTGCAGTTCAGAGTTAGTAATCTGTGGGTGACTTAACAGCTCTCTAGTAAAACCTATGCTGTTTTCTGTACTACAAAATGTTCATTCTGTCTGGGCAAAGAGACAAAATCCCTCACAGTGAGAATGATAAAGGACTAGAAGAGGGACCCAAGGAGGCTGTGGAAATCTGCATCCGTGGTAGTTTTCAAAACTTTACTGGACAAGGTCGCGAGCAACCTGATTTAACTTTGTGATTTTCCCTGCTTTGAACCAGGGAGCATACTAGATAATTTTAGAGGTTCCTTCCAAGCTGGGTTATTCTGTGAGTCTATATTACCTGCACAAGTTTTTCTGTGGCCTTTCTTAGACTCCTTTCGGAAAAAAAAAAAAAAAAAGAGAAATGCTTTATGGATAAAACATCGGTGATTATACCAAAGTTAACTTATATCTTCTCAGTAAAATCATTACTAGAGTGTTCAGATTCCTGGAGGGCATTATGAAAGGTAATTTAAACTGCTGCTTGGACATCTACCCCCAACACATGAATCTTCTGTGTGCCCTCTACTGTTTGGAGAAATGGAGTAGCTGCTTTTGCAATGTGGCCTATCATAAAAAGTTTTCTTTGAGGGTCTATAATACGACCTTTAGGTAAAACACAATCTGAAGTGTATTCCGTAATGAGTTTTTCAGGTATTCATAATGTAAGAACTTGTAACCTAAAAGTCAACAAAAATTCTTGCACACCTTAGAATTGCGTAAATACTGAAGGATTACCATTCTAGATTTCAGAATATCTTCAAAAGCTTAATAACCTCTGTGAATATCTTTGAGCTGGTCTCTGCAGATGTCATGACAGGTCTGTTGCAGAGTAACTGAGTCCTGTTTTTCCCTTAACAAGATGAAGTCATGCAAAAAGCCTGAGGAATATATCCCTTTTGCCACTGGTGCAACTTTATACAGAGCCAAGACTCACCTCAAAAAGATGTGGGCTCCGTTTTGACTCTGCTTTCTCTCTCCCAGTATGCAGGTAGGAAGAGTTGGGTAACAGTTGGGGTTGGAGGTGAGGCTCTGTCTTTGTCCTTGAGGGCCTACCAGGAGCCATTTGAACTCTTTTCATATTTCCAGCACCTTTGCAATATGTTTATGCAGCAATCATAATTATTCAGGCAAAGTTAGAGGGAATTAATCTTTCCTTTAATTTCCTGGGCTGAAGGGCAAGCTGAGAAAGTTTCTTTGCTCTCTGTCTATGCCAGCAAGCTTTATTTTTTAGTAGAAAAGATCTATCAATTTCAGCCTTGTTTGTTCTTCTACCAAGGCATTAGATTACAAAGAACTGCCCATGGATGTTCACTTACAATAAATTCCCACCTGACTACAGCGTATCCACATTTAGACAATGACCCAAAATTATATGTATGACCTTTCTATTTACAAGAACAGTTGCACCCCAGAACAGGCACCCCAGAGCCTTCTCCCAGCTGTCTGGCCCCAGAACCAGTTGTCATCTGATGCTGGGTTCATGGCGGCACTGGTCAAGATAACATAGCAACCTCCTGGACTCTCTGATGGACTTTACATTCTTTGTCTGTTTTACAGGATACTAAGCAAAAATCTTTCAACATGGAAGTGCCCAGTGATGCTGGGGATGAATGAGCAACCCTGTCCTCTGGCATGGATGAATTCTCCTGATTACTGAAGTGTTATTGCAGGTAACAATCACATCAGCTTGTGCTGTGTGGCAGGCAGTGATTTTCAACCGGGAGAAAGACAACAGTCATAGAAAAGTTGAAAACTGTCTTAACTGGACAAAAGTTGATTTGGTTGCCAGACTTAGAAGTAGGGTTTCCAGGCTGTCAGGTCACAAGAAGAGACATTTTCTTCACAGAAGTTTCACAGAATATTCTGAGTTGGAAGGGACCCAACAAAGATCATCAAATGGCCCATACAGGGATCAAACCCTTGGCATTATTAGCACCATACTCTAACCAACTGAGCTAGTCTCAGGGTCAAGAAGTCCCTTGACAGAACTGTAAATATTAGCACACTAGGTTGTCAGTGCTCAGGGCATCCTTTGTGCATGTGTAAATCAAGATATGTGTGTGTAAGTATCAAAAAAAATCCCTTGTACTAATACCCTGAGCACTTTAACAAAAATTAGAAGTCACAATGATGTCAAACAGTACCCACTCTGCTGCTTTCTGTGTGTCTGTACTTGATGGCTTAGCTGGACACTGTCCTCAGGAATCCTCACACTTCATGAGATAAAATGATTTATTGTGCTCTCAGCAAAGCCTTGCTTCTCCTTTAAGTCTTTCATACACAGAGCAATGTGTTAAAACAAAAATTCTCTTAAAGTTGAGGAACAGCTTCTCAACAGTGAAGGAAAATGTGCTACATTCACCTGAAACCCTTCAATGAAAAGGTAGTAGGAGAGAGGCAGCACCAGAAAAACTGTAATTCTCTCTCTGTTCAATGCTTTGAGCCCAAACTGAACCTTCTCCTGTAAATGTAACAATTACCACACAAAATGCTCCATGAGACCAAATTTCACATTTGTTCATCACAGCAAATAAAATATGCAGAAATGCTTTACTCTTTGATTTATTTTTTTAAAATGCTAAATTTCACCATGTGTGTGTCCCAGAAATCCATTGACAACTCACTGAGAGGGTTCAAGCAGAAAGACTTTGATCTCTAGACATGACAAGAAGAATCATGGTTACTTCAGTCTTCCCAGTTTAATGCTCTGTACGTTTTCATTACTATAGACTTGCTTTGTAAGAAAGCCTATTAGGAGCTTGAATGAGAAAAGGCTAGCTGGGTTCCAGTTCCACAAAGTGCTTAGTTACATCTGTGGTTGTAGGCTTGCTGACTGGGATGGAATCAGAGTCCACAGCTTACATTAAGCCCATGCTTTGGAGCAAGACTCTGTGAGAGCTTCTCCTATGCATCACATACATCCAAATCCTTAAGATTTAAATACATGGCCCCATGAAAGTGGCTGGATCATAATTTTCCAAGGTAACTGTTAAGTAGAATTAGCTGGCAATACACCAATTTAATTTACAAGACTACATGAACAGTTGTCTAGACAGAGCTGCAGAAATTATATCTCCTGTTACACTCATACAGCCAGTGTTCTCTGTAGAAAGTTTTTATCTTTCCTATTCAAACTATTTTATGAAAAACATACTTGAAATAACATTAAGGTTTGCATTTCCTAATGCCTCCTACTCCTCTCTGCAGCCTAGCGATAATGAAGAGGAAATTTTGTTCTGGGGTGTTTCTCAGCTTCTAGAGCACCCACATAACAGACACATGTGAAAATGATTCAAAAAGTGATGAAAAAAATCTCGCTACATCTGCATCTTGCTCCTAATCACACATTTTTATTCATTGTTCAAGTTGCAACAGCCATGTCAGTCCCAAGATCATTACAGACCTTTAAATATCTTAAACAAGAGTTATTTTGCAATATTCATGTTGTTCATTCAACCACAAGTGATTTTAAAATGGTTTTAACTTATAACAAGGCAATGGCTGAGAAAGAACTATCAAATTAGAATATTTTAAGAAAAAAAGAATTAGCAAGCATCAGCCACGGGCCAAATTATCAGGACAAGGGAAACAGCCCAGTTTTCCAGTAAAATAAACAAATGTTAACAGTTTGGAGGATGAAACTGATGTGTGCACAGCTGTGCAGCATTGTTATGGGAGAAGGCACTACTAGTCCCCAAGGCTTCATTAAAAAGCTTGTCTGAGAATCGAGGTTGGCTTCTGCTGTAAATCCCTCTTGGTGCTTTGGGCCCCTTTAAGTCATCTGGCATGCAGAATTATATGTGTATTGATGATCAGCTGCTCAGTTTGACTGCAAGGACAGGAACACTGAGTATTGTCCTTTGACTCAAGTATTTCTGTTTTCTCAGCCCCAAATCATGGACTTAGTTCAGGTTCCGCCCTTGCAGGAGGTACTTAAATGGCCATCAAAGTACAGTCTCCATGTCCTAGCAATCTTCTAACCTCTATGTTCTCTTATCGTTTCTCTGCCTCTTCATTTTTTTCCAGCTCAGTTTTATGAAATGCCTTATTGCTTCCCACATCTCATTCCTTCATTTGCTTTGCCTCTCTGCATGTCCTTCTTCATTTCCTCTCCACTCTGTTCTTTTGCCCTATGCTTTTCTGCCCTATGATGTTCAACAAGACCGGGTGCCAGGTCCTGCACTTTGGCCACAACAACCCCCTGCAGCGCTACAGGCTGGGGACAGAATGGCTGGAGAGCAGCCAGGCAGAAAGGGACCTGTGAGTTTGGATTGATAGGAAGCTGAACATGAGCCAGCAGTGTGCCCAGGTGGCCAAGAAGGCCGATGGCATCCTGGCCTGGATCAGGAACAGTGTGGCCAGCAGGACCAGGGAAGTGATTCTTCACCTGTACTCAGTGCTGGGTGAGGCCACACCTGGAGCACTGTGTCCAGTTCTGGGCCCCTCAGTTCAGGAAGGACATTGAGGTGCTGGAGCAGGTCCACAGAAGAGCAACAAGGCTGGTGAAAGGACTTGAGCACAACTCCTGTGAGGAGAGGCTGAGGGAGCTGGGACTGTTCAGCCTGGAGAAGAGGAGGCTCAGGGGAGACCTCATCACTCTCTACAACTCCCTGACAGGAGGCTGTAGCCAGGTGAGGGTTGGTCTCTTCTCTCAGGCAGCTATCAGTAAGACAAGAGGGTATGGTCTTAAGCTCTGCCAGGGGAGGTTTAGGTTAGATATTAGGAAGAAATTTTTTACAGAGAGGGTAATCAGCCATTGGAATGGGCTGCCCAGGGAAGTGGTGGATAAGACTGGATGTGGCACTTAGTGCCCTGGTCTAGTAACCATGGCAGTGTTGGATCAAGGATTAGACTGGATGATCTCGGAGGTCTTTTCCAACCTGGTTGTTTCTATGATTCTATGATTCTCATTTACCTATCTAGTACAGCACTTGGACCAACAGCTTCCCGTGGTTTGGCTAAACAAGCAAGGCAGAATTTGCCCCACTGTTTTCTCAGTGTCAGTAGATTAGGAAGTAAAAGTGCCTTTTTTAGCTGATACTGAGTGCCCAACTAATGTGATGCATTTCACCCAGAACTGATTGAAGATTCAGGTCTTCCTTCCTTCCTTGATCTGAATAATATTAAGACCACTAAAATTTTTGTTTTGTGACCTGAAAATTCATATAAAACATCAACTCATAGGGGTTTCTGTAGCTTAAATTCTGGAGAAGTCTCAGATGTAGTGAAGGCATGAAGCTAGATGAGGCATTTTCAGTTTTCTAGTAGTTTCAGAATAAAATGACGGCTATTAAGATGTGGTGTTTCTAATATCTAGGTCCATTAATCAGATTAAGTTGGATTCTAAATGTGAACATAACCTAAGGATGATAGCTAGATTATGCAAATAGTTTCTGGCTCCCTGCAAGGCACTGGTTTTAGGATCTATGGAAATCTGAACTTCCAACAAAGAGCTCAGTTTAAAGGACTGGGACGATGTGTGACTATGTATGGCTTGGAAAAGTGCATAGTGTTATAGTCAGATTTTTCTGCAAAACCCTGGCTAGCATAAGCAAAACCATATCCAAGAGAACACAGTGTAGGGAGCACCTTACATCCACAAAGTTATCAGCTAATAAACACTAGATGATCTGAAAAAATAAGGTCATACAGAGCTCCTGAGAGCTGACCAACCTTTGACTTGTCAGGAAGTACAACTCTTCTTTCTTTAGTTGTTACTACTTAGATTATCCTACCTTTAAAACCTACTACCTTCTCAGTTTTGTCCTTCCAGTACAAAAGTAAGAGTGATTATTGATTTGCAGCCAATGTGGATTTTTGTTTGGATTTTTTTGTTGGATTTCATAATGCTTTATGTTGAGAGGTTTATGTTCCAGAATTAGGAGTGGCAAAAGAGAGAAGAAATTTCACCTGGATCCCAACATCGGAAAAGGAGATTAAAAAAATAGCATGGGGAAAAAAAAGGTTTTTTGGCAACAGGAAAAAGCCTGAACCAAATTTGTAGCTAATCTATCAGAGTCTGAGGTTGCTGGAGATAACAGAAGTGCACATTTCCACTAAAGGAGGATCTGTTACTTTTCGTAGATGAGTTTTAATAGACAGGTATTTTACTTTGTTAACTGGAGACTGTCTGGTCTCTAGTGCTGCAAATCTGGAACCTCTTGGCAGAATTCTTTTGCTGACCTGTCAAAAATTACCTGTTCCCTTATAGAAAAAAAATATAAAATTGGGGGATTTTCCTTTCTTTTAGAAGCAAGTCTGTATTAAACAGTAGGTACTGCCAGCACTTCAGTGTTTGATTCCCACTGCTAAAGACATCAGAAACACAGAAGAAAGAAGAGTGGACCCATGAAGGCCATCCTTTTCAGAAAGAGGGGTATATGTGGACCATGAATTCTGACAAGAACAGAGCAAATAATGTGTGCAGTGTTCTACTGGATCCTTCTAAATTAGATTGAAAATAGCATATTTGACAAAATGTCAAAGGAAATATAGAACTGGAATATGTGGTCTTTGGATATTTATTCTAGAGTCACAATTTCCAAGTTAATTTCTTACAGAATTTATTGCAAATACAGGACAGAAAAACAATTTTCATCACACAAGATAGAACTTTATGGAACTGGTTAAACCTAGAGACATTGAAGATGTTTAAATCTGTTATTGAATATAGTGTCTCCAATAACAACCAAGAAATACATGGTTTTCCTTGTAAAAAGGAAAATGGAAATAAAAATGGGGATCTCTGAAAACCTTTAAAACAGGATTCAATATTAATGTGATCCTAATTTGTCAAATATCTGCAAAATCAAGACCAACAGTTTCTTTAAAAAAAAGAAGAGAAAAAGGGGTTAAAATCAATAATATCCCAAAGGGTCCAAGCAGATCCTGCGTGTATAAAACGTCCTTGAAAAAGTACGTTGTAGAGCTAAACGGGATGCCAAAAATATAATAGAGATGATTAAAAAGAAAAAAAATGGATTTAACAGTTGAAAGCTTTTTTGAGATTCTTCTAAAGTGCTCTGCTATTCTTTACACTTTCCTCTGTTATTATCAACAGGGTAGAACATAGTTCTCAGACAAAACAAAGAAAGTGGGTTAATAACAGCAATTATACAGAATGTTTGAAATAGCAGAGTACAGAATGCTCATCTCCAAAGTGTACTCTGTGTGTCTTACTTGTGGTGAAGCTCAGATCCAGCCCTCTGAAATAGGCAGGAAGTAAGACAAAGAACTTTGTGAGGAATGAGCCAGTGTGTGAAGGAAGTAGCACTCGGCTAACAACTTTCTTCAAAACAATACATTCCAATCAGTCTTTTCATTTGCTTGTACACCAAGGATGCTGCAAAGACAGGTCCTGGAAAACAGAGCAGTAGGAAGCATTATTCTATGTTCTCAGAAGTATTGCTGAAGTCAATGAATACAGTCTGGTTCAGAGTTGACATTTCATATTATTTGTTAACTAGACAAACAGCCTTTACAAGGTCTTCTCATTAGGTGTCTCTTTACTGCCATACAGGCAAGTGCTGTTTCTGATTTCTTACTGTTGTCTTTTTCCTGTCTCTAAAGAATTCCATTGAGGAAACCTTATATATTAATCTCCATATTTTAAAATTACCATGCTCCAACAGCTTTTCCAACTCGGTTTAGACCTTGGAATTATTTTATTGTATCAAGATATTACCCAAAACTACAGCACTAACTCTTTCTGACCTACACTCTCTTGGAGCAGCAATTTGAAGGGATTTATTTATTGAAGGCAGCTGGGCAATATCTATCAGAAAATAAGGGTCTGCATGTGAGCAGAGACAAAACAGGTCTTTGCATTCTCATCTGCAGAATGAACTGAGGATGCATGACAAAACTAGTTAAGACTGTGTGCCTCAATCCCTGGGTATGCAAGAGAGTGCAAATTTAGGCAGGGAGACACTTCAGATTTTGCAAGAAATTAAGCTATCACAAGTAATTGAATAGTAGCATAACCACGACTTGTACACAAGGAATAGTAGGTTTCTCATCTTAGATCAGCTTTGGGTCCATCCTGGAAAAGCGTTTCATATAATTTTCTCTCTTTGGGGAAAGTGTTTTGTGACAGGACACAAAACCAAAGAGTCAATCAAAAACTAGGTTCTTAGAGGGAAGGCATAATTACTGTAATTAGGTATCCAACTTGTTTTCTAAATTTTCAAGAAAAAAAAGATGAAGACAAGTGTGCAGGGATAATGCTGATGATGGGGCTATATTATTTCAGGTTCTTGGAATAATGTCCAGTCTGTCTAGCTAAGTACAGAACTACTATCTAAATTTTATTGAAGGATCCTTCTCAGTTTAGGAACTTCACTTCACTGGGACAGAATCTCCTGCTGGATATTTCCAAAAACACCTCCCTCTCTGCATCGACTGTGTATATAATACAGTTGTGGGTTTTTTTAGGCAGATTGTTTAACTAGACACCTGACACTTACAGGCAAACCAGAGGTATTGGAACCCATTATCCATCTTCTTTGGTAAAGGCATAAAAATGTTTCTTTTATTTAGACTCGATTAAACATTCCCATTGAAATAGGGACATAAAAGAAGAGCTGGATCATCTCAGGCTGTACGTTTGAGCGTCCTTTGTCCCAGGTCCTGCAGTGCCATTCGCTAACATAAGGTACCTTGGGGAATGGGTTTCCTAGCAGCTAGCATGCAGACCAGGAAATGCCATCAAGGGGTACTCAGGAGTCATCCAGTCATCTAGAGATGAGACTGAAGGGTTTGCAGGGAAAATTGCACCATATTGCGACTTCTGCCTAGGATCCTTTCTCCCAAGTTCCTTTTCCAGGGAAACCAGGGCACAGGAAGGTAGAGCTGGGTGTCACTTTGCTATTCTTCTGGGAGATGGCTGGCATTTGCACCGAAGTGGGATTGCACCGAGACTTACGGCACACAGTCCTGCAGTGGTAACCGAGACTAGATGGACTAGCTTCAGAGGGCTAATTTGCAGACAGGGACATGAAATCAGCATAGCCTGCCCTTACACTAAGTGGAAGAGTAGGCATCTCCAGAGAGTGAGCCATCTGACCTATTTCTTATGTATCCTCCCGTCATCCAGTTAGAGGATAGCTCTGTCTGTCAGTGACCAAAAAACATTTGAAACACGTGAAGATTGTCGAGGGATTTGTTTTATTGGGAAGCTGACAAGGAGATCTTTGTCTGAAGAATCCACTTTGGCTTCAACCCAAGGGAGTTGCAGAGGTACTGTGGGTGTCCAGACCCTTTTGGGTGTAAGCAATAGTGTGGAGTCCTTGGTTGTCTGTTGCTGAGAATAAGTAAGTTCTCCCCTTAATTCCCAGCCTGCTTCCTACAAACCAAAATCAATCTACAAAAGGGGAAAACTGGGACAGAGCAACATTTCCAACTCAAATTGCCTTGATTTTTAAAGAACTCAGATGATAACACAAGGTACTGCAGGCAGCTTACATTATTGCATTAGGCTGGTTTGGGGTTTTTTGGGGTTTTTTTTGGGTTATTTGCTGGGTTTTTAATAGGATACAATTGTATTAACATTGAGTACCTTAAATGAAATCTACAAGGCTGGACAAAAATAGTAAAAGTGAGTGGTTGTGAAATTAAGTTAGCTTGAGTGTTCTTTGGCAGTATGTAAAATTTTTGTTACTAGAGCACTCAACATCAATACAGAGGCAAAAAATCATTAAATAGGCATTTAAGTATTTAAGAATCCATACACTAGTCTCATCTTTAGTAGGATCAGTAAAATGCCTTGTACTACATACAGCTTATTCTATGCAGCAATTCACATGAAGTACTTAGCAATGGGGAAATTCTCCAATGTGTCTGGTTTTGTGTTCCTATTCCTCCTGCCTGCCCAGGTAAAGAAGTAGGAAAATGGTGCAAGATAATTGAACAATAGTAAGAGTAATGACACCGTAATTTAGAGTACTTAAAAGGCAGAAGAAGAGATGGAAATAAAAATAAAAAATGAATGCATATGCATTTATACAAGTTTGTAATGAAAAGCAGTACAGTGGTAGGGTGTGAAGTGATGCTGCTATTGTCCTGAGCTCTCCAGGGGATGGAATCCTACCTGGAACTGAGTGAGGTTCCTCTGCCTTATTTTAGTATTCTTGTCTGGTACAGAAAAGTATTGTGCAAAGAAAAGGATAATTATATTATTCTACGGTCTTCCCCTGATGTCTCCAAACCTAACTGTGCCTTATCTATGCTATTTCCATTATCAACTATCTGATAGCTGGAAGGGAAATGTAAGTCTATCCCTCACAATAAAAAGGAAAATAAAAGCTTGTTACTAGTAAAAGCTCTCTCTTTAAAAGACATTTAGTATTACAGCTCTGAGATTTCTCTTGGCAACTGCTGAAGTGGGCTGCCTACTCCTGAAGGAGGGTTGTTGGCTGCCTGTACAGTGCACAGGAGAGAGGACATCTAAGCTGGCAAGAGGTGCTATGGTAGGAATGTCACTGTTACCCCTCAGGATCATATGTGCTAATGTTCCTGCTGGAAAGAGGTGCTTGTCTCTTTCAGGATTTTTTAACACTGACTTTATAGCTTCACAAAGCACAAAAGTGAGTTTATACATATCATTATTTAAAGTGCTGAAATTCCCAACTGAACCCCCACCAAGTCAGCCATCTGAAACCAAGTAGCCCTAGAAACAAGGCTTAAGAGGACTTTCTTCCCTTTCCTCCTCCTCCTCAGCCCAGAAACAAGGGATAATCATTCTGAGCACACAGGAGAGCCAAGCAGCATCCACCAAATACAGCCTCCTATTGAAGCAGGTTCAGGTATTTTCAGCTGGAGGGGAGAAATGAACCCAAGACCAGCACAGCCTCAGAAGGTGTGTTGACCAAGAGATAATCAACTACAACAGCAACAAGTGAGAAAGAGAAAGCCTGGCTTCGTCTAGAGCAAAGCTTAACTCTGAAGAAACCGACTGATTTGAGTCCTGAAGGTGGGGTATGTATAGGAATATGTGTATGCCCTCATCAGATGCATAACTGTGTAGCTTCTTAGCACTAGTATGTTGAGGAGTATTCCAGTCATGCCCAAAAACAGGTATCTTAATATCATAGGACCTTTCAAAATCACTGAGAAAGTCTGGACCGTAACTAAGGAAATGGGAATGTTAGGAGTCTTATGAGCATCCAGATTAGGCATATTCCATTTTTCTAAATCCTTTTGTGACTCTGGTATACTATATTTAATGACAGATGATATTTCTCCATTTTAAAATTGTTTTTTTTTAAATATGCATATATGTATATGTGTCTATATAGCATGCAATATATTTATATTTCTTGGCACACTGAAAACTTTGTCCTCCCACTTCAAACCTTTCCTCAAGTCTCCCTGCTTCTCAGTGTGCAAAATCTAGCAACTATGACCCATGAAATCTTATCCTTTTCTCTACAACTTTGGTTGTTCTGTTTAAGATCTGCACATGGAGATGCAAAGACAGCTATTATTTTGTTCCCAAAACATTGGATACTGTTGTGGAAAAATACTGCACAGATTTTTCTCATTGCTACTTTCATGCTGTTCTTTCTGCTGGATTTTCTTTTTTTTAAAATCTTTCCTGTACAACAGCTTAAAATTAGAAATACTGGGTTTTTTTCTTTTTATATATGAGAAAACTTAAAAATTCCACTAATGCATAAAAGATCCTTCTTTATAGACTACATATATTTTTAGCATAGTGTAACATACAGATACCACAAGTTATTTAGTTAAAACAGTTTATGTAGGGAAAACAATGTAGGCTCAGTCCTATCACATCAAACTCTAGGATCTGAAGCACGTTCCTCCTCATCTCTCTGTAGACAGAGAATATGGTAGATATCTTCCTCTTCCCAGAGTGACTGATCTCCTCCTAAAGTCTGAATTATCTTGAAGATACCTACAATTTATCATGGACAGCAAGCTGTTCGATCTAGTACCCTCAGTTAAGTGTCATACATTAGAGGAGAGAATTTGGATTTCAGGTGCCTATGCTGCTAGCTGCTTCAAACAGCATCCTATGTCACTGGGGTGTCTCACTAAAACAGATGACCAGTGATTTACCTGCAGACCTAGAGCCTTTGTACATTTTTCTGGTAGTTATGATATCGTAAACACAACAATAAATGTGAATAAACGAATAACTGCAGAAACAGAGCAGACTTTCTTCCTGTTGGACAGCTAGCCACATATTGTTCTCACTGGTATTAACACAAATAATTCCTTTCTATTAACAGAAATTGCCCTCGATTCAGCTTGATATAATTATAAAAGAATCTGTCCTGTTCTCTAGGGTCTCTTCAGCTTCAGAGATTTCAAAGAAATCAAGAGTTGCCACTATCATTTTTACATAATTGATATGCTACATCAATCTGATGAAACACTGCACCACTGTAGTAGTGGGCAACAACATGACAAAATTTTTTCTTACATAGCACTGCAAATGACTGATTACCATTATTACTGGGATTTAAAATTATAAAAAGGAAAAGTATCCAAAATTTTGCAAGTCAAACAGAAACTGACAGATATAATTATTTGATATACTTGAAAGGAATACAAAATCTCCAAAGTAGCGAGCTTTGTAAGCAGAACAGATGTTTTAAAAAGAATAAAATGAAGAAATCTGCTTCTTAATATAGTAGCAGCTGGTGTTCTGCAATTACCCCCTACACCCTGGAGTCTGTGAATGTTACAGCCTGCTTACAGATAGTTTTATTGTTGCATAATTTACATTAATATTCTAGAATATTTTTATATGGCAAAAGCAAGGTGTGAGCTCAGACTCCAAAACTGAGTGTTGATGATGGTGTGTGCAGGCATATGAACATCACAAAAAAACAGAAATCCAGACTATTTGAAGATACAGAGCTCAGATCCAGAAAAGCTGAATACAAACCTTCAGACTCCTGCATACTAGGAAATATTTGGGAAACTTTGCCCAAAACAGAGATAGATCCTGAGAGTGGTTTAACCTACCTCTACTATTAGTTAAAGATATGTCTAAAATGGATACATAAACCCTCATTCCCGAGGCCTTCTTGGTCCCTGCTAGGGAGGAAATTGATAATGCAGGTATTTACTTAAAGAAAAAACTTCCAGGTACTTTGGGAACACACCAAGGTCCTAAGCAAGGAGCAAATGGCACACCCTAACACAGGTTAGGGTGTTGAGTTGCTGCTCAGTTGCTGAGGCAGTAATCACAGACAGCTTTCTTACAGAAAGTTGTTCCCATTCAGTTTCTGACACAGTCAGATTCAGCAGAGGTCTGAGTCTGGTTTGGGGCTCTCCATGATAAATTATATTGTTGTGTATTGTATTTCATATACAAGAAGGGGGAAAAAAAACTCTTTTAAGGCAAACTTCTGTTTAGTAATTTCAACACAAAAGAAAAGATACTTCAGAGTGTGGTGGACATTCAGGTGGGTCTGGCACATATGACAAGTGCCATCGGAGACCCGTGCCATTCAGCTACTCCAGGAAAATCTTACATAGCAGAAATTGTAAAGAAAAATAATTAGAAAGTGACCACGTGAGACTCAAAAAAGGTACCACGAAATATTGCTTTTATTTACATACATTATGTTATGAGGGTTAATGGTGCTACATGAGGCAAGGCAAAAACAGTTTTACCCTATGTTTGATACTAAGCTCAGAACGGGGTTTCTGATGCCCTTGCTCTTAGACTGGTGAAAGAACATTCACAGAGGGAAGTGAAAGGTAGTTTTAATAGGGATACAGGACTTCAACAAATATTCTACTTCATCTCAAGATTTTGCATCATTTGTCCCAGTGGAACAAATACCACGTGAAGGCTACCAGTTACCTGTCACCTGAGGCAAGGAGAGAATCTAAAGGGAAACTGAGCAAAAAAAGGTACTAAAGGCTTTACAGCTGACAGTGGTTATAAACTAAACTGTATGCTGGTATCTGAACTGAAACACAGCTTGGATGCTGAGTGGTATCAAATATGAAAAGATCTGCTGTGGCTGATGCAAATAGACTTGGAGAGAAGGGATTACTTTTTGTCAACTCAGTCTTTTTTGATCTTATAACATGAATCAAGTGAAACTATCCAAACCTTTATTCCCTGTCAAATATTTCTGATGTTTTGGAGCCTTTAGTCCCAGTTTAGAAGTCAGGCAGCCTTGGCCTTCCTTACCAGTTCAGTTCATACTCTCTTAACAGACAAATCTTCACCAATTCAAACCACCAACTTAAACACATCCATGGCTACTTACAGCCACTCACCCAAAACAGCAACATCAGCTGCTTCTTCTGAGACAATAAAATGTTTCTGGCAGGCTCCAGCTCTGTCATATCTTATGTCTACCTTATATCTGGATGAGGAAGGGTAAAGGTGTCTTAGGGGAGAGGGCAAGGCATTGCCATATAGTAGTACAACTGGAAGTGCAAGTGAAGGGCATGTCTGTCTAAAAATCTTTCTCCAGAACAAGTAGTGCATGGAGTGCTCTGGGTCCTGTCCTGAGCTCCCAAGTGTAAGAAGGACATGGACGTACTGGAGTAGGTCCATCAAAGGGCTACAAAGATGGTGAAGGAATTGTAGCATCCCTCATAAGAGTGGAGGAGAGAAGGCTAATGTGTATAAACACTTGATGGAGGAGTAAAGAAATGAAGCCAAACTCCTCTCGGTATCCTTTGAAAGGTCAAGATGTAATGGGTACAAATTAAAATTCTATTTAAAGAAAGCAAAAACTTTTTACTATGAGGGTCATCAAGTATGGGTTTAGATTGCCAAGGAAGGCTATGGAGCTCCTAGCCTAGGAGTGACTCAAACCCTGACTGGAGACAGTTGTGGGCAATCTTCTCTAGCTGGCCCATCTCTGAGCAGGGGTTTGGATGGCCCCTACAAGTGCCAGTCAGCCCCAACCTTTCCTTGATTCTGTGAAATACAGCACTCTAAATACGTTCAATTAATCCTATATGCGGACCCACTTGTTCCAGTATATGAATATTTCCTCCTTAACTACACTGATCTAAATGAGACAATCTAGAGTAGCTCCTTTCCCCATAAGTCCTACATCTGAGACATCTGAGCCTCTAGAGCTGATCTGCTCTGATTTCTGCCCAGTGGCAGCAGCACGCTAACAGCAAGTTTTTCCTCTGCAAAAGTGTTAAAGACGCAAGTGGGACAGAACAAAAAAGGTTAATAATTTGGTCATGACCCTGGCACTGTCCTGTGCACACCACTCAGCTGCACTGCCTCCACAGAAAGGCTTGCAGAGTGTCTGCAGTCTTACCTCCTGAGATGGGAAATGAGCTGTCTTTCTGTGCAGTGGGTTTGGGCTAGTCACCCCTCCCAGGGAAAAGGGAGAGCAAGTCATGGCTCCCTGCCTCTCCTATACCATTCTTGCTCACAGGGCATGCATGTTAGCCATCTGTCCTCCCAGAGAAATTCCCCTAAGGATGAATATTTTAGGGGTTAGGCAACCCTCTCCCTGAAAAGTTGCTGAGCATCTGGCACTTCAGTAGGAACTGAGGATTAAATGACACTAAGAACCTGCTCTCACCCTATGGTTATGAGCATGGAGAAAAAGAAAAAACAGACACAGCTCAATTTTACTTTTATTAGATTCTTGTGGTTTTCTTCCCCTCCACCCCACCCCAGGTTTTTAAGGGCAAGAGGCTCAGAGCAAAAGAGGGAATGAGTCACTGCAATACCTTCTCATTAAACTAATGACAAGACATATAAACAGAGGGAGCTCACTTGGCTAATGTTCCTACCATCCACAACGCTAAGCCATAGGAAATTAAGGCAGAAAAAAAGTCCTGTAGCGTGCCTTGGACTGGGTGTTCAATTAACCTTAAACTGGAAATGTTAACATCTGGTTTGAAAACAACAGTTAAGCATTTGCACCAGGTGCCCTATAGCTGGATAGGGCAGAAAAGAAGTAAAATCAAGTGTCAAGCTCTGTAGTTTGTACCTTTGAGTGAATATGCACTGGGTAGTAATCCCTCTGTTGAACCACATTCCCAAAGACAAGCAGTTTTGCACTGTTCTCATTCCTCTCTTTTTAATACCAAGTAATTACCCAGACACCTCCCTGGGTTATGGTAGGTGCTGAATGCTTCTGAAAAATACTGTCTCAATAAAAGCCATTATTTGCCAGTCTGACTCCATGAAAATCAACTTGCCAGGAAAAATGAATTCTGAAGGGCTCCATGCTAAAACCTCTCTTCAGGGAATACTCCCTTTTTAGTAGAGAAGTATATATGAGTGAACCTCATTCAAAGAGATTAAAAAGGAAATAAGATGTTAATCTGCAGAAAGCATCTTATTGCAAAACCGTCCTAGGTCTACAGTGTCAGCCACAGACTGTAGGAAGAATGAGAGCTTCTGGAATGGAGAAAATAATTTTGAAATAGTTTTAAAAATTGCAGTGTTCAAACCAGGCTCGTTTTCAGCAGTATTTCCCAATTAATATTTACAAGCTTTTCAAATTGAAATTTTTAATTGAAATTAATGAAAATTACAACCATTACTTTGAAACATGGTGATAACATTTTATTTTAAGTGCGGACTGGCAGTTCCTGATATGCTTGACAAAAACTGTGGACATAGCAGCATTAATGTCAAGTAGTTTTAAAGAAAAGATTTGAAGATCAAATTTTCCTAGCAACAACTGTATATAATTGCATAAGATATCAATCTTGTCTGACTGATAATTTTAGGTTTTGGAGCAATTCATGTTGAAGCCTGCCTTGGCAAAAATATCTAGCTACAATATACCTTTTTGTCTCATAAATACTTTAAAAACAGCTGAAGCCTCTTCAGCTCCACGGTTAATGTAAAGGAAATGAGGAAAAATGTTCCTTTCATTTTGTAAAGGCCAAGGTTTAACAGAGAAAGAAGAATAATTTAGAATTTTAACTATGTTTGTAACAGGCACTCTCTATACAAAGAATCATAACAACAAAACCCAAAAAGAACAGAAAGTTAAAAGCACTAAAATTTGTAAAGAAATTTAAGGCTGATACAAAACTAGCCCAACAAATTAAATTATACAAATATCATATGTGGTCTGTCCACTTAACTTATCCACTACAAAATGTACACCATTTCTATATAATACAGCATGAGAGTTGAGCAATCATTTATTCCTGGCATTGTTGGCATTGCTCAGTGTGCAAGTAGGAGAATTATTTTTACACTTAGTAACCCTTGCTAATAAACAAGGCATTATCCTGGCAATGAAAAAAATAATTGTAAATAGTTGAAGCTGTGTGGGTGGCTGGGTGGGGAACTGCTGATAGACTGTAATGGAGGTATTTTTGAGCCTGGAGGTGCAAGTAATTTTCTCTACTGGTTTCTAGAGAGAGCTGTTTCAAAAGTACCAGCTAAAAATAAAAGGACATCATTATTATTAAACACCATCAAGCTGACAGACACTTCTGTATTAAGATGCAAATAAAGTCTTCATGTCACAGATGATTACTTCTGTTATTTTCAGTTCTTTGCCAAATTTGAATGTTTTGGGCCAACAGTTTTCACAAGAAGCAAGTGTCTTAGTTTGAACATGTTTGTCTAAACTGTGTCTATGATATTTGGCCTTTTCGAAGAGAGGGATTAACAAAAAATAATATTTGCTTTTGCTCATCACAAGTTTTACAATGCTTTTTAATCAAGAAGTTTTACCATTGCCACATGACACATCCAAGATGACATTCATATATGTGGATTTGGTATCAAAACCATTCTTTGTACTATCCCAGTGCAAGTTTATTGCCATCTCAGCTTCAGTTTCAGCTAAGGCTGATGTGTTCAATACCTTCTTTGCCTCAGTCTTCGCTATGTATGTCTCCCAGATCTCTGCTCTTAGTGGAAGGGTTAAAGGAGGAGAGGGAAAAGCAATGAAGATTGGAGTTGGAGACTATTTGAGAGAACATGAGCAAAAGAAGGCTTTTCTCTGTCATATTTGAAAGACGGTGTAAACTGGAGGAGATCTTTGACAGCTGAAAAATGGCATCTTCTTACTAGAGAGTTAAAGTTTGCATCACAATACATACATGCAAAGTTGCATAAACAGTAAAAATTCTAGTATTTTCTAAATGCAATGTTTGTCGTTATACTCTTCACCATTTTATGATATTGCTTTTGCAGTTTGGATTGATGAAGTCTTGTAGAAAGCATTGTGCCTTATCTAACTCTCAGAAAGGCATCCAAATGAATAGTGAATCTGCATGGAAAACAGTTTGATACATTCATCAGCAGAAACTGTAATAGTAATAAGGTTCAAACATCAGTATTAAGAAGGTAAAACACCTTCTAAAGGAATTTTAGTTTCATCCAGTTTAATATGAAAGAAATTATGCTGTTACTGCTGAAAGCCCACAACTTTGCTCTCTTAAATACTAGGATAAAAAAACAATGTTTACTGCCACTTGCCAGGCTCAGATTCTTCACAGGAATACAGACCCTCTTGCCCAAAGGGAAAAGAGGTTGACCATCCAGCCTCATGCAAAAGGATATGAGACAGGCTAATGCTGAAGATAATAAAACACTGCAGTCCCTTATACAGTGGGGAAGAACAGAAAGATGGATTTGGAGAAAATAAATATGGAAAATTTACCTGAAGGCCTAAATGTGATAAATCCCAATTTCACAGTTGTCTGAGTTGTGAGTCCAGGCACACATTTGCATACTTTATAAATTTGGACTTGGACAACTAAAAGATCTGATCTATGCAACTAGTTTATTCACAAAAGAAGAAAGAACTGATGCTATACACTGAGTAATGCAGTTGCTTACTTACAGTTCTCATTATCCAGTGTCCCAAACAGAAGAAATATGAAAGTAGTTGTTAAAATCAAGTTCTTTTTTATGCAAATATCAAGGCAATTTTTGAAAAAGAAATTTATGATCAATAACTGCAAATACAGTGGGTAGCTCAAGAAGAGTCACTTCTTATCATTCTGAATTGTAGCAACAATGAAAACATCAGATGCTGAGAATAGTATTCTCCTATCAATAAAGTGACTTAAAAATAAATGACTGATAGAGGTTGAATTGAATAATAATTGCAGTTAAATAGTCTAATATGACTAAAGACAATATGTTCTTCAACTTTAAAATACCTACTTATGCACTACTGTGAAAAGAAAATTGGATATAAAAGCTGTTCTTCAACATCACTAACATTTATCTAAACAAAAAAATTCCCTAAGGTCAAAGGGGCATTAATAATCATATCCTTCTATAGGGGAATCCCACACTTTTAAATTCTGGACATGTTCTTTAATGTAAATTGGTAGATGAACTGAAGAAAACATATATTAAACATATTTTTGATCATTAAATTCTCTTAGTGTTCTTATTAAATGTGATTGCCTAGTATAAGACAATTTTTTCATGTGTCTTATATCTAATCTCCGTTTATTGATGAACAATTTTTCCCCCAAAGTTTTTCAGGATATTAAATGCTGAGATTGGAAATCTCCAGAAATTGATTGAAAAAAAATAATAATCTGATCTATAAAAGACACCAGTTTTGATTATCTCTATGCTGAATCCTTACATTGACTTTTCAATCAACATATATCTAGTCAACTTACAGGCCTGAGATGGTTCTTTGCTGAAATTTAATACAGTCTCATATGGATTTTAAGAAGTTGTGTTGTAGTGTGTAAGGAAAATAGGCAAATAACTATATCCAATAACTGGATATCACATGAAGCTGTCTTGATGTAAATCCCACCAGTATAGTTACAGAGAGGTCAGAAGATCACCAAGTGAGGCAGTTCATCACACAACGCTCACTTGTTACCATATTTGAATTTGGCAATAAGGTATTTTCTTGCTATATAGGGCAAGAAGTTATTTTTACATATTCTCAGTTTTAGAATATTTCAAATTCCTCTACCAAACTGGGACAAAACCCAAGAACCTCAAAGAGAGTAATATGAAACAAACAACCAACCCCTCTCCCCTACAAATATAATCTTAGAGTAGTGGAAATGCTTACTTTTAGATGTTGATCTTTTTCATGAAAAAATCTTACTTTTCACTGCAGTTACATTTCAGAAGGAAAGTATTTCTGAAATGATAAAGCAGAGCATATAATTTTCAAGATACTGGAACAAGATATTGAACAAATGTCAAATCTTTGTGACATGGAATAAAATACTGAAAGCAATTCTTTGTCAAAAAAAAGTATAGTTTTGACAAACTGGCATTTTCAAATAAAAAAAAAAGTCTTTCTTTTAAATCACATTCATCTCTACATGTCTCCAGGATGCAATGGACTGATTCTTGTGTGATTGTATATGTACTGTAGGAAACAAATCAGCCATGGGCTAACAAGCAGATGGCCTCCTATGATCTTTGGACTTCTAAATGTAAAAAATAAACAAAATCAAGACCAGCAGAAGGATGTCTAACATTGTAGTATCACTTTCAGGGAATTTCTTCTTGATTCTCTCTAGAATACAACAGACATGACTACCAGAATATGTTATCTGTTAAATAAATTAATTCCCTGAGCTATCTCCATTACTTTTTTGAAATATATTCAATTACACATCTACTAGTAGGTGTATTTTGTTTATGGAAGATGATACCACAACTTGAAAAATTAGGAACTGCGAGCTTAATCAGCCAACTAAGTACCCGAGAATATAATTTGTAAGTATAATGAGTTAATTTTTTCTCCATACTTACAGTTTTATGCCACCAATAATTGCAGCGCTCAAGTGGAAATGGCAGCCGCATGTGGCCTTGTATCCCAACAGCAGCCAGCGGGTCACCTCAGATTGCACAAGTGCCCCGCTAGGTTATCTCAGAGTGAGCTGGCCTCTGTCTCATGCTGTTTGGTAAAACATCGAACATCTTAACGAAATAGCAACTGAATTGTTCTTGAAAAGGAAACCTGGGGCCAAATCTCTGCCAATTTTCCACCCTTCTGACCTTGGAACTCCAAGAAAGAGGTCAAAATAACCCAAACAAATTTTTAAAGCAGTCTAAATATAGTGTTGAAGAGGGGATTTTACAGTCACTACTGAACTCTGGTGTATCCCAAGGCAAACACTTTTCCTTGGCAGGGATGACTAGGGGCTGCCAGTTGTGCCCAGGACACCCCTTAAACCCTTGAGCCACAGACAACTTGGCTCTTTGCCATTCTTTTTCTAAACCTGCAGTTTACAGAATTCAGCTGCATAGGAATATTGGATGTCAGTGGCTATTGCATTCCTTATTTTCTCTTTCTGCAGATAGAAATTTCTTATCAGTCTGATGCACAAAATGGCAGGCAGGGCAGCATGCTATCAGAGCTGGTAGGCTAGAGGAGCTGAGGACGTTGTGTCATTTGCCACTTTGGACAAGGGCGAAATGGCACACAACAGAGTGGTTTAAAGGAAATTTTCACATAAAGGATTCAGGAAAAGAAAACCGGCTGACAACAAATAGATTGGAGGTAGGAGGAAACACCAGCCAGTCACCACAGACACATATAATCTTCCACAGAAATAAAGCTGAAAAGGGCCAGAGTTTGCTGAGAGCAGAGCAGATGGCTCAGGCAGTGAGAGGGCAATACCCCCAGCCATCAATAGGAGAATTTGCAAGGTGTTTTTAGAGTATGCCTTCATATTTACTTGTCCCAGTCAAGTGAAAAAATAAGAATAAACCTTCTTTATTAGTGATGCTTTGTTGTCATTTATCTATTTGCTCTTAAAGTGCAGCTAACATGGCTCAATAAACAATGTGCTGTGGTTAGTGAGGAAGCTGTAAAATGTGTGCCAAACCAACAGGTGAATGACATTTTTAAAGCCACTAAATATTTTGAAGTTGAGTTTGAATTTAGAACAGATTTCTTGTCTTTATTATTGTTATTATGACCATTATCTTTATGACCGTGACATATAGAGGTCATCACAGAATAAAAGATGTCCCTTATCCCACAGAAGGTCACTATTTAAATTTAAGACAAGCGATTATCAATAACATCTGAGAGGTGAAGAGGGTTCTTCAAGGAAACAAGTTCCAATTGGCAAGATGAGATGGAATTTGAGGTTGCTAAAAAAAGAGAAGCTTGTCCAAAGTTTTTTATAGATACTATGTAAAGAAAAATTAGAAGGGGTTTTCAGAATGACAGCAAGATAAAGTAGATGTTTATGGCATTATCTGCACATGATTGGGAGAGAATGAAAGAGAGTTATCAGTGCATCTTACGATCTTAAGAAAATTGAGGTTCGAGGAGCTTTCCTTTATTCACAAGGAGCATTCCCCCTCTCCACAATGGAAAACTATTTGCAGACATTTCACTGAAATATTCTTGTAGACTCTTCTCATTGCTCTCACTAATGAAAACGTAAGCAAACAATGCAGTGGGTACCTTTAGCACAGTGATGGTACATTCCCCCAGACCACAGCATGCTTGGCTAAAGCGCAGTGTAGACCAAGACCTTCCAACATACCCCTTTCTTTGTAATGATTGTATACCAGTGTGCATTCATTGCGACTCTAACCTCTCTTTCCTACATCAGCTTTTGCAGTACCTTGTGGCATCTGCAGGACAAACCAAGTTAATTTTTCTCATCCAAGCTGGAAGAACACAACTTCCCCTGTGACAATGAGAAGCCCACAGAGGAGATGGCAGCAAAAGTTTATGGGAAATGGATAAGTTCAGGAAAGTCTGAAATTCAGGTTGAAGTTCAGGAGAGCCACAGGAGATTCAATGTAGAGCTCTTCTAATGAAAAGAATAGTGCAAATAACTGAATGCTTAGAAAATTGCAGACAAAACAAACTTGTTTATCAACTTGATAATTTTTGTGAGCAGGTAGTTGAGGGTGCTCAAAGCAATAGGGGCCTGTGGCCAGGTGTTATCTCTCCTTGAAACTCAGCAGGTAAAATGCTGGGAAAAAGAATCTACTAAAACTGTGTTATATGTCATATCCCTTATCATCCACAAGCCTCTGGAAAGATTGAGAGGTATAACGGACTGCTGAAGAGCATTATGTGAAACATATGTTAAGAGCATATGTTAAAAGTGTTAGATGATGGGGCATGGAAGCACTGGGATGGAAATTCAGCAGAAGCCACTTGCCTGGTTAGCACTAGAGGATCTGCTAACCAAACAAAATCCCTGCATACTGTGGGAGGAGATAAGGTCCCCACACTACACATTGGGAAGTTACTGGGGAAGTCCGCGTGGGTTTCTCTTCCCATGGGAAAAGGCAAACCCATTTGTAGCATTGTCTTTGTTCAAGGGCCTGGGTGTACTTGGTGGGTAATGTTGAAGGATGGGGAAACCAAGTGTGTGCTTCATGGAGATTTAACCTTGGCGGGGGGGAAATAGTTTGTGGTGTAAGGTGTATGTTGCGTAATGCAGGGAGTAAAGTAGCAGGAATGACATGAACCAATGAAGAGCAAATTTTGCAAGAAGCAAAGAGAGTGTGACTGTGGGCTGGGCTGGGCCTGTGTTGGCGCCCAACAGTGCTGTTTCTCCTGTACTGAGCACCCACCCTGATGGAATGGAACCCAGGTCATGGCCTGTTTTTGAACCTCTGGTGAGGTGGACAAAGCCCATGAAATAGCAAAACAATATCTATTTGTGAAAGGATGGAGGACAGTAGTTAATGAAGATTTACTAGTCTGTATTTGTATGTATTGGTATAAATTCAATGGAATTGTTAGAAGATACATGAAATTATGTGGAATCTGACTCAAATGGTATGGAATAAAGGGTGGAGACTGTATCGGGTCTGGCTGAGAAGGAGTTCATTTCCTCATAGTAGCTCTCACAGTGCTGTGCTTTGCATTGGTAGCTAGAAAAGTCTTGATAACATACCAGTGTTTTGGCTACTGCTGAGCAGTGCTGGCACAGCATCAGCAGTATCGCCCCAGCATTCCCCCCATCAATAGACTGGGGGTGGGCAAGATCCTGGGAAGGGACACAACTTGGCCAGCTGACCCAAACTAACCAAAGGAATATTCTGTTCTATATGATGTCAGCTCAGATATAAAAGCTAAGGAAAGGAGGAGGAAGTGGGAGGCATTTGTGATTTGCAATGTTTACCTTCCTAAGCAACCACCACACATGTTCAAACCCTGCTTTCTGGGAAGTGACCAGACATCACTTGCTGATGGAAAGTAGAGAATAAAATTATTTTTTTTTCTCTTTGCTTATGTGCACGTGAACTTCTGCACTGGCTTTAGTAAAATGCCTTATCTCAACTTATGAGTTGTTTTCCATTTATTTTCTCTCCCCTTTCCAGCTGGGAAGGGGGAGTGGTAGAATGGCTTGGTGGGCACCTGGTGTTCAGCCAAGGTCAACTCACCATACTGTAACTGATGAACATAAAAATAAAACAATTATTAGGACAAAAAAATAAAGAAGTACGAACTTTAAATTTGTTCCTTCATAATCTTCTAGTCTTTGGAGAAAGCAGTAACTTTTTAAAGACTGTTGGAAGAAAAAGATGTAGATAATGAGCTCCTACGGTATGTTAATCTCTCCTGATTCCCCAGCACGTAAAGCATTTTAAATACAGGTCTAGTAACTGTGATCGCTGAAACTGTGGGTGGGAAAAGGGACAGCTACAAACTGACAGAAATGTTCTTATCCTTGCAGTTATGGCTTCATTAGGTTTGTTCAGCAAATAAGTCATTGCACACTGGTCTTTTGCAAAGGTGGTGTTTATTCAAAGCTGTACAAGTACTGCTCTACTGCAGCTGCAGAGCACCAGTGTCTTGACCTTGCAGGGCTGCTTTCCTAAATGCTCATCTTTGCTCTCTGGGCTTATGCATGCTCTGCTCATTTGTGATAATACTAGTGAAGTACCATTTGCTTCATGCTACATCTGGATCATTTTGCTGCTTCTGGATTGTCTCCAAGCACATGACACGATACACCAACACCACCTGACTTCACTCCCTGCTGCTGCTTGTCCATATACAGAGATAATCTCATCCTTTCTCCCTGAGGCCTGTCACTATGAAGTTCCCAGACTTAAAACATTCTAGCAGTTCCTAGCATTCTCCCTCATCACTGTCACTGTCTCCATCTTTCCCCAGGGTCTGTGTGGTTCCTAATCAAAGGCCATATTTGCGATTTGGAGACTGAGCAAAATAAAGAGTAGGCCCCCACTCCTTTGCAGAGGAAGGGCAGATAGGTAAAGAAGGAGGAAGCGGAGGGAAGTAAGATAAGGTTTGTGCAGCTAAAGCAAAACACACAGCCCTGTGAGCAGCAGAACAAATTAAAACTTAACTTATTGAGGATTTACGTTTTGAGGAAAGTATTCCTATGTGGATGCTCTGGTTTCTAATCAGAGCTGAACTAACCCACCAGTCCTTAATTTTCTGAAATAGTTAAAAATACTCCTTCACTTGACTGCATATTTTCATGAAATATGGGGGAAATTATTATTCTTAAGAACTGCATTCCTCTTTCCCATGTGGCTGAAATCAGCCAGTTCCTCCAAAACATTACCAGGAAAAGACGGAAATATGTTGAGATCATTAGGTACACCACATTTTCCACGGAAATTGGGCTAAAAATAAATTGATCTTTGCTGCATTTGGATATTTTTCTGTAGGACATCTGGTCCATGATATTTCAAAGTTCTCCTCATGCTCGAAGACAAGAGTGTGCAAGAGACTGTGTAAGTTTTTCAAAGACTCGAAACAACTCAAAAGGATGTGCATGGGAGTGTGTTCCAGAGTCAGTTATCATGGAGGGACCACATGACCTCTCCAAGCCCCTTTTCTGCCTCACAGATCTGGGCCACTACTCACACCTACTCTCTTTGTATTGTACATCAAGAACACTCTCTTGCTTTTATCCTATGTTGCAGTATTGAAACCTGAACACTGACCTTTCTCACACTTAATTGTGGTTAGTACGACTCATCTACTATTTACAGTGCTGTTATTGTTTACTTTGGCTGAATGCCAGGTGTCCACCAAACCTGCGCAGATTCCGCCTCCCCCCCCCAAAAAAGGGAGATGAAACAAAAAAAACGTGAAAAACCTGGGCTTACCAAGGAAGAAGGTTTATATTTACAAGGAGGGGAAAAAAAAAAGAAGAGCCTAATAATGCTACAAACACACAGGCAAAGGAAACTAACAGTAAAAAATTCTACCTCCCTCGCGGAATGGCGTCTCGGACAAACGTAGCTGCCTACAGGGCCATACCGGAAGAAAGAAGAAGGGTCAAGCTAATTTTCCCTTCCCTCTTATAGTCGGACTGATGTAACATTATATGGAATATCCTGTTCCTCCTGGAAAGAGGAAGTGCTATTTTACTACACAAACCCATTACAATCTCCACCCCTTATTTCATACCATTTTACGTCACACCCATATCCCATTATTCGCCTATATCCTGCGCTTGTACAGGTCTTGTATTCTATGGTGGTCTCATCGTTGAGCACCAACATCAGCTTGGTTTGGGTCTTCCTCGTCTGGTGACTTTTCCTGCAATATACAACTCAGAATACAAATTAGTTTTTTCCCGAGGTTAAATCTCCGTGAGGTACACACTGGGTTTCCCCATCTTCTCTCATTATCCACCAGGTGTATCCAGGTCCTTGAGCAAAAACGGTCCCACGAATGGGTTTGCCTTTGCTCAAGGGAGGGTTAACCCAAACTGCTTTACATAACATCCCTCTCAGGTGAATTACTAGAACTTTGTCTCCATCCACAGCGTGAAGGGGCTCTGATTGGGCAGGGCCAGCTCGATTGATGGAGCCTCTAGTGTTAACCAGCCAAGTAGCCTTTGCTAGGTGCTGGTCCCAATTTTTGAAAGTCTACAATGCCTTCAAAGTAGTTTTCAGCAATCCATTGCATCACTCAACTTTTCCGGCAGCTGGTGCATGATATGGGATATGATATACCCATTCAATGCCATGTTCCGTCGCCCAACTAGTAACTAAACTGTTTTTGAAATGAGTCCCATTGTCTGACTCAATGTGCTCTGGGGTGTCGTGTCACCAGAGGACTTGCTTTTCAAGACCCAGGATGGTATTTTGATCAGTTGCGTGAGGTACTGGATAAGTCTCTAACCATGCAGTGGTTGCTTCCACCATGGTGAGCACATAGTGTTTACCTTGGCAGGTCTGTGGCAGTGTGATATAGTGAACCTGCCAAGCCTCTCCATATTTCAGTGCCCACCATACCATAGGGGCTTCACTCTCTTTGCTTGTTTAATGGCAGCACATGTCTCACAATCATGGATAACCTGGGAAATAGTGTCCATGATTAGATCCACCCCTCGGTCTTGTGCCCATCTATGGGTGGCATCTCTGCCCTGATGGCCTGAAGCATCATGTGCCCATTGAGCTAGGAACAGCTGTCCCTTGTGCTGCCAATCTAGATCTGCCTTAGACACCCTGACTTGTGCAGTTTGGTCTGCTTGTTTGTTGTTGTGATGTTCTTCATTAGTTTGATTTTTGGGTACATGGGCATCTACATGGCGGACTCTCACAGTCAACCTCTCAACCCTAGTGGCAATGTCTTGCCATAAATCAGCAACCCAGATGGATTTTCCTCTACACTTCCAATTAGTCTTCTTCCACCGATCCAGCCAACCCCACAGAGCATTGGCTATCATCCACGAGTCAGTGTAGAGGTAAAGCCTATAGTAAAGCATATAGTTTTATGCTCCCATGTAACTTATGAATAACCCATATCACTGGGATAATGTTGCAGAAATGGAAGAACTGGCATATGATTACTTCACAGAATCACAGAATCATGGAATCACAAAGTCAATTAGGTTGGAAAAGACCTCTGAGATTGAGTCTGACCTGTGACTGGACACCACCGTGTCAGCTAGACCATGGCACTAAGTGCCACATCCAGTCTTTCCTTAAACATCTCCAGAGACGGTGACTCCACCACCTCTCTGAGCAGTCCATTCTAATGCCTAATCACCTTTTCCATGAAGAAATTCCTCCTGATGTTGAACCTAAACCTCCCCTGGTGCAGCTTAAGACTGTGTCCTCTCATCCTGTTTCTGGTTGCCTGGGAGAAGAGACTGACACCCATCTGACTACAACCTCCTTTCAAGTAGTGGTAGAGAGTAATAAGGTCTCCCCTGTACCTCCACTTCTCCATGTTAAACAGCCCCAGCTCGCTCAGCCTCTCCTCACAAGACTCATGTTCCAGACACTTCACCACTTTCATTGCCCTTCTCTGGACTTGCTCCAGCACCTCAATGTCCTTCTTGAAGTGAAGGGCCCAGAACTGGACACAGGACGAACAGTATGGCCTTACCAGTACTGAGTACAGGGGGAGAATCACTAATCCTGCTGGTCACACTGTTTCTGATACTTTAGAGCACTGGTAGTGCTCTAAAGATTTGTGATAGTTAAAAGCAACAAGACGTCTGGCAGGAGCGTACTTAGTTTCATACATCTCAGGAAATTAAAATATTATTTGAGAAATTCTTTCTTCTAAGAACTAGCTGAAAATTTATTTCAAGAATAAAGACTCCCAAGATTTTATTCCAGGAATAAACTTCTCAGTCATATCCAGTAACAGGTCCCTGACTTCTCTTAGAAATTATCATTACTGGCAGACAAAACCAGTAAGACTCTTGTGCCTACCCTAAAGACCTGTCTAGGGTTAAACAACAGTATTTTTGTTCCTGTATTCTAGGAAGTTACATCTTTTGGGACTTCTCCTTTGTCTTTGAACTCACAAATAGAAGCCTCCAAAAAAAGTCCAAGGAATATTTGGAGCAAAGTCCAAATCTCTTTTCTTATGTTCCAGGAAGGATGCCATTCTCTACCAGTAATGTGGTTCATACTGTGTGTGCATAGACTGGACTATGATCTTGATGATATATGCTAACCTCAGAAAGTTACTCGTGAGAGATAAAATTAATGAGAGCGGGAGAATATGTGGGCAGTGAGTGCCAGGAAAAGGGAGTGAGAAAGATCTTTGAGCGTGTTTCCCTTCATTCTTCATGTGGGAAATATGCCATTTCCACATCCCATCTGCATTTTCCAGGAATACATAAGCTGTGTTTGATAGCAACAAGTACATAGTAATTGTGTTTTCATTTCAACATGTCAGTAATAAGCATTTCTAAACATTTCACTGTACAAAGCTGGCATTGCAGAAAATGATTACTAAAAGTAGTCAAGCTCATTTACATTCATTCTCATGTCATAGGAAAACATGGTGGATGTGTCTGCAGTGCTGGCAAGTGCTGTGGAGCATGGAGGCACTTGAGCTCAAGACAAGTCCAGTTCATGTAGCAGCCCAGTACCACTGCAAAGAGCTCAGTGTGAACAAGGAGTCATTAATAACACAGATTCTGAAGGTTTAGTTTAAAGCAGTGGAAGCAGGACCCAAGTGGTGGTATAAAGCCACTGTGATCTCTCCACAAGGCATTGTAGTGCAATTAGTACGAGTTCTTGGTAGCTAGAAACCATAGGGTTTTTGAAACATTGGCCACTCCCAAGGTAAGTCAGGGGAATTTAGGGTTGGCTTTACCTTATTTAACCTTGAACAATTAACACTGCAGTGTTTAGGTAGGTTCAGGTAATCATCTGTGGCATGATTCATTTGCCCACTTATAGACATAAATGCTATGTTAGAAACCCTGAGCTATCCTGACTGACTTCCTGCAGCCACTTCTAGGGAGTGTTAATCATCTGTAACATCAGACCTGACATCCAAATAGGAAATAGAAATTAATCATATAGTTCCTCTACTGCAGTTCTCAGGAGTATATGCATGATAATTACTGATTTTTAATAATAATTCTGTTTGCATTATTTTTACCATACTAACACCTGCCAGTTTACTTAATGTCTACAATATGCTCCTTTCTCCTGATATGAGGTCATTAGTGCAGACCTGAGGGCAGTTCAAGGATGAGATCCTTGCACTGTGCAACACAAAATTGCCTTTTTTTTTTTTGCTCTGTCCATGCATTTTGGAGAGATTTGATGGTGGAGGGACCAGTATGTGGCCAGATGGAAAAAAAATCAACAACTCAGATTTCCCATGTCACCAGCAATGTCAAAAGAGCAAAGGAAATAAAGAAGAGGCAAGGAAGCTTGGAAAAACAAAAATGCTCTGAACCTGTTTTGGGCTGGTTGGCATGTTGGACGTCAGAGAAACACTGATGGTAGTGTCAAAAGGTACTGCTAATGGTAGATTTGACTACCTGCTGAAGCAGAAAGTTCCTATCCTGAGTGTTCCGTGTCATCTCCTTGGAGGCTGTCTGCAAAAAGTCAGCTCCGGAGCTCTAGGTAAATTTTTTATCACAGCAACGACAATCTGCCCAGTGTCAAATCATTCTGAAGTTTCAAGTAGATGCAGTATTTGCATTAATTCCCAGTCTAAGCAGCCTTTTTGTATTTCAGTGTGTCACTCACCATCTTAGCATTCCTTATTCAGAAATAGGGAGGAGACTCCCGCATTTGTTCCTCTGTGCCTAGAGCACATTAAGACTCCTTTAGGACAAAGATCCTGCTGAAATCCACCATGTTTTCATTATTTCATTATATATTCATCAAGCCTAGTTGTCCACAGTGCTCTGATGTATGTCAGGAGGCTGCAAGGTATGTCCCTGTGATGGTACCTGTCAGAAACATCCAGTTCACAGCTGTCATACAGTATATGCCATCTGCTTAGACAGTTGGGCATTGAGTTGTACAAGAGCAAAGAAAAGGACAAGAATAAGTCAGAAAGCTTTGGGGAAGAGACTGAGCTTAAAAGAATTTTCCTACAGGAATACAAAAAAATCATTTTAGTCTCTTCACCAAAACTGTAGATTATACTTTTATGCCTTAAAATATTTAATGTGTGCTTGTATCCACATGTCTTCTGTATCTTGAAGTTTACTGTGAGCACTTTATTTACTCTTTATAAATAGATCAGGTCAAGGGACTCCTTCAATTTGCCCTTGTGTAATAGGTCTAAAACAGTGGTACCAAAAACCACCTCAGAGAAAAAGTACCTACTATGACTGGTTGAAAATGACTGAATTCTTGGAAGAGATAAGCGTAAAATGCAGATTTCTTGTGGCTTGGGTTACAAAATGACCCTTGGAAGGGCCTCAGCAGGTGTCATGTGTATACAGAAATGACAAGTCACACCACTCAGGCTTCTTTCCATGACAGCCAGCAATAGCAGACTGCGTTAGAATCAGCAGCAAGACAGCACCGAGGCAATACAGGATCCACACAGAGTATTGCATGTTGCTTGTCCGAAGTGCTTCTGACTCCTTGTACAAACTTAAGCAGAGGGAACTTGAGGAGGTTTTTGCATGAATATGAAGATTTATTTTTTTAAGGAAGGAGGATTGGGTTGGAAAAGTTTTCTCCCTTCTGCTAGAAATCAACATTAAAAATAAGACAACTTAAAGAAGACAAGGACTGAAAAAAATGGGGAATTCATAGCATTAATATTCAGAAAAAAATTGACTTAATAATAATTACTTATATCATTAGTTCAATTAGTTGAACTTCCGACAAAAATAAGTGTTTGTGAATTTTTTTTAATGTCAGAAATATATGACATGGCGCAGACAGAAAATATTCTTTTAAAGTGGAAATTTAACTTCTTTTCTGAACTTCTTTCCTGAACAGTGAGGCTTTGCCAAACCAGAATTTTCATTGAAAAATTGGTCACTGAAATTTTTTCTAACTAGCTCTTCAAGGAACTTCTAAAGGAATAGCAAGTCTATACAGAAAAGAAGCTTCCAGTTTAACTGTATCAGAGACATCTGGCACTGAAAGCTGTCAAAATTAGTTCACCCTAGGGGAAAACTGTCCAGATGCAGAGACATGTTTGACTGTATAATGACCTCTGTTATGCAAACCAATATTACAAACTTAAATCTGTATCTGTTAATGGGTAAGAAAAAAATTAAGCTGAACAATATGATAAGGAACACTTTAAGATTACAGTCTTAATTAAATGGAAGATAGATGGTTTTCCTCCTGAACAGTTGATTAAAAAGTAGGATCTGACCAGAACAAAAAAATGCTAACACATCAACATACAGGATTTAGGAAAAAATGTATGCTTGCAGCCCAGGAATCCAACTATATCTTGGGCTGCATCAAAAGAAGCGTGGCCAGCAGGTAGAGGGAGGTGATTCTGCCCCTCTGCTCTGGTCTTGTGTGTCTGCATCTTGAGCACCCAGCTCTGGGACCCCAGCACAGGAAAGACACAGACCTATTGGAGTGAGTCCAAAGGAGGGCCACAAAATTCAGTCAGAGGGCTGGAGCACCTCTCCTGTGAAGACAGGATGAGAAAGCTGGGGTTGTTCAGCCTGGAGAAGAGAAGATTCTGGGAAGAACCTAGAGTAGCCTTCCAGTACCTAAAGGGAGCTACAGGAAAGCTGAGGAGGGACTTTTTATGAGGGTATGTAGAGATAGGACAAGGGGGAATGGCCTTAAACTGAAAGAGTCTAGATCTATATTAGATGTTAGGGAGAAATTCGTCACTGTGAGGGTAGCGAGGCACTGGCACAGGTTGCCCAGAGAAGTTGTAGATGTCCCATCCCTGAAAGTGTTCAAGGCCAGGTTGGATAGGGCTATGAGCATCCTGGTCTAGTGGTAAGTAGTGGGTTGGAACTAGAGGATCTTTTAGGTCCCTTCCAACCAAAACTATTCTAAAATTCTATGATCCTGTGATTCTAGTAAACATTAAGTGAATCAAGCAAAAGGCATTACTGGTCCGTTTGAAGGTGGATCTGTATGGATGTAGCCTGATAGATCTCAGTGGCACTATGATATTTGCCTAAAGCTTTCTGGATTAGGTCATACAAATGGAGGACATAACGCTACCTGAAAAATTTGTTAGATTCTAAGATAAATAATTAGATTTTTATAGTTTTAAGTCAAAAATCATAGCAATAAAAATCTTCTGCTAGATCAGTCTGTGCAAAAAGGAAAATACTAACGCAGGGAGAAAGTGTGTACTTGAGACAGAAGATAACTAGGCTTGTTTATATAGCATTACCCTTGTCTTTAATAATGGGAAAGATGAGAGGAGGCTTAATAGGAATGAATATTCAAAAAGGAAAATTCCAACAGACAAAGATGAAAAAAAACCCCTAAATTCAGAGTGCTGAAACTTCTGGAGCAGACTGATCTTCAGCCAGGAAGTACTAGCATGTGAAATCACAAGCCCTGCTTTTCCAAATGATCCTATTCATCTGTGGCTAGTGCATTAGCACTAGAAATTAGCAAACACAGCACTTGTATTTTGACATAGAAAAATGACCCATGCAGTTACAGGATTATCAGCCTAGTTTGCAGTGTATGTAAGGTATTGGAACAAAAGAAAAACTATTTAACAAACTGGGGACAAGCAGCAAATGGGATACAATATAACCTGAATTCACAGCAATAAATTTTGGCAGACAAACTTGTTACCTTTCTGTAATATATTTGTCTATGTTCAGATGAAAGAATGTGATAAAGACAACACAGTGAACCTTCTGCTAAACCTCACATACATTCCGAGGACAAATTATTAGTCCTTAAGGCAAAGAGATGGAAATTCTTACATTAGTTTTAGGAAAAGACCTGGCTCCAGGGTAGGTAACAGCAGCTAACACTGAAGGAAGACAAAGCCAGCAAAAGGCTGGTTCTAAGTGGAATATGATCAGGATCAGCCATTATGTCAATTGTGCACAATACCAGGGCACAAAAATTAATAATAAAAGTAATTAATGACACAAATATGCGAGATCATGTTAATAGAAAGGAAGGTTAGAATACCATATAGGAAGAACCTGATAATATTGAGCAATGAAGCAATAAAAATCAGATTAAATTTAACATCCTGAGGTGCTAGATCAGGCACGTAGACACTAATAAAAAAGATTTGCTGCAAGCTGGAGGCTGAACTGTGATAATGTGAGGAGAGGAAAAGGCCCAGACTGGAAATAATAATTCACAGTATGGCCATGAGTCATCAACATGATTCAGCCGCACAAAGGTTGATGCAATTGTATGACATATCAGGAATGATATTTCCAGTACAGGGACAGATGAGAACAGTAAACCAATGAGGATTATACCTGGAGCATGACAATAACCCAGCCACTTTCTATATGGTCACTCACCATAAATATCAATGGGATTACGGGATCTAAACAGGCCTTGTTAGCCAAAAAAGAAAGAGCTAAAAAAAGTGACATAGACATTCAGGCAGGAAATTAGTAAGATGGCAAGATACTGAAGAGACTTGCAAAAATCTGTCTTCTGCCCCTAACAAAAAAGGACATAGGGCACTGCCTGCAAGGGAAACTCCTTAAGGGCAGAGTAACAGGTAACACAGACACAGGAAACACTCTTCATGTGCATGCCCAGGAGATCTTGTAATGTGGCTACTTGTGGTAACAGGAGACCTCAAGGACCTTTTGGTGTCTTCTAGTAAATGATCAACCTTTCCTCAGCTAAATCCACAGTTAACTGGAAAGGAATGTTACCAGAGTAGGATTTGCAGGTTTTTACTTAAAACTGGATAGGATCTAGAATTTGAATCTCTAATTCTCATCTCAGACACTCTTCTGGGGGTTTCCTCAGGGAGGCAGCATTAGCTATTCACTCAGTCTTTTAAACTCCACTAGAAGTGAGTGGTTCAAGAGTCATAGCTCAAAGTGGTTTTATCACCTATGAAGGAGTTTTCAAGTTTTTAGATCTCACTCCAAGAAAGCAAGGTATCTCCCTTCTCCCTTACGCTTTGAGAGGAGGAGGTGTCAGGAAGCAAACTGGATATACCACAGAGAGCTTAGAAGAGGCCTCCTCCCTCTATCATCCAGAGCAGCCGATGTGTGGGAAGAACTATAAAGCCATAAACTCTTGTCAGAGATGGAGATAGGATGAGACCTGTACACACATCTGACACTGCATCTGGCCAGCAGGAGCAATCTCACACCCTCAGTACCACATAAAATGCACACAACGTGTAGTGCACACCAGGCAAGGAGTAAACACTTCTATGATGTCGTTCAATCTAACCAAATACTCGTCCATCAGCAAGAGACAGGGACAAACTGGGTTTTGGAGCTATCAGAGCACTTCTTCCTGGCTTGGTGAAGGTTTGTGCTCCCAATCCTTTCCCAAGGATGCCACGTCCCCCCTTCCAGCTTCTCAGAAGAAAGTTTGACATGAAGTTGCCATCAAATTGCCAATAATTAATTTTATGTTGTGCTTCCTGGACTCATTTTTACTGATTTTGCTATTGCAAGGAATACATTTTAAGGCTAATGAGTGACAATTCTTGTCACAAGGAGCAGATCTCTGATTAATTCTTTCTGCTCTAGATTAATTTGCGTGACAATCATTTGTGACAAAGATTAATCTTTCAAACAATTACTGTGACAATTTTCTCCACAGAGACAAGCCATCACACTTGTGCTGCTTTACTCTGACCTTGTTTTGTGACTTTTGGAAAGTTATTGTTCTCTTAAGATTCATTTTACCTACCTCTGAAATCTGTATAAGTCATCTGCACCGGGTGTTTACTACATATTGCAGGACATGGGAACTTAATGAACTGTGAGATGATCAGAGGGAAAAAGGTGATTGGAAAACAATCGGGGATATTCAATAAAAAATGTAATAGCCATAACTTCAGAAATATTATGGTGAAAAGCAAACCAAAACATAAAAGAAAAAGAAATTGCCCCTGCTTTTTCTGGAAGATTTTTGGTTATTTACTTCTAAGAACTGAGGGTGTTTTGTAAGTAATTTTACACATTTTGATGAAATCTACATCCAAAATTTCATAAAAAGAGTTAGTGAAGTGATAAAAGCTCTATCTCTAGCAATTAAACAATATTAATGGCACTGAACAAAGTTAACATGCTTTTTTTGGCAGAACTGTGATGCCAAATATGCAAACAATATTGTTTAAAAATATTTCCTTTTTATTAAAATTATTTGTAACATCTCATAAACGTTGGTCCACACAGTCACTTTTGAAGCACATGGAATCTCTTCTCCTCATAAAACATTCATTATGTAGAGACAGAGTTATTCTTAGACACAGAGAGGGTGTGAGCAGCATGATGGAGAAGGCAACTTTTTCTGTTAACAGACTCCTGTTCTTTTCTCTGTTTTTCATATTTGAATAAAAATATACTGTGCAGTTACCATTCCTGTTCAAAACTTGGTGTCTAAAGGGGTACCCAATTGCTGATAACAGGAGCTGGCTCCACAATACACGACATAGAACAGTAAAGTGTATACCATTCTTCTTTCAAAAGGACAACCACATTGTTAGGGACCCTCCAATGAGGACTGTCACTTGCAGGCAAGGAATATCCCGCAGCTTCCTAGCCTGGACCTAAAATGATTTTCTACAGCTGAGTTTCCAAACTATTTTCTGTTTTATAAGTGGTAGATTTCATTAGACTTCAGGGTAGAGGCAGTGAGACTGAAACTCAGATTAAAACAACTTGAGAAGAACCTGAAGGAATTCAAACATCCAATTCCAAGAACATAATCTTTTCCTTTTTCATTGAAAAGTCATATCCAAGGTTTGTAGGGGAGACCCCATGCCCTCACCTTCAGGAGACCCCTGCTGATGTTGTACATCCTGAGTGTGCAAGGCTCGGCCATGTTTTCTTTGGGGGATAAGCTCCATTGCAAGAGCCTCATGGTCAAGTTTGTCTTTAAAAGCTGGGGAGGATCCAGATCCAGAGCTCCTGCAGGATAGACCAACCAGGTATGGCTGATGACACCTCCACTGTGGACCACTGTTAACAGGTTTTATAGCTGTTCCACTTGTAGTTGGCTGTAGATCCAATCCCAAGGAACTCAGGCCTCCCAGCCCTGGATGGGGAGTGAAGGGTCCTAAATCAAACCAACATCCATCCCACTGGCAGAGAGGCACCTGAATGCAGGTGTTGCACATGCCTCTCGGTGGATCTCGGTAGCTTCAGAGTTTACCTGAAACCTCTCAGGGAAATGAGAGTCTTTTCTGGGAACCCGGAGTTACAGATAAGTGCTTTGTCCCTACAGGCACTTTTTAGCACTCCTTATGCTGCAGGTCCCACAGGTTTTTACTGGTATAAGGCTATTATTCCCCTCTAGTACAGTGTCACAAAGCTGGGCAGGTACAGCAGTGTACCACTCTCTGAACAGCTACAAAATATATGGTCAGTTTTGTGTTAGCTGGTTGTACAGTCTCTTCATGGATCACATATGCTCCTGTGGTTAATGGGACTATGATGAAGTCAGAAAAATCACACATGGTTACAAACCATGCAAATGCTATACTAACAACAGAAAATACTGTGATTTGTATGATAGATCTGACACCCCTCCGCCCCCATATTTTCAACAAATCAGAGGCTACAATCTCAAAGAAGCTATTTCTATATCTGGGCTGAAAGTTAATAAGCCTGATAAAAAGTATGAACAAAGAAACATGGTTGGAAATTAAAATCTTTCAAGAATCATTAAGTGTAGACATCTGGGTTTTCCAAAGTTCATTTACACTAAAACTAATTTTCCAGTGCAAAGTTTTGGCAACTATTTTAAACAATAAAACATTTGATGCTGATGATGTAACTAAGGAACTCTAAATGAAATTTTTTTCTGTGAAATGTTGTCTTAGTCCTTACTTCAGTTTAAAAAGGACAAGCAATACATCTCAAACATCTGAAATTCTGCAAAGCATTGGATACTGCAGTTAAACAGGAGACTTAAATTCATTCATGGTTTGACAGGAAGGTGCTACATGGGATGTGATGGGAGGGATACTACAAGAGGAAATTTTGGCTGGATGGGGTTACTGACGAAGCTCCTCAAGAACCAGCCAGAAATAACAGAGTGATCAGAGCACAGTGTCCAGGCCCAGGGTGACTCTCAGACCCTTTGGGAGGCAGTCACTGAAAGCCAACTTCAAAGCTAAGTTGGACTGAAGTGAGATGTTTCCAGAAAAGAATAGGGAATTATGTCTTCCACAGTTTAAGGCAACAGTGACACCCCCCTTGGATCTTGTATACAGTGAGAACTTCCATGCTTAAAACAACAAAAGGAGAGCAGATGCTGGAAATTGTCCACATACAAACTTTTCAGGGGAAGTGGCAGGCTGGAATGGTGCTAAAAGTACTTCACAATTAAAACATTTGTATGATCACGTCCTTACAAATGCAGGGTTTATATGAGTTATAGTTCATGTAGGATGAGTGCTGATCTTAGACTTTGGTCCCACTATACTGCTTAACATAGATTTCAGTGTGCTCTAACCTGCAGAAGAGACTGGTCAGTCATGCCATGGCTGACATCAGTACTTAGGTCCATGGGCTCCTTCCCAGAAGATGCTGACCTTAATTGCCACAGAGTTCTAGAGTTTTCATATGAAGTTGGACTACATACAACCTACATTGTCACATTTAGCGTGCAAAGCTTGGGGCAAGGAACACACTTTAACTGTACTAACACTTTAGTGTGTTAAAAAGTAGTCTGAAAAAGTCTGGTATGCTTAGTTTGTTAAAACAAAGGCTATTTTCTTTTATAAAAGAGAATACTTAAATGCAAAGAGAGAGCTGAGACTGGCTAAACCTTTTAGCCTACTAATAAATCTTACAGGATCTTAAGCAACCAGAAAAGAGAAATTTGACTTAACTGTCATGTAGAAAATAGACAGAGCAAAAGTCACGCTCTGTCATGCCATGCAGTCCTTCTTGCAACCTGTCTGCTTTCACTTTGCAGCTGTTAAAATGTCCTTGTGTAGTTGCCAGTGATTGTACAGAGAAATTATTCCAGTTCTGCTACAGTCCCTCAATGCTAGACTATCATTTAAAAAATCAATTGCTCCAAGCAAAAAGCTGTGGCTGTCCTAAGAGGCACAAAACAAAGATCAGCCTATGTCAACCAGGCAGAGTTTGCACAGCCCCGGTTTGCCTTGCCCAGCGGTTGGGTATAAAGTTCTTAGGCTGCTCTTTGATTACTCACCATTCTGAGGATTTTCAATGATATATGCCAAACTGAGAAGGAATATAATGTTTGCTACCTTTTCATCCAAATCTATGAGAATAAGTCAAGATCAGTCATTATTAGGCCTGCTAATATCTCTATGAAGAAGGTCCACTGGGGAAGACTACCGCCAACAGGTTTGTCACTTGCCATGTTGTGACACACTGAAATGGGTTATGGCTTAAACATTGTTAAAATCACTGAAAGACTTTTGTCCACTGTAGCAAACTGTGCAAAGAAGCAACTGTTCACTGAAGCCCACCCCCTCATATGCCTAATATGGAAACTTGAGATAAGGGTGATATTATTGTCCAATTATCCAGGAGAAGAATGTATCCACAAAATGTGAGAGACTACAATGCCAATGGATCAGACAATCCAGGTGCAAGAGGACAATGTGCAAAGTAACCATCCAGGTGCTGAGGGCATGCACACCCACCACCTTTCGCTACAGGCTGGCTGTTGAACAAGGTAAGGAGAGAGGTAAATCCTGTGAGGTGGGGTAGTGTTTCTCTGTCCTTACACGATAACTCAGCTGTAATAACTCCACTCTGTGGAAGCATTGAGAAAATTCACACATAGCCTGAAGATACTCATCTCTACTGATGGGTCATAATAAACTCAACTGTGCTGCCATAACAGGCAGCTGTAACCTCTTAGACAGTGTCAAAGACTCCTGAAGTGTCCTGTGATCCTGTATTACATCATCCATTGTAAAACTCCCCTCTCCAGGAGGGGTATCAGAGGCATTCCCACCTAGATTAAGCATAATAAATACACAGACTTCTTCCCTCACCACCCTGGTCTTTGTTCGCCAAAGGACTTCCCTCACCACAATGGTTTCTTCCCTCACCATACAGGCTTTTTCCTCACCATCCTGGGCTTCCCTCGATGGATTCAGACTGAAACCATCACTTTGACAAGAATGGAACTCTCATCACTGAGAAGACCACAAGAAGAGGATCAATGGGACACCATCAGAATCCATGGAGTGATGGTATTTTTTGCTACTTAATCTGTCTCTGTTACTCTCTTTCTCTTCCCCCCCTCTCTCTTTTTCCTATTTCTTCCTATCTCTCTCTCTCTCTCTACCTCACATTTACTATTAAATAAAAATCCATACTGTTGACTTTGACGTATGGTCTCGTTTGCACTTTAATTTGGACAGAGGCATCTCCCTAATAATTTTAAAGAACCTGATCATAACACACGTGTCAAATGCAGTTTCATTGTGGCAGGACTTATGACAGGTTTAAGGTTGCTTAAGGTCTTAAACAGTGTCTAACCATTTGATCTTAAAGCGGTTCAGCCGTACTTGATTTCTGCCTGCAGTGTTTGGACCTTCTCTCTGCCTGGTAGGCCGTGGACAGCAAAGCCACCAGCATTATGCCCCATATTAGTTGTTCCTGGTCCTCTGACCTTTCCTTTCTTTTCTGTAACATCTTTAATAAAGACAAGCCACAGGTAAAAGAGAAACAAGGCAGAGACTGCGGAGCAGGATGACTCTACTTCCAAGGGAGTAAGGGAAAGCAGGTTAGCTCTTTGTGACCTTCAAAGACTCCATCATTCCTTCTCGTGCTTTTCTTTCCTGCCTCCTCTTTTTTCCACACTGATTCTCTGAGGGTCTGAGTGCTTTAACCCAAACCAAGGAAATATACTGCCAAATAAAAAGATTAAAATAGAAAAAGTTGGGGGGGGTTGTTGTTGTTGTTGGTTTTTTGCTAGTTGCTATTTTAACCCCAGCTTATTCTGCTGATCCAGTCTATGGCACAGCCTTCATACAATGCTGCTATGAAGAGGTTGGGGTCAATCTACATCAAATAAATTTGTTAGCAGGCAAATATTTGTGAAACTGTACCTTGAAGTTGTCTAACCAATTAACATAATTAAGATAAATTCCGAGCAGAAGTTCCCTACTGCAAAAAGTTAAACTTCTTTTTTACTTTTTTCATCCTAGAAATGAAGTACTCTGCAGAAAATCTTCTAGATTTTTTTTCCCAGTTATGCTACTTAGTCTAATAAAAGATTATCCTTCTCAGTAGAAAATGAAATAATTACAAAACCATGCCAGGAATCCTAATATTGAGAAAATCTTTAAGCTCATTTCAGACCTTTGTACTCATATTACTCTATGAGCTTTGTAAGAAATCATTGTAGCTGAATTCTGCAAGAGATGTTATAAAAAGAAAGGTGATTTTGCAATACAAAAATCTCTAAATCACTTTTTCCACTCCTTCTCAATCTCTCACAGGTTTTGTTCTGTACTCATATGTACCAAGACACAATACTAAGAAGTTTTGGACCCCTTGTATGCAAGTTGGAAGACAATATCGGCAGCTGCAGCCTCCACATGCATCTTGGGGTTTTGAATTGTCTTTTTTGTCTTCTAGGAGCAGATGCTGTTCTGGATTGCTTGCCTTGTGATTTTGACTCACCATTTGTAAATGTTAGGCAAAATTCCTGAATTTCACAACTTTTATTTTCCTCTACTGATAAGCTATATCCTGTTTTTATCTACTTGTCAGCTTTAACTTTCGTTCAGTTTGTTCATCCTCCACATGAAATCACAGACACTGAGTTCCACACTGATTAACACATGCCTCTCACAGTGATTAAAACATACCTCCCCTTTTAAACTTTGTTCTGCTGTTTTCTCTGGTGCTTTTCATATAATCATAGAATCATAGACCAATCTTCATATTTCTACTACAGAATTTCTGCATTGCTAATGGAGACAATCCTGACTTGGGACATTAAAACGAACAACTCTTTGTAGTCCCCCAAGGATCATCAAATTCATGTGGTGAGAACATGGCAGAAGACCACTGCTTTTTTTTGTTCAAGAATTATAAAAATATAGAACATGATAAAACAAAAAGAAGAATCCATGCCTCACATAACATCAATTTTTTTTAACGTGGGCACAGCTGTTCAGATAATTTGTCCCTGGTTAACACTGTGAGTGCAATTGTAGTCACTTGTAAATGCATCCGCACCTTTTGTGTGAGATTTTCTAATTCAGGCACACTGCAGCCCTGCTCAGTTCTAGTGGAGGAAGATCACTTCGGCATTCACTGGTTCAGCCCTCTTCTGCATGAAGCAGGAATCTCAGATAGCTCTTTTTAATCTCTGACAGAAATGCTTTCTCCTAACAGCAGGCTCATAAGCGAGCAACAAAATGTCATTGACAAAATTATTATAGTGGGATAACAGAATGCATCTCCATAGTAACAAGGCAGTGGGGATAATGCTACTCCTTGCAATGTCACAAGCAGCCATATGAAGTTTCTTTTCCTTTCTCAAAGAAGAATTCATGAAGGATCTCAGTTCTGGGAGGTGAAGAGCCAACAAATGTCTCTTATGACTCCTTAATGACTGCCTGGAGTAGGTAGTGGGTAGTCAGATATTGTCACAACTATGAGCAGCATGTTAAAGTTGTTCCTTAAAATTGTTCTAAAGGAAGTAGCAGGACAAAATAAGAGGGTTCCATGAGCCCTCTTCTATTCACCCTCAATAGACCAAACACAGTCACATCTCCTGCAAACTACTCTTTGTATTTGCAGTCAATTAATTTCAAATAATTCCATATTTCATTTTGGAAGTGAAATGTACTGAGTGGCCAGGTGAGGATGTGGACAGGGAGCTTTTCATATCTTCCTAACCATATGTTTTATTACTACCAACATTTTGAAAATCACAGATCTACTGTGCTTCGGTAGCATTGAATCCTAATAATTATTAATTCCTTGAAATTCACGAAACATGAAGAAGCTAAAGTTTCAATCCTTAGTTTGGCTGAGGTTAGAATTTTTTCACTTTTGATGCTGTTTAAACGTGTTATTCATCTCCAAGTAAAGCTTTCAGCTAGTATAAAACAGAGTAGCTGTAGTGCTTTCAGTTCATGTGTTATTTCCCCACCTCAGTACCTTGTCCCACTGTCTGTCTTAACTTTATCTTGAGGCTCCTACATCTACAAATGCTTCTTACAATTCCCATGACAAAGCTGAGAAATACATGCATGTATTTAGGAGGAAACATATCCACAGCATGCATAATTCTCCACTCTGAACAGCACTACCAGCCTCCAGGTGGATATTCTGATCCTAACACATACAAACCATTTCCATAAATGTCCCTGCTAGGTACCAGACTCATCCCCCAGGGACTTTTCAAAGTAAAGCCAGGATGACGCTGAAGACCAGCATAAATTTTCTGCTAAGTACTTTTCTTTGTGCTTATTGGGTATTATATATTAAAGAAAGTTGCTGCCTGAGACTTGATTCTCCATCACTTTGGTAGATACCTGCTGGGGCTAATTCATGTGAAGTCATGGAATTATGTGTCTTGAAAGGATGGTGTGCTCAGGTCTCCTTATGCCCCCAGCTTTACTGGAGAATGTGTGATGTAAAATGATTAATGATAGTCTGTGAGCTCTTAATTTAACTCTCATTCACAGTTTATGGCTTCTTCCCTGCAATATATTACTTCCTCCATTTCCAGGCAGTTTTTCAGGCAAAGAAGCCATGTGAAAAAGTGATTTACTTTCCTTTCAACATGAACTTTGCAGAAGTAAAAGCAAATTGGCTGCTCTGCATTTGCAGAAATGTTTTCTGATACACAGTAGTTATAGATACAAAAAATAATAGAATATATTGGAAAAATAAAACATACAAGTAATACCAGTTAGACACTGAACTTGTTGATGCTACTACTAACAAATGTCTGATATTCCTAATCTGCATTTAAAACAATTATGTTCTAAGAAGGTAGTAATATATGTGTATATTTTATTTTTTTTTTTGTGTGGTCTTTTTACATTGATAACAGGTAGGTTTATTTTCTAGGCAGTGATTTTCACCTTAATAATTGTCTGATTTACTTTATGGTCATTTTATGACTAACATTTTTTGTGACTCTTATTAGCATACTACTTCTGGAAGTTAAACTATCTGATGTTCATTCCTTCACACTTGTGAGTGCAGCTCATCATTTTCATGAGGAAAGAAGTGGTCTTATAGGTAGGCCCTTTTACATTACTTCTTACTGAATTTCTTGATGATAAAATTACACAGGCTTAGCTTGTTTCTCTGCTTCTGTTTCTGCCAATTCACATTCATTGAACCCACTGGTAAATTTCTACCAAATTTGACAGCGAGTTTGACATGTACAAGCATAAAGTTTTTCAGATCTTCATGGATATGGATCGCTGGATATGTGAGAGTCACCATTTAATAATGTCTCAGGGTACAAGATGTAGAATTCACATGTGACCCCTTCTGCATGGAACCAACCAACCCACCAGCACATGACACCTCTAGTACAATTATAGCAGTCATTGACTTTATACTCAACTCTGCATAAGGCCAAGAACAGGCAAAATTGAAGAAGTGCATGGGGCTGTTGAAGTGGGAACTGGAGAAAAAACGACGGGTCTGGGGGGGGCTGAAACATGGAGATGAAGGAAAAATGGAAAGGAGATGAAAGTGCAATGAGAGGAGTGAGAATATGAAAGTCTTTAGAGGTTGGTTGGAAGTTGGAAAGATGAGAATGACAAGATTATTGTGCTGAGTCTGATGAAGGATTTGGGGGAGACAGGATATGGCTGGGGAAAGGTGCTTATAAAATGAAGCTGGAAACTCTATTGAATCCTTATTCATGTTGCTAATCTGATTCTTCCCTCAAGTCTTTCTTTCTAGCAGGCAAAGTTTATGTGGAACCGATCCTGAAATATTCCTTTTTCAAAAAAACAATTTTTCTGAAGCATTTTATTTCCTTTCTAAAGCTATGATTCAATTGCTATATATACCTGGCACACTCAGGTTAGCTCCCATGGTTGGTCAAAGAATGCTGTCTGTCACATAATCTTGTGACATAATTTTGTGCTGCTTTGTTGGATTCTGTTCTTGTCAGTCAATAATGCACACGTATCAGTATACAAAGAAGAAAGAATGGAAATATTTTCAAGAGAATTCAGAGAGCATATTGTGGAAGTAAAATGCAAAATTACATCTAGGCTAACCCTTGCTTTTGAGGCTCTCCAAGGAAGCCCTCTGCATAAAACTAGCAAATAATGTAAGCATGAAACATTCAGAAGCTTTTTAGGTATTCTGAGTGATGGGGTTACAATGTCCTTTTAAAAAACAGATGCATGGCAGATTTTTTTTTATACTGTTGACTAAGAAACTGAAAAACTTCCTAGAAAAGGTTCTGAACAAGAAAGGCTCAGAAAATTATTAGAAAGACTTAGTAGAAATAGATAGTGTCTGGAAAAGCATAAGGAGTAAACAGAGAAGTCAGAAATAATAATTTAGACTAACTGTAATCTGTCACACCAATTATTAGTGACTGTACTGCCATTTTAGTAATATAATCACAGTTCCTGAATAGATTTTTTCTCCTAAACAAATTCCTTACGTGGATCCACATAGTTCTGACATCTAATTTTAAGTTTAGTTTCTCCATGATCTCTGTTCATTGGTAATAGTGGCAACAAAGATACAGCTTGTAGAAACATACTGAAAGAGAAGAAGTAAAGGAAAGGCACAGAGATGTCTTACCTCAGCGGTATAAAAAATGGACTGACTGAATTTGCTAGCAGGCAACAGCCTGGCTTCTCATAGCTAGACCTTTAAACTATTCTCATCCAAAATTGCTTTGAATACATAATATTTGAAGGACACATGCTCACAAGAAATACACTCTTTACTGTTCAGGGTTCTCTGGGATGTTTGTTTGTTGGTGCCCTTTGGAAGCTTTGAGTCAAGGCTGGAATGATATCAGCTCATTCCCTTCAGCCTGGGAAAAAACTACTCCAGAGTTTTTGAGAACTGTCTCACCCAATTCTGAAAGAAGGATTTGACTGTCTGTGAGCTTCACCCAATTTTCCTGACATGCTGAGAAAACAGAGAGGGCTGTCAGCCCTATGTTGCTGCACTTGGGACCAGACTAAAGTCAACCACACTTCTAGGTTTTGTCCAGGCTTCAGCTGTCTTCTGTGTGCTTTTCCATTCCCCCAAGATCTGTCTTCACCATTTCTGAGAGCTCTGTGTACCTCAGAGCCCTGGGTTCTGGCCCTACCTGCGGCCTCCTATCTTAGGAGGCCTGTGAGCCTAATATCAGCTAAAATTTTTGTCTGATATGCCTCACTGAGACTGCCAGCTCTTGCTTTTGTGGGAGCCATGGCATTCATTTTCTACCTTTTTTTTTTTTTTTGGTTAAAGCTACTGTCTATTCCCAATTAAAAAGTGAAGAGCTGGATACACCGTACCAAAGCAGAGAAGAGGGGGAAAAAAAGCATGCTAATTGCAGATTGCTCTTGAGCACTCTGTAAATCCTATTTTGCATGTTAAAGTGGGACTTTGGTGAAATAAAAGCTTTGTGCTACCGCTTGGCATCAGAGAAGTTTCTCTGACACCTGCACGAACACCTCAAAGTGTCTTGGGAGTGGTCAGAAACATCTTCTGGATGAAAGGAAAAATAGTTGTTGCATGGTATTAGGAAAATAATCTCTCCATCTTGTTTTGTATCTAAGTCAAAATGACCTGAGCTGTGACAAATCTGGAACAGAAAGTTAAAGCTGCCTGATGCTGCTGCTGGACTTAATTCCCATCCAGAATTTTCACAGGCAGAAAACTGGCCTCAGCTCTGTTCAGCTTAAGGATTGTGGACTGCTGAGCTATCTCTTCCACTTCTTTTTCACCCTGTCTGACTTTTCATCAAGAAAAAGCTTTCCTTGTTACACCAGGGATATTCTGAGTAACAAATTCCAAATATTCACCTTATATATGTCCTGCAGTAAGTGCTTAGCAAGATGTGCTTAAACCCCTTTAATGGCATGTAATATTAAACCTGCATTTTTTAAGGGTTTCTGTATGCAGGTTTTCCCTCTTCTTTCTGCTTTGCCTCTGAGTGTGATCCAGAAAGGCTCAGAAACAGCTGAGCCACTTGGCTTCAGAATTTACTCTTTATTGTGGGATGCCTGAGACCATGAAAAGAGAGGATTTATCACCTTTAAGTTTTTCAGTACTCTGAAAATCAAACATCTTTGAGGCATGGTTTCCTCTTAGACGGGAGAAGAAAATGTGGATATTCTTCTAAACTAGAGCTCACATTCAAGGCGATGAATATACTCTGTGCTGGCATTATGCCATTTTAACCTGTGGCATGCAAGTACCTTGCTGCTCAGACAGACCACTGTGAAGAGCCTGATTCCCAGCCAGGGATACAGGAAAACTAGTCTTAAAGTTTGTGTGTCTAAACTTGGCGATGAACACAAAATGAGATTTTCTAATAATTCATATCTGATTTGGGTTATTTTAATATTTCTAGTCACCTCAGGCATGTTTGAAGAGTGTTCATTACAGTGAAATGTCCCACTTACACTGGCATGTATTACTTTGCAATAAAATTACAACAGTTAAGGGTGCCTGGCTGTGTTCCTTAGCAAGTCTTCCCAGACCATCTAAATTTCTGCAAGCTGGTCAACTGATCTGCAGGTCATGTACATGTCTGTGCCACAGCTTGTGAAAAGACAGCAAAGGTAACTGGCAGATATTGAGTATTAAAGAAGTGTGTGGAGCATTAGGAGTGTTTTGCTTCTCAAAGAGGGAAGGAAAAAAGCCAAGAAAACTCCTGTTTCTATGTAGGTTGGTGCTGGTATTCAGTACTGAAATGAGTTAGACACCCTCAGCAAATGCATCATGTGAGTAAGTGAAATAAAGCTTCCTCCTGACACCACAGCCAAAGACACACTTGCAAAAAGTGACCTACAGGGCTTTTGGAAGAAAGGGGTCAAATTTCTCTAATATGAAAATCTGTTGAATTAGTTATCACTTTTGCTTAGGATAAAACTGTGAGCCCTGTGTTATTTTTCTCTTGAAGATTCATGAGGAGACCTTTCATATATAATAAATGTGAATCTTTTTGCTACAAGATATTGTAAATTTTAAATATATTTTCACAGTAAAAAAAATCATAGCAAACCAGTAATATACATAACCTATCAATCCTGATTGCTCACATATCTGAAGTGTTTGGTTTTCCTTCTCCTGCCTTTGGTTCTAACATGTCTTTCTGCATTATTTCAACTGAAAGGGAATTGCTATAATTCTAAAAATAATTTATTATCTTCCAAGAGCAAAGGTCATTTTAATTTGGTACAAATAAATGTCAAATAGTGGGTGATATACGGTACAATAATTCACAGGCAGCCAGCCAGAGGAGATAGCTGTAATTACATTCAAGTTCAGGATGACACAGAGACCCAAAAGATGAAAATCTGAATGTTTTTAGGGAAGTTATCAGAGTTCATTTTGCTTCAGGATGTGCTGTTATCTGATCCCCTAATCCTGCCTATGCCCTGAGCTGATCTCATAAAACACAGAAAACCTACAGGAAGAGGGGTCCTATAGAAGTCCCTCTTATCTGAGAGACCAGGCAACCAACAGGCTAGCTCTGTGTAAGGCACGTGCTAGTGCTGGTGATTTGTGCCCAATGGAGCTTCCCACCAGAAAAGAACCTTCTCAGTGTCCGTGGAAGCAAATATGTTAAGGAGAGAAGCGTGAAGTGCTCAAGAGGATCAAAGCTCCTCACAGGACAAAACTTGCTGGCTAGTGTGCGACACACAGAGGCAACTTCCCCTGTTTACTTCACCCGCTGTGCTTGTTTTTTGATTTGCAACTTCACTTGGGACTCAGTTAATGACTAAGGCATCCAACTGTAGTTTTGACAGACAGATATTCAAAAGTCAGCAGAGAGCAAGGTTTCCATGTAGTTGACCTACTTTGATTAAGCCAAATAATTCTCTTGGATTTATTGACTGTGGCTCAACACATGAACCTAAACCTAGGCATTTTCAGTGCCACTTGTGTTGTCCCCAGGTATCTGAGGCACCTAGCTGGACCCGCCTTCCTGTGACAGATATGGTAGAAAACCTTCATACCCTTGAATTTGCTTTAGCAAAGCATGACTAACATTAGGAAATACGCTCTCACTACCCAGGGCATAAAAAGCATCTAACAAAATATTATTTTTTTTCTGAGGTACTATTCTCTTTTCCCCTTACTTCTGCATAAGCATCTAATATTTGTCAGTGCCAGAGACAGTCTCCAGAATGAGACAGCTGATTTGCCTAATTCAAAATGGCAAATGCTATGTCGTATAGCTGTTACTACAGCTGTAATACATGCTTACATCCTATTAGCAGAGCTGCAAAGGGTGATGAACTGGAAAATTCAGGCTAAAATAGGACTTGCTCAGACATTTGGAGGCTTTTGGAGCTGGGAGAAAATGAGCAGTTGTTTACTCCATTACCTCACTATACAGAGAAAGGCTGTTTGTAAGGCTTATGTGTGTGTCCAAGATTTTTTGCCATTTAAGGATGTTCTGATCTAGGTTTTGATTCAGGCCCATTCATAGCCACAGCTTGAGTAACCAAGTAATTTCAATGAGTAATTAACAGAAAAGAAACAGTAAAAAATAATCATCTGTACATGTGCAATAATAGGAGATAATTCTTTAGGCACACAAGAAATTTTCAGTAAACCTGGCATTACAAACTCACTTTCACATTGTGGAGGAAAATTAGAATTCTCAGCTTAAGCGAGGCAAAATCCAACTTTCTGAGAACTCAGTAAGCATGGATTTTTTCCTTTTATTAGAAGTCTGTATATTACATGACTGAACTATTCCTGGGACAGAACTCTGCACATGAATAAATAGAAAACTGCAAATTGCAAAGCAGATGTTATACTGACCTCCTCCCACTGGAATCTGCTAGCTGAACTACTTGGGTTATTCTCTCTTTCAGCTACCAATAAATCAGCACACCAAGTAGGTGGCAAAAGAGGAAACTTTTAAGTAATTGGGCAGAAATACAATTACACAATTCCCAACTGGTTTACTAACAATTGCTAGGTAAATGGAATGACTTCTATTGCATTTCACCTTAATCCTTATCAAGTTTTTATAATGTCCATAATTTTTATAATGTTAATCATTATTTTCTTGGCATTCAGCACTTGATAATATGAAAATAGAAAAAAAAAGAATTTGAGATGAGCAGGGAACAAATATTTTAGTGGCGTTCGTTAGGCTGAGGAATAATGTTGTCGAGAAAGAGTATAAGTTTTATGATTTAGTAATACAGAAATTGCCTAGACAGAATACTTGAAAAACGCAGACAATAACTGTGAGTTCCTTATCCTGGCACACCAAAAGAAAAGGGAATTGTGTGAGTATGATAATCTAGTAAATAATTTTAATCTCTGAATCCTATGATACTCCTGTCAAGTAAAATACTTGGCAATTAACTATATGGTTAAAAGTTGTCTTGGGTGTGTGCCTATCTGATTCTATGAGTATTCAATATGGAATTCTACGAAGTATCACTATCTATCCACTTCTATTCCCTAATACTAATAACCCTTGTAGTATTGTAAATGTGGAGGGTTTTTTACTGCTTTGAGCTTCATGTTAATTTCTGTTCCAGTATTGATTCAGACCATATTAGCAAGAAATCTTTTAAATTTACCCTGAGGTAAGAAATCTACTTTTGCATTGTACAGATCCAAAGGTGTTAAAAGATTGGATTCAGTGCTGCATAAGAAAGAGATTTTGGAGTCTGAAGCGATGGTGTCCAGGGCTTCTAATCACGAAGGCAGTGCTGAGGATATATCACCTTGCACGCAAGCAATCCTAGGAGAGTATATTTAACAGATTTCATATTTGCATACTTGCCAACTCTTACCCTTTTGCTTTGCACATTGAGCTTTAGCTGACTTGGCACATCTGTTTTCCTCTTGCTGTAAGCATTTTATCCAACAAGGTGTCAAAGCTTGTGTTGCTATGAAGAAGTCTCAGTGGGAATATTTTCAAGGTACTGAGAGTTAATAAAATATTTTTGAGAGTAACATCAGTCAGATGTTAATTTAAGAAGTTTTTGTTCTGAATAAACAGATCACAAATTGCCCGAGGAAATCAACACAGTTTGCTCTTTCAGTGTTACACATTCCATATTGAGATTGTGCGCTGGAAAACTATGAGGACTATCGTACCACCATATTCAAAAGAGGTTTCTTTCTCAGAGGAAGGATATCTTTATTTGAGGGCAACCATGCCTATGACTCATCTGTGTCTCTTTCTATCCCAGGAATTCAGGTACCTCATTAAGTGGAGAGGAAGAACTCAGGCTGAGCAGAAAGGGATTTCAGGGCTAAGAAAGCTACTAGAAAAGTTGCTTTCTTGTCAATATTTTATCTTCTTAAACAATTACAGGGTAAAGAAATAGCACAAGACAGATCAAGTAATGGATTTTAAAGCCTGATGTTGCTGCACAGAAGCCATCACATCATGCAAACTTTCTCATTCAATTAACTATGTACAGAGGCAATGGAATGTTGGTATGTCATAGTTTGAGAGCCCCAAAAATCCAATTCTCTAGTCCTAGCTCCCTCCCACATCTCAATCCAGTGTGAGATTGGTTTCCAGACACCACACAAGACTCAAAATGGGGGAAAGGGATTATATATATTACAATGACTGTACAAAATAAATACTACAATACATTACATACAATCTTAGCTATCTCTACCATGACATAAAAGTATTTACAATGGATTAAATCTCTTCTCCCCTCTAAATAAAAGTCCAGGAGGGAAGAAGGAAAGATCCTTTCCACTTTCAGAGTAGCATTCTCTTCAGAGTAGCAGTCTCTCTCTCTCTCTTCCATGCAGCAGCTGTAGCTGGATCTCTGCCAGTACACACGAGGGGGTATCCAAGCCCCTCGGCCACTCGTCTTCAAGCGAGGGTCTTCTCTTCCGTAGGCTGTGTTCACCGGGACAAGGGTCACTTCACTACGTCATATCACAAAGCGCAGGGGTCTTCGTGACAGTCCTTATCTTCAGGGGATTCAAATTCCCTTTGCAGAGCTCTGTGCTCTGTCTCAAGGCAGCGGGGGGAGGGGGTGGGGATCAAGGTCACCCTCTCCGAATTCCTTCTCAGAGCTTTTCAGCTCCTTTCTGCAGTGCTGTAGCACTCTAAGACTCTTTCAAGTAAGAATCCGTCATCCTCCTCTCTCTCGGAGGTCTCAGAGGGGTTTGGGGTCTTTTCAGTTCTTACCCAAACTCTCTCTCTCTCTGTAGAGCCTAGTTCTCTCTGCTGCTGGCTCTCGTCTCTCAGACAACTCTGTGTCTCTCTGCTCGGCTGCATGCTTGTTTCTGCTGCTTCTCCAGTTCAGTTCTTATCTGTTGGCTTTCAGCCATAGCCTCTGTTCACTGCTGTCTCTGCCGCTGCTCCTGCTGCCCACTCAAGGTGGAGAAAACTCCTTCAGCTTTTTAGCTACAGGCACTTAGCCCAGTCTTACGCTGTTCCAAGTCCCTGTAGCCCCCCTGCCAAGGGCTGGGGGGGGGCCTCAACCCCCCGTGGGGCTGGGACCCTCTTCTCCTCGTGGCCTCAGAACATGGCCACCTCTCCAACAACAACTAACAACTACCTTCTCTTCCGGTCTAAGTGTGATATGTTTATATTTTGCAGAAGTGCTCATTGGCTAAAAACCTCAAGGGTCACCACCCCCTGGGGTTTTACCATTTTATAACTTCAGGGGGGAAAACTGTTTCCCCCCACCACATGGTAAAAATGTCAGAGCTTGATCTAGAATTAATTCCTCTATTATTTGCCATGGGATAATATAAAGAGCTCTGGAATTCTCTTGCAGTGAAGTGCTAGATAACTGTCACAACACAATTAACATCTTCCTTTTATTCATGCCAATTTTTCAAATCTAAATGTTTATATTCCTGACTTCAGGCGTGCAAAACTTTTGTCCTGGGGCATAGGGAAATGAACAAACTATTAATAATAAGGCAATAAATCCTCCCTGCTGGGTGAAGGCTGCCTTTCTGTGTATCCCTGAGATGCAGAAGAAACAGTCGTTTTCCCCCCCTTTTGTGCTGAGCTCAGTATTCATCTAGCAACCTGCTACAGACTTTTCTGTGGTGTGACATGAACTGGTGAGCACCGAGAAATGGCCAACCTCTGCCATTTCCTATCTGCTTGCTCTCCTCTTTCCCCAGGAGGAACATCTAAGCAAATTGTTCCTCTAACATTTCTTCTGCATCACTCCTCTGGGGTTTTGCTAGGGGAATGTGTTAACCCCTCTGCTAACAGTACTAGAATAAACCTCATCATGGTTTATAGAGGAAATCATACAAGAATTAAAAGTATGGCTGGACTCAGTACTAGAAGATGTACTCCCAAGATTTACAGTGGAGAAGGTTGGAAGAGGCCACCGGATCTAACATGATCTTTTTCCCGAGTCAAGTGTTCTAACACTGTTATCTCAATATGAAACTGGTCTGATTAGACATGGACTTTAAGAAGGGCATCTATCCTTTACCATAAAAACCAAAGGGACAATTTATCATCTTCTTTTACCCGATGACTTATCACCCACCCTGTTAGAAATTTGTGTCTAATTTCTCCTTTGAATTTGGCTTCGCTTCCAGCCACTAGCTCTTTATGTGTCTTTCTCTGCTAGATTAAAGAGCCATTCAGTAACTGGTATTTACTCCCCATGAAGGTTCTTACATGCTATAATCAAGCTGTCTTCTGATCTGTTTGATAAGATAAACAGATTGAGCTCTCACTGTTCTCTCTTTTTATTTCCCCTTCCAACCATCAAAACATATCTGTGGCTTATTTCTATATCCTCTGCAGTATTTCAACATCCCTTTTAAAATGTTGACATCAGGAGTGTATACATTATTTCACATCAGTCCCAATAATGTCACAGAGAAAGAAAAGTCAATTTCCTCCTCCTACTCACTATTCTGTTGTTTATACTGACAAGAATTGAATTAGCACTTTTTGCCTCTGCACCATACAGGAGCTCCTGCTACTTCATTTCCCCTTAGAAGCCAACGCTATTTTCAGTCAGTGCTTTCCATTGTATAGAACACCTTTCTGCAAGAATAGTCTGCAATGCCTCCTTTGAAATGAATGATTTGATTTGGCTAGGGTTTAACCTGCCATACCATGAGATGAACCTCTCTCTGGCTTTGACAGTCTTGTTATTCTTGACAATATTTAGTATGGCATCACTAGGGATTTTGTATTAGATTCCTAAACAGGTGAGACTATTAAAGACCATGAAATTTCTCACTGAACTCCACAAAAGCTCCTAACCCTGTCTGATAAAGATTAATGATGACAGTTTTTTTGAGATCTTTGAGACAGACTGGCATTAAGCTACTTAGTATGTACTTTATTGACACCCTAGAGAGCTCCTTTGTTCCTCACTATATTGTGTAATACTTAACCGAAAACTTTGTAGAGGTCTGAGTAAAACCACATCTTTGTAATTGCCATTGCCAGCAGAACTCGTAATCTCATCAAAAAATGAAAACAGAGTTGTCTGAAAACAGGTAGATACTTAACATATATTGACTATCATTAATTACTTAAGCTCTCTTTGTACTTCTTTCTAAGTCAGCTGGTCTGTCACTTTGCTTGTAGCAGACACATTTAAATGGCTGTACAACTTTAAGGTCATGTTTGAACACTGGCACAGCAGAAGCACTTTCGGGATCTTGCATATTTCAATTGATATTGCAAGATCTAGTGGGAAATCACACTATTACAAATGTAAAATATATTTATCATCTCTTGACCGCTAGTGTAGGACTGACAGTTTAAGAAATATATGTAATCTACATCCATTAATGTCTTGGTTTCAGCTGGGATAGAGTTTATTTCCTTCCTAGTAGTTGGTACAGTGCTGTGTTTTGGATTTAGTATGAGAATAACATTGATAACGCACTGATGTTTTAGTTGTTGCTAAATAGTGCTTACACTAAGTCAAGGACATTTTCAGTATTACATGCCCTGCCAGCCAGGAGGTTCACAAGAAGCTGTGAGGAAAATGGTCATCTGCCCTGAACTGGTCAAAGCGATATTCCATACCATAGTATGTCATGCCTAGTATACAAATTGGGGGCAATTGGTCCATAGGGGCTCATTGCTGCCGCAGGATGGGCTGGGCATCGGTCAGTGGGTGATGAGCAACTGCATTGTGTATTACTTGTTTTTCTTGGGTTTTACTCTTCTCCCTCTTTTTCCTTTCCATTAGTGTTGTTGTTGTTCTTATTATATTAATAATATATTTTACCTTATTTTAATCATTAAACGGTTCTTATTTCAATCCACAGGTTTTACATTTTTCTGATTCTCTTCCCCATCCCACTGGGTGAGGAGGGAGAGTAAGTGAGAAGCTGTATGGCAATTAATTGCTGGCTGGGTTTAAAACACAACAATTAGATAAGGGAATGCAACGTACTTCAGCAACATACACTTCATAATTCTAAGACCTCACTCTGCTCTTTCTGAGCAGAGTTGGTAAAATTTTTTTTAACATTTTTGCATTTTCAGCGCCATTTTTAAAATTCCCATCTAGTACGTAATCTATACCAGTGCCAGGGCTTCTTTTGGTCCAAAACTATTATTTCCTTTATACTGTCCTCTAACTCAGAGAGATATAGACTTTCCCCAATGCCTACCATTTTCTATTGGTTGCCTATTTTTGCAACACCTTGTGACTAGATCTATTCTTTGAACAAGGTAATGAATGATAGCACATCACCTTCAAATACACACTGAAAATAACAGACAAGCAGTAATATCTGGTACTATGTTTTGTTCAAGGAACCATAGCAAATGCTGAGTATGTAATACACATGTAATACAGCCACATAGAAAGGGCTGTCACCACTCAGATGAAAAGTGGACCCTGTTATCTTACTGCATTTTCATAAAATGAGATGTAACATTAACTTTTCATTTACAGCAAGATTGCTTGGTCATGTACATTGAATTTGTCATGTGCACATGAAAGAAATTCCAGCATAAGGCCCTGAATATAAGATGGCACCAGTTTCTCATTCTTCCTCCCAAACGCTCTACCTCTGGAAAACATACTTTGCAACATAACTTCTATTTTAGTCTTGAACAAAATTGAATATTATCTAACCCTACATCCTTTAGAATCAATAGGACCAGTGATTGGCAGAGTTTAGTCTGTAATTTTATGTTCAGATTTCAGTAGTGCAGCTCTGAAATTATATTTTAATTCCATGCCATATCCATCAAGTAATTCTGTAGGTAAACTGCATTACTAATATATGTCACTCCGCAATGAATTGGTCTCCTTTTATAATGTATTACCCTTGAGAAGAACATCATATAATATATAAAAGTGAAAATAACTATGTCTCTCATTGATTTACAAGTATAAACCTTCAGCTACATTTATACTTTAGACAGGAGAAGTAAATAAAAAGGGAAAAGCCCATCATGATAAATTTTAATATTCAGAAGATAGAAGTCTCTACTGATGTGCTCAATATTTGAAATAACAGCAGGTAAATCCATGTTAAGGGCTATTTCTGGTGAGTCTCACTAACCCCAACATTTATCCATCAGGTTGTTCTTCTAGAGTCCCATGGAGAAGCCTCCATCCTTAGGAGACAAAGAACAAGTACAAGTCAGAAAATGTATTTAGGGCAAACAAAATTAATTGATCGTAATCATTAAATGATTTGTTAAATAGACACATTTGACCACTTCATTTCCATTTTACTATTTCCATAGTCATAATGTAACCATCTAATCTTCCATGTGACACTGACAAAAAAATGGTGGTTCTGAGACTTCATTTGAATTTTTCTTCAAGTGGTAAATTTACTCCATAATTAGCAGCACTTCAAAAAATCCTCACCTTTATTATTGCAAGCTAGGTTCTACATTCCAATAGAAATGGATGCTAATTAGGAAAACTTTTAACCTCCCAATTACACAAAATCAAAGTTTACAGGCTTGCTGGAGGAAACATGCCCCCATAAGAAGACACCGATTAACATAAATTCTCTGTCTAGCATTTTTAATATTTTAGTCATTATTTGGAGGACTCTGGTAAATTTAAGCTTAGAGTTTTCCTTTTACTTCCTGGGAGAAAAAACAGACTTATTCTCTGCAATTCTCACTGAGATCTAGAATAATACTGATTTTTTCTCATTTGAGTCATAACATTCCTTGAGGATTAAAAAATGATTGCTAATGTTGATATGTGTCTACAAGTGAGTCTCATCACAAGTATTTTTCACAGATTTAAGGTTGATAATGAATGCTTCAAATGTAACAATCATGATTTCTTACATCCCAACCATGGTGCCTGGGAGAAGGAAGAGACATATTCTTGTGTTTTGCCCATTCTTTACCTATTCTTCTTTTCTTCTGTGCTGAAAAAACTGTTGGCTGTTGTTTCTCTTTAAGTCACCCCCGTTCATTTTTTGCTATTTGCACTTATTTGTCTCTTTCCACCCTGCATCCAGACCTGCTGAGGTAACGCTTCTCAGGCAACATGAAATTGTGAAAAATGGATTCATGCTGTTTCACACCTTTCAGCACAGTTTTTAAACAAGAGAAAATCAAAACAAAAGCTCTTTTTCAAGGGAGAAAAAAAGCTAAGTAAACTAATTACATTTCTTTCTTATCTTTTTATTGCTTGTGCAGGTTCTTTCTCTTCTCTTTAGCTCCCTCGCTTGAATTTCTCCTTTCTATCTGTAATAACTTACATTTAAAACTTAGGAAGACAAATTGCCCAAACTGTTGGGCTTGTTCATGGGAATGACTTTGCCAAAACAAACTATTTTTCAGCCTTTCCAGAATATAAATTTTTCAAGCCCCATTTCAATGCTTGGCCAAAAGCCAGTAAGATGTTTATAAAAGAGTAGTCAGATAGATCCTCTCTTTTGAGTAAACTCCAATAAAAGAGAAAGAGAGAAGCAAAAGAGACATTTGGAAAAAGGTACCTCCAGCAGGTACATCCAGCAGGATCTCTATCATCCTGCCTCAGATGATTTCCATATGCCATCCCCTCCCCAGAGATCCATGAACAGAAGACCTTCCCTCTCCAAACCCTTGCAGGTGGAAATACTGAAAAAGCACATATTACCCCATGATGATATATTGGGTTAATCATGGTACAGTGATAAACTGTCACAGACATAAGCTATTCGTCATAGTCCATTGCTATATTTCAATATTTTCAACCTATTCTTAGGCTTCCTTATGCTACTGATGCATTTTTTTATAAACTCCTTCTTTTTAAAAATTTATACTGCAGTTCTATGCTCTATCAGGTTGACGGACACTTGGTGCCAGACTCTAACCTGAAAAGATTTATGGTCTATGTATGAAAGAATTTATACTCTAAATTAAACGTTCCAGTAGTAAATTCTGCCCTGGCACCTTCAGGCACCACATCAACATACAACTGTGTTCTCACCACTGCTGTTTTCTAATTTCTTTGTACTGTAACCTTTCAAACAGAGTAGAGAAATGTGACAAACCACAGCTTCTTATAAACAAATAGCTGATCCCATTGGATGGATGAAACCTGTGCACTGTGGTTTTCTCCTGCCAAATTAAAATATCTTATAAATTGCATAAGTTTGGCATCCAGAAAAAAAAAATCTAGAAATTTGTTTTTTCTACTGCTTCCCTGAACTGCTGAGTAATTAGCTTTTCCTGCGGTGGTGAAAATAATGTGTGAAAACTGGCTACACTTTCTCAGGGAAATCCCTGAGCTGTTGAAAGAATCAAAGGGATCCTCCACAATGAAGAGAGCAAGATATGAGCCCTTCATGCAAGGACAGCTCTTTCTAAAAGTAAAAGGAAAGCACACGGTACTTACCAGAGAGAGGAAATTGCTGTGAGAGTGCTTACAGCAACTTCGATCAATCTGAACTGCAGTCAGTGAACAAACCACACTGAAACCTTCTGTTGTGGCTGACAGCAACAAAAAGGACTGAGGAATGAATAACCAGGATCTACGCTGACAAACAGCACAGACATCACACAGGGTCTTTGTCCCACCTCTCAACATCTGAGAAGGTAAAATGCATTATCTCTGCACACACTTAGCAGGGAGAGTCCCTCCATGCACAAGCATTTGAAGTTTTCTGCACATAAGTGAAAGATGGCACAGCTGAAACTAAGGAAAATGCAACAAAATGGGTTGTGTAAACAGCAATTGTATCCAGATTCTTTGACAAAGCTTATCAGAAGCCCATTTCATGCCTTTCACCTCTATACTAATAATGTCTATGAGACAGTGGCCCATGAACTGTTTCGTGTTATCCCTTCACTCATAGCTTGGATCAGTTATAGCAGCCCCCCACATCCGTCTGAAGAGCTAATCTAGACTCTAAAGATCCCTTTCCCTGGTCCAGCATGGAAACACCACCTTTAAAACACTTCAGTGATTCACATTTTTTAATTTAAAGTTTATCTAGTTCTTCTCCAGTGAGCTGCATACTCTTCAACACCTCTCAGATCACAGAGTTTGAAACCACTAATATTTGCCACAGACTTAAAAATATTCTCTCAGCCCTTCTGGGCATCTCTTGTGCTTCTGAAATATAATGGTGACTAGAGAGATTCTGAGTACAGAACCTAAGCTGAAAAACCATTATATAGTAGTTCTCTTCCCTTTGGATCATGTGGTTTGTAAAGCAAACAAACAATTATCTTGGATTGTCACCCCCACTGTCAGTAAATAACTCACTGGCTAATTTGTTATTCGTTTAGCTGTAACTAATTGATGGAAGATAAAACTTGTGCTTTTTAGATAAACAACTGGTCTTTGGTATACTTCCTTCTTGCACAGACTCTGAATCGTTTTACACAAATGTCCATGTATATAAGTTCCTTAAAAGACAAAAATGAAATGTTGCATGCAAAAACATTCCCACGTTTCATAAGCTCTGATGTGTTTCTACTGCAGGTCAGTTTTCAAGTTATACCTGTTATTGAATGCTATGGATCCTCTTTTCCCATGTCAGTGGAAAATTTTGAATGGCTTTGAAACATAGAAAGCACATGAAGGCAATTCATTTGCCATTAACAACCCAGAATTTGTTTTGTCTTATTAAACAGCACATATGGGTAGCAATATGAATTTTAGAGGTCAGTAATACTCAGGGTAAGGAAGGGGCAAGGCCTTCTAAACTTACAGGAAGAGACTCTTGACACCACTTTTCACAGTATGACATTTCTTGGTGTATTTATTTCCTCCTCTTTCCTGTCTCCCCACCACTTAGTTTTACAATCAGCCACATAATTTGAGCCACATCAGCAACCTCCCTTCTGCCCAAGGCCAGTAGGAATCCAAGAGAGGTCTGAGCAGGTTCAATCAGAATTGTTCGCAACAGTGTATGGATCCAGTGGTTCAGACATGTTCAGAAAACACAAAGAACAATTACACTAGTGTCAGAGTCTTGCATCCTATTGCAAGAGGCATTCTTAAGTTGTTTTCTCTTTAAATGCCAATCGTGTGCCTTACAAATTAATTAATAGAGGAATTTGCTTGCACTTCAGTTGTTCTCTTCTTTATGTAAGTGACCTTACAGGGTTGCATAACCCAGTACAACACTGTGATTCACTGCAATGCTCTGTCATATTTAGTCTTATTAGCAGCTATTTGAGAATAGCTGTTCACTCTGGAGAGACATAATTTATAGTGCTATATAAAGGTCTCTACATTTTTCCCTTGTGAAAAGGATTACTACAGCATTCTTATCTGTAATGCAATCCAGAATAAGAAACATTCATTGATTTTTGAGGAGGCGTTTTCAATATGGTGACCTGTTCCCTGCTTTTATTTGAAGTGTAATTATAGAACAAAATACTAGGATGGGAGGTGTGTGTTGTAGGGGGAAAAAATCAAATGCACATTTTTTCTTGACATTTACTGAGAAAAAAACCTTGCCTGTTTTCTAAATGCTAGTGAACAGCATTAACAAGAAGAACCAGTACATTTTTCACAGAATCTGAATAACCATTGCTTGCACCAATTGCAATGACAGCATTCTGAAAAAACAGGATGAGGGTGAATTTTTACTCTTAACATTAGCTCTTTTCCCCGAGAGGAAAAGAGCTGTGCTTCATCATGAACATTTTAAAATTAAATTCAAGGAATAAATTCCTCATCACCTTGTCCTCCTGCACTATGATATGACTGTCATTTTCTGAATTTTGACAGAGCTGCCTCTAGTTTTGTCAGTGTAAATGGAAGAGGAAAAGCAAGCTTTGTGCTAATGTTAGTCTATTTGCCAGAAAAGCCATAACTTTTGCTGCTTTAACCTGTGTACTTTATAATTCCTTTTGCCTCCCAAAACTTGAGAGAATTCATCAGATATGACACACTACCAATGATAAAAGGAAATTATTTTTGTTCAGAAAAGTAAACCTTTGATTCTTGTTAATCTGGATTTTTTATCCGTAACTTCTTCCTGGGGCTGGGGTATGGCCATTTCCTGCCCTATCAAAGCAAATCTCAACCAGGCTCTACAGATTTCATCAGAAGTAACATCATTTTCAATCTGTGAGATAGCAGAAAAATACTGAGAAGTGGACAGCAAATTTCATATGAGGTACCTACTAGCAAAAGTCATATTTGAGGGCATTACACATATTCCAGGAAGGAGCCAGCATCTTTGAATATTTGGATCTTTATAGCTTTTTCCTTCTCTTGGAGAAAATAAAAAAAAGATTTACCTATATTGCCTATGTATCTATATTGGATGCTTTGAAAAAGAGTATTTTTATTCTTAATGATCAAGTTATACCTTTCTTTCTGCTATATATGATGCAGGTAAAACCTAAAAAGCCACAGGAATTGCTTGGTAGTTTTATGAAACTTTTTAAAAATATTTAATTAAAAATATTTATATTTCACAATTATTATCATACCTTCAAAGTAAAGTGAATACCATGAAGTTCAATGATGCCATTGTATAATATAAGAGAGATGTCAAATACTGCTGGAGGACACACATACAAATATATCTTGTTTTCTTAGCCCCTTCATCTTTAGGAAGAATAAAAACAGATATTCTCTAATCAACAGGGCAACAGGGTTGTCACCGTCCTGATCACAACTTTACAGCCACCTCCACTGCAGCTATCACTTAGGAGATGTTGCCATGTGTTTCCACCCATCAGACAACTACCAGATCTAATTTTCATAGTGTCGTGAGCTTCCTGCAGTCAAAAGATAACTGTGATAGCAGGTCTACATGAGTCAGCCCGGGAGTATAGCGATGACAGATAGGATGGAACAGTGCTCAATCATGACCTTTCATATCAGAACCCTATGAACCTACTTGCATTTGTTGTAAGAGCTACCATCTGGGAATATGTTGATTTTGTTCAGAGTCCAACACCCACAACATGACTTCCTTGTGCTGTCTGTCTGAAGTGGAGACATAAACACCATGGGACCCAGCAAACAGGACTGGACATTAAGAAGTACTTTATTATTAGGAAGATATCACAGAGCCAGAACAGATACCTGAAGCAATTGTACAAACTCCATGCTTGGAAGTTATTGGGATTTGTCTGGATGAAGCCAGAAGTGTTAACTCAGAATTGCTATAGTCCTTTTTTGAGTGGGAGACAGGGCTATATGACCTCTTGAGGCCACTTCCAATATTTCTATGATTTTGTGAAATGTACCTTAAGTTTTCTGTAGGTAGCCAACACTTCTTTTTTCCGCTCTCTAATTTGTAATGGAATTGGAGCTACTCCAAGAACTGATCATGTCATCTATCCAAACCTCACAATGTTGGGCTAATTCTTTCAAGTAAAGAACAGTGATCCTTTTGCACTGCTGTATCCCTTCAGATTTCAGTGATGAACTGTTTTTTGCCCGCTGCTCTGGTGAATTTACTTCAGTGAGAACGTGTAACTCTTTTCTTCCTGCTGCAGGTCTGCTTATTTAGCAAAAACGTTCATTGAATTTCACTGTTAATTCAGTCCCCTTCCCATTGTCCCTTAGACCTGCATATCAGACAGAGCAATCTATAAAAAGAATGGAAACGAAGATGGCTGTGGGATTGTAAAAAGAAGGCAGCTGCAACAGTAAGCTGTAAATATACACATTTAAGCTGAGCTGAAAGAGTAGTTACCAGTGTCTTTTTGTGACATTAAAGAGGATGGAGCCCTGCAGAAATCTACATTGACCCTACTAATGATGTATTTTTTGTGGACTGTTAGTGAACTGAAAGTACATATAAATTTGCTGATAAAAGGAAGCAGAAAAGTGTGTAAGCACTGTGTAGGACAGGTTCAAAAAAATTAAACTTGATAAACTGAAAAAAATAATGTGAAATCTGAAAGGTAGAATTCTGCAAAGAGAAGAGCAAAGTGGTCCATTAAGAAAGACATTAAATGAATGAATCTAAAATGGGAAATTATGTAGCAGGGAGCAGTACTATAGGGTATAATGGATAAGTAAGAAAATAAGAGTCAACTATGTGAACCTGCAGGGTGAAAAAGACAACTCTATATCCTTATTAACAGGGGAGGTACACACAAGACACAGGAAGTAATTATTCTGCTCTGTTTGGCATGGAGGAAGCCACAGCCAGAATAGTGGGTCCAGGGTGATCCTTGTACACTGAGGAAATGTAAAATTATTGGAGCCTACAAGAGGGATAAGAGATATAGAAAACATGATTTAGGAGGAAAGAATTGGGTTTGCTGTAGAAATTTTTGATTATGCAAAAGGTTGCTGTAGGGATGGTGATGATTCACTGTACTGTTTGCAGTGTCTCCACCAAATAGCTGTTGAAGAAGATTTAAGATCTGATTCCTCCACAAAACAGATGGATGAACTGCATGACACCTTTGAGATCCCCCCTCTACTCTTCCAGAATATGATGAGTTGGACACAACTGCAGCATGTTCTAAGGAGTTATCTTGTTAATCCTCTCTGAAATCCCTTAGCCAGTTTTGTGGGTAATTGTGTGAGAGCAGTGTGAATAAAGCAATTAAAACTGAGGACCAGAGGGAAAAGAAATATTGCCAGAAACTCTTACTCAGATCGATTCTACTGGCTCTATTTAAATCCTTCTTCATTTGACAGCTTGCACCAACATCCTGCATCAGCCCCAGGACAGGTATGTATTTCTGGGAACTGCTTAATTCAGACTCCTTTCCCCTCACACAAGCAGCACATACTTGCCATGCACTCTCTGATATCCCTCCTGCAGAATTCTTTTGGAGAACCTAAAGTGGCCTCAGAAAAAGGGCACGTTCCTGTCAAAACATTTCCACTCTGTTGAATAAGACTTTATTGCTGGGTAGCCATGGGAACGTGGCTTCCATCAACTCCAAGTCTGTATAAATGTACATCTCATTGTTCTAGTTCAGCAATGAGTTATGATCTGGGAGGTAACACAGAGTGAGAAACCTCTGGAAAAAGCCCTTTACAGAAAAGATGTAATCTAAATACTTGCACAGACCTCCTCATTGTGATATTTCAGTAACTCAGAGATTTTACTACATTTTATATTTTCAGTATTATCTTAAAATTACCGCACCCAATGAGGAAGAAAAGCATTATATCTCTCTGCAGATTGGAATCTGAGTTGGAAAACTGAGCAATGCACATGAGTCAGAAAATGATGGCAAGTTTCCCCAGCTGCAATGTTCTGCCAGCATGCCCTATCCTGCCAGTGCCTACTGGTGACATATATTCCTTCCTGTATTGTGTAATTCTGACCCCAAATAAAATTTCCTTCCTGACCTATTCTTTACTTACAAGGGGCATTCTCTGGGGCTGTAGATGGCTGCACATAGTATCAGGAACGAAGAGGCAACAATCCAATTCCAGAACTTTTCTGTACAATGTTTATATGTTAATTTTTCTCACTTTGAAGCCAGTATTCCTCACCTCAGCACAAGCTGAAGTTTCCCAGCAATACTCTCCATAGAAACATGCAAACCTAAATGCATTTCCTCCTTCTTCAGGTGAGTTTTAGGGATCACAACTTTACTGATTCTCTGGCAGGTTTGCACTCTTGTGCCACTTCTCTTGTATTGCCTATTAGTTCACAGATATTCTAAGAGCACCAGTAACTAGAGTCCTCGACACTTGCTTTTTTTTGTGGTAATGGCTGATCTTGTCTCACATAAGAAGGGAAACAAACTATAGAATATTTTCTCTACTTCTTCTCCAAGGTGAGCATTAAGATACCCCAGAAAATTACTGAGTGCTGTTGCCTTTCTAGATCAGAGAGCTTGGGTTGCTGATGGGAAGAGTCATAAAGGTAACCTGGTTATAAGGGGGAAAATACTGGCAGAGAAAATTCTTGCTAGCAGGAACCAGGGCTGGGTGAACATGAGAAGCACAGCTGGTAACTTTGAAGTGCAGGCGGGTACCTAAAACTCAAGGGCATCTTGAGGTACTATTGGTAAGTGCAAGACCAAGAAACTGTAACAGTAACTTATCAACTAGAAAGGTGAAAAATAGCCTGGAAAAGAGCGAAAAAAACCTGGGGAAGCAGTAATCAGCAACTGCTGCTGGTTGTCCTACCTGAAATAATAAGAAAGACATCTGCAAAAACAAAAACTGGTCTGTGAGAAAGCACATTGTCTATTGGTTGCCCCCATGGAAAACAGAAATTAGTGTCATCTACTAGCTGCTCCAGGTGTTGGAGTACTATACCCTGTTATCCCTGTGATATAACTCTGACTTGATCTTTACCCAAAATGGAGCCTTTTTCTCTGAGAATTTCCCTTGCATGAACTTTTCTATGAGATTTCTTGGATAGGTTGGACCATCACTGGGGACATCTGACTGACTCCAAACCCTGTGATGGAGATGATTTTTGAAGTGTGGCTTTGTCTGTCATTGATTTTGAGATTCTTCTCCTGGGAACAGTTTGATGAGTGTTGTACTGGTACTAGGTGTGCATATAACTAATTAATCATGACTGTATTTGCTGCTTTATTAGCTATAATTTCCTAGTAACCTGTAATATTTAAATATATACTAGTTGTTAGTATTGATTACTGTTACTACTGGTATACATATACATATACATATACACATACTTGCTTTTCTGGTACTAACTTTGAATAACTTTATAGATATATATTTGTCTTATTAATAATAACTATACTTGCTTTAATAATTTTTATTTGCTTTAATAATAATTCAAAGAAATCTGTAATAAAGATATTTAGAAAATAAACCTTATGTCTCCTTTGATATTATGAAATCAAACACACTGTCACAGCAGCCCTTTAAGTCACAACTGTTGCCTAAATACAGGTCTACAGCAATTACTACTAATACCAGAAGGTTTTAATTTTGACCTCTTTTTACTTTATTGTCTATCATGCATCAGAAAACTATGAATGACAGCAGTGGAATAAGTAAAGCATTATGAGATTACAGAGCATGGTTTGGTTACTGTACCTACCAATGGCTGCAATTCTCCTGATGAATGTGATCATTTGATGCTACGTACCCATTACAGGAGAAAAAAAAGGGGAAAAATAGGAAAAATGTAAGTGGAGGGATGAAGGGAATTTTTATGAAAAAACCAAGCAGTTCTGGGAAAAAGCAGCCAAATACTGTAACTTCAAAACAGGCATCACCAGCTGAGGAGAGGAAACTGAGGCAAACATGAGAAAGTAGAAATTAAGTAGCATCTATTCAAAGGCATGAGTGGGGAGAACAAGGAGCTTTGGACTAGAGTACCAGAAAGTAGGATGGGCTGTTGTGATCATAGGCAGGAGGAGCATTGCTGGGAGTGGGACTGGGAAAATGGTCTCCTTCAGTCCTCTCCTCGTTCCATCTTCATTCTAGACTGGGAACACAGCAGAAAAGCCTGTGGTAATGGCTCTCTCCAGACCAGTGACTCACTTCATTGCACACAGAAATGCTGTTGAGTTATTGAAAAGACCTGTACCCCTAGATCTCCATATCTAGCTGAAGTGGAGATTTGCACCAGCATTACAGAACATGACACACAGAGAAGTTGTACATATCTAGAGCTGATGTCAAATAGGTGATTTCATTACTGTTAAGTATGCACTGATACTAGCTGTTTCATCAATAGGGAGCAACTTTTCTTCCTGACCACTTTGGTTTCTTTCCCTGTCTGTAGTGACATATCTGTACAGGCTGGAGCTCATCGTACTGCATGTGGGTTTTGATAAGATTTAGTGAATAGATTATTGCAATTGAGTATTTGTGACTGTTTGTTCAGAATCACTGTCTCACCAACAATGTAGAGTAAGGACTTGTAAAAATAACAGAAATTGGTAAAATAGGCTTTGAATCCCACGGTCTTCTGTCTGGATGAGAGGAACCTAGGTATACACAACTCTACTCATTCATATTTTCTGGTCTCAACAGCACTATAACCCTGTCTGTCAGGACATGTCTTGGGCTTTCCTCTTTTTCAGTGCAGAATGGCTAGTCCCCATGTACCACAAAGGTGAACCAGAAACTTCACATTCCATGACATGTAGAAGCCCACTCTTCTTACCATCAGAAAGGTAACGATACAGTGTTCAATCTGACAAACCTCTTTTCATTGATAAGTACTCATTTTAATTCCCACTAATCTCATACTCAACCTAAGCATTTCCTACAGTCCAGGCTGGTCCAGATAGAAAGATAATTCCCCGTGCTTTATGTAAGTTCTCCTGGAAGGGCTCATAATAAGGAAAAATACAATGAGTTGCATTCACTGAGAGCCTTCAGCTTCTCTTCCTTCAAATTATGTCACAAAAAACTAATGGAAAGTTGATCTGATTTCCCCTGACTTCATCTCACTTCATTTCATCCCTGAAAAGTACTAAATCATCAGCAGAAATTGGTTTAAGTATTAGTGTTTTTGGAGGGAAAATCTGCTTTGCAGTGTTGTCACATTGTTTTTTGAGGGGGGTAGGGGTGAATATGTGTGCCTGTCACAGGATGGCACTCCTGGCTCCTCTGCTAAGTCTATAAGGTCCTATACCCTCATCCTCATTCACCTGCTACACGGCTTTATAGTCACCACGTACTCTGGCATGTTAATCCAAGAAAAGAGGTTCGGAGCTATTTCTGTCCAGAATCAGGTCTCCCTATACTGTCAGTGAGAGATGGTTATTTGGACACCAAAGTAAGGCACAGAAACCAAAAGATCTGAACATAACAACATACCACCATCAACTTCTCTTCAGTCTTGCTCTGTCAGAGTTTCCAGTTCTGCAGCCCTGGGAAAACAAATGGCTTAATAGATGTCTTGGGCTTAGATTTGGGATTAGGCATCTGTGTTTGGTATTGTCACTACAGCTATGGTTATCATTGCAGTCACAAAAATGGTTGTTTTTAAAAGGCAAGCACAAATATTCGGAGCTAAATCTTACAATACGAAATTGTCTGGTCAAATTTTTCTCTGTGCATAGGAGAAGCTGATGGGGGACATTAGAAGAAAATTGTTGTAAGGATCCCATATTGAAAAGCTAAGAGCACATATATTTGCAAAAACCGTAAGTGCATAACTTAATTTTGTGAACAAATTATGTAATGGTCTGCATTCTTGCTCAAACAGAGATTTTAATCATATATCTAAGCCCTGCTTTAAATTATTTGCATATGTATTTGTCTTCAGAGGCAGCCATACCACTGTGATAGGGAATAAAAATTATGTTTATAATTCTTATGGATTCCAGTTTCATTCAAATTGGACAGCTGCCTGCTCACATCTCAAAAGATATAAATTTTGCTGGCAGGAATACATGCAGCTTAAAATTGTGTGATCTAAATTTGGCTTCTGCTTCTTCTTGCTCCTTGATTTTTAAATAACAACAACTCACAGAGTGATCATTAGACATATATCTACATTGGTTATTAGGGTCAGCTTTGAAGTTATCTACAAGGACTCTCAGGTACATAACAAACCTTTTACCCATATTACAGCTGTCTACACAATATTCCTTATCCAAGTGGAGCTGTAATACAGTTTTGTCAAGGATGTCTTTTCCCTCCTTCTGGACAGGAGAGGAACTGAGAAGAGGTGGAAAGGGGATGCTGGTAGTCTCCTTGTGCTAAATGTTACCATAGGGAGGTAAGTTCAACAGGCCTCCCAGAGGATGGCATGGGAGTCAAGGATGGCCTACATTCTGGACCTCGGTGCATGGACTATATGAAACTGGTCTTGATGGCTGATAACTACTGTGAGCCCACCTACAGATCTCTGAGCCTTATCCTACTCTAGCCCTAGGAAGGAAGAGTGGCTCTTTCCCTGATCAGAATAGGATTGCTGGTCGGGAGAAGGCATCTAAACTGACTTTGTGAACACAGAAGTTTCTTTCCGTGTAAGGACTTCCCCTTTCAGCGCTTGCAAAGTCTGAATGCCCAATAATGGGGGAAAATAAATGAAAGAAGGAGAGTAGGAGGAAGATCTAATCCTTAATGTGATTCTGAGTCTTCCTTCCCTGGATGGCTCAGGCAGCTCCTACAGCTAGGATATTAGTCATATACTGCACTTCCATTTACACTGTAGGGTCTTTTCTAAGGATGCTTTGCATCACTACTCTTCAGTAGTGCAACCTTACTGTCTTATAAACCTTTCTGGTTTATAAGCAAGATTTCTAAAAGCTCAAGAACTGATACTCGTTAAGATGACTAGTCCCTAAAATACAGTTGTGAAAACAGGTTTACCCCTCGACTCGAGGTGTATTACCTCAGGGAACTATTAAGATTTATTTACTATTGCCAAATCCTTCTGCGAAAATTAGGTTATCAGTTTATACAAATTGATTACTTTGCTTCAACCTATGCGTCAGGTTTCATTACATTCTCATATACTTTACATCAGTGATTATTTGAAGGAAGGAGAAGTATGTGCTCAACTAAACATAACTCAGTACTGCTGTTATCCATAAATAGGCTGTTGATTTAAATGGAGCACTCAGCCAAGCTGAGCAGGACTTGGGCTACAGTCTAGTTCTGGTTTTGCACAGACTCAAAAACAAATAGGAAACCTATTCTCTGCCAGAGCCATAGTTGCTTTTGTTAGTATTAGACCCAAATTCCTCGTACTTGTCTCGTTAGGTAAATTTAAAACCATTTGTAATATGACAGAAAGGATAATGAATCAAATAGTTTACTTTTTAAAAAAAAAATTCAAATGACTGTTCTTGCATCAATAGGAAGTAGGGATTTAAATAAAGTACCACAATGCTGAATCACACCATCTTGAGATATGATCACAGAAATTAAACTACAATTTGGTAAAATATCTTACCATATTTGCCTTTATAACATTTTAATTACAAGTGTTTTACAAGACCAGTAGTGTTGCTCTCAAGGTGGAGAAGCCAAGTCATAGATGAGTAAGATTTAGTTTTCAATGGACATGCCAAGGGAATCAGGGCCTAACTTTCTAAAGGTACAGATAGGACATCAGCTTGTGGAGTCAGCAGAGATAAAGGCCTGGACCAGTGGTACTGCTTGGAGCTCAGATTCATTTGCTGTCTTTGGGACAGAGAGCAATTGTGCCTGGCCCTTGAACAATACGCGAGCTGATGTGTGGGAAATCATCTGAGATTTCCTAAAGCCTCCTAGAAATTTTGTTTGGGTTTCAGATAGGATTAGTGGCAAACCCTTAGCTATCAAGCTGTGTGTGCCTTTTTCATACCACTGCAATTGCACATTTGGAGTGGAAAGCCTCAACTATCCACACAGACAACTGAGTGTGGTTGAGTTTAACAAAGACATCACAATGTCATGATGGAGATTACTTGGAAAATGCTCTCCCAGATTATCTCCAAATAATTAGACAAAGGAATTGACATTTTTTCAGAGAGTTTCTTCTTTAATTTCTTTCTGAGTGTGATAAACAACTCAGAATTGGTATTAGTATGTATAAGTATGACAGAAATAGATACATTTTGGTATTGTGAAACCACAGAATAGCTGAGATTGAAAGGCACCTCTGGAGATTGTTGAGTGCAACCTGCTGGTCAAAGTAGGATGAGCTAGAGCAGGTTGTTCATGATTGTGTCGAATTGTGCTTTGAATATCTCCAAGGACGAAGACTTCACAGCCTATCTCGTCAGCCTATGTCAATGTTCAACAACTTTCATGTTTAAAAGTTTTTTCCCATGTTTAAATTGAATTTTCTGTACTCCTGTTTGTGCCTAATGCCTTATGTTCAATGGTTACCACTGAGAGAAGCCTGGCTCTGTCTACTTTATTCTCTCCCATCAGGTATTCATCCACATGGATAGGAGTCCTCTAATCAAATTTGTGTCCCTGCATTGGACTCACTCTGGTATGTTCAAGCCCATCTTGCACTGGGGAGCAGTGGACCACACCCAGCACTCCAGATGTGTCTCACCAGTGCTGAGTAGAGGGGATCACATACACAGTAAGCAGCAGAACTATCTTAACAATCAAGTTAATAAAAAATCTCTGCATTTCACAAAAATGAGACGTTTTAATAAATATCTGAACCCCATATTTCTAATTACACATGATTAAACTTATTTTTGCAACACTATATGTTTGGAATAAATACTTGGAGGTTATTTATGTCAGAAAGAAATCTTATATTGGATACCATGTTACTATTATGAAACTGAAATATTACATTGCCTTTTTTTGCATAAACAGAAATTTAAATATAAATCCACTTAAAATTTAGTACAAAAAGTGACCACTAGGAAAGGAAAGCAGAGAAAAAAGAAAGCAAAACTTCTACACAATTCTCTAAATGTTGTTAAATCTCTAAATGATATTTGTCTGAATCATGGTAAATCAATATCACAGCAGATGGTGCCTGACAATTTACATCCTGTTACCAACAGCATCTCCACAAACATTGTCTTCTGTATTCTACAAAATCTACCACACAGAGAGATTTGCTCCCAAATCTTTAGTTATCACCTCTCTTTTGGCACATGTAATATTTTTGAGACCACAGGGCAAGAATTAACAATGGAAGTTCATAATCTCGCTGTACTGTGGAACAAAGCAATTTTAATAAGTGTTTGTCTCTAATAAAGGACCATGATGATTCTGAAAGCAACACCTAAAATAACAGAAAGCTGGTAAACTAGTGTCAAGAGGGTTACATTTTAGCCAGAAGTAGACCAATGTACTTAGCACTTTAATCTTGATCAAAATACAAGAGACATCAGATTTCACTGGTTTTTAGCAGGTCAGAAGAGTAGAGTGTTCAGATTATTAGCTAGACAAAAGGGGTGCACTTTGTTGCACTGCAACCACTGGAAAATAGATACTGACTTTCGCATTAGCGCTGAACAGAGTTTTCCAAAGCCACTTCAAGCAGTGCCATCTGCTCATGTAGCTAAGGAAGACTCAGGCATATTCCTAGCTAGCTTCTTGATAACCAGAGGTTAAAGAGATCCTGCTGACACTCTATATCATTGTGGAAGTTCAAACAACAGGTAGAGATATGTAGGGACCGATAATTTAACTGAAAGATTCCTCAGCAGTGCCTGGAAGTTCTCTAGGAGGGAGGCTCAGCTTACAGGTGCTCCTGTCAATCATTTTTATCCTAAAATAAAGGAGCAACCAGACTAAATAACCATGTGGAATGGGCATAATGGTGCTGATTTAAGAAACTTCTCAGAAAGAAGTTACTAAATATATCTATGGAATACTGTGAAACGGGAGACATTATAGCACATTTTTAAATACTTAAAGTCCTTTCACGCCCACTTGTTTAGAAAAGCACATTCAAAGGTAAATGAAGGCTCCCTAAGACAAGCCTCTTCATTGTTGGAAACCTAGTGTCATTAATATATCCTAAGTAAACAAAATGAGAAATTATTAAACTTTCAATTAAGCACTGTCAGATATATTATAATTGTGTGGAAGAAATATCATGCAAGATGAATTGTTAAAGAGCTAATAGAAACAGTGGATAAAGAAAAATTATTTAATAGAGAGTATTATGAAATTACAGATGTTTCAGCACGAAATGTATGAGAAAGCAGAGGTGGTCAGATGCTTCCTAAGTGGACAAGCTGCTTTTGTCCCTCCTCAATAAAGGAAAGAGATAGGGAACAGAGCACAAATGTCTACATGTGTTTTGCACTATTTTCCAACACCTATCTATGTGTGGCATACTTAATTCATTGTACAAGACTTTTAGAAGTTACGTAAAACTAAGACACTAATACAAATCCCCAACTGTATAGTCTGAAATCAAGCTGCTCTGAGTTGGAGTGATAATGGTATCATTTTGCCTGTATTTGTTTGTGAAATATAGACAGATGTGCATTCAGCAAACAGCTGTGTCAGTGGTATGTAAGACTGCTCAGGATCTTTCCTCCAGCAGTTCACAGCCCTTCTGCAGCTTCTCCATGCACCGGATTTCAAAAAATTTTCTATTTTTGTTTTATTTGCCCATCAGACTCTTTGGCATAATTATGCCAGGAATTCTGCTGCCACATATGAGGTAGCAATAGGACAGGGAAGAGATGAGAGGTAGATGAGGCAGGTACTTCAGACTTCAATAGTTACAACTGCAACATAGAGATACCTGTCCAGCATGCCTTACCTACCCTTTGTTGACAAACCCTGAGCTTCCTTATTGTACAAACTTGACAGCCCTTTGCCTGAATCATAGAATCATAGAATCAGCCAGGTTGGAAGGGACCTCTGATATCATCGAGTCCAACCCTTGATCCAACACTAGACCATGGCACTAAGTACCACATCCAGTCTCATCTTAACCTCCAGGGACAGAGAATCCACCACTTCCCTGGGCAGCCCATTCCAATGCCTCATTACCCTCTCTGTAAAGGATTTCTTCCTAATATCTAACCCAAACTTCCCATGGCAGAGCTTAAGACCATGTCCTCTTGTCTTACTGACAGCTACCTGGGAGAAGAGACCAACCTCCACCTGGCTACAACCTCCTTTTAGGGAGTTATAGAGAGTGATGAAGTCTCCCCTGAGCCTCCTCTTCTCCAGGCTGAACAACCCCAGCTCCCTCAGCCTCTCCTCATAGGACTTGTGCTCAAGTCCCTTCACCAACCTTGCTGTTCTTCTCTGGACCTGCTCCAGCACCTCAATGTCCTTCCTGAACTGAGGGGCCCAGAACTGGACACAGCACTCCAGGTGTGGCCTCACCAGCGCTGAGTAGAGGGGAAGAATCACTTCCCTGGTCCTGTTGGCCACACTGTTCCTGATCCAGGCCAGGATGCCACTGGCCTTCTTGGCCACCTGGGCACACCGCTGGCTCATGTTCAGCTTCCTGTCAATCCAAACTCCCAGGTCCCTTTCTGCCTGGCTGCTCTCCAGCCACTCTGTCCCCAGCCTGTAGCGCTGCAGGGGGTTGTTGTGACCAAAGTGCAGGACCCAGCACTTGACCTTGTGGAACCTCATCCCATTGGAATCAGCCCAACTCTCCAGTCTGTCCAGGTCCCTCTGCAGAGCCCTCCTGTCTTCCAGCTGATTGACATTCCCCCCCCAACTTAGTGTCATCTGCAAATTTGCTGATGGTGGACTCAATCCCCTCATCTAAATCATCAGTAAAGATATTAAACAGGACTGGGCCCAACACAGACCCCTGGGGAACACCACTGGTGACCGGCCGCCAACTGGATGCAGCTCCATTCACCACCACTCTCTGGGCCCGTCCCTCCAGCCAGTTCCTAACCCAGCACAGGGTGCCCCTGTCCAAGCCGTGGGCTGCCAGCTTTTCCAGGAGTGTGCTGTGGGAGAGGGTGTCAAAGGCTTTGCTGAAGTCCTGATAGACCACATCCACAGCCTTCCCCTCACCCACCAGGCTGGTCACCTGATCACAAAAGGAGATCAGGTTGGTCAGATGGGACCTGACCTTCCTAAACCTGTGCTGGCTGGGTCTGATCCCTTGTCCATCCTGTAGGTGTTGTGTGATTGCACTTAGGATGACCTGCTCCATAACCTTACCAGGCACTGAGGTCAGGCTGACAGGCCTGAAGTTTCCTGGGTCCTCTTTCTGGCCCTTTTTGTGGATGGGCATGACATATGCCAACTTCCAGTCATCTGGGACCTCCCCAGTGAGCCAGGAAAGACAATAAAATGAGTCACTTTACTGAGAACAGAGCCAAATAATCTGAATAGTTATCAAGACCTCTCTTCTCCATCAAAGTAATACACTTAACAGAGACAGGATTTCTGTTCTGCAGAATACCTTGGAAGACTCAGATCTGAAGTCACATAACTGAATTTTTTAAATATCCCCAAGAAACACATACCCTGAAATGCTTCAGTTTTGCCAGGGTTTCTATATTTTCAAATTATTTCCTAGGCCCCCATCTTACAGTTACCAGATAGGCAGTCCAAAGAAGCTCTGAAGTGGTTTCATCAGTGAGTGGGGAAGATGGGTCCCAGATCTTCATGTTGCTAAGGGGCTGGGGCAACTGGAAGCCCTCAGATTCTCTATCTCCATGAGACTCAGATTAGATTTGCTCCTTCTAGGCCCTGGGCATCATAAGCCATCTTGACATCCCCAGCAACCTCCTCACCTTAATTCACACCTTGGGGGAAGTTCTCTGACTACTGTTGATGTTTAATTTGTAGATGACCACCACAAAACAATTCTATTCTTCCTAATTGAAGAGAGAAATATCATTCCTGAGGTGTGATTCATCTCATTGCAGGTTCATTGTAAGAGGAATTGCGCCTGAAAAGTGCCTATTTCTTTCCGTTGACTGGAAGGAGAACCTAGAGTGCTCAGACATACTAGTCATCCAAGATGATTCACCCTACACATCTAGCAGAAGCTAAAATGTAGATTGGACAAATCTGTTATAACATTAACATTTGACGAAGTAGAGATGAGGGGTTTCTTTCTAAAATGAGGCAAAAGGGACACCTCACCTGTCTCCCCAATCACCAGGCTCCAGTACATCTCCTCGCTTTCTTTGTAGTCCACATGGTTGATATTATTTTCTGGTGTGTGACACAAATTCTGAGAGGAGAATACAGAGACTGGGAACACAGGTTTTCCTGTCACTGGCAAGTGCTCTTTTTGCTTGGTGTTCCATACCTGAGGTTATACAGTAATGCCAATAGACCACAGGAGGCCCTTAAAATGACCAACAGATCCCTTTGAAAGGGGGTTAGTAGCCTCCATTAAAGAAGATGACATATCCCATCCTAGCTAGACTCTTTTTACTTTTCAAAGCTGTTTTAATTTATCCCTGCAGTTTGCAGGAAACTGTCAAAATTCAGCAGAGAGAAAGCCCTTAGGCTAAAGAAATAGTTTGTCTCATCAAATTCCATTTAACTTTAGCTGAGTTATAAACTGTTAAAAACCACAAACTCCCCATTAAAACTTGAAATCCTCAAGAAAATTTATTTTTGGCAAAGTGACAAAACAAGTTAAAAAAGAGGGGTTTATGCATTGGTTTGTTGCACTGCCAAGCAGCACCAGTGGGCTCTGGAGGACATGAGACAGTGGGAGCCTGGGCCAGGTGTGGTTGCTCTGGCCGTACTTCTCCTTACACCTATACATGGTCCCTTCATATCCTGGTACATAAAACAAAATCTGTTCAGTCCAACAAAACATTTAACCAGTCTCTAAAGATACAGCATCAAGCACAGGCTTTTCATCTCCCATCTGGGATGACAGTCTTCCCTGGCCAACAGCTAATACAGCAGCTGGAGCACTGGACCACTGGGCCAGCTAGGCTAAGTCCCACAGGATAACCCGCTTCTGAGAAGGAGATTGTTAAGGTTACAGAGATGAAGATTTCTTTCAAGATTTTTCTTAAAAGGAGAAAAGTTAAATTTAAAACCACATGAATAATCTCCATATCCATCATGGTATAGTCTACTTTTATTCCTCTGTGCTATTTTTTCCCTTGTTGTGATCCAATTCATCCCACATAGTGTAATGATATTCCTTGCAGAGGGAGAGAATAGTGATTGCATATGAAACCATTATATGATTTTTCCTTCATTTTTGGGGGCCTTGTAATTCTGATCAAGTCTTTTTTTCCCCCCTACAACATACAAGAAATATTGATGAACTGATATGCATTTGATAAATTTTCTTTTATATTTTCCGACCATTTCTTCCTAACTTACTGCCACTGATATGTCACAGACTTATTTTCTTTGATTTAGTTTTGTCTACAAAATTCATTATAATTAGAAAAACTGTTGTGTTGTTTAATCAGTGCCCCTAGCACCATAAAAATTTTGTTGTTATTATTATCACATTTTTGTCACTACTAGCATACATAGTAATATTGTAGCTATCTTAACCAAATTAACAGGATTTTTTTGCCTCCTCTTTCAGATTTTACTGATGGAAATTTTTGCCTGAAAAAATAGTTTCTTTAAAAAAAAATTAAAAATTCACATTGATGTCTTATAATTTTATGCCTTTGTTCCTATGTATTTTTTAAATACCTTCACTGGGTTCAGTGCTTATAATATTGAAAATTTTGCAGTTAGTCAACACATACCTAAGTTAAAAGTATTTGGTTCCTCTAATATTTTCTCCTGAGTATCAGGAATTTTGATAGTGATGTTGCAGGGGCTCAGACACTGCTAAATTCCAATGAACAATTAATCTGAGTTGTATAATATAGCTTCAGAGCATACAAAAATCTGAATTCATCTATGACTGTGTACCACTACAATCTGCTACAACTGTTAAAAATGTAAAGGCAGACAGAAGGTTATTACAGGCAATTGTAAGATAGCTAGTTAGCCCTTATTTTAAGAGATTTTTTCCCCCTTTCTTTTCTTGTATGAGTGAAAGGAAGATTGAATCAATCATTAATGAAACCTGGCCAGAACAACAGAGAGTCAAGTAACTATTGAATAAATACTGGTTTCAGAATAGAATTCAGTATCATAAAATGTATCTTTTAAATGAAAATTTAAAGAAAGGTTGTGGAATCCCCTGCACGGAGATATTCAAGAACCATTTGGATGCATATCCTGTGCCTTGTGCTCTAGGATGATCCTGTTTGAGCAGGCAGGTTGGACCATATGACCCACTGTGATCCTTTCCAAGTGGAGCCATTCTGTGATTCTGTGAACATAAGGACACACCCTCCCAAAAGGAAATGTGAGTTGTTCTAATACAGCTCTGAAATACACACTTGACATTAAAAAAATAACAGACAAGACTTCATATTTGAGAACCTTTAGAACATTGTATGGCATTTATGTACAAAACATCCCTTCACTTATAGTTCAGGTACATTGCACACAAGTGAGAAACTTCCAGAAAGATTATTGAAGAGCACCAGCTGCTCTACATAGATTTCAGATATCTTATTGCAAAGATTTAGTACACAGTGTGTGCAAGGAGGAGCTTCGAACCTTGGAATAAGCCCTTTTACTTGTAGAAGCGAGATGTCCTTGGCAGATGTCTTACCAGAAACCACCGGATATTTCTATCCATTTTCTTCAGCTTACGAGGAGAGAGGACTTCAGCCCCGTCAAGCTCTGTATGCTGTATGGCTGATGAGGAAGCTGGTCAAGAGAGAGAAGTGATGGACAGGCTCCCTTCACATTCAACCTCAAGGCAAGTGTTTCTGAGAGAAGTGTGGTGGAAGACGACATGAAGAAGAAAAAAGTTGGAAACTGCCTCATAATTTTGCTGACAAATCAAGAAACCTATTAAAGAGTTAAGAAGAGCTGAGGGAAGTATTACTCCACAGGGACTTTGTACAACTGGAGTGGAATTGTCCATTTCTGAAGATGGCTCTTATTCCTCCAAGCCATGCTGGTGTCTGAGGGGAGGGCCTTTGAGCAGTTTACATCTACAGAGTCCAGCTAAAACCAAAGGATGTAGCACTTCCTTATAAATTGTTTACAAAAATTATTCCACCTGCCACAGCAATGCAAAAAAGCAAAGAGCTGCAGCTGAATTTATATTACACATTCAACTTTTTCATATCTGAACAGATCTTTATGCAAAATGTTTATCAAAAGCAGACTTAACTACTGGCTACATCACAAAAAGTGTTTATTACCCCAACTGGTGTGGATCAGAGTGACTGATTATATCCAAGTAGGAATCTGCACATTATTGATTTAGAAGTAGTTGATGACACTGCTTTGTCATGTGGCTGATGGTATAGTAGAGATTACGATAACAGCATTTTATCAATTAATCAAGATACAGTCATTAAGCTGAAACAGAGGAATAAGCATTCCTGTAATGAGCACAGAAGTGACTTTTCATGGTTCAGTAGAGAAAGCAGTAGTTCCCGTAAGACTTACTGCACTTTACAGACACAATTTTCACAATTGCTTCTAAACATAATACATAATAATTCCTAACATGAGCTAAAAGAAAACTTTTGAAACTTTATCCTAAGATAACAACCATATTTTGCATAAAGTTTTTTAATGCAGGTCACTCTAACTTGACAACACAGTGAATGACATTTTTGCAAGTTTTCCATCAGTTAAAATGTTTTGTCTTCTTAAGACAACAACTTCAGGCATCATTCACAAAATATTAACTCCCCTTTCAGTTGAGAAAGACTTTAAAGCCAATGTAGAAAATGACAAACCTTTTTCTGTGGCCACTGATCATTCAAACCATGGATATATAAAACTATCTATGATATACTGTTTATTACTGCATGGTCAACATGGGAATATTCCATAAAGTTCAAGACAACAATGAAACTGTAAGAAATGCCTGTAACTGTGAAGTGTGTACTACAGTCAACTAGCTTGAATTTGGTAATGCATCATCTGTGACAACATTATAACTGTACTGCTAATGAGGACTTTGGGATGTACCTTTCTGTCCACAGATAAATGGAAAAGGATAACAAATAGTTGCTTCTTGCTAAATACCTTGGTCTACACAATACAGCAAAGCATTCAAAAGATAAATCAACAGATAAACTTGCTCACTGTATATCAATGATTTTGACTTTTTTTTTCTGTAATTCCAAGTTTTAAAACTACTGAAGATCCTGAATTCTGTTGTTATGAAGCTGTCAGGTAAGGTAGCCTGCACCGCGGCTCTTTCCATATCTTGTGATTGAAAGAATATTCAAATGGTTTTCTGTTATGAGAAGTTCCTACAGAATGGTTGAGCTTTCCCCCTTGAAACTTTTAAGTTCTTTGAAAATGGTACATTTTGGGAAGAAGCAGACATAATTTTGGCGGGTTTTATTTCTCTTAATTACTGAATGCTACATGCAACCCTTTCAAAATTAGAATACTCCATATGTGCTGAAGTTTATGAACTCACTGAGAAGTAAAATACAATAGAAACAACATCAGGTATGTTGGTCAAGAATGCCATTCTTATTTAAAAGTATGACATGATGAAGCAGGTAAAATTGGAACTGGAACATTATTTAGAAACATAAAATTCATATGAATTTCAGTTTGAATTGAGGAACAACAATATCTTAATCTAGTCCCTTTGTTAAAAAAAATTACTTCTTAAGGAAATCATAAGGATTTCTGAAAGGTTGAAACCTGACAAAAGGTTAGATTATAAAAAAAAATGAAAAAAAAATTTGTGTACAGAACAGTTCAATAAGAGATTTATACATATTTCAGGTGTTTTATATCAGAAAATAGGTAACATTCTACCCTACAATTTTGGTTATTTCAGTTTACTAAACCATATGGCTTAAGAAACACTTCATTATGTCCAGTTTAACCTATACCTAGACTAGCTCTTCCAGTTTTGAGGGGATTGTTTCAATGAGCTAGTTTCTTTCTGATTCTTAGATATCCATTTCATAAATTTGTCTACTCTACTCTGACCTTCATTTTTACCATCAGTAAATTTTTCTGTAAGACACCAGTTTCTTAATTAGAAATATTGTGTCTAGAGTCAATACTTTTTCAAGAAATCCTATTTGTTTACTGCTCTCTGTAGCATATCCCAGCTTTTCGTTGCAACTGGGGAAGAAAAAGGAAATTTTGTGCTGACAGATTCCATGCAGTGTACTGACAGTAAATGGGGTGTGAAACATGCAGGCATAAAAGCAAACTAGATGAAAATGGCTTCTAGCCATGTGTGTTTATTTTGCTAGCACATGCGTTGAGAAAATGTACATTCATTTCAAATAGCTGTGAAAAAAATCACCTGTTTCTGTGCAACAAACTTTTAATCCTTGTTTACAGCAATTGAGCTTCATCTTTGTCATTAACACTCTCATATAGTTACTGTGGACATCGTAATGCCACACAGCTGCAGCAAGGAGAGGATAGAGGAACATCATTTGTTGTAGAAAATAGTATAAAAACAACAAATAAGATAATTTTCATTTTCTCCATTCACCCTACTCCTCCTTCCTCTCATATGTGTTAGTATGTTCCTTGTCTATATACATAAAGACATATATATGTATTTCTCAGGAGTAAAAATGAATAAATGAAAGGATCTGAACTCAGACTTCAAATTTTAGTTGCTCCAAAGGAGTTAGAGAGCTACGTTCATCTAAAAGCCATACTTCAGTTCTGACTGCTTGGGAAGGAGCCCAGTCCTCTTTGTGGGACCTGAGGAGAATGGTCAAAATGATACGGGGAGACTTTTCTGCCCACCTCTCTGCAGATGCCACAGGATTCTAGCAAAAGTGGCAAGAAAAGCAAGTAGTACCATGTAATCATCCTTTATGAGAGGCTTAACTGGATGACAGCCTAATGGCAATAGTTTTTCCATCACACCTTTTACCTGGCAGAACAGCTCTGGTATTAGCCGCCTTCTTTCAGCTGGGCTTTACTTTGCGAGATCCCTGACAGAGAGCAACATTGTCCTCCAAGTCCCTGACAGAGCAAGATCCCCAAGGAGAACTCTAGTACATGCCTGGAGGGAAGTCATTAAGAACTGAGATTTCAAAGCTCTCTTTCCTCATATAAGGAGTGAGGTATTTTCTATTTGCAGTTGTATGCTTTTTTTTTCCCCCAGCAGAGAAGAAGAAAGAAAATGAGAAATACATTCCCAAAATCTGGCAGTAACCATAGCTTTAACTTACTCAGGTTCTCAGAGAAGCACAGGTCTGTGATTTCACTTCAAGCTAAGGCCAAGTTCTGTCTAACACATGTTTTCCTGTGCAGCTGTGGTTTGAAAAAAACATACCTTGGGATGTATGTTGTTGTTCTCTGTGTGTGCTTACTGAGATCAATTTGAACTGAAATAGTTGTTTCCTTTAAAAGAATCTAGCTAGTTGTATCTCAAACTTATCCCATGGTAACTTAGGAAATACTGCTCGGCTGAACGGCAATTAAGAGGTAAGATGAAGGACAGCAGTCAAGAGGGTAATGGTATAGGTTAAAAACTTGTAGCTGGTGTGAGAAATCCAGTTATTATCCAACAACAGAAATTTAACTATTCTTAACCTCACCCTCAAAAGGAAAACAAGAGTACCTGCCACGGTGTGATTTACCCTTCCCTAAACAAAACAGAAGAATAAAAAAAGGAATATAAAAATTGGCAGAGGAAAAGCAGCTGCTGAGATAAGCACTACCAGCCTCAAAGGAAGAACTGGAAAAATTATAGAAGTGATCAGAACAAAGAACCTTTGACACCTGGACCAGAAAGCTGAACGCACATGCAGCCTGTGGCTTGGTACCCATGTGCTGCTTGGCATGCCATGTACCCCGAGTACCCACAGCTCCCTGGACAACAAAGTGGTCAGGTGACATTAAAAAGGACTACTTATCACTGCTTAGTTTTGTACAATTTTGTTTGTTCCCAGTAAGTTTCTCCATTAGACTTGTACCGTCTTTACCTTCACTGCCAACTGTTTGATTACTTGCTGTGTGGGTTTATTCCTCCAAGCACAGCTGTGGCAGTGAAGCAGAGAAAAAAGGGTGAGGGACCCGGAGAGGAACAGCTTAGGTGAGGGCGGAGTTTCTTTCTAAAAGCAAAAGTTGTAGGTGAGAAAATAGTAATTGTAGGACAGTGTTCAGTCAGTGGAGTGTAGTTGTAAGTGCAAATTAAAGCTCAGAGGAAAGTGTAACTCTGAAAGTGGGCTTGATGCCAATTAAATAGAAATGCAGCATGAAACTCTTTGCAGCAGAAACATCAGTTCCACAGCTCTGTCACTAAAGTCTGTTTCCTTCACTAGAAGATGCCTTTCCCATTAAAAAAGCCACATTGTCTCATTCTTGTCTCAAAATAACTCATAATTTTCTTCCTTTGGTTATGACTGTTCAGTTCCTTGTCATCGCAGGAAACTGAGTTAAACTGATGAGTTGCTGTTGTAATTTTCTGGAGTCAATTTGAGGTTCATGCAAGATCATCAGGGAGAAATATATAGAGCTCCATGGGGCATTAGCTTTGACCCTGTCTTTTATATCGCCTCTTCCCCACACCTGTCCCAAAATAGTGCAGAAACCAGCCAAGAACACTGCCACTACCTACTACTGTTGAACTGATGCCTTAGATTTCTCAAGTAATTTACAAATGATAGAAATGTTGTTTGCAGCTCCAAAATCCAGCCTTCAAAATTATCACTGCCACTCTTGACCATATGTGTCCTAAATATAACTTCTTTTTTTCTATGAGAAGTATGATTAGGAGACTTAGTGAGCCTTATATTTTTAAAATGACTCCACAATTATTTCCATCTGTTTGCTTCTTTGCAGCTTTTAGAGTTTCCTGTGTCATGAATCCCCATTCCCAGCCTAGGGACTTTTTTAGAACTATACCTTTTAAAACCTTGATTGGAGATTACACCAGGATATACAGCCATGTAGATTAGGAATCGTCTTGTAAACAGACTTCTAGGTTATATGTCTGCTAGTTGTCACTGTCTCTACTAACAAAAGAAGGACATTACAGAAAAAAAATAATATCTAGAGGTTACAGTAGATTAGTAACTCAATCAAGAACAGACCGACACAAGAAACTTCAATCCAATTTTGCAATGTACAAACAGAGGTTTCACAATTGGCAAAGAATGTAATTTTTCTGCCCCACACAGCACTGCTGAGAACCTGTCTGAAGTACAAAAATATAAAAATATGGAAATCCCAGAAGAGAGTAACACTATTTCCAAGAGCTTCAGAAAACAGACTGATGAGAAACAATTGTCAAAAATTTTGTTTCTTCTATCTAGAATAGAGAGACTTAAAGAAAAAGAGAAACAGAGGTCAAATGCATTCCACATATTCTAAAATAAACAGTTTCTACCATCAATGGTTTGATTTTGCACCAACCATAGAATGGAAAGTTCTTTGCCACAAAAGATAAATATTCCAAGTATAAGGGAAAAACACCTTCCAAAGGTGGTTTATCGATATATTGAAACATGGATGTTAGGAATATTTGACGCTTTCAAAGCAGTGCAAAAGACATGCACTTAACGTTCTCCACAGAAGGGAGATGGCTAAAAGGACTTCTTCAAGACCTTCGAGGATTATTTTCTTTAATTAATATACTCACATATGTGCACAACAGAAATTCTAACACACTCAGCTTTCAGAGTATCCCACCAAGCTGCCCCAATATGGAAACAATGTGCCAGTTAAAAAATGTTGCTATCATCACCAGAGGCTCCTAGAGATATTTCATTCATCAAATATCTGTTGATATTAGCTGCCAAGTAGACAGCTGTCCTAGTAGTGAAGTCCTCTCTTTCCTGGTTCCTCTCCTATTCCTGGTAATCACTGGAGCAGGTTTGTATTCCTCTGACAGAGCCCCCAGTGAATGTTCAGCAAGCACATACCTACTCATGATGTGTTATGATCCAGGTGTTAAGGGGAAAGCAGGATGGACATTTGAATGGGAAGGTGCTGTTTCAGCAACTGAGACTTTACTGAAACAAAATGTTTTTTAAGCAGGAGGTGTTGATTGCTGCTTCAGTCCCAGCATAGATTTTAACAAAAGATGGGCTCCAAAATTATGTTACATACACAGTATTTCCCTATCTTAGCCTTCTGACTGAAAACAAGATGAACTGGAAAAATAATGTGTAATGTACTCCTAATGATTTATCCTGTAAAACTGTGGTACCTAAGTTCAGTTGAGATCCATAGTCATGATCCTAAAACCCTTATCACCTATAGTGTTTGCATACAAATTATATTCCCTCTAATCTCATAAATCCTAATTAGTTTTAACTCTGATGCCTTAGAGTCTCTGATTAAGGAGATCATAGTATCTCACTTTGCTGCAGAATCCCTCAAGAAGCAAAATAGAGCATTTGAAGGATAGTCTGATATAAAATTAATAACCTAAAAGCACCATGTTCAGACCTGATATCTTTAATTAAGAAAATTCCAGTTGTCTCATTTGGAAGTTCCTAAGAAATAATAGGACAGATAAAAGCAAAACATTCACGAAAGGAAAGCAGCCATTTAGCAATTTAGTTCTTATGACTGACTCTAAGAAATACTTGTAGGACAAATGTATTTTATACTGGTGTGGTTTACCAGAGAGAAATCTGGGAGCTTGCATCTGAACTATGCACTTACTGGTTTATAGCTGGAAGAATGCTGAAGGGCTTACTGCATTGCTGGTGCGAAATGTTACCTGTAACCTGGGGAACCCCCTTTTCCTAGACTTATTATTTGGTCTTTGTATATCTAATGCTGCCTTAAAAGACACAAAAGCCAATTGCTTCTCATGCTTTACTATTCTTGACACTAAAGATAATGGTCTGCCATACTCTGTGCTTTCTTCCCTTCTGTTTTAGGTTTGTCCTTTATAACCCCCGCCTTTATGGTATGACTATCAATTTGCTTTGTATTTCCTGCCTGTAAAACCTGTTTCTCTTTTTCACATATGCAGACTTATTCTGTTCCTCAGATAGGCTTTTTGAGTGCTAGCTTGGAAATTCAGTTCAAGCTAGGTTAAACTTAGTTCCACTTCATTTGTTGACTGTATATTCCCAAACAGTTTTTGCAGCATTGCAGTGCTCTATCTTCTTACCTCAGAGAGAGACCCATCATGTGTCAACAATATTAGCATCCATTTCCACTAATGTAACTTAAAGCTAGACTGCTTGCCTCATCTGTCTGCACTGAGACAAACCCTCCAGAATGACTTTGTGTCCTTGAAGACATGTAGAGTGCCATATACACAAAAAATTATATGTAACAAGTAGAGCTGGTTTTAAAAGTATTCTTTCCATAGGAACTGTTGACCAAAAATTTAAGAACAAATATAGTTGCTTTATTAAAAGCAAAACCTATCATGTTTGAATTCCTTAACATCACCTTCCTCACTTGTTTTCCTTTCCTCCCTCTCTCTTTCCTTCTGCTGAAAAGAAGTAGGAAAAAGAGTGAATAGAAAGCAGTGAACGGGGTAAGTCCTCAAATTTTCCTTCTTAAGTCTCATTCTCTATTTTCTTCCTTTCACTTCCTCTATCTTTCAGAAGCACACTTTTAAAAGAGAAAGTAAGAAAATAAAAGAAATTCTGAAACTTTTCTTTCTAATCTTCTCTTTCTCTTATGACTGGGAAGGGGGATAAACCATGCACAGAAGAAATGAAGGTATTTTTGATATTTTCAAGGCAATATACTCCAAAATCTTTCCAAATGAAAGCAGTTTATTCAATTCTAATCACGGATATCTGTAAGATGATAAGACAAAATAAAGTGGTTTTGTCTCAAGCAACTCGAGATGTTAGGTTATACCTAAAGTTTTCCTTTGACTTTGATGTTGGTTAAAAATCTTCCCCTTCCAAAGGTGACAGAGAAACAGCAGCTGTGGACAGTTTCATTACAGCTGAATCGGCAATAATGCCTTCTGCAGAAATCCCCCTGCCTTATACATTCATGGAGATTTTACCCTCTGCTGTCTCTCTTCTCAAATTTAATTTGCCCTCAGCTCTTTGCAACATGACACATCTCCCCAAGGAGTTCACCTCTGTATTTCAGGGGGATATTTGGCTTCCCTATATGCACAGAAATTGTATCTGCTCTGCCGAATCAGAAGATGCACAGATCTGTCTGTGAACTGGATTTGTTGTGCGTTCAGTGGTTACAGTATGAAAGCTTCCAAAGCCATGGAAGAGTAAGGGTCAACAAAGAGTCCATATTCAGGACAGCAGGGCAGAAATTTAACCCCACTGCTCTTGGGATGGTTGGCTGACACAGCCACCTGCCTGTGGCCACATCACAAAGTGGGGAATAGCTTGTTAATGGGGCCCCACACAGTGTCTGACATCCTTTTCCCTATGGAACCTGCATCTAAGTCAGACACTCACAATATCAGACAAGCACATGATGAGGACCAGTAGCAGAAAACCACCAAGCGATGAACTCTGGCTGTTTACATTCCCCATTGACTGCAGCATTGTTAGTGCTGGGTGATGCAGGTGTCAGGCACAACACGCAGTTGGATGGGTGATAGAGGGAGGTTTATGCTGCCAGGCTAAAGGCACAAGTACAGTTTGAGGTCACATCTGCACTTTTCCGCTGAACTTCCCACAGGATGACATCTGCTATCTCCCTGCCAAAACATGGGCATGTGTTCAAGAGGACTTTATCAATGTAAAGGACTACAACCCTAAACCAAGTGTCATGAATTCATTCAACCGCTCTGAAGAATTAGATCTGAGTTTCTCTTTGTCTTCTTACTTGGAGAAAAAAATAGAAAACGAATGCTATTTTTCTAGCTGAAGCAGAAAATGGAACTGAGAAAAATATTTTGGAAGCTGAGAGGTTTTCCTTTTTTGTAATATTATATCAAACCTTCTCAAACTGAAAATGTTACGGTGAAAGTGTAAAGTATGTGCTTTTGCTTGCCACACTACAAAGAACAGTAATTTTTCCCAGGAGAAGACAACGGCACTCTAAGAACTTTTGCTGTCCTGGATTCAACAGGATTTCAGCTATCTATCTGCTGGCATCAGTGATATATTCAGAAATATATTCCTTTCTATATTTAGAAATCTTTGCTAGAAGGGAAAGAAAAGAGTAAACATCTACACCTCCCATGAGCTGCTGTTAGCACTTGTTGCAAGGAATTAATAAGAAGTGATTTAGTCCCACAGCTTCTATGCTCCAGTCAAGTTGGCTGTGGTTTCCAAGAACCAGTGGGACAGCATGTCTGCAGGGTCAGGTTTTTTATTTACATTTATTTTCAAGATTATTAGTCTCAAGCATTTTCCCAGCAACCTACCTTAGACCACTGACAAGGGGAGTATCTTCTGCCCAATAAATACTGTCTGGTTCCAGATGCTAGGGTACAAGATTGGGGTCTAAGGCTGAGCAGGCTGGAGGGGAACAGCCACCCACTAAACCAGACCCTAGGGTAGCATTGCTTGGGAGTGGAGCAGCAGCAGGGAAGTCTGAGGTCTTCTAGGACCTGGTGACAGTCAGAGAAATGGCTGCAATTAACAGCCAGCTCTTCCAAACTGCCTCTACCACAGCTTTGAGCCTCACCTGGACCTGTGATCTGACTAGTCAGTGGGTGGGTTTTCTTCGAGTCAGAATTGATCAACTGTCCTACGGAAGCAGATACAGAAGCTGGTCCAGTCATCTTTCAGCTGAGCTCTAAAATAAAAACTTCAATAATAGAAATAGAGATTCCATAGCATCTTCCAAAGTGTCCTGGTATTGATCAGTGTCTGCATACTGCATCTTTGGTAGCTTTCTTTTTTATGCATGAATTCCTAACTTAAATTTCTTAAATAACATGCAAATTGGGGTAATATCTCTTAGGACAGAAGACTACATCAGTTCCACAGGCAAAGGGTAGAAATTCTTCCAAGCTACTAATTCTAAAGCTGGGCACCAAGAAATATTTTGCATATATATATCCAGTATGTGCAAACATGTTATAGATAATAATATATAGTACTATGCACAAGATGTTGTAAGAAGTAGGATACTAATTTGGTATGCAACTAGGAAATATCAAATTAAGTTTGCAATGCTTCATCAAATTCAATGTTTGAAGAGATTTTACTCACTTATTAATTAAATTTTTATCCAGTCTTTTTGGTAGACTTCAGCTATCTGTTGTCTTTAAGCAAAATGTACATAGCGATGAGACAAAAAAGCATTTCTTTTGTTATCACTGCAATTTACCAGCTTTACCAAAACCTTTTGCTCTCAGATATTATTCTCATTCTTATGCATACCTATGCAGATTATTTTGTAAAGTTTATTCAACAAGGAGGGGTGGGGTTTTTTGAAAAAAAAAAAAAAAAAAAAAATCCAAAGTATAAAATAAGTCAATCCAACATCCCTTATATTTTTTGATTTCACTAATGAAACATCAGTACCTTGGTTATGACCTTTGCTCTGACTCTGTGTATGATTCAGAGAGTATCCATAACAGCCCACTGGTGTGTAAACAACTTTTAAAAGTTAATGTAGCAAAAACTATGGAAGGATTATATGTTTCCACAGTAAGTGTGCTCTTAACTTTAGGAGCCATTACAATTGCTCAGCATTAAGCAAAGTGTGAAACAGCATAAAGCAGGTAAGAATTATTTTTGTTTTCACCAATACTTGAAGGTCTAAATTATGTTGAGTGCAGCTAATTATAGTATAGTTCTTTGAACAGGGAACCAACAACATATTGGTGCACAGGAGTGCCTCTATTAATTATCAACTCTTGACAGAGGTTTCAAAAGTCTGTTTTTAAAATGTTTCCTAGTTTCTAGTACAAAAATTTGTCTTTGTTTCTTACCATTCTATTCCATTTCTCTTTGGCAAAAAATTACATTAATTTTCCCCAAGTTGTGTTTGTTTTGCCCATGTTGTTAATTGGTAAGCAATTTCCCTGTCTTTATCCTGATTTTTTACACAGTTTTCTCTCCCTGTCCCGGTCAGGAGAGGAACAGCATTGCACTGCTGGACTTGGGGAAATTGGTATGTAGCCAACAGAATGTCTACTGGAAAGGCACTGTCTTCTCTCAAAAGTGTGCAAGGTGATTACCACTGTACATCTGCTCAGAAGCAATTAATCCCTGTAGGTGATGACTAAGGTGATCATGCAAGCACTTGCAAATACAGATGAACCCATCCAGGAACTACATGGAAATAGTCAAGTTCATCATTTATTCTGAGCTCAGCACTCAATTCCCAGCTTACCTCAAAGGCAGAAACTTTGTTTCAGTTCACCCTTTATTCAATAAAAGTTATTTTGCTTTTCTGTCAAGTGCAACAAATTATTTAAGCCTCAACTTTAGTGGAAGGGCAATCTAATTAATTCACAGAGTTATTCTTTTAATTGGATTTGGGTGAATCAACTTTTCTGAAACTCAGAAAAGGGGGGTTATTGGCCTGACTTCACAGATGCTATTCTTACTTACATTTCAGCTAGCACCAGAAGCAAGGATATTTCTCTCCAAGGATGTCAGTCTGAGACAGTGGCATCCACTGCATTTTTATAATTTTACTAACATAAAAATACAAGAAAATTGAATGTTAAAATCAAACTCTCCCCTTCTTTATGCAATTTTAAATGATAAAAATACTAATTAAACTGACACCAAGTGATCATCAGGCTATATCTTTAACTGTCAAGGAAAAAAAATCCATTAGAAGGCAAAAGCTTCACATTTTGGTGATGAAATATTCTTGTCAGCTTCATCATGCAGCTGTGGCAATTGATCCACCTGAGCTCAGGCCAGCAGAAGACACAGAAGTGATGTCCACAGTAGCGGTGCCAGTTTCCTTTGCTGCATTAAGTAAAGCAGACTCAGTCAAACAGCGAAGAACAACCAGACTAGTCTACACTAAAATAACAGTAGGCTCCTTCTGTATTCTGGCAGGATTAGCTAGATGAGGAGATTTACAAAACTATGAGTGAAACAAGTCAAAACCCCTCAATAGCAACCTTCTAACCTAAATCCACCATGTTTTCAGATGGAATCAGCACTCAACATATCAACAAGATATGCCAAGGGAAGAATTTTTCTTTGTCTTTTTTAGTTGCAGTGAATTCTTGAGTCATTAGGAAGCACATAGCTATTATAGTCTCAGTTCCAAACAGAAAGAGCTTCTGGATGGTGCCCTAGTGTAAAAAATGCTCCTGCTTTCACTCCCCTTTCCCTCCCAGTGCACAGGCAGACAGGAATGGTCAGTGTGTATTATTAATGTTTGTGTTTACGTACCATGTATAGGCCTCAGCTGAGTTTGGGACCGAGCACATGGTCCCCTGATGGTACCAGGGATGGTATAAAAGCAGAATAGGACACAGTTCTTGACTTCAGAAGTTTCCAAGTCCAATGAGACAAGAAATACTGTAAAAGGAAACAGAATACAGAGAGGTAAAATAATGTCACTCAGGCTACCCGCTGCCAGAGCTGGGAACTGTACTTCTCTTAAAATCATGCAAGATGTTTTTTACATTTGCTTCTACCGGATCAGCAGTAAACAGTGTCTGAGAAAGTCCCTCACAAGTGGGACATTCAGTGCTACCAAAGAGATTATGTATCTGAACTTCTTAAAAACCCACAAAAACATAAGAAAACCAACTCTACAACAACATAAAGCCCCTCTAACAGCAATACAGATAATACTGAAATTTAGGTAAGACAATGAATTCACATTCTATGGCTGCACTTGTAAACACCAAGGTAGATGTTGACATTTATTTTCTCATATTTATATTCCTAAGAGGAATTATACATTCAGTTTACACAGATTTATTCCCTTAATTGCTTAGCAGCATTTGGTATAATATTAAAAAGGTCAAAAATGTTTTTAATACCTATTGTGAGGTCCTGAGCCTCTGTGAATTACAATTAGAAAGTCTTGCCTCTAAAACAAAAAACAGTATAGATGTGAATGTGCACAAATGAAATGGCTTCAGAGGTGGGAAAAAGAGGTAAGTGCAGTTTTAAGCCACATGCACAAAAGCACATTTATGTAATTTATGCAAATGCTGTCTTCTCTGGGGGTCAAAATATCCATGCATTGTTGCATCTGAAGTTCTCAGCTGTGACCTTCTCTTTGCCTTTCCTGAACAAAGACCCTGGAGGGAAGGGAGCTTGTGGTTCTGCTCCTACAGAAGTCTGATAAGATCAGCACTCCCAGGCACTGGGACTCATCTAATGTTTTGCATTTACACTTTGTAGTAATGAGAAAATTAGGGGGTTTATTAAATAAAACCTTTCTGCAGAAAGCTTTGCTCTCTTTCAGATGCTTTCAGATTCTGAGGAAAAAACCTTTCTTTTTCTTAAATATATATTCCTTTTTTCCAACAAAATTTCAGTATTTTTTAAAGGACTTTTTTGTCCAAACAGTTCTAATAGATATCTTATGCCAATGACTCATTATATAATCGATTATCATTTGAGGTCAATCTTGTGTAGTCATCTTGTGTAGTGCAGGTTAGTTCTGCTGAAATCCAATAAGTTATGGTCAGGTAGCAAATTTTCCAAGATACTGTGAAGTCTGTACCACTGCACAACATTTTCCTCTCTCTGTCCATGCCAGCAACTTAACCTGCAAGGATTAATATACTGAGTCTTATACATCTCCTTCCCTATTCAGATCAGGGCTGCATGCACCACTGGTGATGTGAGTATGGGCAGGAGTGTATTTCCTTTTCAGTCCTAAATTCCTTTGCATATTTCTCATGTGCAAAAGCCCTGAACAGCTTATGAGCTGCCCACTGTAGCTAGATAGGAAATTGCTTCAATCAAACAATTTCCCACTCTGCAATGATGCTATGTACTCTAACTTCAGTGTAGGACTCCTACTGCTAATTTAGCTTAATAAGAACATCTAACATTACAAAATCATTTGGCAACAGCAATGTTAGGATGTCAAGCAGAGTCGTTGCTGTGAGATGAAGAGGAGTTTAATCTTCCAAACCGTGCAATGAATTTTTAGCTGGAAATGCTATAAAGTGTGAAGAATTAAATCTGAAAATAAGGATATGGAGTTGTACAAAATACGGCACGTACATTACCAGTATGATATTACACTGACTGTACTGTAGTTTTTATAAATCCTACCTTAATACTGTAATCAGTACATTTATTCTGAATTCAGCTTTTCATCTGATTTTGATGGAAGAAGAAATGTCAGAAATTGGTATTCTCTGTGGTTCCTCAGACTAATATTGTTCTGAACAAGATTCATTCTGACTGTACAAGCAGAAAGTACAGCACGGTTTAAGGTTTTGTTGCCATGTTCTAGAGTGTCACAGAGCTGGATGCTAGAAATGAAAAAAAACCATCTCTCCAGACACTGAGTCTAATTCAGTGCAAAACACTTGCTGTCATCTGTGTATTTTCTAAAATCCTCATTCACAGGGTTCCCTGAGGTGGATTTCTCAGAAAGGGAAGGAGGTAAGACAGTTAAATTGTCTCATTGCTTCAACCTGTTTCTAGCTCACCCTTTTCCTTGCTTAGACTTTGCTACTTCCATTTATTCTGTGTAGAATTCTACAAATGTTTCATGTCTATGTCATCCCTTCTTTTATACCTCCACTAACCATCAACTGAATTGAATATTTCCTCTTGAGATAAGCTCCTACACTTACTTATTGGTTTGTTTTTTGGGGGGTTTTTTTGAGTCCTGGTATGTTTCATTTCCACTGTACAATAACACCAAAGTAGTACATGTCTGCAGAAGAATACCACATCTTCTCTCTCCACAGCTTCACCAGGTAGGAATGGAAATCAAACAGGACACTCCAACCAAACCAGGGTGAAAAAACTCTACCAGTCCTCAAATCTATATATGATTCTCAATTGCTTTTGTTGTCAGTAAGAGGTGGCTTTGGAGGACCAGCCTTTTACACAAATAAAAAATTAAAGCAGTTTTGTCTAGGCTCTTCATTCCCAACCACTCTATGCTTAGCAAAAAAATACTTACTCTGCATTTGCATCAAACATTCAGTAAGGATAAGCTAGTCAGCACCTCTCTATTCACAGTAAGTCCTCCTCAGATTGCATCTACTCAACTCATTGTGTCCTGTTTGTGGCATGTTTGCTGCTTTATCACTTATATTTCTTAATGTCTCATGTTCTCTTCAACGCTTCTTCAACAGCAGCATTGTCATCCATACATGGCTTGCAGGGTGGGTCACTGCTTGGCCAATACCACTGTGGGGAGAGGATGGGGTGGTACCTATCTTCCCAACAATGCTGTAGCCAAAACAGGTCACACCTAAAGGTCTTGCCTCTTCCTAGCCTGGCTTCTGTCTGCTATTTTACCATCCTTCACATCATGCTACCTAGAGTGAAGAGACTGGGAATTTTAACCTTCCCTTTAGATTGAAAGGTGTTATCTGTTATTATCAGAGCTCTGTACCTTGCCCAGTCACTGCTGCAGAGAGATTTATTCATCCTAGTGAGAAAAAAAGACTTGTTTTTCAAACCAAAAGAGGATTTTTAAAATTTTACATAAGACAAAGCTTAAATGATTAAGCTGTTCCAGTGTGGCATGTAAAGTATAGTACCAGATCCAGTACAATATTTTGTAAATAAATCTGGGAAGCAGAGACATAGGACTCCTTGAAATTTCAGATCAGTTGTTAAACACCATTTCTCAAGACCCTTCTGTGGCAGGGAGTACATGCGGTCAGAAAATCAGCACACTGAATGAACAGAGAAGTCAAAGCTAGGGTAGCCTAATGTATAGACTTTTGCAAGGAAAACATATTCAGTAACTTATAAAACATACTGATAGGGCTGAAATCAGGAGGTGTAACAAATACAGATAAGAACATACCACAGGCCAGGCACCTTGGGCAAAATCTGCCCTGTAAGTCTGCCCAAGCATAGGTTCCTTTATCTTTCCCAGAAGTCAAGAACAATTTAACATTTCCAGGGGTACTGGGACAGAAACTAGACGTCAGAATTACACTCGGGGGCAGTCCTACTTTGTTTTGCTCATTTATTTTTATGTATAGGACAGGGTAAGCACCTACAAATATTTCTCTGCCTGGAGCAGGAAGGGGATTATTTGCTGGTTCACAGTAATCAGTCACTTTGTCTGCTGAACTGCCCAACCCCTTGTTTCTGTGATCAAGCAGGCATACAGTTAACCCTTAGGAAAATGCCTGTCCGTATACCATGGGGCCTCCAGCTGGACTGTGTGCAAAACAAGACTGCTTGCACTGCCCAAAACCCTGCCCAAGCACATGCAGCTGGAGCAGGGGATGGTGACACCAGTGACTAATGACTGCAGGCTATCAAGCAATCAAGTAAATTCCTACCTCAAATCACAGAATCACACAGGATCACAGAATATGCTGAGTTACAAGGAACCCACAAGAATCGAGTCCAACTCCTGGCCCTGCACAGGACTGTCCCCAAGACTCACACCAATGTGCCTGAGAGAATTGTACAAACTGTTTGGGAACTTCTTTGATTATGCTTTTTGTCCTGGATGCTTATAGGTGTGGAAATGCCAATATATCAAGATATATTCTCAGTAAAGAAGATGTTCGCAGAGCATTAACTTTCAAGTTACAAATCCAGCTTTCTCATGGTCTCTGCTGCACCACAAGGATTGCTTTCTTCATCCTACATGTGCAGCAGGTGATTAATTCAGCTGACAGTGATGCTGAACCATTTCTTTTTCCCCCTCTATCCCATGCGCTGCCACTGACCTACCACTTCCTTCTGCTACCTCTTGCCTACTTGGCCTCCCCAGTTCAACCTCCCGATGTAATCATTGCTATACCCTCTGCAGTTGCCCTGCTCAAAAGTTTCCTATTTTCCACTGATGCTCCCCAGTCCTCCAAACCATTTGCCTTGCTTTATCCCCTTCACCAGTCACCAGCCTCCTCCTACACCTGACCTTCCCCAAACCTTTTTAGCACAGATAGGGTTAATGATGGAATGAAACAGCTGTGAAATGGGAAGGACAAAAGCTCCTCATTCATTCCTCTTTTCCATCCCTCCCCTCCACTGTTTTTAAGGGGGGGAAAAAATGCAAAAACAATTTGAAGGACTGAATATGGCTGAAATTACACTGGAAGGGACAATCTGTTCCAGCTCAGAAGATGGTGGGAAGAGACTCCAAGCAAAAGCAAGTTGTCTGACTCCAACTGTAAAATGGAAGAACAATTGTATTATTATCTTCCATTTTGTACGCAAGGGTTTGGCAAACCTGTCTGGCTGCTGTATTACCATCAAAACTGAAATGTTAAGACGTCTGCCCAGTGAGAAATCGCAAAAGCAAAAAGGATGCGGGGGCTGCAGCAGGAAAGATTTAAAAGGCTACCTATGAATACAACTGGGCTTAAACATATCTGCAAAAGAAAAGGGACATAGCGATTTTCTTATCAATATTTGAAGGGTCTGCACACCAAGGGGAGTTACCTCCTCGAGGGGAAAGCATGCAATTAGGAACAGTGGATGAAATCACAAGGTGAATTTAAACTGCCCATTGTTATGGGTAAAAAAACGAAACCTCTTTACAGAGGAACATATTTTAGGAAGCAGGCATCCCATTGCTTGGAGCATGGAGAACTAGATTGATTCAACAGAAGCACACTGCTTGCCATCGTCCTACACTTCCAGGGACAAAAAGCTGATGACCTAATGGAGGTTTTGCATCTGTTCACTCCATGTTCTGGATTAAATGATCACAAACTCAATATCTGTATGTATTTTTTAAAATAGTTTGAGACTGTACTATGAAGACAGGTTGAGACAGTTGGGGTTGTTCAGTCTGGAGAAAAGAAGGCTGCCTTCCAGTGCCTAAAGGAGGACAACGAGAGCTGGAGAGGAACTTTTTACAAGGACATGTAGCAATAGACAGAAGAGGATGTATTTAAACAGAAAGAGGGTAGGTTTAGATTGGATATTAGGAGGAAATTCTTTCCTGTGAGGGTGGTGAGGCATTGGAACATGTTGCCCAGGGAAGTTGTGGATGCTCCATCCATGGTAGTATTCAAGGCCATGTTGGATGGAACTTTGAGCAACCTGGTCTAGTGGAAGGTGTTCCTGACCAGGGCAGGGGGATTGTCACTGCATAATGTCCCTACAACCCAAACCATTCCATGGTTCTATGACTGCTTCTCTGCTGTGTCCCACAGGCCGTCATCGCTTTGCTTTCCTCTGTTGCCAGTACAGCACTGCTTCAATTATTAATGAAGAAGTGGGTTTTTTAAAGCTCTTCTTATCCCAATATATTAAATCTGTCTTGGAGTTGTACTACTATGTAATTAAATTTAATACATTTGAGTTGGAGGCACAAATGAGGTGGATGCTGTAGTAGCTGTGTAATGATGGGATTTTTCTCCAGCTGATGAAACACACCAGAGCATTTCCAATTTTCAAATTTTGAATCTAATGGTTCATTCCTATTCTTTGCCAGGGAGCATGTGTGAGACAGAAATACAGCGTGCAAGCACTGAGCCTTTTATGTTGTAGAAGTCAGTACCTACACAGTGTGAACCCAGATCAATAGCTCACCCCAGAAGCTGGGTGGGGAGACATTCAGAAAGCAAACTTCAGGCAGTAATTTGCTAGTTGGTTTGGATATTACACAGCTTACTGCTCTCCCTTGCCAGCATACATGGATGCCAAGGACATTAAGGGAACTTAAAACAACATATCTAAACATCTGAAGAGCAGTAGTGGGGTGGGAAATTGGGAGTCCTGTCCCAGACAGTTTCAGTCAGGAGATTCACCATTCTTCAGCTTCATGTTTGCATTTTTCCTGGAGCTCAGGGCTTCCTGGGATGGCATTCCTAAAGCAACAGGCTGATTTATAGTTTTCATGAGTCTCTATAATAATTAGTTTTCCATAGCCTGAACAGCTAGGTGGGTAGCAGGTCTTTTTTTTGAGAATCCCCTCCAAGTCCCAGTAAGTATTGTACCCCCATACCAGGAAGCACTTTGCAGAGTGCAACCTATAAAATAGGTCTGGATCACATCTTTTTAGATTCACTGAGATAGTTCATGCACTTTGATGCAGGAACTTCTGCCCCACATTTTCCAGCTTAGATTTTGTGGGACCTCAATTCTCCATTAACTTCACATTAATGATTCCAGAGAATTCACTGTTGGGAGAAGGAAGTTCTTGCTCTCACAGAGTCTTCCTTTATTTGCCTTGGATCATGCCATTTTCTTCGTTCACCTATCACCAGCACAGAATAAGTCAAGCTGAATGTAACAGTTCAGCAGCATGGTATTTAAGCACATACTTACAAGAAAAAGTCATTCCCTGAACAGCCCTTGATGTGGGGCTTGGACTCTGTCAGGCTGGCAGGGCCCAGGGGGTTCGACCATTACAGAACTCAAGGCTCCTCTCCTGTCAGGCGTTTGCATGGATGCCCAGTTTACTTTCAGAACAAAACTTCTGGTTTGAATTTTGCATTTTAATGCCATGTGTTACATTAAACACTACACAGAGGGCATCAAGGAAGCAATTCAGCTCTCTCATGTGATGTATTGATTCCACCTAGTGTGTGCCAGTTTTATCTCACTGTCCTGAAATTTTCCAGTACCACAGAACATTTTGATTTCTGTTCCCCTCTTGATATGTTTCCTGGGGACATGGTAGAAGCCACAACAGGCCTTACAACAGAAGTGTCTATCCAAAGTGCTTTAGGTACTTCTGTCCTTTTAACTTTCAAACTGCTCTTCACACAACTTTTGACTTTCATAAACAGTATGTTGCTGAGCAACGAGTTGTGTTCATAATAACTTTTTCTACGAGGCAACCAGGATAGGAGATGGATTTTTCCCACCGCCTTTTCTCCCTTGTAATCCCAAAACTTCCCATAAATAAAACCAGACACATCAAACATGCAGCCTCTAACCTCTACCAAGCAGTTCGTGATGGGACTTCCAGTGGCACTAGAAGGCTGCCTCTGCAAACCAAAGATCATGAATCCCTGTTCTAAACTTGCTCCTCGTTATAGTCGGTGCAACTAATTATGACTTCTTGCCTACACATAGTTTCTACTGAAAGCTCACCTGTTCATTCCCAGCCTTCCTATACAAAGGCAGGTTCTTCACTGTTTTGTCTCAGACGGTTACTGGATTTCCATTGTTAGAGATATTAAAAGTCAGTCTCAGACAGGAAAGTATACTGGCACAGTACTTTGGGAAATGGCAGTAAGAAGATCACTAAGTACCAGATTCTGGACCTGGCTCAGATAAGCTGTTTCCCTCCCACATCTGAAAACATGTTAGAGTGAAAACAAGATTTTCCACTTACATTGATTTACCAGTGGTTTGAAAACCACCATGCTCCCTTGTCAAGCTCTCTTTTTTTTAGTACAAACAGGGACATGGGTTTAAGTTACTTGGAGAAGTTTTTCTTCTACAGCATGCCTGACAAACACTGGAAATAAAACAGTCTAAGAAACACTGAAGAATAAATGTACATTAAAATTAGTACTTGAGAGTGTATGAAAGCCAAGAAAAGATTAAAATTTTAAGGAGAGCCCTACAAGACCCTGAAGATTCTTTTGGAGATTTTTTTTCTCTGAGTGTTTTTGCATTTGAAGTAACAAACTTCAAACCATGGATGTCAGAAAGGGTTATTCCTGGGCTTACAAGGGAGTTTTTGCCAAAGACTCATCTGAGTCTGATTGCCTGAAACCTGAGTCATGAATCTGCATACCATAACTCATAAATCCTCCTTCCCTCCCCTTTTTTCCTTTACTCACCAAACATCAAATCTTTCTCCATCTTCCTATACACCCTGCACTTCCTGTTCTGTGGGCCTTGCCACTTTGCAGCAGCCCATGCTCCTAGTATTTCTTCTCCTTATCAATCTAAACATCTACTTTCACATCTGCATTTGAAGTGGCTCCCTTTTTGCCCATGCCTCTGCTCTTTGTGTGAGAGCTGTGGTGCAGGTCCCAGTTAGTCACTGGAGCACTGGGGGTGTCACCACCCTGTATCTGCCAGCATGTCCCAGGGAATGCTGTCAGCCTGGAGGGCTCCCATGCATCCTACGGGCAAACCAAAAATGCTCATGCATTCTCCCTGCCCTTGCAGTCATTGCCCTGCACTGGTAATCTTCATAAAGTTTTTCCTTGATTATGTCTCGCAAGGACACCTATGGAATAGCTGCCAAGGCTACATAACATGCTAGCAGCCATCTTCATGATGTGGGAAGTACTCTGATCTGCCTCAGTCCTAGTCCTGTGCCCATTCATGCACATCTTCCTTGCCAGCATGTCTCTCAGTACTTTCTCACAGATGGCCAGAGCAAATCAGCAGATAACTGGGATTTATTGATGTGAAAGAGGGTGATCTATGCATTAGTTCAGTGACTCTTCATGTACTAGAGAAGGCTACAGGGCCCTGTATTGTATCAATAGATACTACGAAAACTCATGGCTGGAAGAAAGGCAATAACTTTTACCATTCAACACTTTAATACTCTTAATGATAATGACTGTTCCCTCATTCCTGCCTCTCATCAACAGCTTTCAAGGAAGCATCATTAAGGCGGCATATTCCAGCACAAGAAAGACATCAGGCTCAGTTCATTTAAAAGAGATATTTCAATAAAGCTAATTTAACATTCAGATCAGAAGGGTCCTCAGGGATTCCTGTGCCTGCTCTGCATGACTCTAATGCTCATCTGTAGCCCATGTTTGCATGATATCAGAGTGTAAAACATGGAGATGCTCAGTGAGTGTGGATATTCTTAAAAGGCTCTAACATAAGACCATCTTTTGTTGGACTCTACAATACAGTGGTGTTCAGCCATATGTTGGAATGGGAGAGGGTATAAATTAAATTACATAAAGCGATCAGTTCTTCACTTGTAGTCCAATTTAAAGTACTTGCCTCCCTGGTGGAAATTGATAGAAAGCTTGATATTTGGACCCTTGATGGACTCAAAAATGAGTAGGAAGAAAATTAAATAAAAAATGTTTACAGAGATATCAAACCCTGCTGGAAAAATATTTTAGCTTTTAGTAGTATTCCACTTGTTTCCTTAAGTGATTCTCTGTAGAGACATTCTCTGTAGAGATATTCTTTTGCTAATTCTTTAGTTTGCTAGATCCTGAGTTTTTTGATTGTGTGTATATCTATTCTGGTTTTGGTTTTTTTTCCTTCCCCCTTCCCTTTCCCTTTTCCTTTTGGAATTGTACATAGTATTTCAACTGTATATAACTGTAATATATGTAAATACATTTATTTTAATATAGTTCGGCTAGTTCGGATTTTTCATAATTTTTTTCTTAGGTCTCTGCCGGAGGTTTTTTTTGTGCTGGGTCTGGGGACGTGGCAGGGAGCTGAGTAAAAACTTAGACACAATGTAATTCTTTGACTATATTTTGTAGATCTGTCTTGGCTTCCACTGTTTTAAAAACCAGATGTTATGAAGATACAATTAATAGCATGATATGTAGACCACCATCAATGAAATGATTGGAGGGTGGGATCCAGCAGCAACCCACTGAATGAGTAGCCCTGAATTTCCTGCTGCAGAATCAGTGGAAGCAATTGCTTTCCATTAAAGTAACTGTTTCTCTATGCATCTACAGTTTAGGTGGATATCTATCTTAAACAGGTAGACTGGATCCTAGCCTGTAATGCCAACCATTACCGAATGCCAAGCGTTATTGACAAGCCATAGTCACGATATCATGACTAATATTTAAGGGCTCAATCAGACAGTGTATCTGTGTTACTAATTTGCACCATCTTGTCAGTCCATATTACCCAAACAATCTTGATTTAATGCTGGACTATGTTTGCATAGAGACTACAACTTTGCTTATTTCACACTAAATTGCCTACTGGGGACTGCCCTTTATAGAACTTTTGCATGCATCCATTAAAGCTGTTCTACTCTGTTAAATATAATTAAACAAAACCCGATAGTTAAAATCTTAGGTTTGCCAAGGAGGAATAGCTGCGTATTTCTAGAAATACAGCACATATTCAATAACAGACATTCATACTGATGCAAATTCATGCGGTGCATAATGTTTTCTACTTTGATGGTTATAAATTGCATACCGAAACTTAACAACTAGGAAAAACAGGCTATCCTAGGAACAACAGAGGGAAAACATAACAGCCATCACCTGCCAATTGTAATAGAGAGCTGTAACAAATAGCATATATACAGAGAGAGAGAGAGTAAGAAAGGTATGTAGAGAAAAAAATAACTGTAAGCGTCACTCCTATGGTCTGGCAGGTCCTCACCCATTTCACAGATCTCTGGTGCTGTCTGCCATATATTGATGAACCCATGAGCTTCTGGGGAGATGGGAAGTACAAACGTATTTGGGTTAATCTCTGTCATCGTGGAATGTATCTAATCCAGAAGAGATGACCCACCTCTTTGGATTCAATATTGATTTTTTTTCTCTTAAATGCTTCTCCATCCATCAATGTCAAAGCGTGAATGTAGCAAGATCCTTATGGATTCATTTTATTCTTGCTTTTGTGCTTATGCGCTACTAGAGAAATAAGAGCAAACAAAAATAGCCCAGAGAAATATGGGCAATGTACCTGGAATAAAAAAAAAAAGTTGAAAGAGCTTTTGTTTTCCTTTTGTAATATTGTACTCATCTTGAGAGGGAGAAATGTCTAATTAGCATACCACAGGCTCTAAAATTACAATCGAGCATCAGTGGTGAATACAGGAAAAAGTAAAAACTCTGTCATCTTTTACAAAGTGATGGAAGTTTTTTGAGGAGGGGAAAGGAAGGAAGGATGAAATGCACCCACCTTCTTCTGCAGTGTCTATCACCTGATGAAAGGCTAACACAACTTTTAACAGACATATAAGACTCCTCAGAGATGATTCCAGCAAAATTTCCCACAATGCCACCTCTGTAATATGGTGTATGGTTTTGATCACCTCATTAAAAAGACATTCTTTCGCTGGGTAACAGCTGATGTTATACAGGGTTTGGATGATGACCAGTGTTAATTTTGGGCAGCAAGTGCATCTTTAAGCAGTAAGCTGAAGCAAATCTAGTGGAAAATGCTCACTACTGCTTGGCAGCTCAAACCAAGAAAAAAAAATAGCAGAGGAGATTCAGGTATTAGTGTTGGCATACAGATCTTTATGTCATGGGATTTGCAGTGATGTGTGTCTGGACGCAATAAAATTTTACCTACAGAAAAGCTGGCCCATTTGTAACTCAGGTGATCAGAACACAGCATAATATTGTCTCTGAGCAAGCCAACCTGTCAGTTTATTCCTAGCAGAGATGAAATGAAAATATCTAAAGCCAAATATCTTCCAGTAAATCAAATGTATGCAGATGCCACTGATGATATAAAAGGTGTTTTAAGGTACATAAATAGTTAATGTTTACAGCTGAGAGCAAGACGTGGAGAAAAAACTATCCGTTCAGATTTCACTAAAATAAAGCTAAAATAGATTTTTAGAGAGATTTCTTTGAATAAGGCTGCAGAGTTCCTCTTTAAAACATTAAGAGGCCATTCATTGCTTCAGAATGAAAGCTTAGGGACACTCCCCAGCAGTTCTGCCTCTAGCGGGAAATTAAGTTTCCACAAAATCAACTCAAGAAAAAAAATCAATTTTGCCCAAAGCATTCAGGTTTCCTTTGGGAAAATAAAACCAAAATATTTCTTTCACCATGTGGGCTTGACCCAAACCAAATGTTCCAGTTTATTTTTTAACTGAACAAGAATATTTTATTTCTACTCAGTTCAACTTGAAACTGCCTCTGGGTGTGCTGTTATGGCGGATATGAATCGCACAGGAGAATTTGGAATAAGACAATTTGCATCTCAGCCGGTTAGCTGGCTCATAAGAAAATATTATTAATTCAACAATATTAAAATGTTACATTTATATCAGCAAGACTGAAGCAAAATGTTTGGATACTTCCAAACTGAAGTTCTTCATAACTTTTCCTGCAATGAAAAAAATTGATATGCGGAAAGGAATGTTTAAATAGTAAAAATTGTACAAGAGGAAAAAAATAATTCTGGCTCTAATTTCCAAGCAACTAGTCATTACATCAGTTTGATGCCACAGTAATTCCATTGAGCTCCTCTGGAATGACACCGGAATCATATCAACCTAAAGGGGCTGGAGGTGCAATGTTACTGATCTGACCTCAGTGCATGGCTTTAGGTAGACAAAAGGTGTGGCTTAAGGTGCTCCAGTTTCTCTCTCATATTTAGCTTCTCCTTGGGACTCTAAGTATGTTGAGGATCTTGCAGATCCTGAAACAATAACATGTGGTTAGAAAGGAGGACACCCTACAAACCACCTGGAATAGTGCACATCTTTCCAAAACTCATGGATAAATAAGACAATCAGGTTTTTAAATGTAGGAGATAAGCCCAGCTTCTCCTGGGATTCAAGAGATACTGAAACTAGCATTTGTGTGTGAGATAGACATGAAAGTTTAGAGAGTTTCAGTTATTTATATAGATATAGAGAGAGATACATAGATACATATATGATATATATTTATTTCTTACAGATTGCTTAAAATATATTGCACTTAGAAATTATAGTTACATTGAGTTATTTCAGCTTCCTCTTCAGCCCTAACTTCTAATATTCGGTTGTTATTCAAAAGCAGTCCAGACCAAATCAATACAGACAGCCATTTTCACAGCAGAGAGCCCTACAACAACACACCAGTTACTCTCCTCAGGTTTACAGTCATCAGGACACAGGGTGCTGGTGCTGCAACACCCAGCTTGCTCTGGATCATCACTTGTGGACAGCAAGGCTGAGGGATGCTGCTCCTGTGTGGGTTTCAGAAAGGTCATGTCAAGCTGTTCTCACCTCACTGCAATGGCATGGGGTCATGAGGGTTGAGAGACGCAGAATGAGCTCAACTACATTGAAAAGAGAGCAAAGTACATAGTTATTTGCTCTGATCTGTAATAACCAGCCTCTGATTCACGTTCAACAGCCCCCAGTGAATGCAAACATACCAAATTGTAGTAGTCTCAGCCACAACATAAATTATTCACATTCTACTTCCCCCACTTTTAAATATCAGAGTGAACAATTAATCTCTGCACTTTATACATTTACTGATTACACAGTGTACTCAAAACATCAGAGAACAATGGCAAACTCAGAAACGGGGGATTCTTACACCTGAAATAATCCTGAGACCACCAAATTTGAGTAATGTAAACTAGGTTTTTTATTTCCAGTCTTTTAGATAAAATCGTTGAAAAGCAGCATTTCGAGGAAGTGTTTATATGCCAAGCACAGAAACCCTGCCCAAGACAACAGATTAATGTCCTACAAAAAATTTCCAAGCAGAGCTGGGGAACAGAGGAGAGGCTCTCTTGAATTTGATACGTTGGTGCCTTCCAGAAATTAAAACGCAATATGTAGACTGTTCCCATGCCAGCTGTGTTTCTAGAGACTGCTTTCTGTCTAATGCAGACCACATTATCGCCATTTTAAGCTAAGATTTCACTTAATTTACATAGACTGGGACCGACTGCAGCTGTCTGTTTTTCAGTGCAGACTCGCTGCCTGGGATTTCAGGTCACAGTGTGTGAGGCTCTGCTGCTATCAGCTTGCAAGCTTGTTTTTTTAAAAATGGAAGATCATGGGACCTACAGGTTTCCAGAACTTTCCACCTTTAGGAAAAGCAATGGTCAAGGCTGGGTTTAGACATGATTAATCACCTAGGAGTTGTACCATACTGCTCTTTAAGGTACGGTGCAGGCTTAATTTTGCCAAGGAATGAGAGCACTTGTGGAAGCCTTGGTACCCTCTTTTCACTGGACCCCTGCAATGATACTATACGGAAGAGAAATAATTTTGAGTTCTTGGGGGGAGGTGGGAGGAGTGTTTTTTGCAGTAAAAAACAAGGATCCTGAGATAAATAATAAAACAAGCTTGTGATCAGTGACATATCCAACATATTTTGCTAGAAGACATAGGATCATGGATTCGTCTCTGATATACTGACCTGTACAAAAGTGGCTTCTGATTCATCCAGGTCTCATGTGCAAAGCTTAAAAACTATTTAATATACTTGTGCCTCAGTTTCATATATGTCAAATAGTTTTTTTGGGGGGACAGATTAGTTTTCATAAGGTCTCAGACCTTGTGGTCATAGGTCTACAGCTAGACCAAAGTAAACAATGCAGTCCTTATATACGAAGAGCTTTTGACTGTACCTGCAAAGATCCTAGACAAGGAAACATTCAACCTGTTTGCACTTCACTTTTATGTTCCTGTTGTCCAGAGCAGAGTTGCAGCCTTAAAAGAGTCATTGTATCCCCCACAACCGTAGTGTTTGTCAAGGTCCAACTCAGGCCAAGTTTGGAAGAAACTAAGTTCTATCGTCGGTACACAAATGTGAATATAAGTCAACCAGATTACTTCATAAATAGTGGACAGCCCAGGGATCACTGAGCTCTCCTGCAGGACAGTGGGCTGCTTGCCAGGAACTTCCCTTGAGTAGGGACACCTCTCAAGGTTACTCCTAGAAGCTAAGGGATTCCTTGACTCAATAGATTCTCAGTAAGTGATTAATGACAAGTTAAACTGTGAAGTCTTAGTTAAGTGATATAAAGGATGGATTGTGCACATATAATTCTTGAGACATAAACTATTGACCAAGGCTGGGACCAAGTTTGAATTTAACCACACATAAACTCCCTCCTGAGAAAGTGATTAGAACACAAGGGTGCCCTTTCTGAACCTCATGACTCAACAGGAGGGTCTCCCTGACAATTTGTCTGTCCTTGTCCTCTGTGCAGTAAATAATCAAGTGTACCTTGCCATCAAATCTTATTAAAACACTGTTGCATTTACTATCAAGCTTTGTTAAATTGCTGGTTTATATCTATAAACATATTGCTACTTCTTTCTTACGAGTGAAGTCCATCCACGACACATCCATGACTGTTACATTAGAGCTGTCAGAGCCCAGAAGCAGCCATCTAAAAAACAGCAGGTCACTTGGTTTCCTCACAAAGGATTATATGTAGTCCCAGCCAATGGGTCTTGTGCCCTCTTTTTCACAGTAGCTGCATTCAACAGAAGCAGAGTCCACTCTCTGCATCAGATCTGCACTCTCATGTTGAGGGCATCTTCACAAGGATGGCTGCCCAACCCTCTGAAGCAGGGATGACAAATTCACTTGGTGAGCACGGTAACCCATTTGGTTATTGTATTAAAGGAGAGAAGGAAAGGGCCTCTTCTGGATCCTGGACAGGACTACAAGGGCTGAAACATTTCTAAATTCAGCATGATCAGCTTTTTTTACCAGTTTGTGTTGCCTGATAGTCTTCTGGCCTCACCTATGGGATTGGGAAACTTTAGTATTGCAATGATACATTTCCAAATCCCACATGGGCATCAGTAAGAGATACTGACTGTCAGTCCCACCTTGCTGAGCTCCTCTGGGAATAAAACTGGCTCCAAAGGAACTTTACTGTGACATGCTCTCTGTAATTGTATCTCAATTATCTGAATGGACTTTGGCGGGTGCTCTGAGACTCACTTTGGTAAGGTTTTGGTCCATGAAGAGATTAGCACATGTCAGGTGAGCTGTAGTAATGCTTCATGTGTTTGCAGCTCCCTGGGATCTTCAGGGGAGTTAGTGATGCTGCACATAATGCTGAGCTATGGGAGCAGCCTGTAGCTCCCAAGGGTCTGCCTGGACCCATCAGTGCCCAGCGACACTCACATCTCTCTGAGCTCTTACAGTAAACTCCCTGAGCCTGCCTGTATAAAGCCATTTCTCTCCACATGAGGGAAATCTGCAATATATTTCAGGATGCAGCAGATCCACTCAGCTGAAATTTTGACAATTATAAGTCTCAGGAAATCTGGAAGTAGGTGTTGTGTTAGGTGGCAAATTGAAGAGTTGGCTATTTCTTCATCCATGTCCTGGCAGCAGAGATACAAGGCAGAAGCAGTGGCAGGCTGTCTTGTTTCCCCTCTGCTGTATACCGTTTTGCCTTACTGAACTGCTTCATTTGGGATACCTGCTTGGGACAGGCTACTGGGATTAGCTGTTACATCTGCCTCCTGACAAATGAGTGTGACATCAGAGTGACTTTAATTTTTTGCAAATATATATTGCCAATTTCATTAACATGTTAGCACAGACCAGGAGTTTAAAACTGAAGGAGACTGAATATTACATCTTTCTTTTAAGGCTGATGTAATTTCCTCTCTGTATGGAAAAAATTCTCATTTATATTTTTCAGTATTATCTACCATATCTAATGTAGATACTAGCAGATCTAATCTACCAAGCCTTAGATTTTTTTCTCTCTCAAGCCTGCATCCTGTAAATCCCTGTAATTGCATGCAGCTGTTTGTGAGCTATCCGCTGCAAATTGAAAGCAGAGAACCTCTGAAAAAGGAGGAGTTGAAAAAGCTGCTGATTTACCTAGAAGACCCTCTTTGGTCTGCTCTCCCCTGCCCTCCTCTGCTGTCACTACCTTGTAGTTTATGACATCCAGATAGTGGGAGGTCTGACAACCCGAACAAGACAGAGAGCAAGAAATTCCATTCCTGTTGAAATCAGTAATTCCGAGGAGGAGGCTGCTTTTTCGTGAGTCTGTGCATGTGCTTTCTTTTGTGTCACCTCAAGAAGGGCTCTGATATTGTTAAAATATAGCTTGCCCTGGGGCGGGGAAATGCACAAGGAAAGAGCCGGCAAGCAGCCTATCTCTCAGAAGAAAAGAGCAAGACTCGCAGCACAGGAACTGGCTTCACTCAAGTGTGCAGTTTAGAAGTCAAAAAACTATTTCAAATTACAGCATTATGGAAGAGACTGAAGAAAAAGGGCACAAAACTGGCTAAATATAGTGAAGAATATCGTAAACCAGGGTACAAAGTGCATCTAACTGCAGTTTGAAAGTGGGCTCTGAAGTGCAATGTAAGTCTTCCTTAAATTGTATTCTTTTGTAATAGTATCTAATTGTTTAATTTCCATTCCAAAACCATGCTGGGCCAAAAGGTACAATTAGCCACAAGAATCAGCATGGAGCAGAATGTGTAATCTCTAATATGAGGCTGAAAATGATACTGAAATACAACAGAAGACAGAGACTATCAGCCATATTATGGAAGATGCACTATAAATAAGGGCATACTGAATTATTTCAACAGAAAGATGCTGGATGGAATCTTTAATCAACTTTCTTAATACGGAAGCAAGAGCTCTGCTGTTTAATATGGCAAGCTATTTTAATACTGCTGTGTTTAAAATTGTGTGATTTTACAGTTACCAATAGCAATAAGATGTAGCTCCAGAGGGGAGTCCTAGTGGTTGGAAAAGTTTTTTCTCTTTTATTTCTCCAACATCTTTGCTCTCTGAAGCCTCAAATCCACGTTCTCTATCCTACAGCCTGGTTTTGCTTTTCAGCTGGATTTTCAATGTATGCCAACACTGGACTTTCTATGGAACTGAAAACAAAACATTTCAGCTTTTGGAGTAATTCTGGTATGTTTTTCTACGTCACCCTAGTGGCAAGAATACAGCCAATAAAAGATTGTGGTCCCTCAACTTCTGGCATGGACAGCTGAGGAATATAATGCCCAATGGTGACACAGGGTGATAATTTCCTGTTTTTCACTATTTATCTCTGTGGTTTTGGACTTAACAATGGATATTCTTTGTGATGAGGAGAGCTCTGTGAACCCAACAGCAAACTCCTTCATACAAATAAATCAGGAGAGAAGACTCTACAGAAATGTTTATGGAGCTGGAGAGATTAATATATCGCATCTCATTAACTTGACTGTGGACTCTGAAAATCTAACCAATCTTTCATGTGAAAGTAACATGAGTCCACCGTGCTACTCTTCCCTGATTCAGCTTTCACAGAAAAACTGGCCAGCTTTGCTGACAGTAATAGTGATTGTTTTAACCATTGCTGGAAATATTCTTGTCATCATGGCTGTTTCACTGGAGAAAAAACTACAGAATGCCACTAACTATTTTCTAATGTCACTTGCAATAGCTGATATGCTGCTGGGTTTCCTTGTCATGCCTGTGTCAATGTTAACCATTCTGTACGGTGAGTATTTGCTGTATAATCTACTGCATGTATCGAGAAGCTTTAAACATTGCATGCACATCCTGTTGTAATTATTATTTCATTCTGTCACTGCAGAAAATTGTAATCATTCCACGTAAGTTGAAATATATGTAACTGGTTGATGGATGGAATAGGTGAAGTACTTGAATCTTTTCCTACTTTATATTTCTAGTTACAGGCATTTAAACACAGGTCAGAACATTAGTTTATTACTCAATTGCTAAATGAATTGTCTCAAAGTGTGTATGAAGATGCTTTGTTTTCTTTATTGCTTTCAGGATTTTTACCCTGGTTTATAATTTTAATATTCCTGATAAGAATAGAGGGTCCTGCCAGTTACTTTGTTCTGCAAATATGCACAGAAGCACCTTTAGATTCAAAGTAGGCAACCCTTCAATTATTTTTCATTAAGTAATACAAACGTAAATAATTTTCTTATTCCCAAGACCCTGCTTAGACATCTACTTACCAGCAAATGCTGGAATAAATATTTTGAGAGTTAAAAAATGAATGGAATAATTAATTCTACCTAATTTTTTCAGTAACATTTACAAATGCAAAGCTATGATTTCTTAAGAGAAGTTATTTGAGAATTAAGTTAATAATGGTTCACAGTTCATGCCCTTGCAGGTGATTAATAGCAGCTGTTCTCATTTTCACCACAATCACTTGCAGCAAGCTCACATAGGAAAAAGCAGCACCCTATGTGTTCAGTAACAATATTGTCAGGCTGCTACTATCTCTAAACTTCAGAAATGAGTTTTCCAGTGCCACAACTGAATTTCTACAGTTCAAGAAGAAGCTAGACAACATCAGGAGGAAAGTGAAATTGTTTAAAAGATTTCTATTGCTTCACTATTTTGGGACTAAAGGTCTAAGCATGAACCTGTAACTTCAAGGGAGATTTCATCCAGAAAACTGAGAGTTTGCTTTCCATTTTCAGTATTTCTACACAGATTGCCCTCCGTAGCATTTGCAAGCTGTATTTAGCATCAGTGATGGTGTAACGCTGTGATTTATTCTGTTAGTGTGCCATTACCTTTGGTGGGAGAAACAGTGTAAAACAGAAATTGTCCGATGAGTGCGATTTAAGTCGTGCGCGATTCCCTGAGACAAGCAACAGGGACTCCTGCTGGCCAGGCTCCGCTGCCGAGGGAAGAGGCGCCCGAAATCCACGGCTTGGGAGGGAATTTGGGGGTTGGGGCGCTGGGCGTCTTTCCCACACGCCGTGAAGCCGGAGCCCTCATCGCGGGGAAAGGCGGCACCGCCCTCTCTGGCGACGGCCGGCGCGGAGGAGCAGCAGGGCACCTAAAGACGTACTGGAGAGGCTGTGTTGACTTTGCCTCCTCTCTTCCTGCTTTTCCCCTTGCAAGACCAGGAATGGAAGGCCTTTGCAGCGTAACTTGGAGTAGAAAATCATCTGATGGTGGACACAGGTACCAGGAGAGCTGTCTGGTGTGGTGCACTGTCAACCTCCAGGATGACCAGTGATGGCACAGAGGGAAACCTCCCCTTACACAGCAGCATTTGCTTGGCCTCAGCTGCTTAACTTCAAACACATCACATGTTGACAGTCTTGAACCCAAACTGGCAGCCTTTGCTTACACCTACTCTGCCAGGGCACCTCAGAGGCTGTGGAGCAAGGGTGCTCCACCACTCTTTCCACAGCCCCTCAAAGGGGCTGTTTTGCTCCAGAGAGATATGATTTTCTTCTTGAGAGCTTTACAGCTACCATGGGCAATTCTGGCTCTGGTGCCCAGTCATACCAGCTATGTGCCTGCCCCAGTATGCACCTTTTGGGCCAGGCAGACTTCTCCATCCACCCAGCAGCACCAGCCTCTACTGGAAAAAAAGACACCCAGCAAGTCCTACCAAGATGGACGTGCCCACAGAGCAGAAAATTGCCTAGAAGATATTATCTACACCCTTCCAAAGTCTTACTGCATCCAGAGTTTTCTCCCTCATACTTTCCCCTCTCTTGAACATGTAGACTTCAAGAAGTTTATCTGGCAGATGCTGTTTTATCCCTGCGCCATCCACATTTATAGCAAGGACAAGAGGTCTAGAAGGATGTGACAAATATGTTCCCGAAGGTCACTGAAGCAAGAGAACAGATGTATGTCGTCAAGTATAAAAATACTTTAACGCTTTTCCCTGTGTAAACTGGCCTGGCCTGACAGAGGGATGCTACTGGGAAGCCATGCCCCTGAAAGCCAACCATCACGTAACACACTCTGGAGACCGGACTTCCTACTGAAAGACCAGAAATCATGATAAAACACATCCATAAAAGCTGTATGGCTTGTCAGCTCATATTGGAGCAATCCAAGAGCACCAAGAAAGATGTCTCCTCAGTGCCCACTGAAACTAAATTTAAGTAGGCACAGAGCTCCTCTGCCTTTCCCTCCATTCCTGCTGTTGCAAATCTTATACTGTGTCTCCAAAGGAGACAGGCACTCCCCAAAATACTAGCATATTCTCACAATATGAGCTTTGCCATTGCCCCACGCCACACTGTCACAGGCCGCTTGAATAATATGCTCTAAATTAAATCACTAAATTAAATCAGATAAGGACATGGATAACTGCAAAACTTGCTCCAAGGAGCAAGTGATTAGTGCAAGTTATTAGTGATTCCCTGCAGGAATAGAAGGGCCTTTGAATGGGGGTCCTGCGGGGTTCTGTTTAGCCTAGGTCTGCTCAGTACTGCTCCTAACAACTCATATTGTGTATGGAGTTTGAGCTTACACAGCTTTCTAAAAGCACCAAGCTGGCACTCAGAGAGGCAGAATGAGAATCATCAACAAGCATCTTGACCCCTGAAGAGAAAGTCTGAAATCAACAAACAACATTTAGTGAGGATAAATGCAAAAGTAGAGAAGCAAACCAACTTCTGCTGGCGAGATTTGTCTGGGCTTCAAGAATGATGAAAAAGATCTGGCTGTCAAAATGTGCTAAACATGCATCACTGGCATGATATTTTCATACAAAAGGTTGCATAAGTAAAGACATTCCAGGTTGCATAAGTAAAGACATTTCCTTCAACACCCATGAAGCAACCTTGTATTTCACTTTGCAGTCAGGAGGCCTTTGCAAGAGTACAGAGTCCTGTTTTAATCACTGAATGGTATACAAGACGCAGATAAATTAAACAGATTCTAGGGCAGAGAAAAAAGAAGGACAAGAGTTTTAAAAGCATGATCTGTAATAAAAAGATAAAGTACTTGGCTTTTCTTAGTCTGGAAGACAAAAAAAAAAAAACAACACAAAACTGGACAAGACATGATAGCCATCTTCTGATAGCCTCCAGAAAGGAAAGCAATCAATTAATCTTCATGGGTAGTGGAAAGAACAAGGAAAAAGGAAAGGTTTAATGTGCAGCAAAGAAGCTGTAGGGTGGAATATTGGTAAACACTAATGTGTCAATTTTGCATTGCATTTCCTGGAGGAGCCTATCAATGTTCATTGATAGAGGGAATATCCTTAGTCAAGTATATAGTTGATGCTTAAAGACAGGTGAGATAAATATCACTTATATGCAACAAAATAATTTTTTCTTCAGCTGCCACTAAATCCAAAGTTTCAGTTTCAGAATTCAGGCAGCTTTGCATATCAGCAGGTGTTGATAATGCAGTAATTATGTGGATAAAAAGTCCTGAAACAAAATTGAGAACTTGCAGGTTTACAATGAGAAAATTTCTTCTCTTTTCATAGATTTGCTACCAGAAATGGTTAATTATAGCATCAAGCATCAGTGTTATACAAATGGAATTAAAAATAAAAAACATATGCTACCTGTAGCCTGGGAAAGAGGCAGTTAACCCTGAATCTACAGAGTTAGAAGGCTGCAAGCAAATGAAAGTATTTTCTTTAAACAGTGTCAGGCAGCTTCTATTGAACCTACCACTTACTACTATCCTCCTAGAAAGACCTTCCCCACTAAGACGTATGTGTCACAACAAAAGATGTATGCTACATCTTTATCTGATGTCAGCTTTCTCTTGTGCAGGATACACATGGCCTCTACCTACAAAGCTCTGTGCCATTTGGATCTACTTGGATGTGCTTTTCTCCACTGCCTCCATCATGCATCTCTGTGCCATCTCACTGGATCGCTATATTGCCATTCGAAACCCCATCCACCACAGCCGGTTTAACTCAAGAACTAAGGCTTTTGCCAAAATAATTGCTGTTTGGACCATATCAGTTGGTAAGTGAGGTAATATTTCACCATGTAATTGCAGATTTCTAATTTTTGAGAGGATTTTACACATATACTGCAGTCAAAAACTTTATTCTCTGCCTGCAATATTTTGCTTTCAATAGTCTAAGAAGTGCTCTCATGTAGCAATTCTGCAGTGGAAATCAACGACAATGGGAAATGGAGGAGAACTGAGCAGCACTGTCACTAAAAGAATATACATCAGTGATAGGACTATTGCATTGAAGTTTTAAAGATGTGTTTATTTCTCATTTTGATTATCCATCATTCCCCTAACATCTGAAAAGAAAAAAGGTATATCAACTGAAAAAAATATTTTGCTGTTTTATGTAAGTCAGTTGTTCCCAGTTTCTTATTAGGGTAATTTGCTTAAAGATGTTTCTTATGGGCAGATCTTCTCTACCTTTCTTGGTGCATATGGTGGGGAATTTATGCACCCTATTTAGGAGACAACAAATGCTCTGTATACAGTGTGAATGAGAGGAGTTTCTCCAGAGGACAGTTCAGAGTTACAGTCTAAAGTCAGTGTTCTGAATGACCCAGTACATGAATCTCTTTTTGAACTGGCAAAACCCACATCCCCAAAACTAGGCATGGGAGCACTGTTCTTCCATTCCCATGGTGGCAGCATGAGCAGAGCAGTCTCATGGCATGGGAGGTGGAAGTTTGATGTGTGATGCCATCAGGGATTTCCTCACATACCTGGGGCGGAGGCTCTCAAATGCTTTGAAAACGCAGCTCCCTTTCTGCTCTTCTGCTTTTGTAGACCCTTGAGCACTGGCAGCTCACTTATTCAGATGCAGGAAAAATTCACTCTTTCACCCTGAAAGAAATGAGTGCTGTCAGCAACCAAAGGTAATTAGCTGCCTCCCTGGCTAATACAAATCATTGCAAGTGGTAATTGTGATCCCTTACCATTCTTCTGAGGGGAAGGAAAGGAGATGATGTCTGCCACTGATGCCTTCCTGCTGCTCTAAATCATCTCCTGACCTCCCCTGACTCCCACAGTCTGAGAAATAGTGGTCTGGGATTTACATGATTTAAAATAGCTGTATCTTCTGCTGCACAGCAAGAAATAGTGTGAGCCCTCACTCAACAGGAGGATGTTGCGACCTCCAAGACTTAATGAAGTTCAACTGCATCATGTGTGCCTCTGGGCACATAGTTCAGCTGATTAGATGCAGATGTTTAGCAAAGGCCAGGTGAACCCCACCCTAAAAATGCCTTGCTCTCAACTATAAAGGAAACCTATAGCAACTCAGATGTAGATATCTTCATTTAGATTAGATGAATCGTACCTTGTCTCTCTACAGTCACATTTTTATCAATCAAGTAGAAAACATATTAATTATTCTGTCCAGTTTTCTCAGTCTTTAAAAACCATAAAAAAGTCAAGCAGTCCTTAAAATTGTATGTACTGTGTTTGTCTGCATTTATGTGTGGTACCTCACGCTTAGTGTGTGTGAAATTACTATCCTTTTGAAACATGAATTCACCGAATGATCAGAATGACCATTTCAGAGGCAAACCAGTGGTCCAGCATGCTTAGTATCTTTCCTCAGACAGGGGCTTACTGCCAGAGTATCTGAATTAGCTCCCTATTCAAATGAATCCATAAAAATATATTATTTAAGCCCTATTAGTTAGAAAATGGTTTATGTCCTGTAGCAGAACATAGCTTAATATTTAATTTCAAAAGTTACAACTTCTTTGCGGTAATAACCGATAACTTACCCGTTGTAAAAACACCTTTTTAGCTCTCTAGAGAACTTTAACAGCAATAAGATAAGCTGCAGATATTTGTTATTACTATGGCAAGGTTTCTATTTATATAACTCTGAAAAGTACAACTCCTTATTTTATTGGAAATTACTCAGCTGTGGCATGAGTGAAGGGGATGGAGTCCTGCTTTACTGACGCTGGCTAAGGACACATGTAAGGGAACAGTGGATGTCAGGAAAACAGGTGGGCTGATAGGCTAAACTCCATCTCATTCACACATAGCCTGTCATCAAAAGAGAGAGAAGGTTAAATAGATATAAATGAATGCAGGCAAGCACACTGAGGTGGGCAGAAATGAAGTGGTGCTGAGCTGGTTTCTAGTCCTATGGAAGCAAGGGGCATGGGGAGATGAGTTGAAGGAAGACGAGTCAGTTCCCAGCATGCAACAGTGTCATGGATAAACTGGCAAATGGGATGTGCACTCCAGAGTACAGACAGGGAAGAAAACACATAGCAAGCTATAAAAAAGCTGATGGGCTAGTCACTGCCAGGCTGGACTGAGTTTACGCCATGGCACATCACTATATTATTAGAAAAAAAAAAAGCCATTATTTTTAGGAACCTTGACAGATCCCAGATCATCCATGCAACCTACTGTGAGTCATTCATCAACCCTGTCCTCCTGACCTGCCACCATCCAGCTCAGAATATGTAGGAAATGGGTTTCTGAAGGTTCTTTCTATATTGTTTACTAGTAGGACAGGTTTCCTGAACAAAGAGGTGCTCTATGCATCATTTACCACTTTCTAGACTGTCAGTGCTACTTAGAGTGACAGGGCTACAAATTATTTAACTCTTTGCATTTTCACATAGCTATGGCTGAGAACTCTCCCCAGGGTGAAGTGAGGGTGGTCAGGCACTGACACAGGTTGCCCAGAGAAGCTGTGGATGCCCCACCCCTAGAAGTGTTCAAGGCCAGGTTGGATGGGGCTCTGAGCAACCTGGTCTAGTGGACTGTGTCCTGCCATGGCAGGGGGGGTGGAACTAGAGGATCTTGAAGGTCCTTTCCAACACAAACCATTCTGTGATTCTGTGATAGCTGGCACAGGCAGAGCCAGTATTGGGAACAACACAACCTGCACAGTGCACGGTGTGGCTGACATCTGACTTACAAATTCAGATCCAAGGTTTTGCTCTCCAGCCTCAGATAGATATCTTTTGACTTCCCCATGCTTCTGTAGTTTGCAGCTCAGCTGGTGCCCTGTGAACTCTTGGATGCATTAGGTGGAGGGTAAAAAGCAAGAGAAAGAAATGAAAGATGTTATATTCTCCTGTGCAGAGGTTCATTTTAGCAGAGGAAGAAGGGAAAACAGCCAACAGCTGTGTGTTGCCAGCACATTTAATAAGTTCCAGTGTCCACGCAAATAGGTCATGGCTGGACTGAACAGCACTGATGAACACAGGAGTTTGTTGGATGCTACCTTCTACCACTCTCACTATGGAAACAAACTGTTTAATCCCACCGCTTGTTTTTCAATTTTCTGTCCTTCAACTCATCCTTTTTCTACAAGAGGATCTTTCTTCTTCTGACATTACAGTTTAATTTCTTTAACAGCTTTTAACGAAGAGTCTTGTCAAAGCTTTCTAGAAATCCAGGAACATTACATCAGTTGGGTTACCCTTATCCTCCTGCTTCACTGACTCCTGCAAATACTTGTAGATGATTTGTAGGGCCTGCAGAAATTCTTGTAGTGCTTCCCTATCTACCCACATCTCCTTCATTATGACTTCTAATTTACCTAAGTAATTACACTTTTGTTCACTACATTTGTAATTTTCCTTCTATTCACTACATTCATAATTTTTTTCAATTAATTGATCCAAAGACCAGTCAATCAGTGATTTTCCTTTCATTGGCTTCAGTGACATATGAAGCATTTTAAAAACAGCAGAAAAAAAGCACAAATAGTTTGATTGACCTGACTTCTGAAATCTTGTCTTTCTCAGTTTAAAAAAATAAATGTGTGCTAACATTTGTTTTTTGCATTTAGTGGAAGAAAAGCATTTAGCCAGCAGCCTTTCTTTCACTAGACCATACAATGCCATAGGCAATTGCTTTAAAATAGATTCTAATTACTGTAACAGATTCTAATCGTGTCTTTAATTCTTAAATCATCCAGTACCCACGGTGGCTAGATAATTAGATTATTTGTAGCTGTTGAAGGCAAAAGCCCATTAAACCCTGAAAATTGTTCCATTTGTTTTAAAGCACAGAGGTCATTACTGAGAATAGGTGTAAAAAGCCAAAGCATTTCCCCTTGCTAGAAAAATTAGAATTTTGAATAGAACTGGAATCTATAGAATTGTGAATAGAGCCTATGCTAAAAATATGGGTAAAATACCTTTGAGTCCTAAGTGGGACTAACAAACACATTGGTTTGCGAGAGACTAACAGTGCATCATTCCCTCTTCCAAAAATCCTTGAAAGGGTCACATAAAAGACTTACAGTCATGAATGTTAAGTCGTTATATATATAACATTCCTCAGTTCTTATTTCTCTCTATTCCTCTGTTAATGGTCTAAGTAATGTGAATTCTGATGAAACCCAAATACCCTAAGCTGAGTTTTCTCTTATCATTTCTCACTCAGCCTACACATCTGTTCACTGCCTTCAGGCAGTCTCTGCACTCCCCAGTCACTAACAACTTAGATTTATTCAGTACCTCTCATGCAGAAAAAAATTCCAACATCTAGCTGGATGCAGCTGGTAAAATACCTCCCACCACATAACTCTAAAATTTTGCCATTGCTTTTGAGACTTCAAAAATTAGAAATACGTAGCATGTGAAGCAACATTCTCCAAAGCGCAGAGTGAAGTTACCTCCAGGTATACCAAACAAGTCCAGTGCAACTGAGCCCCTGATAATTTGGCAGCTTTTGCTGACACAGAGGCTTACACCTCCTCCACAGGCAGCCTGCAATTTCTCTGCGTGACTTCTTGTTGCCCTACAGAGTATGAAGGGCCAGGGAAGCAGCAGGGATTGGGAGAGTACAACCACCAGTGTCTCTGGATTGTGGTTTGCTGAAAACTTTGACCTCCTGCCTCACTCCTCCTTCTGCCAAGGACAGCTTTCATTTGAAAGTCCCTTTACAGTTTTCAAAAGGCAACAAACAGTCAAGAGGTGGCAGTTTGGGAATCCCCATCCCGAATTTGCTACACATCCATTTCTTCCAGACAACATAATTTGCCATTTCATTCAAGTCTAATTTAGGGATGGCTTGGCATAGGAAAAGACAATTTGTTATAAAATGGAATATACTGCCAAAATATATAAAATTGCAAAGAATTACACACTGAACTGTACTCTGACAATATAGATTTAAAGTTGAGCACCTAAATTTGGAAATGCTGCAGCTAAACTTGAAATACCTACTACACTACCCTCTTTCCCATGTAGTCATACACTTCACTTCTATTTCTTCTTTTGAAAACTTGACTTTGCATTCTTAGCAGTTTTTATAATCATTTCCTTGATCAACAGGTCTTTTATTTTTATCATACTCTTTAAATTAGAGTTTGAGTATAATCAGAGAGTGAATATACTGTTTGCTCATTCCAGCTGGAGGATCTCAAGGGCAAACGTTGTAGATTTTTTTGTTTGGGCAATCCCCTGGAACCTTTAGCATTTGTGGACATAGTGGTGACATTTGTGGACATATGGTGACATTTATGCCACCATAAAAATAAAAGGCCATAATGATGTTGTCAAAAATTGTTGCACAACATATAGAGAAATTTGCATCAATTATAATGAAATTTCTTAAATGGCATGAAATTTCTTAAATAAAGTATTAGAGATTCAAATCAACTCAGAAATAGACTCTTCATTCTATTACTTTATAGAGACACAGTGTATGAGGCTCAGTAGTCAGCAACAATTTTTTCAGTAGAAAGTTCATTGCCGTACTGATGACTCCAACAGTAGAGACAACTAATGAATGAACAAGCCCTTCCTATATAGGTTGTCTGAGGGAAGGTAAAATTCAGTTCCACGCAATTGACATTCATTGTTGTGATGCACATTTCTGAGTTGACTGGCACATGTATTCTTGGTTATGAGACATTGAGGTGGTTCTGAGAAAGAGACATAAATATCCTATTTACTTTCCTCATTGATGTCAATTATTCCTGTATTTCCCATGTAACAGAATCCTTTACTTGATTTGTTGTTCCCAGAAGAGTGAACACATCTCATCCACCAGACCATCAGCTTACCACCCATATCTCCCTCTCATAACCGTGAAGGTTCAAAAAGCTTGCATTTTAAACTTGTTTACGTTTTTTTCATTATCTGACACGGATGTGTTACTAACCTTATCGTTTTCTTTATGAAAAAAATGCTCAAAGGAATGTTAATGATTGAAATGCTTTCTGAATTCTCTGGATTTGGAAATACAGAGATTAAGAAACAACATAGGTTCATATGTCCATAGGGATACATTTCCAAACTAGACACAATGAGCAACCTGGCATACATCTGGATGGGGTAGAACACATTATACCAGTAGATATGTATCATTAAATGAAGAATAATTAAATATAAAAATAAAGAATATTATGTATACATTTACAGTATTCTTTGGGTAATTACATCAAGATGATATGAAGGTTATTGCCTGTGAAAAAGGCGCACACTCATTTTGTGAGCGCTTCTTTTGCAAGAAACATTCTGCCTTACGGGTGAAAAAAGGAATGAGGAGTGGTTACAGCATTAATATGTGGTGTTTCTTTCTGCTTTGGTTTTATTTCTAAAGGCAAGTTAACAATAGAGCTGTATTTTTAATAGCAGAGCTATGTGGAAAGAACCTGGTTAGTTAAGGTACTGATGAAAGAATTTGCTAATTGTCTTTTTTTTAAACTTGTCATTGTTTTGAAGACCACAAGGACCATGGTCCTCTTCCTCTTAAAGCTACAGGCAAAGAAACATTAATTTCACTTGGTCCAGGCCTGTCCTATTGTCAGGTTTCTTTAAATGAATAAGTTGGTGGGTGGCAATATGACCTACAGTATGGCCAGTCCCTCTTCGTAGGATATATCAGAGATAGATATATCCATAAATGGAATGTGTTAAGAAAAAAGGCAATAACAGCACAGTATCTATTATAAATTACTCCCCCTCCTCTGAAAGGATGTACTTTTTAGCCAGTCATATTCCCAGCACAGTGTACAATACATACAAGCATCCATAATGGATTTCCCATGTGGAGGGGGAAGGATGAGCCTGGGTCCTATTGCAGGATACCCTTTTCTGCAGAAAGTGCAATGTGAGGTGTGGCAAAACGCAGAAAGGACATGTTCACAGGCTGCTCGTCTTTTCCCAGGAGGTCTGTACAATAGTACATGCTCAAAAGGGGATTCCATGTTGCCAAGAAGTTACTTGAGCATCTTTAGTCAGAGGAGTTGGGATTTCCACACAGCAGAAGCCACATACAACACAGATGAGCAGAAAAGAAGTGTGCAAGGAATTATGCTGGGAATTATAAACTCTCTCATCTGTACACTGTAATTGCATTTAATCATTTTCTAAATGAAAAATGGTGTTGATAAAGTAGCACTGTGTCACATAAAAGAAAATGTCAAGAAGAGAGAAAATTTCATTCACTTAAAAATTATACAGAGCAATTTCACAACTTCTTTTATGCATTTTAAAGAATTAAATTTGACTTAAGCCAGATGTTGCATTTCTTGATATTAAGAAAGATACATGTATCACAGAATTCTACTTTCAAATGAAATCCTTACATTTATCCCAATTAGCAGGAATATTGCAAACTATCATACACCAAGGCTGTAATTACCTTTCCCCATGCATTTCCTGGCCTGGTCCATTGGCATCCTTTCTAAGCAGAAGCCCAGCAAATAAGAGTCAGAGGTTTTGTTAGAACTGAGACAACATATTTCTAATTACCTGCAACAAATTTAGAAATACCTGTCAGCAGATTTCTCCTATGATATCCTCCAGAGTCATTGATGGAATATAGCCTGTTGAACTCCTAAGATGTTCTGAAACCAGGCTGTGGCATTGTGATAAGGGCTCTCTTTTCTGGCTGTTCAAAACTGGAATCTGTGTATTTCACAGCATTCAATCCTGCTTTTATGTTGAAAGTAAATCACATCCACTGGGAAGACTTGTTTCTTTTTGGCAGAAACATTGTTATCATTTTGTATTTGATCTGAGTTTCGAAATGTCAAATTGACCCCTACTGCTAGGATCACAGACTGAGCTGAACTGTGAGTATCCTGACAGAAGTACTATTTGGGTTTAGTTCTCAGGTGCACTGAGTAAGCAGTGTAAATTTCTCCTTACAAGCACAGAAGTACCCAGAAGTTTTAGTCTGAATGTTCACCAGTTAAAACCAGCAGTGCCTTGCATATCACTACAGGACATGAGGAGATCCCTCCTGCATTTCTTGTTGCAAGGACAGCTTATGTATTAATTCTTCATTTTCAAGGTGCTTTGTGAAATTTAGCAGAAAGATAACCCTAGGAATCATGCTATAGCACTCATAGATACCTGTATATAGGAAATATGGGCAGATATGATTTATCCCTTTTTCATCTCTTCTTCAACCCTGCCTTCTAAATGTGACCAAGGCATTGACTGACTCCACAGAAGAGCAGTTCAGTCAGGCTGAAGGGCATTAGCCACAGGGTGGGCAGTGAAACATAAAGTATAGCATCCTGAATCATGATCTGCAGACCAGTGCAGGCCTCTAAGCTGCTTCTCATTCTGTTTTTCCTTCCAAATTATCCATCACATCAGGGCATCTACCCCGATAACTCTCCAGCCATTGCTTCAGTCTCCTTGTATAATTAGTGATAAGCTGACCGTTTGCCCAATCAGCAGCCTCTGCAAGCGACCGCAAAAGAAGGCATGGAGAAAAAACTGGGACATGGCCTGAGGTCTACAAAATCCAGAAGAATTACAATTTTGGTTATCTGTGGCCTTCAGATGGAGTGTGAAATTGTTGTGAAAAAAAATAATAATTAAAAATTTTATCTGATAGTTACATTCAGTCTCCTTTTAAACTACAAAACAAGGCCAAGTAGCACTGCTGAAGAACTCTCAGAGATACCAACAGAAATCTATTCCATTCAGTGGAGGATTAAGGCAGAGTTCCGTAAACTATCAGCACTCAACAAGTCACATCATGTAATAGTTAAAAGCCCAGAAGTATAAAAAGTGGGATAGTAGAGGATCTTGTCACTTAGACTGCTCCAAGAGGCATCACGTTAGTTGCTTATGGTAGTGGAATATCTAAGATCTTTCCACAATTTCTAACTTATTGCTACGATAAGTTTTCTACTGTGTGTGCAGCATGTATATCACATAATAAATTAGCCCTGAGGACCCCTCAGGAGATTCATAGCTAAAAAGACAGACTGATAGTGTGTCACCTAGGAGGATCCTGTAACAAAGATATGGTATTTCTTTCTTTCTCGAAGCACGATTATTCCCAAATCTATTGTCCTAGCAGGCAGAACAGGGAACATTGTGAAGCCATCCAACATGGAATACAGAGAGGTCCCACGCTAAACAGAAGAGATATCACAGGTGGCTGGAGTTGATCTCACACAGAGGCACTTTTCAGATTAACATATTTACCTAAGCCAGTGACAACCATAAATTTGTAAGAAATTTCTTTTGAGTAGAAATTAAACCGTTGCTACAGAGAACTTAAAACCCACATTAACTGAGTACACAGAACAGAAAAAGGGTGTTTAACCTGCTCCGCTTCATTTTGCTGAGCCACAGAACTAGCAGTCTTAAATAGAATGAGAAGCACGTCGTCCTTCTGCACAGAGCTAGGCTGAAAACCTGCAGAATCTCTTGCAATTTTTCAGACTCAGCTCTTTACTCATTACTTCTAATCACCACGGATGAAGGGGTTACACAGCTGCCATCAGTCTATGTTCCCTGGAGGAGTACATCAAGCCCATCTCCCTTCCAACCCCCAGCTGATGGCAGGATTGTAACTGCTGTCTGTCTTTCTTGGACTTGAGCTCCGCTCAGCCAGCATCCCGTGGGCAAGCTGCTTTGCTGGCCTCCTGTCCAGGCTTAGCCAGACACCATCTTAGTATCTACTCTTTCCAGGCTCAGGGACAGTGATAAGTCTCAATCTCACCAAAGACCAGACTGCAAAAGGAGCAATTTCATCTCAGATGTGATGTGGTGATGTGGTACCAAAACACTGCTGAATGACTCCCGTAAACATTTCTTTGTCCCATCTCTAAGGATAGGCTAAGTTTTCACGTGGGAAACACAGAGATGGTGCTTTCTTAGGTGAACAAGTTGGCTCTACATGGCACGATAGTATGCTCCTTACTGGGGATCAATGTGAGTGGGTTCTTCTCGATCAGTGAAGAGGAAAAGGACTTTTAGGCTGTCTCTATTGTTGGCTTTTAACCTCCTGGGCATCCTGAAGCTAAACCGTTCTATCTGGCCTTCTGCTGCAAAAGCAGACCTGGATACCTTCTTGTCTGCCTCTTCTTTCCTGTACATGCATTTATAATGTCTTGTATTTACACAATAATCTACACAAGGCAAAGACATTTACTTCTTGTCGAAAGGTTGACACCCTTACTGAGTCTAGGGTTGGGGTCTTCTGACATCTTTCTCCAGGTTTAACATCACTAAAATATTCATAATAAGACCATGAGGTCTAACCAAGAACAGTAAAAAGAAGGTTAATCAAATCCATGGCGGACCTGGAGAAGAAAATGGCATGAATTACACATTATTTTCTTCTTGAGCCATATTGTACAAAATTCTATTTACTCAGCAGTTTGGTATTTCTGACTTGTTCAGAAGAAGTTATGTGCCCCTCAGTAGATATAAATGCAAGCAGATTGAATGCAAGTATGTGTCATCTAAAAGAAAATTTCTGTATAAATTGAGGAAGTCTTTTAATTTTCTGAGGTTTCTACATATTCTTTCTATTTGCTGGCCCTAGAGGTGAAGGTTTTACCTGCAGGTGTTTCATACAAGCAGTATGCTAACTCCAAGAAGGAAGACTTTTACTCTACAAAGACAGAATCACTGCAGAGCTTCAGTTAAAATGAGGCAACAGGCAGTCAGTCACGTCGAGATGGTCATTACCTGGGAATAACTACGAGCATGTTAGGAAACAACTAAAATAATTAATGTTCAAATGAGGTACCAAGACTAGCTTTCGGACGTGTGACTGCCTCTCTGCTTATGAAACACCAGACCAGGCAGCACAGCTTTGTCCAAGTTTCTTATCCCTTGCAGGCTTCGCCTCTGCCCACTGCAGTCAGCAGACAGTGAAAGCAGCCTGTGCCAACCTGTGTGGGCACTAAATTAAGAGGGTTTAATAACAAGACTTTCTCTTTCAGCTTGTTCAGTTGAAAATGCTGAGATCTATTCACCATTGCTCTCTGCTGCACACATGAATGGCATCATCTGAAATCCCCAGTCCCTGGATCGTTTTTCAAAAGAAATTTCTTCAGGACATTTATAAACCTTTATTTATTTATTTATTTTCTAACTGTTTGATAAGTGTAGACTTCTATATGCCTCTGCTACTCCTTTTAGTGACTGAGTAACCATATTACACAGAGGGATAACAACTCCTCTCACTTTGAGATCTCTGTGAGAAGCCAATAAGCACGGCAGAAGCCTTAACCCAAACCAAAGATAATCTCACTAGCTGAAAAGCAAAGACTGTGTTTGTGAAGAGGCTCGACTGGAAACTACTATGCAAAAGGTCTGGAAAATCCAACGAGAAAATAAGAAGGACCAGACTGTAAACAAGTCCTGCAGCACAACTAACAAAGAGGATTTGAGGTGTGTATAAGCAGGAAAAACACTTAAAGTCAAAAGCAAAGAGACCGCTTCCTGCTGTTGGATTCTTGCTGCCTTTGGCCTGTTTGCACATTTTATAAGTGAATAGGATTATACCAAAGCAGCAAGCGACACCATCAGCTGTTGCCTCTCTCAGAACTGCCCCTGCTCTGAGCCCTGGATTTCTAATCACTTAGGTCAAAAAAATGGTACCTGTCCTTCATTTCTTGCACTGTCCTTCTGGTAATTCTCCTCTAATCCCATTTCTATTTAATTTATTATCACATTCCTATAAATTAATTTGGAGAGACACACCTCTGCTCTTGTAAGAAATAGGCTTCAGGAGTGAGGACATAAATGAGAAACATATTAGGAAGACACAGACTTCTCTGATTTTGTTTTTCTGAAGTGAAATAGATGATTTATGCCATAAATGATCAATTACAATAATTTTCACACATAAAAGGAATTTAATCTATCTTCTACTAGGCTAAATAATATGTTTCCTTAGAGATTTTCCAAGCTGCCAAGAACAAAACCATTTTAAAATTAATAGAGTAATCCAAGTATTACCTGGCACCCCCTATGTGAAGTTAAATTTAAATTAGTTTTCCTTTCAGTTGTATTAAATAGAAGATGTGTGACCAAATAAAGTGTTCCAAGGAAAAGACACAGAAAACCACCTGTGTGTGCCCTTGAATAAAAGACTAAATTTAGTTTATAAAGAGTGATGTGGAAAATGTCTGGACCCACTCTGATTCCAATCCTATGAGGACAGCCTCTCAGGATGCAGAAAGGAGACGATACTCCACCAGCATTATGAGTCACTTAGCTCTCGAAGAAATCCATCTGAAACAAGTATTATGTGGGGATTTGTGAGAGAAAGCTCCTCACCTACTCCTGCCCCCACCAACAAATGTACCTACTGTTAGGGAAGAATTCCATGCTTGTCTCACACGTGAGAAGAAATTCTAGCCCAGGACTTTGGGGACACTGCCACACCGACTAGGAAAGGCAGAAGTTTTTTAACATTCATGCTAACTAGATGCAGCCTCAGATGGTGATTCTCAGTCCACCCAGAGCTTTTCAACATCCCCTCTCCCCGGGTGGAAATTTCTGCTTCTGCACTGCCACCCAGTAGCAAACTGCACAACCTTGCTATTGAAAATGTGGCTGGCACTATTTTGGCAGCAAAAAATTATAACAGTGAAAGGTTTGCCATGACTGGAAAGGAATTGATTGGGAACATTTTCAGGTGCATGCAGAAAAAACAGCTAAGTGTTTGCAGCTCTGGGGAAATGATGACTCCCACACTAGTGAGTGCCAAACACCAAGCAGAGACATGGAGCCAGATTGAGTGGCTCTTCTGCAGATGTTTAAATGAAAGTAGCTGTGGTTAAACTCCAGCTCCTGATATAAGATTGAGGCATATTTACATCTTGGATACTCAGGAGAGAACACGGTCCATGGTCCTCCCTCTGCAAGTGACTGACTGTGGCTTGTGTTCCTAGAGCAAGCAAACACACACCATGGCAGCCCAAATGAATAAATACTATTTTGTGTGGTTATTTAAGTAAAAAATATCGAAAATAATATGATGGCAGTGTGCAACAAGGAAATTTTTATACAACGTGAAACTGAGAATATGCCTTGTATGACTTGGGATGTCGCAGGCGAGTGTACATGGACTACTGTTTGTTGTTTGAATGTGTAGATGTACCAAAGGATGACATTTTCTGACTACAAAAAGGCATCAGATACTGGGCATGGGCCTTTATAAAGAAATCAGACAGTATTGCCACGTTGAGCTGCTTGAAGGAGAGACCGGTTTCTCCAAGCAGAAATCCTTTCAGATTCAGTGTCACAGCACATCTCTGTGCAGTGGCCCATGAGCTGGCCTGTAACCTGTATGTCTGAATCAATGTGAGTGCTAAAACTTCAGATGGGGAGGTTTTTTTCTTTTTTCATGAGAAGGTGAACCAAGGTGCCAAATTTTATCGAGAAACTGTAATGACGTTTCAAAAAGGTGATTTCTATCCCTTGGGCATTTATCAAGGTACATGGTATTAAGGCACACGGTATTAAGGCTCATTTGAATTAAAATAATTTGAAATGGATATATGTGAGGTGAAAGCATGTGACTGACAGTTTCTGCTTGAAGGAGACTTCACAGAGGGAACCTTGACCTTATCAGTTCACCCTAAGTAACACGAGTGTGCCATCCTGCAGGGCATATTGTAAATTCTAGCTTTAATTTATTGACAGCCTCAGCAGCTCAAGGCAGCTGCAAACCCAGTTTACCTGTCCAGCTAAAGTGGTTTTCTGGCTGTTGTATACCTCTGAAGTCAGCAATGTGTTCCACTAAATCAACCTTTGTCAGTTTTACCAGGCTTTTTGAGAGAACAAAAAGAAGGATGCCATTGCTTTACTTCGTAACCTTTGGTGTTTTCAAGAGCCTTTTGTCGTTCTGAAATTGTGCCCAAATGCTTGAGGTTTAATGCAGGATTTATTACTGCTCTTTATTGTTTGGGATCTGTTGTGTGGTTTATTAAAATCCCTAGTTTGAGACAGCCACCTTGTATAAATCAAGCTGTATAAATAAACCACCTTGTACCAGAGGAACATAATATTTAGGGTTTGTCCACAAGGGAAAATGTTTAAAGTGGGAATGTCAACTGGAAATGGAGTAGCTAATGTACCTTCAGGGCTTGGATGGATGCTCCCATTCTGTGCTGAATGCTTCCTCGTGCCTCAGTTTAGTTTGTTTTGGAAGCCAAGAAAGATAAACCGTAAAAAAGCCCTCAGGGGATAACTAGGTTTTTTCCAGATTGACTTTGGGCTGGGGGGAGCTGGGAACATGGAATGGGCAGGGTGTGGAATAGCTGTTCTGTTACAGCCCTATCAAGTTCTTTCATCCAGATCTTCTGTTTGCACATGCTCCATTTCCCAAATATGTGTTTGTCCCTACCTGGTAGCACTGCATGACCCTTTCTTGTGAAGCTTATTTCCTTCTTATGACATTTGAATGCTCAGGCACCATCTGTATCTTCTCAAACATCTACAGTCACCAAGAGCAGGGAGTTGGAAAGCAAGGACCATAAACCAACGAGGAATTATACTTCTGAAACAACAAGATGAAATACATCACTGAGCTTCAACTTTCAAAGAATTCATTTGGTCAGCTGCAACAATGTTAATGCAACTTATACCAGGACTTTTTGTTACGGATTTACAGGTTTGATCTTGACCAAACCTCAGTGACGTGTGGGTGATATTCTTGGCCATATGTGATGCTTCCTAAAAATTCTATCATAATAGTGGATGTGGATTGCACATGGAAGCTCCTTTATTTACAGTTTAAACATGACTGCCTTTGAATTTGATCCCTGGGTCCTCATGGGATTTGCTATACTCATGTTGCAGAAGCCAAAGACCACCTTTTGAAGAGGGACAAACTCTGCTCCTTTCAGGAAGGGAGCAGTAAGTTTAGTCCCTGTAGAGATAGGAAAACAGAAAAATGGGCTGGAAGTTTATTTATTCCATGCAGGAATGCCACGATATAATTTGTGGGATCCCCTGCATCAGCTGAACTGGGGTGTATACAAAAAGCAGGCTACAGCTGTTAATGTTCTTTGCCACCGAAACGTGGTACCTCTGCTGTTTTCAAACTATACAGTCCTCTTACCTGTGGCTGTAGGGGAAAGATGCCTTGAATGGTCACTCAGAAAAATTTACATGACTAGCAATGCCTTCTACAGCTCTGATGGGTGCAGCACTTTTGTGCTTGTTAATGGAATGACAAGGAAATGTGGAGACTTCAGCTGCAAGCTGAAGCTCATTTCCATTTTTTAAAGCCAGCAATCTGGGTTTAGATGCCAGTCTCCAGAAGCTGCTAACAACAAAACAAAGCAGTTGGGGATTTGCTGCTCTTGTGTTTCAGGTGAGGAGTTGTAACTGACTTAGGCCCTTCACTTGAAAAAGCATGCAATTATGCTAAAATTTTCCTCTTTCTAGTGCTGCTGCCTCTGCACTGGCCTCCTCATGCAGCTGAACCATAAGGTAGTAATGAAAGGCATCTTTTAACTCTGTCAATACCATTGTTTATTTTATCTCTGCAGTTCACACTAGGTCTTTGACTGAAATATAAAAACAGCCTTGCTGTTATCAGCACAGGGCAGAAGCAGACTGGAAACTTGTAGTATTGCTCTGACTAATGCTGTGTCTTCATGCAGCTGAAGTTTAATGCTGGAAGGCACTGTGTGCCTTCATCACCCCTTCAACTCATCCTAAAAAAGAAAAGGAACTTCAAAGCATTCCTCATTTCCCTGGAGGTGCTCAACAACACAGATTACTCAGCTGCAGCTGGGCAGTCTGGCTTCCTGCAGGTGACCTCTTCCTCCATGCTGTCAGTCAGATTAACTTGACCTTTTTAGCCAGAAGCTTTCCTGGAGTCACTTGAAGTTTCTGTCAGCTCAACTCAGAAGGTGCCACACACTGCACAAGTTTGCATATTAGCCACCGGCTTCTCCTAGTGCAAGTTCAAGCATTTAGAGCTTGTGCAGCAGGAGCAGAAAGGGTAATACCACAGGCTCTCCACCAGCTTCTGCCCTGGGCAGATAAGAGCAGTAGAGCAGCACTTTTCTAAACTGGCCTGAGACATTGCCATGACTCAATTCAAAGTTGCAAAGATAAATTACGCTACAGTGTTCTTAGAAAAATAAAGGTCTTTGTAGAAGTTCCAGAAGCACCAAAAGACTGAAGCATTTGAAAAGAATAATAGTCTAATATTATTACTGTCATTATTATTTTTTGTATTGAGCCTGTACTCCACAGCCTTCCTCTAGGACTGGAGGTGTTGCCCTGGGCACTGGAAGTGTGTGAAATGAAGAGATAGCTTATGCTTTTAAAGGGCTCCCAGCCTAAGCACCAGAGTGGGAAGAAGGGAAAGAGAGGTAGAGGGAGGTTCCATTGAAAAGCTGATGTTTCAGAACTCATCTGTGAACCAGTAGGGACATTCTTGGGCATACATTGAACAAAGTAGGGCACATCATCCTCCTCACATCATAAAAAATTCTTCTCTAATTAATGTTTTTCTTCCTCATAAGCCAAATACAACGACTGGGATTTCTGTTAAAAAATGCAAATCGAACCCAAGCTCCCAGATTATGCTAACTTTCCACAGGAATCAGACTCCTAACTGCTTTTATCCAAACAGGGCTGCATTATCACCCCCTGCTTCACAACTCCACTTCTGCTGTCTTCACAGCACATCATCCCTGTCACTGTCTGAACACTGCCTCTCATCAAGAGAAGCATGGAGGGGAAGAGACAAATGCTGAAAAAAGCCCAAAAGAACAAGCAAAGAAACAGCAGCTGTTTGATTTTGCCCAGGCAGTACCAGCATTTGCAGAAGTCTCTGAGGAAATGACTGAGTAGGTTGAAGCAGACAGAGCAGTCCAAGGAGAATGGACTTCATCCCCTTGCCTTACCATCCATGACAAGGCAAGGATGCAGCACACGCTCCAGGGAAAGACAAAGTTTGCATAGCTGTGTGTTGAGAGGGCAAGCTCTAGCATTTGGCAATACTGTGAAAGGACTTTTGCAGTTCTGAAGGGAAACCACATCTCAGGCTGCCTCATATTGGTGTCTCTCAGGGCTTAACTTGTCCCCATTGTTCATTGCCATTTCCATTGCCATGGAAAGTTTTTTTTAGCATTTAGACTACATTGACTGTATGGAGATTACAGGAAGAGAAGATTACAATGAAAGATTACTCGTAGACATACTATAAAAAATTATCTTTTTTCCTGACACCAGAATTTCCCAGCCTACACAGAAACCAGTGCCAGAACAGTTCTAATTCTCTACTGTGAAACAGTCCAAGATCACTCTTAAGTCACTTCAGAAAAGAAAGACAGTATCATCTTGATCATAGTTCATAAAAGCCTTTGCAAAGGTGGCAGGAACCAAGACGCAAGTCTGGAGATCATTATAAGGGGACAAAATCCAAGAATTTAAGGAGTTATGCTTTTGTGGCTACCGTGTGTCATGGGACAGTTGGATGTAAACAAATGTATTCTGCCTGTGGCTGAGATAATATGCTAAGATCACCTCAGCCAGAGGTAAAACACAGGTAGATGTTTGTTTATTTTATTCTTGGAGACCGGAAATGTTGTTTTTCATTATTGTGTTTAATCTCTTCTTTCTCTGATCCACCTTCAGGTATCTCCATGCCTATACCCGTCTTTGGACTACAAGATAAATCTAAAGTGTTTAAGAATTGCAGCTGCTTACTTGCAGATGAGAATTTTGTTCTAGTAGGTTCTTTTGTGGCATTCTTCATCCCTCTGACCATCATGGTAGTCACTTACTTTTTAACCATCAAGTCGCTGCAGAAGGAAGCTATGCTATGTGTGGATGACATTGGCCCAAAGACCAAGTTTGCTTCATTTAGCTTCCTCCCTCAGAGTTCCCTGTCCTCAGAAAAACTCTTTCAGCGCTCCTTGAACAGAGACATGGGGACTTCTGGGAGAAGAACCATGCAATCCATCAGCAATGAGCAGAAGGCTTCCAAGGTTCTTGGCATTGTCTTCTTTCTGTTTGTTGTGATGTGGTGTCCATTTTTCATCACCAATGTGATGGCTGTAATTTGCAAGGAGTCATGCAGTGAAAAAGTCATTGGAGGACTCCTTAACATATTTGTTTGGATTGGTTACCTTTCTTCAGCTGTCAACCCACTCGTATATACACTGTTCAATAAAACCTACCGCTCAGCTTTCTCTCGTTACATTCAGTGTCGCTACAAGGAGGAGAAGAAACCTTTCCAGCTGATTTTAGTGAACACTATCCCAGCACTTGCATATGATTCCAGCCAGCTCCAGCTAGCACAAATGAAGAGTTTGAAAAAGGAGGCAAAAATGATGGCTAAGGATTACTCAATGGTCACAATAGGAATACATCATTTGGATGGTACCTCTAAGGGAAGTATCAGCCCAGGGAACGAAAAGGTTAGTGGTGTGTGATGGTTGGCAGCTGCCATGACAACCACCGTGCGTTTGCTGAAAATTTCACCTGGCTGGGAGAAGCTCTGATAGCTTAGGAAAATCAGCCCTGTTCAAGAGACTTTCCAATAACATCATATACTCCTCATATTACCCTGTGGATGAAAAACAGGGTTTTAATGGTATCAAATGTGCAAATTTTTTTCATACAGTACTTTGGCTGTTTTAAGCACAGGCTTTATTAAACTTATTTTTTTAATATTCTAAAGGATATATTTCTTAAAGAAAAAATGCAATTTCTGGTACTATAATATGGGCTGTGAAGAAACTTACGCCTTTCTTTTCTCTTTGCAAATGAAAGCTAAGCTGTCCTTTGATGTTCTTGCAGAATAGGCTCCAGCTAGTTTGTCTTGCTACAGTCGAGTTTTGTTATCATTAACTGGATGAGCACTTTACCAAATTTTGAATAAAATTATGGTTAATTTGCTAATATATATTTTAAATAAATTTTAAACTATTAAAGAAAATCTATTAAAACTGCTATAGATTAATTATATGGGCATTTTTTAACTGTTTTATGGTTATTTTTTCCTTCTGAGTAACCATTCTGAAATGTCACTGGGCTTTTCTGCCATTTGTTCTGTATTTCAAGTTAGGAATCTTCAGAGAGAAATTATACTTAAATGATCCTTTGTTTCTACCACCATTTGTAATCTTTATTTTATGTATTGTACTTTATTTCCGTTCAAAAATTTCATGTGTTCGTGTTTCATGTGTTCAGCTTAAAAGTTGAAAGTAATATTTTCAAAAGTAACTATTTGGATTGATTCCCTGCTCCTTCCCACTGGTGTTGTCAGGGAGGTAAAGTGAGAGAAGACTGGAAAACCAGGCACAACACTGCTAAATAATTTCAGGAACTGTTCCAGGTCCATGCCTCTGTTCAATTCTAACAAAGGCTGATTTAAGTTATGTCAGAGGAAGTTTTGCATGAGTAAAGCTTTCAGTAAAAGGTTGCAGCAGACCATTTCTCATTGTTTTTGGTTTAAAAAGGCCATTTTGAAGAATGTCCTTCTGGTTTTGTTTTAGGATTTGTAGGGCCAGAATTATTAGAAAACTGTTAGTTGCTAAAAATTGTTTTCCCTAGTTTTGCTGTATTGCTGTTAAGGCAGATTGCTCAGGAATGGTCAGTAACTTGCACTACTAGGACTCAGCCTTAATGAAATATTTATGGGCAAATGGGGCTCTCTTGAAATATAACAGGACTTCCAAGTGGCACTGTATTCCACCTGCATAGTTCCAAGGGCACAATACATTCCATAAAGAACATTGTTTGACAGACACACCTAGTCAACAAACTCCTTTCTTTTGGGCATCACAGCCAATGTCACTGAAGCCAGTGGGACTTTGCTACAGAGAAGAAATATAAATGTTGCATTCACTGACAAAACTTAAATCCAAGCATTTGATTCATTCCATAAATTTTGCAGCCATAATCTCATTAGAACCAGGATGTATTCCAGTTTCTCTGGAAAAAACACTGCCCATCCAGAAACCAAACTCCAATACCTTTATCAGTCCTTCCCTTGAAGTTTTCAGTTTTCACAGAACAATTAAATTTCCACTAAGTCAAAGAAAGAGAAGGACAGAGAGAAACTGAATCTGATTGTAGACTACTAGCTGGGAGTCTTCGGAAGAAGTTTTTAGCTTAAGATACTGATCTGTGGGAGACAAGATCTTAAAAGCTGGCTGGGTATTTGACCAAATTCAAAGAAACCAATTTTGTTGTTATACAGTATACCTAAATCTGATAGTTTTATGAGCCCTTTCCTCCAAATTGGGATAGTCAGAGCCACCATGCACTGGTCATACAGGAGCTCTGCATGCCTATGGTGACACTGACTCATTCCTCAGGCCTCAGCCTCCCTCTCTGGGTCTAAGTGTCATGCTGTAGCCCCGTTGCAGTGATGCGTGTCATCTATCAGCTCGCGGTCATTAATGGCTTTCCCCTGGGAACAGGCACCTCAGGGAATAAGTAGGAAGTAATAAAACCAAAGGTCTTTTGTGAGTAGAGGTCTGAGGCTCAAGATCTGCCACCAAACCAGATTGCCTTCATATGATGATAGGGGATTGAAGGCCTTTAAACTTGTGTGTGAGAGGAGAGGAAACACAGAGGCTTCCACTAGTGGAGGGAATTGCCACATTTTGTGTCTGTCTTGATGCAAGTTTCTCTGGCCTTGCAAGAGAAAGAAGTAGATGGGACAGCCAGCTTTTGTGTCTTACTGCCCATTTGTGCCAGGGAACAAAGCCTACCTGCATACTGTATGATGCATATGGCCCTGCGCTTCTCCAGGGCTTAATTCCTCCCAAGACTCCTGAGGCTCCAGTTGCTGGTCTGCGCAGCCTCCTTCACCAGCTTGCACTTGGTAAACTGTTATTGAACATTTAACAATCACAGCTTATGCTCTCCGCTTACTGTCTGCATTTCACCCATGTGGCAGAGCAGCTCAGCTCACCATTTCTCTTTCATTTCACCTTCTGTTCCTCTTCCACGATGTCAAATTGCTCAGGTTGCAAATACTGACAGGGAATACTTCACTACAATCAGAGAGAGTTTCAATTACTGGCTTGAGGTTTCATTAGAAAATGACTCTGAACAATCATTTTTTTCCAGCTTATTAAAATAAAACCTATGTTTTGGACCTAAGAGGATTGACAGCATTTCTTTAATTGACAGCTGGAGATAGCGTAACACTTATCTTTTGCTTAGAAACAGGGATAACTGATGCCTGACATTTTGGTTCTTTGAGCACTCAGGAGGTTTTATTGAGTGATCACCAGCTTTTGCCTGAGAAGCCTCTCAAAGCCAAGAATGCACAGCAGTTAAAGACCAATATCTCCAGCTCTTTGTGGACATTTTTGACAGTTTAGTGAAGCCTGATTCTGCCATCTTGCACCAAAATGTTAATGGATTTTTGTGCAGTTTGCCTTAGTGAGGATGACAGTCAGGATCTGAATTTGTTCTAGGCGCCATACCAGATCTGCAGGAGGTTGTTCATCAGTAGATAGCAATTAATAGATTCATTATGCTGCAGACAGATGACAAAGTTCAGCTGTTTTAAACCAGGATTTACAGCACTGGGCCCGCACTTGGGATGAACACCACAGTTTAGCATGACCAGCTTCAGAACAAGACTTCTATCTTGCAAAAAAATGTGAATGTTTTCATTACGCATCAGACTGGAACGGAAATTTTTATAATTTTTCAGTTAAAAAAAAAAAAAAGAGAAAACATTCATTCATACAGATTAGTTCAGAGGGTTAGGGCCATCCCCTACCTCACAGAAAAAGCATGCTGAGTCAGTCTGTCATATCTGCATCCAAAAAACCCCACTTCATCTGAAAAAAATTTTAACCAACAATTTTTCAAGTAGATTGACATTTTATTACTGTTAAGACTGTATCTGAAAAATGTCCAAAGACATGAAGCTCACCATGTATCTCCTAAGCTGGTGTGCATCCTTTATACAATTCAGGGTAAAAATTCCTATGTATCTATCCCATCCAATCAACCATGCACTGTACTTATATAATTATTGCCAGACAGTGAGATGCATTCTATTTTGAATACATATATGTTTGCTTATGTAAATACATAGAGAAAAACATTTGCTGTATTTTGTAATGTTAATGTAAAATGGTGTTCCAATGCTTTATTGTTTTGTCAGATCCCACTGCTAGTAAAGCAGATTAAAATATTTAAATGCCATCAGTTGTTTTATAAACTGGAGGTTTGTCTTAAGTAGCTAACTTGGTTTGGTTTTATTTTTTCCACAAATACTCAGTACAATATCTGCCGAAGGCTAAAGTAATTTTAAATATTTTGCTGGACAAAAGGAAATTCTGCATGTTGCAGAATTTAACTGTCTCATTAAACTGGTCCAAAATGAGCCATTGTAATAATTCTCTTTTTCCAAGGACAGCCATTCTTCTACTGAAGTGGTATACTCTTTAGGTAAGTACAAAGAGCTAAAAACATTTCAGTCTCAGAAACAGCACATTTGCAATAGTAATAAGCCAATTAAATTTATTTCACTAAGAAGTAGGACTATAAGTTTCATATTAATAAGCAGCTGTATCAGTTTGCATAGCAAGGTTTTAGCAGTGGGGAAGCTTCTGTGAGAAGCTGCCAGAAGTTTCCCCCATGCCTGACACAGTCAATGCCAGTTGGCCCCAGGACCGACCCATAACTGGCCAAGGCCAAGCCCAGAAGCAATGTTGATACCCCCTCTGGGATAACAGATTTAAGATGGGGCAGGGGTGGTGGTGGGGTATGTGGAACTGCACCACTGAAGCCAGAGAGAGGAGTGAGAATATTTGAGAGAAACAGCCCTGCAGACACCAGGTCAGTGGGGAAGGAGGGGCAGGAGGTGCTCCAGGAGCCAGAGCAGAGATTCCCCTGCAGCCCGTGGTGCAGACCATGGTGAGGCAGCTGTGCCCCTGCAGCCCATGAGAGTCTACGGGGGAGCAGAGACCCACCTGCAGCCCATGGAGGACTCCATACCAGAGCAGGTGGATGCCTGAAAGAAGGCTGTGACCCCGTGGGAAGCCTGCACTTGAGCAGGCTCCTGGCAGGACCTGTGGGAAGCCAGTGGAAAGAGGAGCCCACTCTGGAGCAGATTTGCTGACAGAACTTGTGACCCTGTGGAGGATTCACGCTGGAGCAGTTGATGAACTGCAGGCCATGGGAAGCTCTCATGTTGGAGGACCGTCTCCGGTGGGAGGGACCCTCGCTGGAGCATGGAAAGTGTGAGGAGTCCTCCCCTTGTGGAGGAAGGAGCGGCAGACACAATGTGTGGTGATCTGACCGCAGCCCCCACTCCCCGTTCCCCTGCACTACTGCAGGGAAGGAGGTAGAGAAATCAGGAATGAAGTCAAGCCCAGGAAGAAGGGGGGGGAGGAAGATGCTTTAAGATTTAGCTTTAATTTCTCATTAGCTTACTCTGATTCGATTTGCAATAAATTAAACTAATTTGCCCAAGTCGAGTCTGTTTTGCCCATGACAGTAACTGGTGAGTGATGTCTCCCTGACCTTATCTCGACCCACGAATCTTTCGTTGTGTGTTCTCTTCCCTGTCCAGCTGAGGAAGAGAGTGAGAGCGCCCTGCAAGGGCCAGCTCACAGGCACAGCAGCGCATACAGCGCGGCACAGCTGCACAGACATCAATAAGCCCCGGGTCACAGGACCACAGTGCCATCTATGGGCGGTATTTCCTTTCACGGAGAGCATGGAAATCAGAAACCCCAAACGGATTTTGATACCTTTTCATTTTCTTCATCTTAAAAACAAAATAAATACATTCCTCCAATTGAGGAATACAGCATACTCGCTCTTGCTTCCAATAGCAATGCATATCAAAGTAGTACAACCATTAGTAAGTAATCCCTTCAAAAACTTGCTCTAATCTAAAGGTTTTATCAAGCTTTATAATGTGTAGAGAAAAGCACACAAAGGCATATTTTTCAGAAGCTATCAAATGAAGGGAAACAAATCGTTCTAGCTGAAAACCTGTGAGGCACCAACAGGGTGAAATGTGTCAGATAAGATCCCTGAATTGAAAATCCACTCAGTTTTACCTCAATAACACTAGACTACTGCATGTAGGGTACAGTGTATCATGATTTCCTATATTCTTTTGAAAACTCCTTGCCAGATTTACCTATTTCTACATAATTTTCACTGACCATTGAAAGGCAATATATTTAGCTTATCCATCTGGCATTTCAAGACATAAAAGCAAAGATATTTGGAAAAGAAGATACTTAGTCTACATAGTATAATCTTCTGAGGGAACTCCTTGAAATATGACAAAAAGGTCTTTAGAAATTTATGTAGCACAATGAAGTTCTTTGATATACCTGCAGCTTTGACATGTGAGACCTGGAAAATAGGCACAGCGATTCAAAAACCTCCTTGATGGAATCTGACTATGCTGGATTAAATTACGATTACAAACATACCATGTTACCTGACACAAAAAATAGTTCTGCAAACCATAATCAATTATGTCTAAAGTTATTTGACTACAAATAAGCTTAAAATTTTTCAGTGAGATTCATTATAGGATAAAGAAAAACTCACAAGCTCAATAGTTTTATTCAAATTCAGTGTGCCAGTTTACAGTTGTAAAGTTATGCATATTCTCAATATTTGCAGGACATCAGTTGTGAGTAACTGCATCTAAATTGCTTGGGGTGTGTCACTGTGCAAACAGTACAAAGCCATGTAAAATAGGTGACGGTTATAGTTGTGTTAATATTTTAACTACCAAATTAGTATCAGAATGAAAAATTTAAAAATTTGACAAATAATTTTAGGTGGTTGTGAAGAAAAATTGGAGTTCATCATGGCCATGCACTATAAATTTTTAAGTGCTGGACTTGCTTATATTTTATCTAAAATGTGCAAGGTTATTATATTTTAAATATGACTACTTTGCCATCCTGGATGTGAATAGAGTGTGTAGAGAATCAGATCTGGGATCTTTTCTTAGAAGATCTTAATATATAAGCAGAAATACTTTTTTTAATTATTATTATTATCTGTGTTCACTGGGGACATGTGGGAATGGTCCTATGTCAGCAGACTTTCTTATGGTCATATGTCAGAAGATTTGCCTCAAGTCAACTCATCAGTAAAAAGATAGTGAGATAGTGAAGCAAAAGAGAAAACCATGCAAAGATTATGTAAATAACATAAACCAACCTATGGATGTATTCTCTGAAGAGAGACAGCGTGCATGTGCATCAACATGGTCCCTCATCAAGGGCTCGATAGAAACTAACCAGAAGTTAAGACAGTTTCTTGTCAGTATAATCGGGGTTCACCATGGAGGCAGAACACCAGTGAGTCTTACAGGGACCTCCAGAAAAAAAATATCAAAAGTGACAGTGTACATAGTGGAGAACTGATTGCAAAGACCATGTAATACTCTGTGATGGCTCTGAAAATGGCAGGTGAAATTCAAAGTAGGAAAAGTGAGGTGATGCTTTTTTTTTTTTTTAAAAATCAACTGTAGCTTTTCATATCGAATAATATGCTCAAAGCTGAACATTATCACATGGGAACAAGATTTTTGTGCAATGGTACTGTGGAAAAAAACGATCAGCAATAGTTAGAAAAGTCTGCGAATAACTGTAAAGGGTACATAGAAGGGCAACAAGGATAATCAATTATATTGGTAAATATCTGAATAGATTAGGACTCTTAAAAAATCGGGCCAGTTCATGAAGCCATTGATAGCTCTTTAACATAGAGGTGATAGACATTTCTAGTCAGGGAACTGAAGGGATCTCAGACTGCTAGATGTTAGTGGGAGCTACTTGCCAAATGCTTGTGCTCTTCCTTCTACTAGTTCATTTTCAAAATGGGGTGTTGGGCTGCATGGACCTTTGTTCTGACCCACTACTGTTGCTCTTCTATTAGATTTCAAATGAAAAAGTGATCTGTATGTGAATTTAATTAAGTAATTCTCCATTTTTCTGTTCCTACTCTTCCATATATACTTCTGCAAGTGCATTTGCAATTGACATAAAAAAAATCTCAAGGAGTTTATTTGCAAATTCTTAGGTCACAATTCACTGGCAATACAAATATTAGCATTTTGTGAGTTCACTGTTATTCTTCCTAAGTGTTCTGTAGCAGTAGAAAAGATTGCAAGTCTCAAAATCCTTAAACACTTATTCACTGCTCTCAGGAACCCAATAATAAAAATTATGTTCCTGCAACTATAAAACTGCTGTAGAAAGTGGAAGCAAAGAAAACAGTAGTTAAAATGATGATTTCTGAGTTTCCAATCAAATTTACAACATGTTTGTTTTGTAAAGTCTCTGCTGCTGAATAATTTGAAATGACAAAGATGTTTGGGTGATCCACATCTCTTTTCAGAAAAAGTGAAAAGTGTGCAAGTTGAAAAACTTATTTTTTCATGGAGTCATTTAGACTGGGACTGCTGGGGTCACCCCATTAAGTGTCCAGACCTAAGCCAGTTGACCCAGCACCTATAGGCAATAGAAAGGTAGTGTAAAACTAATATTTCAGAGAAGTGGAAAGAATCACTCTTTGAAATTGCCTGCTGAAGTTCATCTTGAAATCCCAGGAGTATAAAATAGCTCCATTCACAATTAACAGCAGCTATAATGTAGCCACATAACAGTGCTTTTCAAAACTAAACACTTGGGGCTGATGGGATTAAGGCTAAGCCTGGAGATGTGGTATAGGGAATAAATTTCCCACTGCACAGGGACTATTAACAGTCACATTTGCGGTCCTTGAGAAAAACACAGATTCTTTGCTGAATGGAGCTTTTGAACAACAACTATGGGGGAGAAGGTGAAAAGACTGAACTGTGCCATCTTCTAATCTGCCCAAAAAGCTGGCAGCTGATGAAAGAGGAGCATAGTGTGACATTTTAAGTGAGGTTTCACCTTACAGACCTACATTTGAGGAAAAAAGAAGGGCAAAAGAGAAACATGTTAAACAGATTACTGCAGTCACTGTCAGACTTCATTCATAGTTATTTATTCTTACAATTTTTTTTCAGGAAAAGACAACTACTGCTGGGACTTATTTGCTGATGGGCAACTGAAGCATACAGTGAGATAAAATTGGGAAAAGAAGCCGCTCAGTGAGTTAGGAGCAGAAGCCAGGACTTAAAAGACATGAGTAAAGGTACCCTCCCTGTAAGCCTCTACTTTCCAATGCTTGGGAAATAGAGATTTTCAGAGGACATCTGGGAATCTGCGGCTCTTATTGACACATGAAAAAAAAATTCCTAGCAATGCACAGTTATTGCAATTAAGATTTATGTGTTTTAAATGAGTCAGGTTTACTTACTTCAGGTTTGTAGAACCAGCAAAAATATGGAACACAAGTGGCTTATAAAGACACTTTCTGAGATGAATTACAGCAGCTTTGAGACCCTGAAAGACCCAAAGAAAGCCACATTATCCCAAAATTCCTCTTTAACACTTCCCATGAGAAAAAAAAAAAAGGTAATCATTTGGGAAGCAGCACACAGGGGCCTGAAAACTAATCTGAGGCACTTTAGAAATTGGCTCGTGAAAGAGGTGGAACTATTCAGAGCGAAACAAAGGTGGGAAATCTCATGATTTAGAGGCAGACTAGTCAACAGTTACTCCACCAAAGTATTTGGAATTGCCGCATATAACTATGCATAAAGTAATAGATGAAGTTTCCACATGAGCAATACTCATCATGGTTGCACTCTGGAAATCTGCATCTCTGTTCTCCACAGAAGAGAAGTGTAGAAAATACTTTTTTCCCCCTTTTGTCTTGTAGACAGTGAACCCTTCAAATCAGAAGGTTTGCTTCAACAGGTTTTTGTGCAGTGCTTTGCATTGTGGACCTGGTCACTGCCAATGGCAATAATCTCTTTCCTTTTTTTTTTCAATGACTTATCAACAATGCTGAATAACTTTTCCCTTCCTTACTGCAAGTTGGATTTTTTTCCTAAACTCCAAAATATGTTTTTGAACTGAAGTCTCTTCTTTTCATAAAGTTCTATTATCCTTCTCTCTTTATTTCTGTTACTGCAAGGAGTGCAATAAACTGGTTCTTTTCTTAGCTACATATATCATATTGTACTCCATCTCATCATCCGGGTCATTCATAAGGACACTAAACAGTCTTGTCCTTCGTATCGATCGCTCAGGGGTGTCACTCTGCCAGCTGGACTCTGTACTGCTGATCAATACTCTCTGAGCCCATCAATCCAGCCCATTTTCCACTCACCTTATTATCCACTAATCGAGCTCATATTTCTCCAATCTTGTTAAAAGGAGATAACGGGACTATTAGAAGTTCTTTCAAACCCCTTGCTAAAGTATAAAACTTCTACTGCTCCTGCTTTGTCCACTGAGATGGAATTCTCATCAGAAGGCAATTAGACTGGTCAGCTGTGCTGTGCCCTTGGTAAATCCATGTCGTCTATCTCAAATCACCTTCTTGTTCTTTTTATACCCGGAAATGGCTTCCAGTAGGATCTGTTTCATTACTTTCCTGGGGATGGTTGTAAGGCTGACCTGCCCTTAATTTGCTTGATCTTCCTACATGCCCTGTTCTGGAAAATACTCACCTGAAGGGACAACTTTATTGGTGAGGACCGAGGCAAAAAAGCACCACTGTCTACCTCATTCTTTTCCATGGTCTTTGACAGTAGCTCCCCTGTTTCACTGAGCAGTGGGCCCACATTCTCCTTAACCTTCCTTTTGCTGTCAATGTACATGAAGGAACTTCTCATTGCCCTTCACTTCTAGTTTCACTCCCAACTGACCTTTGGCTTTCCTAACTCCATCCTCGCATGCTTTAGAGATATTTCTATATTCTCCACAAGTAGTCCATTCCTACTTCCACTTTCTGTAGGCTTCTTTTTTGCAGTCGGCACAGTCAGGAGCCTTTTCTTCATCCCTGCTGACCTGTGCTCAATGTTCTGCCTAGGGAATGCACTCACTTTGTGCTTGGAGGAGGTTGTCCTTGAAGATAACCAAGTCCCGTGGGTTCTCCTTTGCCTGCCAGGGCAGACTCCCATTGGACCTGACAAATAACCCCTGTTTTCTCTCCTGAAGTTCAAGGCTGTGACTCCATTTTTTTTCCCCACTTTTAGACACCAGTTATAACTAAATAATCCCGTGTATTAGTGACTGAAAACTTGTTCTCTTCAAGGCTTATCCTTTTCTGAAATTTCAGTTACTCAGTCTGAATCAAACTGAATGAGGACATTCAGAAGACAGTTATATTTTTTTAAATTCAGATCAATCAAGTTTTTTGCTAATTCTCTTCACATCTGTGGCCTGAATTGCTCTCCAAGACCAAGAAAGAAAGTCTACTGTAGTTGTATTAATTCAAGGCTCATGTAAGGAACAAGAAATCCTAGGAATGCCAGCTGGTGCTGCTCATCTTAATTTGTTCCCTAAGACTAAAGAAAAACATGGCTTCGTGGAAAGACAACAAGAAGCCTAAACAAATGGCATTTATGCCTCCACCTCTCCTTGTGGCTCCTATTAGTAAGATGAGCCCTAATGTTCTACTAAATTATTTATTGGCTGAAGTTGAATTTAAATTTGTCCTTTGGCATTTGCTAAGTTAGATATTAACTCTTATATTCCTGTTAGCCAATATCTTTACTTAGCTGCAATTACACCTCAAATTTTACTTGAATATCTCAATTCGAAATAACAGCTTTAAAGGCTCCGTAAATACATGAGATATTTAAAACTGTATGTGGAAAAATTCCTCAAACAAGCAGACTCTTCATAAGTTCAAAATTAATCTCTACTAGAAAAAATAGAAAACAGAAGACAGTACAAATACATGCAGTTAATTTACTATAAAAAAGCAAGACTGCTTAATTTTTAATTGTAAAGCATTAAAAGAAAAAAACTTTCTGACAGACTTATCAGATGCATATTCCACACTGGATTTAGTATTAGTTGTAATAAGCAAGTATTACTAATATTTCTTACATTACTGTAATAAAAGAAGTATGCTTGTTTTCCACTACCCACCTCCCCCCAGAAAAGATATTAGTACTTTAACTGCTCCAAGAACCAATAATTTTTTTTAAAAAATCAACTTTTTCTAATTTCTTCTCACAAATTACTTGTTTCTGCAACTGCAAATTTTCTGTGCATACATATTTCCCACAGTCTCTCTGCAAAGAAGGTTCATGAACATGCTCAACCTCACAGCTGCTCAGAGCTATCGAGGCCATTCCAGATCACCAGTGCAGTGCTGCAGAAACACCAATACAACACATGGCCAAATTAAAGAGAAGTCAGGGGAGCTGTGTAACTTGCGTGACAGTGCAAGCAAGACCAAAGGACAATACTGTTTCCCAAAAAGACCTATGGACTCAAATGACAAGTCTCTAATGAACAAAAAAGAAGTAATGAAATCAAGAAATGGAGCAAAAGAGAAAAAGACCTCAATGTTTGCAGATAAAGTGAGTGTGTGTAGATTCTAGCCTCTGCTTTGGGTTTTGTTGAATAAGAAGCACGTTGGGCAAGCTGAAGAAAAAATATAGAACTGCCTTGAAGGGACAGCAGTTAATGACATGACAAGTCGCACCCAGGTGAAATCCTGATGGTATGGGAAGAAAGAAAAGAAACTTCAGAAGATTTATCTTCTATCTAAGACAAAAAGTAAGATAGATGGATATGGTAAAGAAAAGGAAACAGAAAAAATAATCAATAACAATGAAGTGGCAGAAAATTCTCTTCCCTGTGCAGAGTTTCTCCCTTGAAAAGCTAAAGGCTTAAAACAGGTTTTGTCAATACAGTCACCTGAAAAAATACTGAGAGATTATACTGTTACCACCCATATATGTTGCTTGGAAATTACCAATAGTATGGTATAAAGCACAGATTTACAGAATCACAGAATATTCTGAGCTGGAAAGGACCTACAAGGATCACTGAGTCCAACTCTTAAACAAATGGCCCATACAGGGGATCGAAACTGTAACCCTTGGTGTAATTAGCACCAAGTTTTAACCAACTGAGCTAATAAGACAATTTCAGAATTTTTACAAATACCACATTGGAATCATAAATGGCTAAATTATGACCAATTGCTATCAAGAACACTGGAAAAGTTCTTAACAGAAAAAAACAACATACAAATAATATCCTGGCAAAGTGGACTGGGAAGTGTGAATTCAGTGCTCTGAATAACCAAAGTGAAAATGAGATCACATATAAAAAGCTGAGGAAAATAGTACTGAAAAGCACTGGCAGGAGGAAGTTAGTAACTACCATCCTTAATTCAGACTATTACAACAAAAACATTGGAAAAGTATGTACTCAGATGCTGAGGGAAGGACTGTACTTTCTGAAAAGAAAATGGGAAGGGAAGAATTTGGTGCTATGAGCTTAAGACATAGGTTGCTTGCCTACAATGTGAAAGTTTCTTGCTGGAAGCTTTATAGCAAATGTGTTCGAGTGGGTTGAACTTAACACTATGTTTCCCCAAGTACAGAAAGGATGGTGAAAAAGCAGAAACCCTTCTAACAGAATACAAAGACTTTCTTACTAATGCCAACAGAAATTCTAGGTAGATGATGTGAAATCATATCACTGGATTAGATCAGTGGTAAAATATAAGAAAGCACTAAAAATATTAGAAAACACTGTGTAGGAGGACCTCACAGAAAGTATGTTGGAGTAGTATGTGTTGTATACAACAATAATGTAATATGTAAAGCAAGAATCCATAAGCCAAAAGATTTTCCAAAGTGAGTATATATCTTTCTTTTAATATTCTTATTTCTACTGGTTGCCTTGCTGTACCATATGAGAAGCCATTTAATGATGAAGGAAAGGAAGCCTGTTTCACATCTGGTATTTTTTAGAGAATCTGAAATGATAAGCAGAATGCTAACAAAATGAAGAGCTGCAGATATTGTCTCAAAGGATACAGAAATGGCATTAATATTAAACAAATGCACATAACCAGAAAGATCTAACCACAGCACAGAAGAGATTGTACCAGCCTGGCTCCCTCTGCCTTACAATGTTCTTGACACTACCCTGGTGTGTCAGCTCTGTGCCATGAAAACAGCTCTCCGGAGGGCTGTGACACAGCTCTCACATTACATACCTATGCATTTACTTTCACTCATTTTTGATTGAAAAGAAATAAAAAAATAATGCCTGCAATGGAGACGTGGGGAGGCCAGGCAAACCCCACGTCAGCAGGCTGCCATTTGTATCCTTCTGCATATGTCACTGAAATGGGAGCAAATAGGACAGAGTCTATCTAAGGGACTTGGGTAGGAAGACCAAGAACACATAGAAATCTTATCAGTATCACTGCCTGAGTTAGTCAATTTTTATACTGACAAGAGAGAAATAAATAGCTAGAAACAATTGCAGATACCATGGAAAAGGAGATGTGCTTAATGAGAGCTGTCTATATATCCAAGAGAGAAAACAAACTGGCTAAAGTTTAGCTCAAATAACTAACCAGGCAATATCTTGCTAGAGAGAGTGGGGTATTAAGAGAGCTACAGAATGCACACAGAAAGAGATGAAAGGAACAACCTGAAGATCATCATGACTAGGCTTCACGAATGAAGATTTGAGAAGGACTCTACCCACATTTGCTACAAGCACGCTGGTGGCTAAAGAGGTCTATCTTGCAGCAACATATACAGCACTAGGAACATGCAGCACAAAGATAATATACACTGTATTTATTTATAGATACATACAACTGTAAGAAAAATGTCAAAATATGTTTTGTAACTGTAGATATGACCTGCTTGACAATTTGTTTTTCCAGCTAATAGCTTTTCAAAGGAAACCCATCAACACAAAACTCATCTGTCTTCAATCCTTGTGTGCTATTAACAACATCCCAGATCACTAAAATCAAAATGATTTTAGAACTCTGTCTTGCTGGGTATTTTTTCGTTTCACTTCCTTTTACCAGTAAGACGAAATCTAATCATCAGTTCCAGAAACTGAAGGGAGTTTTATGTACTGCAGGGAATGTTCAAAGCAAACACATACTCCTTCATTAAGAACTGCGCTCACAGAAGAAGAATTTGTTTAATATTTATACCCCATCCATAATCACATACACGGAGTTAGCTACTTGAGAGTACACCTGTTGAGAATGGTCGTTCTTTTTCCTATGCCACAGTCATGCCTTTTTTTAATTGCTGATTTTTGGGTCATGCCAAAGAGACTTGAGTTCAGTTCCTGACTTTCCAAAAAACTTTCTCTGTGAACTTGAATGAGTCACTCATTATCTAATCTGCTGTACACTGTCACTGATATCTTTGCAAAGTTATATTACCAACTAAAAATTTTAGTGTTTTGCACAAATGCAAACAGCTACAGAAAGCAAAGGGTCCCCTCTTTTGCCTCAATTCTCTACTCACAAAATTGGAGAAAATACATCCTTTCATCTTTGTAAAGAGTTTATTTTATGCAAGCTGGGCATACATCATATCATCATGATCATGGCTAGGCTTTGTGAACGAAGATTTGGGAAGGGCTCTACCCACGTTTGCTACAGGCGTGCTGGGGCCAATGCAAGATAGACAAGATTGACAACAACCTGAAGAGTGCTAGAGAAATACAAGAAGAAACACAATTTAATTTGATTAATGGCAACTTAACTCCATCTTGTCAAAGAAAAACTGAGAAAAGGAAATCTAAACAGCTCAGAGACAGACTATTTGTACCAACTACATCCAAGTAGGGAGACAAGATAGCCAAGCTGCTCTGAAAGGCAGGATGTGTGGCCCAGGTCTAAGGTCCAGTAGCTGCAGTCCAAAGAGATCTGCCAGGGAAGAATACAAAGTTCTGGGGGTACAAAATTGTCAGTACTGTGCCTTGCTGGAAAAAGGGATCAAAAATACAAAGGGAATTACTGTCACATTGGCAAAGTACAGACTGCAAAATGTTATGGGCAAAAATAGTTGCTGCCAGTGCAATACATGGTACAAGACTACAAAGAGGGAGAGAGATTTGCTGAGGACACTTTTTGACAACTGATAGGCACGTTTAACTGCAAATAAATAAATAAATAAATAAATAAATAAATAAATAAATAAATAAATAAATAAGAAATTAAAAAAAAAAAAATAAAAGAAGAAGAGACCAGACCCTCTAACAGCAGAAAGTGAGATAATTTGGGTTATGAATAAGATGGAAACAGTACCAATTGTCTGCTTTACTTTGCTATCTTGCAGGTGAGGTGTAAAATACCTACACTAGAATTTGGGTCCATTATAAAATTAGCAGGCTGTCAGGTGGCAGTTGCTATGAAGACCTCTAAAATACTGAGGGGAGGTAAAACATGTAGAACGTACAGACGCAGCGGTCCCAGCTCAGGCCTTTTGTCTACCCTTGAAGAGGGACAGTGACACTAACAGAAACACTTGCTTCGAATTATCAGATTCTTTGGATTAATTTTTTATTTAATTTTTAATTTTTTTACTGCTCAATATATTCTCCTTCAGAGCCGCGAGGGCCACCTCTGCAGCGCGGAGGTTCGGCGGTGCTCCTTTCCCAGCTTCCCCTCCCCGGCGGCCGCGCCGCCGCCGCACCATGGCGGGCGGGAGGCGGGGGCGGGGCGGGGGCGCCGGGAGGCCGCCTGCGCGCAGGGGCCGCCCCTCGCCCCGCACCGCCAGCGCTCGCACCCGCCGCCCCGCCGCGGTAAGGGAGGGGGGGAAGGGGCCGCGGGCCAGGCGGTGCGGGGTGGGGGGCGCGGGGCGGCCGGGCCGGGGCCGCGCTGCGGGGAGAGCGGGCGGCGACAGCGGCAGCGGCAGGGCCGTGCGGGCCTGGCCGGCAGGAGGCCGCGGGGGAGGGATCCCTGTCTCCGAGGGCGGGAGGGTGGAAATGGAGGCACAGGAGAGCGCTCAGGGGCAGCGGGCAGGACTGGCTGTGTGGAAACGGAAAGGGGCGTCCCGAGCCGGGGCCGGGGCCTTGATACTGCTTCAGCCCCTCTAGCTCGGTGCTGCGGTGGGATGGGTGTAAGGCACTGCCTGGTGGGCACCCCTCGGCTCCGGCCCCACCGGGGTGATAGAAGACAACGATCAGCCCCTGAGGGCTCTCTGTGGTGCGTGTCTTTTCTTGGCCGGTGCCCCACAGAAGCGCACAGCTCTTAGGGATGAAACGTTTTCGGTTTGACGTTTGTTACCTGGTGTGATATTACCTGGTTTCTCCTCAGGATTTTCTTGTATGCTGACCCTGGCAACCACTGACAGGACCTGAGTTATGTAAGGCCTGAAGTTATGTAAGGGGAGGTTTAGGTTGGGTATTGGAAAATGGTTCTTCACCCAGAGGGTGGTTGGGCACTGGAACAGGCTCCCCAGGGCAGTGGTCACAGCACCAAGCCTGACAGAGTTCAGGAAGCATTTGAACAGTGCTCTCAGGTACACGGTAGGATTCTTTGGGCTGTCCCGCTAAGAGTTGGACTTGATGATCCTAGTGGGCCCTTTCCAACTCAGTATATTCTGTGACACTTTTGGTCTGTCCCACTTTCAGCTGCCTGGTTGGCCTTACTGCCTGTGCAAGCTGACAGTGTCCACTTCTGTGTCAGCCTTCCCAAATTTCCTTAGCAAATTTGCTACTTTTGCACTACCAGCTATTCTAAAATTCCCATTACTCTTTCTTTGCTCGTATTTTTCATACTGCTTGCCATGGAAATAACCCTTCTGCTTTTCTGTTTCTGCCATCCCACAGAGTGTTAGAACATGGTAATTAATTTCCATCAAAGATGAGAACAGTCCTCAGTATTGTGGTAATTAGTGGCTGGATACGGCCACACACAGCGAGTGAAAGGTGGGAGAGGTTTATCTCCTGTACAGTCATTGTGGAGGTAGCAGCCTGGCCCCATGTCACAGGCAGCTGCAGGTTAACCACAGCACATGAGATTGCTTGTTGGGTAGCAGTGTTGGTAGACAAAGAGCAAGCCACAGTTACTCCAGAGGTAAAGGTGATTGAAGATGTGGGTCTGTAGGAAATCAGGAAGGCTTTGCCCGTCCTGCTCACAAGAGTTCAGTCTCCCCTGTCCCTTTTCTGTGGGGAAATAAAAAGTTAATGAAAGATCAGAAAGTGTTTTCAGGAGATTCTGAAAAACTACAAAACTAAACAAAGATATTTCAAGTTGTACTCAACTCTTCTTTTCTCAAAACTCATTGTAAGTCCAGGAATGTTTTATTTTCAAATTTAACTTGCTTTTCTTTTTTTGCAGTTAAAATCATGGCTCTGAAACAAGTTTCCAGCAACAAATGCTTTGAGGGTTTCCAGAAGGTGTTTGAACACGACAGGTAAACACCACTAAAGCAGCCTAGATGTTTAGCCTGGGGCTAAACACATACTGTCATTGCTGTCAGTGTTTTCAGTCTACAGGAAAATAGCATGTTCTCACTAATATCCATATTTCAGTAAGAAATAATGTCTTCTGCTGCTTTGACTGTGTTCTTGTATTTCTGTGTTAATGTTTAACATAATCTAGGGTACTTAGTGCTGCAGATCTGAGATAAAAAGCCGCTATTTTTACCTTTGAAAATGAAGCTCCATCACTTTGGATTGTCTTATTTGCGGCACAGAGAATCACTGTGGGTGCAAAGTTCCATTCACTCTACTAGATATTTCACTTCTATGCACTCAGGAGAAGAGCAGACAGATGCAGTAGATAGTTCTTCAGTAAAAATTACTTTGCAATTTAATAGCCAAAGCTCAAGTTAAATATTGCTGGGGTTCAGAATTCAGTTTTCAAACTGTTCCCAGTTAGCAGCACTGCAAAAATGTGGCTTATTTGTAAGCCTCTGTTGTAAGGATATTCAGAACAAGGTAGGAAAGTCAGCTGTTGCCAATTCAAGTCTAAGGCTGAGTTTAAAAATGGCTTTTCACTTAATTTACCTTAGCTGTTACAATTCACTGACAAAATTTCTCTTTGAATTAAATGCATTGAGTTACCTTTCTGTTTTTTTAATGATAGTGATCTTCTTAATCAAGTAGTGGTGATAACAAGGAGTCTTTTATTAATACAGTGCAGAGCTAAAATGCAAAATGAAATTTGGAATCTACTTGCCTCCAAAAGCAGAAACTGGAAAGTGTCCTGTGCTGTATTGGCTCTCGGGTAAGTAACGTGAATTTCAGTAATTTAAAAAAGATAATCTTAAACATGTTCAAGCTACTGAGCTAAGGTTACTGAAAACCTAATGTAGAGCTACTAAAGTGGGAGCTCTTGAATTCTACAAAAGATCATCTTCTGGAAGAAGCATTTACTTTGAGTGTACTGTGATACATTAGAATGCAGCCAGCCTTGGGGGTAGCCTACCAGTTCTAAATACTCAGTGTTCAAAATATTCTGCCCTTGTGTTCTAAAATGTTCATTCTTTTTGTTCCAAATCTTATACATTTAAAGGTTCTCCTGAAAGGCCTTCCCACTGGGGCACCTCCTGCTTCTGTTTTTTTATGACAGACTGCTTCAGCTAACAGAGTAGGGATGTGAAATACAGCCCCTGGAAGCCAGCACATTTGTCCTGTGGACTCCACCTTATTCTGAGTGCTGTTTTGCAGGGGACAGCTGGTGAACTTGAAGAGAGAGGTGCTGTTAGCTGCCTTAGTGCATACACATCTAGAGTAAGGTAAACCTGTAGGATCAGAAAGGGCCGGGGGCTGAACAAGGTTGTGCAAGAGCAGTGAAGTTGTCCATCCACAGCATCGTTTCTTTGTCTCTCCAGCTCCTGCAGCTTCCTATCCAGCTGCTATCTTGCTGGATGTAAGCCAAGCTGGGATGAGTCTGCGTGTACAGACATGTGCTCCCAGTTATCCTGGCTTTGTTTCTCCATCCTATTTCTACCATCTCCCATAGAGCTGGGTCTTGCACCAAAACTGCATAAATAATGTTAAGGCATTATTTATTGCATAAATAATGGTCAGATTTATGTTGGTGAAGGCTCTTGGATAAATTAATTAAATCGTTGGGGTTTTTTCCTATTATTCAAGATGAAAAGCAGAAACTCTGTTCTGTAATTATAGGAGTTGCTTTATTGAGACTTCTGTTTAGAAAGCGGGAGACTTGACTGTTAGTGTGAATAATATGCTCCTTGTATGTATTCATTAGACAAAATATCTAGTAGGTCTGATTTGGAGAATAACAGCAGACACGTAAAAATGTTTATCCTTAATGTTAGAAACATCAAAATTTTCTGAAGAGCTCTGAGCCATGCAACACATTTATTTTTTGAATGTAAACCATGCTGTCTTGGCTAGTATATCCATCAATGAGGTTATTTGCAACTTTCCCTCAGAGAAAACAAGAATCATTAAACCCTCTCAAATTACAGAATGAAGAAAAATTAAAATATTAGTGTGGAATATTATTTATTTGTAATTGGACTTAATTTGGGCCTGCTGCAGTACAGAAGGCATGGATTGCTGTGGGTTTGGAGAAAAGTGCTTACAGGCCCTTATACTGCCTAAAGTATGTGAACTTTGTCAGACCACACGTGTAATTCTGTGATGCAAACAGCTGAGATGGCAGTAGACAGAAAAATATAGTTACAGGGTTAGGTGTCAAAAGTAAAGGATGTCAACCTTAGCAACAGTGTTTGTGGTTAGTGGATTTAAATTCGTGGTACTTGAGGGCACTATAAGCTGTATAAGTAGGGACTCAAGGGGATACAGGGTACACACTGACCTGGTTTTGATCACATGTTAGTGTTAGTGTTACTAGACCTGACATGCAACTGTGTCTGTTCCTGTGGATTGTTAAGTATTGTTGAACCTAGTGAAAAGACTTTTCCATGTTTATGGAGATAGGAATCCCTTGTTTTTCAAAACCTTTTCTGTCAAGAAGGGTTTTGAAACCGGTATACTGTAAATGATAGGTAACCAATGATATTTTTATTTCTCTAGGGTTAACTTGCACAGAACAGAATTTTATAACAAAAGCTGGTTTTCAACAAGCTGCAGCTGAACACGGTCTCATTGTGGTTGCACCAGACACAAGCCCACGTAAGTTCTAGCAAGAGTCATAAGAGTCGTTACGCTGAAGGGCACTGTCTCTATCCTTGGCTAATGGAGTGCTGCAGTTTGCTACAAAGTGTGTTGCCCACCTGAGTCAGAGTATGACCTCACCTTCTGTATCTTGAATTGTTCGCTAGATCATATTGTGTATGTACTTAATAATGTGGTAGTGAGGGTTCGACATTTGAAACTCTCTTGCTGTTGTGGCACTAAAACTAGAACAAAGGGGCCATTGAAGTCAGCACGAATGAGGAGAGGAAAGAAAAGTGAAACAAGAATCATGTGTTATTAGAATTCTTGCTGACACTTTGTGACTTGCTGAGACTCTGTAAAACCTGCAGAACTATGTTGTGACACAAAGCTGTGATGCTTGCTCTTTATCGTATTCTGTCTTCTAAAGCCAATTAAACACATGTCTGTAGAGGATTCCATACTTGGAAAAACAAACCAGAAACCCTTCCCCCCCTGCCACTACAATAGACTACTGATGAACGGAGTTTTTAAATGTTGTGCTGTTATTTGTATAAGGCTGAGTATGGGAAACCTGAAAATCGTGGATCAGCACTTGTTGGAAATAGAGTCATTTGGGGATTCAGTGTTTTATGTTTCATATTTGCTGGGTTCTGCTAAACTCTCATGGGTGCTATATACAAAAGTGGCAGTCTTCCACTGTTTCCCAAGCTTTAATGGGTCAGATCTGAATAGAGACAATATTGAAATGATGTGATATTCTGTCCATAAAATATTTTTCACATTGAGGTTTTGAAGTTGTGTCAGGTCAAAGAACATAAATACATGTTTCTAGTGAAGAAGAGAGACAGAAGATCAAAACTTGTGTATGAATGAACTTTACCCTTAATTGTTGCTATTTGCTGCAGGCTAGAGATGGGCAGCTAACCTTTGTCTTATTGACATTGAGTGATTATGCTGGAACTTGTTTTTGATGTTGTCTGTGTAACTGCATTTGCATATTCATTGCTGTGTCCATTTTTTTTTAAATCCCTTTTGGCAGCTTCTCTTGTGCCTTTAAGTCTAATAACTCATAAGGATTGCTTTGCTATTTGGATGAAATTCAGTATGTGTTTCATATTATACTCTTAAATTTTAGCTCAGAGACTCCAAATGTTCTTAAGTCTCTTTGAGCTGTCTGGAGAAACAAGTGAAGAGCAATTAAAATATAATCATTAGTTAAGAGATCTGAGCACGTGCAGTGAAAATGCTTACATATGCCTTTTAACTGTGTAGTATGGCTAAATGAGAATTATCTTCCAGGAGCTAGGAAATATACCTGGTGGGTAAAAAGACTGCATGAAATCATTAAATACCTGTCATTACAGACCCTCTGTCAGGCCTTGGTAGACTTTACTTTTCCTTCTTTTAAGGGGTTTGCTTTTCCAGGCGGGTGTGCTGAGCAGTATTACGCAGATTTCTTTTCAAATTTCTGGTTTTTCAAGGCTTCATGAAAGTTTCTTTTAGGATAATGAGCATTGCCTTCATTGCCTGGCAGGACTTACTGAGTTTTTGTCTATCTCCGAGGTACCGAAGATAGACTTTCTTTATCCAACATGTTGTGTAAGCGCCCTGAGTCCCTGGGGCTGTTGGACTGTTAAGTTATGAAATCACTCAGCATTCAAGGGCATGTCAGTCTGGAGCAGAGTCAACTTTGAATCCTTGTGCAAGTCTGATTTCACACTGTGACAGCGTGGCAGGTATCTTTACACAAAGTATGAGGCACTGTCAAATTACACATGGGTTTGCAGTGTAATCTGACAGTGGTAAAAACCCATGTAATTTTGGATTGCAGAAACTAGGAACATTTTGGAGAAAGAGAGGCCATTATTTTCCTACCACATATACCTTGAAATATTACATTCTGTTCTGCAAACCAGGCTGGTAAATCACAGACTAATCAAAGGGAGGACTGGATGGGATGTATTACTTTCAAGGACATATCTGCAAATTTAGTTTGAAAGCGTAGCCTTGGAAAAGAGGTTATAACCTTGCAGTTATTCAAAGAAGAAGCTACTTAAGTTTCATGGAGAGATATAGGTGGAAGCAATGAAATGAATTGCAGAAAAGGTAGAGGTATAGACTTAAGAAATTACAGGAACAGTAAGTGTTAATATTCTCTAGAATCTTAGAAAGGAAGGTCAGCAGACATTATTTGAAGCACATAAATTGGCCTAGACACACTATTTGGTGATAGGTGTTCTGGGGGAAAGGAAATTTTCTTCAGTTTCGGTTTCTCACGTAGTTTCTTGTACTTGATAGGATGAGGCCTAGAGACTGAAATAAGCTGATAGGGCCAATTAACAAATAACAACTTTTGATTAAGTCCCTAGGTAAATTGGACAAAGCTTTACAGAAGTAATTTAGGAGAGATCTGTATGTCATATTTAGTTATGAAGATATACTGAAACTATTTAGAAGTTTGATATATATGCAGGTATTATGTAAGTGACATTTTGAAAGGGTTGTTGAAATAACGGTTGAAAACACTGTACTAATGAATGAAAATCTGAATTGTTTTATATTTGGAGGGGTAGAGATATGATGATTGGGAAACTTGAGTCCCAAGTCTCTGATTTGTATGGCAGGTTCTCCAATTCTGAACATGTAGTAAAGACAGTAACTGTAGAAAGAATTTTCATTCTAGGTGGCTGCAATGTTGAAGGAGAAGATGAAAGCTGGGATTTTGGCACTGGTGCTGGTTTTTATGTGGATGCCACTGAAGATCCTTGGAAAACAAACTATAGAATGTATTCCTACATAAAAGATGAGGTAACTTTGCTCCTGTTGATGCTGGGTAGGGTAAAGGGGTACGGTTCAGTCATACTCTTTGTTCCTAGCACCAAAGTTTGCTTAAGGTGATTTCGATAGCCTGTGGATGGTTTGTCATTTTCTTGCTTTTCTCTGTTATAAAAAGAATGTATTTTTTCTTTTTGAATCCCTGATTGTTTCAGTGATCAGATTTATCCAGTTGTTAGGCCTTTCCCCACCAAACAGATATTGTCATAGTGTTGCCCGTAACCAAAAGAAACACAAACCAACAGAGTGCCGGTTTATGCGGTGCTTTATTCGGGGCCCCGGGAACCTGAGGACTAGCGTCCAAAGTCAGGATTCCGAAGACTCTCATTTTCAGTTCAGCTTTTATACACAAACAAGTTTATGTGCAGTTTCCACGGCAAACCAGTTACAGTTTCCACAGCAAACCAGGTGCAGTTACAAACAAGCTCATACTTCATACTGATAACAATTAATAATCATCTGCTCCAATCATAAATCTGCTTAAGTTGTCTTATCCCTAGAAACTGTTTAACAGACCTTAACCACATCCTAGGTAACAAATCGTTGCATACATGCCTGACTAGATCTTTTGATTATGGTTTCCACTTCACACACAAACAAAGTTGCTTTCTAGGCCTACTCTTCTACTAAGCCTTAGCCATTCTACTACTAATTTAAATTGCTGTGCAACATGTCCCCCCTTTTGAGCATTCTTCAGGCTTTGCTTGCAAGGATGCTCAAATACAGCAATCTTCAGGCTGTAGTTTCTTGGTAGGTAGGAGGTGATTCCTTTTGCGGTGAGATTATTTCTTTTCTTGTTATAGCTTTCATGATGCGTCTCGTATGTTGACCTTCTTTTACAATCATTCCTAAAAGACACTTGTAAACAGTTATGGCTATGACAATAATTATTACAATTAATATTCCGTACTGGATAACAGAAGATATCCATCCTGACACATGAAGACCTAGGGAGCTGAATAATTGTCCTATCCAATTATGCTCTGCTTCTTTTTGCAGTTCATGAACATTCTCGTCAATTTGTTCTAATTGGCTAATATCTTTCTCAACTTCTTGAGTGACATTTGGGATGTGTACACAACAATGCTCGTCCTTTGCATGCAGGTAGCCGCAAACTCCATGTTCTTTAAGTAATATTAAATCTAATGCCATGCGGTTTTGTATGGTCATTCTAGAGGTGGCTTGTAATTGTAAATTTAGATCTTTAAATCCCTTCTTAGTGACTGCTGCTAACCTTTCAGTTTGTCCCATTAATTTAAACAACATTTCTCTGTTCCGGTATGTTGAAATTGGTGCAAATAGAGACTCTAATGCCCATCCAAATTTAACTCCTGCTGATGGTTCATGCCAATCTCTCAACCCCAGGTCATCAATATCTTTACTAATTTCTCTTTTCCCTCGTGGTTGTATTTCTACTGATGTTAACTTGTCTTGCTTCCAGAATGGACAGAGAGTAG